>NC_064620.1:607886245-608531245 GCF_023898315.1 Schistocerca nitens
AACTAAATCAACTCTCCAGTAGTTGTTTTACAGTGACTGTAAATTTTTTCAGGACCACGACTGCAGCATATAGAGTAACTATGATCCACCCCATTATTACGAGTAGTTCGAGAAATGTTATTATTGGTGGAGGATCTGTGATGCAGTGTAAATCTGTAAACTAATCTTGTATTTTGTTTCAGAGTTAATCTGCTTGTTGAAATAATATAACATTTTTCTGAAAACAGGACAGAGAAGAAAGTGAGTAACACTAGAACGTGTACTTAAGTGAAAATGCAACTTGGAGAACCAACTGTCTGTAAGTACGAAATAATTATTTGAACTTTCATGTTTTGAGATTGTTTATTAATGGAAACTTGGAAAACAGTGTAGATATTACTGATAATAATGTTCTTAATCGGGACAATGAAATCGGAGAGGACAGTGACTGCAGTAGTGTACGTTCACCATTTCATGGATTTGAACCTAATGTATCAGCCTTGGATAGATTAGTTCAGGTGATAGAAGAACAGCAAAAGACAATTGAAAAATCATTTGATGAACATAAAACTTTTTTTGATCAGCAGCTTGATTCTATCTGTAAAAAGTTAGACAACCATGGAACCCAGATTCGCGAGACAAGAGAATTTAGAGAAGTGCTGGGAAAAAGTAGACGTGAATACCAAAAATGTGTTGGCTATAGAAGGAGAAATTGATACCTTACAGCACGAAAACCAAAAATTTGAAGAGACTAGAGTTTGTAGAAAATTTTGAAAAAGTTGCTACTGTTGAAGTGTTACAATTAAAAAAATAGCTCAACAAAGATATTGTGAAGAAATTCACAGAAACAGACCAAAATATACAAAATTTCACGAAAATTGCAAATGATAATTTCACAGAGTTAAAAGAAGATGTAGGCACTTGTTTAGGTGAAATTTTGAACTTTAAATCTAAATTTCAATAAATCCAAGATTCCGTTGCTGTGAAATGTTTCTATAGTTACTGTCCATTTTAGAGTAACGTAAACATAAAAACATTTTCATGGGAGGGCAATATACAGAGAGTTGATTTCATGTACCAGATTAATGGCAACTTGACCGATAAAATGAGCAATAATTTGAAAATTAAATTTTTTAAGAAGTTCTTAGATGGGATGGCTTTGTCATGGGCGAACCAAGCAATCAAACCCAAAATGTCCTTTAATGAGGTAGAATGAGCTTTCGTGAACAAATTCTGGTCAGAAACTAAACAAACTAGAATTAAGTCAGAATTTTTGAATGGGCCAAATTTCAAACTGTGTAGTGGACCCATGAAAACTTTTTGTGAACAACAGTTAAGAACTTCAGTACATCTTGATAAACCACTAGACGAAATAATCCAAATAGATGCTCTAAAATGTAGGTTGCCGAATAGGGAACAGTGGAGTCTTGTCTACGGACCTGATGATTCAGTTGAACAATTTGTTTGATATATAGATAAATTGGATTTAACATGGGAGAGAAATGACAGATGTAATGACAGACCTGATGAAAGCAGGAATAACAATAACAGAGCTTTCAATTATCATTTTAATAGCAGATTTAGAAATGATGACAGAAGAAATGGGGAGATGAATGAGAGGCAGAGACCTGAGAATAGGAATTTCAAACCAAGAAATAGGCAGTGGGGGCAAAATCAGGGAAACAATAGTAAAAATTTTGAAAACAGAAGAAATGGTCAGTAAAATAAGACCTGCTTCTATTGGAGCCTGGCGAAATGGAGCAAATAGACATCGGAATTACAATCAGGCACATTGTAGTAATTCCTGAAGGGGAAGGGGCAGGAAAAATAGAACATAACAAAATATTCTACCCAGAATACAACCTGAAGTGAGTAGAATGAAGTTTGATAGGGAATTTTGGGAAAACTTTCTATCTGAAGACAAAGATGAACAAAAAAGTAAAAAAATCTGAATTTGAATTAGAAAAAGACACTTTGACAAATTTATTTAACAATAGTAATGCTGTAGTAGCTGTTGATGGTGATAAGAACAGATCTGATGATGAGTTTGGTTTAGTGAGAATGTTGAGTGACTGTGAAATGAGTGAAAATGCTGATGCTGATAGTGGTGCTGTATATGTGGATGCTGATGTGCATGTGCTAGGCAATGGAAGTGAGAATGGTAGAGTAATTCGAGATGAAATTACAGTAGATAATAAACAGGAAAATGATGATGTGGTAGAACAAAGTAATCACAGTGTTTAGGTTGTTGAAGAAGCATGTGAAATTAGTTTGGTGTTGAAAATAATATTAAATGTGTTGATAATGTTTCTGATGAGGATGCTATATGTAGAAGTTAAAGTTGATGATTTGATGCTGAATGATTCTGAAATTTCTGGCGAGTATTCAAGTAATGAGTTAAAACCGGTAGAGCAGTGCCTGACAGATTAATGTTACCAGTTAATGTTATCAGTTGATGTTTGTGATGTTGTGTCTGAATGTGTTTGTGAAAATGGAAAAGATCTAATTAGTGATAGAGTACTAAATGTAGTCAATGACTATATTAGCAAATGTCAGTATGGTGATCAAAAGTGTAAGGTCTTAAATGAAATTTGTCAAAGTGTCACTCAGATGATAAAATTGCCATGAAAAATGTGGAACAGTCTCTTGGTGCTCGTATGATAAATAAATCTGTAGAATATGCAATAAAAGGTATTTATTGTGATAAAGGGGTTAATTTTTGTGACATAGAAGAGGATTTGTCATTTGAAAATAAGGTCAATGAAATGGTTAAACAATTTGGAAGTCCATACATTGTAGTACAGATTAATGATTGGATAGGAAACTGTCTTCTGGATACAGGCAGCTCAATTACAGGAATATCGAGAAAGCTGAGACAGGATCAAAAATAATAAAAATTTCACAGAATTTCCAGTAACAGGGGTAAGGATAAAAGGGGCAACAGGAAAAAGCAGTAAATTCAATCAATCAATCAATCTCTTTATTCGTCCATTAACAACATACATTGTATGGATGTAGTCAATTACAATATAGTTTCTTATATTCAATTTGTTTTAAAAACTTTGATAATAAATACAAATATTTTATATCAATATATATAAATAATATTACGTAGTAGGTGAATATGGATTGGGGGTAAGAAATAAGAGGAAGCCGCTTGGTGGAATTTTGCACAGAGCATAACTTAATCATAGCTAACACTTGGTTCAAGAATCATAAAAGAAGATTGTATACATGGAAGAATCCTGGAGATACTGACAGGTTTCAGATAGATTATATAATGGTAAGACAGAGATTTGGAACCAGGGTTTAAATTGTAAGACATATCCAGGGGCAGATGTGGACTCTGACCACAATCTCTTTGTTATGAACTGTAGATTAAAACTGAAGAAACTGCAAAAAGGTGGGAATTTAAGGAGATGGGACCTGGATAAACTGACTAAACCAGAGGTTGTACAGAGTTTCAGGGAGAGCATAAGGGAACAATTGACAAGAAATTGGGCAAAGAAATACAGTAGAAGAAGAATGGGTAGCTTTGCAGGATGAAGTAGTGAAGGCAGCAGAGGATCAAGTAGGTAAAAAGACAAGGGCTCGTAGAAATCCTTGGGTGACAGAAGAAATATTGAATTTAATTGATGAAAGGAGAAAATACAAAAATGCAGTAAATGAAGCAGGCAAAAAGGAATAAAAAGTCTCAAAAATAAGATAGACAGGAAGTGCAAAATAGCTAAGTAGGCATGCCTAGAGGACAAATGTAATGATGTAGAGGCTTATCTCACTAGGGGTAAGATAGATACTGCCTACAGGAAAATTAAGGAGACCTTTGGAGAAAAGAGAACCACTTGTAAGAATATCAAGAGCTCAGATGGAAACCCAGTTCTAAGCAAAGAAGGGAAAGCAGAAAGGTGGAAGGAGTATATAGAGGGTCTATACAAGGGCGATGTACTTGTGGACAGTGTTACAGAAATGGAAGAGGATGTAGATAAAGATGAAATGGGAGGTATGATACTGCGTGAATAGTTTGACAGAGCACTGAAAGACCCAAGTCGAAACAAGGCTCCCGGAGTAGACAACATTCCATTAGAACTGCTGACAGCCTTGGGAGAGCCAGTCCTGACAAAACTATACCATCTGGTGAGCAAGATGTATGAGACAGGCGAAATACCCACAGACTTCAAGAAGAATATAATAATTCCAATCCCTAAGAAAGCAGGTGTTGACAGATGTGAAAATTACCGAACTATCAGTTCAATAAGTCACGGCTACAATATACTTAGGGAAGATCAGTTTGGATTCCATAGAAATGTTGGAACACGTAAGGCAATACTGACCCTATGACATATTTTAGAACTAGATTAAGAAAAGGCTTTCCTACATTTTCTAGCATTTTTAGACTTAGAGAAAGCTTTTGACAATGTTGACTGGAATACTCTCTTTCAAATTCTAAAGGTGGCAGGGGTAAAATACAGGGAGCGAAATGCTATTTACAATTTGTACAGAAACCAGATGGCAGTTATAAGAGTTGAGGAGTATGAAAGGGAAGCAGTGGTTGGGAAGGGAGTGAGACAGGGTTGTAGCTTATCCTCTGTTATTCAATCTGCGTATTGAGCAAGCAGTAAAGGTAACAAAAGAAAAATTCATAGGTATTAAAATCCATGGAGAAGAAATAAAAACTTTGAGGTGTGCTGATGACATTGTAATTCTGTCAGAGACAGCAAAGGACTTGAAAGAGCAGTTGAGTGGACTGGACAGTGTCTTGAACAGAGGATATAAGATGAACACCAACAAAAGCAGAATAAGGATAATGGAATGTAGTCAAATTAAGTTGGGTGGTGGTGGTGATGAAGATGATGATGATGATGATGATGATGATGATGATGATGATGATGATTATGAGGGAATTACATTAGGAAATGAGACACTTGAAGTAGTAAAGGAGTTTTGCTATTTGAGGAGCAAAATAACTGATGATGGTCAAAGTAGAGAGGATATAAAATGTAGACTGGCAATCTCAAGCAAAGCATTTCTGAAGAAGAGAAATTTGTTAACATCTTGTATAGATTTAAGTGTCAGGAAGTCGTTTCTGAAAGTATTTGTATGGAGTGTAGCCATGTATGGAGGTGAAACATGGATGTTAAATAATTTGGATAAGAAGAGAATTGAAGCTTTCAAAATGTGGTGCTACAGCAGAATGCTGAAGATTATATGGGTATGTCACATAACTAATGAGGAGGTATTGAATAGAATTGGTGAGAAGAGGAGTTTGTGGCACAACTTGACTATAAGAAGGCATCAGTTGGTAGGACATGTTCTGAGGCATCTAGGTGTCACCAATTTAGAATTGGATAGCAGTGTGGAGGGTAAAAGTTGTAGAGGGACACCAAGAGATGAATACACAAAGCAGATTCAGAAGGATGTAGGCTGCTGTAGCTACTGGGAGATGAAGCTTGCACAGGATAGAGTAGCATGGAGAGCTGCATCAAACCAGGCTCAGGACTGAAGAAAACAACAACAACAACAACAACAACTCTTCCATATTCAGATACTCTTCAATGCTATAAAAACTATGTGTTACTAAAAATTGTTTAAGATTTACCTTGTATTTATGAAATTCTTTAATTTTCTTTATTGAAGAAGGCAATGCACTAAAAAGTATTTTGGGCTGGTAGTTTACACTTTTTTGTTATTGTGCTCATTTGTGGGTGTCTCTGTCAAAATCATCCCTGTTCCTTGTTTCATGGTTATGAACCTGATTATTTAATGTTGAAAATTCCTGGTGAGTTTTCTGAAAGCATACACATTCATAGATATATAAGCTAGGAAGAGCCATTATTTTAAATTCTTTAAATATTTCCCTGCATGACACTCTGCAGGGAACCCCTTTCATTATTCTAATAGCCCTTTTTTCAAGTTCGAAAGCTTGTTTTGCAGTACCTGTATTTCCCCAGAAAATCGCACCATATCTAAGCAAACTGTTCATGTAAGCATAATAGGCACACAGCAATGATTCAGTGTTTCAGCATTCCCGGAGGATTCTTAGCACATAGCAGTATTTACTTAATTTTTTTAATCAAAGCTTCTAGATGCTTTTCCCATCTCAAGTGCTCATCCACCCATATACCGAGGAATTTTGTGTATGGAGCTTGTGCAATAACATAGTTCACTAACTCAGCTTTTACTCTTCTTCTAGCTTTACTTTTAATATTACTGAAATTCATCAAAATCTTTTTATCCTTATTTATGATCAAAGCATTATCACTAAACCATTTTCCTATCTCATTTATTGTCCTAGAGACACTCTGCTGTAAATCATCCTCAGTGTATCCTTTTATAAAAATGCTAGTGTCATCAGCGAACATCACCATTTCGGCAACTGTCAGATGGTTTCGCAAATTGTTTATGTACACAAAGAACAACAGAGGGCCTAACACAGAACCCTGGGGCACTCCATAGCTAGTTTTTTTTGAAATCTGAAAGATACTCTTTGCCTCCATGCCATATTTGTACTTTCTGTTGTCTATCAGAGAGATAAGACTTGAACCATTTGAAGGCAAGTCCACGGACCCCATAACATTCTAGTTTCATAAGCAACAAGTCATAGCTGATTAAATCAAATCCTTTAGATAAATGTAAGAATCTTCCACAGCTTAATTCATTCTTGTCCAAGGCATTTAGAATCCTTTTCGTGATTTTGAAGACTGCCGTTTCTGTAGATCTGCTCTTTCTAAACCCATTTTGAGTATTAGTCAGTATTTTATTTTTATTCAGAAAGTCAGATAGCCTTTCATACATTACTCTTTCAGTTACTTCAGAGAAACCTGACAATAACGGCACTGGTCTATAATTATTTATGTCAACTGTACTATCCTTTTTGTGAAGTGGCTCTATTATGGAGAGTTTGTTTTGAGGGGAACACCCCTGTCCTGAAAGAAGTATTAATAATGTCAGTTAGGTGAGTATCTATACTGGTAGAACTATGTTGGATTACCTTGTCTGGAATTCTGTCAATACCGCAACACATTTTATTTTTCAGTTTATTAATTGCATTTGTAACTTCACATCCTGTTACTGGGTACAGAAGCATTGTCTTTTTCACATGCTGGTACTTTCATGTTTTTGTTGTTTGAATTGCACAGACTTTTAATAGGTTTGGTGCTATGTTCATTGAATATATTGGCTACCTGTTGAGCATCTTCTATCACTTTACCCTCACTTTTAATTTTGAAATTATGGGTCTTGGTTTTACATTTTCCTATGCTATTGTTTATAGCCTTCCAAATCGATTTTGATTTATTTCTTCCATTATTAATGTATTAATCATTGCTTAGCCTTTTTGGTGGCTGTGAAACTTTCCTATAGACCCTTCTATATTGCCTGTAGTATGGTTTTATTGTTGTATTTATTTTAGCATGTTTGCTTGGGTCTCTAAAGTGGTTGCCGATTTTTTAATCCCTTGTGTTACCCATGTGTTTGTCTTCTCACTGACTTTAATTCTTTTTAATGGGAATGCTACATCGTAGCAGTATTTATAATCAGTGAGAAAACTCATACTTTTTGCCTGCATCATCAGTTTGTTCCATGCCCCACTGCACTCTTTTTAGCATGCTATTAAATACTCTTATTTTGTAGGCATTAATAAGTCTTCTTTGTACATAGTTTTCAGTGACTGTGTATTTCTTATTATTCTCATTCCTTATCATTTTTAAAGCCATATGGTCAGAAAAGCCTGTATCTGTTACTTCAACACTGTACTCACAACTTTGTTTGTTGGTAAATATCTGATCAAGTGTTGTTTCCGACCCATCCCCATATCTGGTAATTTCCTGCACTGTAGGTTGCATGTTGTATTTGTTAAACAGATTTAATAATTGTACCTTGTTCTTATTTTTGTTAACATTAATGGTGAAGTCACCAAGAACTATTGTGCATTTTGACCTGCCTCTCAATTCATTTAAAAGATCATCTATGTAATGTAAGAATTGGGTAAAGTAACGTGATGGGGGGCCTATAGATGCAAGCAATGATAGTTTGACAGTCTGTAAGTTCACAAATACAACATTCAAAATCTTTTTCTGTGCACTTCAACTTGCTAAGTTTTACCTCCTTAGATTTAACATTACTTCTAACATAGGTGCATACACTTCCACATTTATAAGTTTCCCTGCAATAGTTACTTACTAGATCAAAGTCTGGTATATTTGTTGCACAGAGTGTCCTGAAGCCAGTGCTCACTGATACACAGCACAGAAACCACCTTAAGGTTACGGTTTAAAATTACTTCCAGCTCAAGCATTTTGTTGCCTAGTACTTTCCTCTTCAGGTTTTGACTGAGACTGACACATTTCAGGCTTGGTCAGCTTATACGTTTCCCTGAATTGGTTCTGAGTTTTGAGAAGATAATTTGATATTTACCATGCTCAGTATTTTTTGGGCCAGCAGTGTCCTTCCTATTCCACTTAGGCCTTGACCATGTCTTGTACGACAAGTTCTCGAGAAGTTACAATTGTCAGAGGGTTTATGGTTACAACTGATACATTCCTTAATATCTAAAAACATTACATTTTTAATCTGTTTGCAAATTGTTTCAAAATCTTTGTTAGCTTTGGTTATTTCTCTGTTTACACATGATGCTTCAATTAAATCGTAACGATGAGGTATTTTAAATAATATAACATTTGTGTTTGTTAACTTGCCCAGTGTAGTCTTCAGAGCTGTTGTTGCTGCAGCTGTTTCATTATGGTATACATCATTGGAACCACCTATAAGAACTGCAAAGTCACTCCTTGTCAAACTACTGCAATCTTCAATGTTGGTGAAGATCTGGTTGAATCTTGCTCCAGGTTTCACTATGCCTTCAGTTTTAATGTTTTTTGGGTTGTCAGGGTCTTCATTTTTGTAGCCATCCCTCTTCCAAAACCACCAGAGTAGATTCTAATGTATATTGTTTTTTCTCTTTGTATTTCTTGACTCTGTGCTCAATCTCGTTCCTTACCCATCGCATTTGATACATTGTTTGTTTTATTCAGTCTCAAAACAGGCACCATCAAATCTGCTTTCTTGCATGACTTTTTGTTGAGTTTCTTTTTAAATGATTTAAATGCATCTGCTCTTTTTGTGCCACAGTCCATGTTTTTGTGTTTTGTGTGTTTGGCTTCAGATGTGATTTTGTAGACTTTATCATCTTCAGGACCATTATAATCGGGTATATTGCATATTTTAGTCAGAATAGTTTTCAACCTACAATCATCACAGTTCCAGTTTTCTATGATTATCTCCTGTCCCTTTAGTGAGGGATCTACTTTTCCACATCAAAATGAAAAATGTTTCCACATTCTGTGCACTCAACACCATTTCTCACAGTTTCCTTGCATTTTCAACAGTGTTATTGGTCCTGTCACCAGTATTTTTACTAATCAAATTTTTTATTACCACATCACTGTACAATGGAGATTCACACTGTTGTTTAAGTTCATCATTTTTTAGTTTTAACCTAAGAATTTAATCTAATAGAAATGCTATATCATCTTCTTTACTGTCTTTGCTGTTTACATTTTCATGCATTTTGTCTTTGCAGCAATTGAAGCAGTACCAAGTCTTTCGTTTTGAACTTATGTTTGCACATTTATAGTGGTAAACTATTTGACATTTTAGACACATTATTCGTTTGTTGGCATGTTTTTCACAATAGCAGTGGGAAGACATCCCATTTTCTTGCAAATGTTCCGTGTTGGTCGTTGATGCTGCACACACAAGTTGATTACCAGACAAGTCTTACTTGAATTTATGAATAATGATGTACAGTTTATAAAATTATGCTTAGTAATTGATGATTTAAATGAAAACTTGATACTAGGTATGAACTGGTTGTTATCTGGGGTGACATGAAAATAACATTTTTGAACCAAAAACGAGTATTGTAATGGATGATCATGGTCTAAGTAGTCAGATTAGAGAGATGCAAGAGTCTGACTGTGATAGGTATTTTGAGGAAGGGGAATAATTTGGTATTGGTGAGGGTAGTGCTAATTATTACAGTAAACTAGTAGCTAAAAAAGTATCTGAAACTGAAAGCCTTAATGCAGAAAACGGAAGAGAGTTTGAAAATTTTTTGTGGGATTATAATGACATATTTGATATAAAACCAGAGAGAAAAAAAGGGTATCAATGTAGACTAAAATTAAAAGCTAATGACTCGTTTTTCATAAAACAGTGTGCTATCCCTATCTGTAAGAGAAAGGAGGTAGAAAGAGAACTTCAGAAAATGGAAGGTGGAAAATAATAGAAAGAAATTGTAGTTCTTACAATAACCCATTAGTGGTAGTTTCAAAATGAGATAGGGGTATTCGTTTAGTGCTCAACTCTTGGCACCTGAATAAATATTTGGAGAGAGAAACTGACCATCCTGAAAGTATAGATGAACTACTAAATAAGTCTGAAAATGCAAAATATATCAGATTGAATTAGAAAGAGATTCTAGAATATACACTGCATTTCTGTATAATAGGAAATGTTTTCAATATTGTGTTGTACCATTTGGTTTAAATGTATCTGTAGCAGAATTTTTTAGGGGATTGGACTTTGTTTTGGGTAGAGAAGTGTTACAAAAGTTAATTATTTATGTGGATGACATTTTGTTATCAAGTAAGAACTGGGAGCAACATATTCAAATTTTAAAAGAAATTGGGAAGAAAATGAGACAGGGGTATGACTTTGAAATTTGCAAAATGTAAGTTTGCAATGAAAGAATTAAAATTTCTTGGCCACTGCATAAATGAAAAAGGGATTTTGCCTGATTGAGAAAAGATTGAGGCCATCACAAAGTTCCCAAAACCTAGAAATAAAAAAGATTTAAAATCTTCTTTTGGATTAGTAAACTTCTATCAAAATGTGTGAAAACACACACACTTTATGCAACATGCTTGAACAACTTGTTAAAAAAAAAAATGCAGTGTGGGATTGGTCTGATGAATGCCAGATAGCTTTTGACAGAATTAAGAAAGAATTAGCAGAAACTGAAATCCTCCATAGACCTGATTTATCTTTACCATTTTGTTTGATGACTGACAGTTGTGATTATGGACTGGGGGTACATTTATTCCAAGAGAAAGAAATTAATGGAAAAATTGAACATCATTCTATAGCATTTGCAAACAGAACCTTATAAAAACATGAGAGAAGTTACATAATAACTGAAAAGGAACTTTTGGCAATTGTATGGGTACTCAAAAAATTTAAAAATTATTTGTTTGGGCATGAAGTCAAAGTTTATACAGATCATAAAGCATTAACTTACTTACAAGAGTGTAAACTGTATCATGGGAGAATTACCAAATGTTCTTACAGCAGTTTAAATACACAGTTCATTTTATAAAGGGTAAGGAAAATGTCATTGCTGATGCCCTGACAAGAATGCCAGTGGGGAATGGAAATGATAATGGATATAATAGTCAGGAGGGAAAGTTTAAAATAATGTATTTTAAAGATGTCAGAGGGAAGTGAAGTTGGAAAAATCTGTAATCAACTGAGAAGACATGAAAATGGTGACGATCATTGGAAGCTTGTTAAAAGTTATTTTGGGAAGAAAAGTCATGAGAAAGTACAAATGTATTATCAGGTTTTCAAAGGTATTCTATTTTACAGACACAGCACAGACAGTGGTGCTTGGAAAGTTTGCTGGCCAGATTCTCACACAAATACTTCGATAAAGTACACACATGAAAACTTCGGACACAGTGGTGCATTAAAATATACTCAAAAAATACAAGAGTGTATATATTTTCATAATATGACCAGGAGAGTTAGAACCTTAATTGCCTGCTGTGATAGATGTCAAAGAACAAAAGTTAGTAACCCAACCAACAAGGGATTTAAAAAAAAAATGTGGTACCACATAAACAGTTGGATTTGGTAGGGATAGATTTGTATGGTCAACTTCCAAAAGCTAAAGGGGGGATTTCAGTATATTTTCGTCATTGTAAATTTGTTTTCTAAATATGTGATATTTTATCCTTTAAAGAAAGAAACTAGTAAGGAAATAGCTTCTACATTTATTAAGGACTACTTTATTAAGGGGGGTACACCTAAGGCCATTTTATCTGACAATGGGAGCCAATTTACATCTAAATTTTGGAAGGAATTTGTAACAGAACATAACATCAGACATATCTAAATATCATCCTATTCACCTACATGCAACCCAACTAAACAGTGCATGAGGGAAATTGGTAGATTGTGTAGAACTCACTGTCAGAAAGATCACACAAATTTGTTATGTTACGTTAAAGAATTTGAAGACATTATGAATAGCCTACAACATACTACCACAGGATACTCTCCTTAGGAGATCATGTTTAACCACAAACCACCTTACTCAATCAAAGAACTTACAGTGTTTCCAGCTTGTAAAAGTATAACAGCAGCTGAAAGAGATGAGATAGTTAGAAGAACTAGGAAAGATTATTATGAAAAAAGAAAACAATGGCATGACAAACAGATAAAAAAAACCACAGAATTCAAAGTTGGGGATCTAGCTTTGACAAAAAGTTATACCAAATCTAAAGCGCTAAATAGAGAAATAAAGAAATCTTTCGATATTTACATACAACCATTTCAAATTGTTGAAAACCCACACACAAATACTTACAGACTTGTATATCCTAAGTCCAAAAGATTATTTGGACTCATGAATGTTATGCAGCTGAAATTATATAAACAGCCTTCATCACTCATATAACTTCATAAGAACTGTCTTTCCTCAGGAGGTTGCAAGCTCTTTTTGCAATTTGGGGGTGGCGAACCCAAGGCTCCGAGCTGGTGTGATTCTTTCTTTTTCAAGTCACATCCTCTCTTACTTGTGTAAAAACTCATCCCCTTCCACTTTCTGATTCGGACAAATAGAGACTGGATGCGAAAAGGAACTGATGCACGTATTTTCATATTGGGCAAGCTGCCTTTTCTGGTTATCTGAATATGAGTACAAACTTTGGGCAGGTTTAATAATACAACCAGAGTATGAGTTTTGAGGAGAGTTGGTGTAATATTTACACTGCTGGCCATTAAAATTGCAACACCAAGAAGAAATGCAGATGATAAATGGGTATTCATTGGCCAAATATATTATACTAGAGCTGACATGTGATTACATTTTCTATATTCAGAAAGGCCCGTACAGAACCTGCAACATGCAGTGGTACATTATCCTGCCGAAATGTAAGGTTTCATAGGGATCGAATGAAGGGTAGAGCCATGGGTTGCAACACATCTGAAGTATAACATCCACTGTTCAAAGTGCTGTCAATGCGAACAAGAGGTGACCGAGACATGTAACCAATGGCACCCTATACCATCACGCCGAGTGATACGCCAGTATGGCGATGACGAATACACACTTCCAATGTGCATTCACCACGATGTCGCCAAACACAGATGTGACCATCATGATGCAGTAAACAGATCCTGGATTCACCCGAAAAAATGTTTTGCCATTCGTGCACCCAGGTTCATCATTGAGTACACCATTGCAGGCGCTCCTGTCTGTGATGCAGTGTCAAGAGTAACCGCAGCCATGGTCTCAGAGCTGACAGTCCATGCTGCTGCAAACATCATCGAACTGTTTGTGCAGGTGGTTGTTGTCTTGCAAACATCCCCATCTGTTGACTCAGGGATCAAGACATGGCTGCACGATCTGTTACAGCCATGTGGATAAGATGCCTGTCATCTCGACTGCTTGTGGTACTAGGCTGTTGGAATCCAGCACGGTATTCCATATTACCCTCCTGAACCCACCGATTCCATATTCTGCTAACACTCATTCTGCTCTCAATCAACGCGAGCAGCAATGTCATGATACGATAAACTGCAATCATGATAGGCTACAATCCGACCTTTATCAAAGTTGGAAATGTGATGGTACACATTTCTCCTCATTACACGAGGCATCACAACGACATTTCACCAGGCAATGCTGGTCAACTGCTGTTTGTGTATGAGAAATCGGTTGGAAACTTTCCTCTTGTCAGTATGTTGTACGTGTTGCCACTAGCACCAACCATGTGTGAAAGCTCTGAAAAGCAAATCATTTGCATATCACAGCACCTTCTTCCTGTCGGTTAAATTTCGCATCTGTAGTACGTCATCTTCATGGCGTAGCAATTTTAATGGCCAGTAGTGTACTGTCCTGATGAAGTTATAATCTCATTGTGCTGATGACTTTATGAAAAGTTGAGAAAATGTTTAAATTTGATGTGAAGTTTACTTAAGATATCTGTGCTGCTAAAGCAACAATTTATTACTTAAAAACTGAGATGCGATTACAGTTAGTTAAAACTGTTTGTAGCCCTGTATGTGTGTTCTCATTTGGTTTCAACTGTTACTATACCTATTATGTGAAAGTCACTGGATAGATGTTGATTTACTATCAAGTATGAAAATACCTTGTCATGATCTTGTCCCTAACATGTATTAGATCTACTGTGTAATTGGAAAAGGAACAATTATCAGAAAAAAAATTTATAATGTTTAAATTACTAGAATGGCTCTGTCTGTGGAGCATAAAGAAAATAGAATTTTATGTTGGAGATAGTTATTGGAACAGATGTGTTCTGATTCCCAAGATTTAAGACTCGCACAGTTTTATTTTCATGTAATTTTCTACCACTTCAATGACTAAATATGATTACCAATGGTTTGATTATTCTTTTGCCATCCTAGTACAATAAAATAGGGATGATATTTGCTACATGTCTGGTGTCTGTACAAGTCATGCTTTCTCCTTAGTATAGACACAAGGTATTCTTTGTAACAATGTCAACACAAATCTGAACTGTTCAATACTGCTGAATGTTACAGCAAGTCAATGCTTTTCAATATATATAAATGTTAGCTTACAACCTGATTCTTAATGAAAAATGTTTAAATTTCTCCAATACCTTGTTGAAAATATTCTAATGATTCATGTGTAATGAGTTGCAAAGGAAAAAATAAAGATTGAGGATTCATATTCATGACATCTACTTTCAATTGAAGACTAGTTGATTCATTAATATGTAACTGATGAGAGAATATATATTTATCATACCTTTAGACTGGCTGAACTAACCATTTTACTCCTAGTACTAACCCATTCATATTTAACCACTAGTACTTTACCCTTTTCCTTAACCTATGTTGGAAGTTGCCTTATCTGTGCCCAATTTTAATTACTGTCTGATCTGATGTCGCTACATCGTGTCTAATGTGTTGATGACCAATAAGAAATATGTGAACTAGTTGTTGAGCAGTACGTGTTCTGGAAGCAACCTGCTGGTACTTAATTTGCCAATGAAAATCTGATTCTACAGTGGCATGTGGCCATGGAGGCTCTCAGTCTCTACAAGATGATGCTGAAAAATTTGGGATGATGACTTTCAAGCTATGAGAACAAGGTGCCTTTGACAGCTATTGTGGGCAAATCCCTTTATCCGTCCTTGTGGTTTCCTGACCTGAAATTTACATGTTGGCTCAGTTGTTCTAAAGTCGGAGTTTGTCTTGTAAAGAGATGAGGACATTTGGTTATTTATAAGTAGTGCCATTTAAAAAACATATATGTATCTTTTGTCTTTGCCTTATATAACATTTTGTAACATCATAAACACATGAAACATGTCCTTGAACTTAATGTAAGACTTATATGTGCCATGACGTTTGGAAAAGGAACTTGTATATCACTTGGCTGAGATTCCAGTAACTTTAATTTTATATCTCAGACCTGCTTCATGTTTAATTTTGAAAATGTAACAAAAAGAAAATTCTATTGTCATTGTCACACTTGACTCTGTGATGTTTAGCAAATATATTGATGCATACAAAAGTGCTTCACATAATGTGAACATTGTGACACTTGGATGATCCACTCAATGAGGCAGTTGACTTTGTTTATTTTTTTGATGTCAAATAAGCTGCAGTTCAAAGCATTTGGCAACCTTATTTCTATTTTTTCATGTTTATGTAATAATTTATCTATGAGCAGCAATGGATATCAGAGGAAAGCAGTAATTCTGTACCTTGCTTTAGTAATTTTCATGTATATGTCTCAGATATGTCACAGGTTTCAATATTATATGTTTATGTAATTGATTATGTTTGATAAGACACAGATACTAGAGGGACTGCTTGTAAGTCAGATGTTAGATACTAGCATTCATTACTTGGTCAACCAGTTCAGCATTGTATTTGTCATTTACTCTGTCCAACAGAATGCTATTTGTTCGCGATTCGTTGATCAATAAATAGGGAGTGTTGGGGTTAATTTTTGGGGACTGGGAAGGTGAAGCTGTGGCAAGTCCATTCTGCAGGGAATGCTGAACACTCTTCTCCCTCCGGTGCCACAGTGAAGTACTGGAATAGAGGGGGTCCTGGGTAGAGGGGGTACCTGTCTTTGGGGTCTGTTGTCTTTTCTTTTTTGACTCCAGTACTCCTAACCTTCTATTTCATTTCTTACTTCTCATTAGAGTACCAAGCTATCCTTCCCTCTGTCCACATGCATATGTCTCTATTGCTGAGACCCTTCTAATTTACCGTGTCAGCTTTATTAAGTAACTGAAACCTATTCTATAGGAGGATCCAGGGAACAAACTAGCATTTCTGCATTATTAGGTGTAACCATACTCTGTCATACTATATTATTTATTTATGTCTGATTTTGTTGTATGTGGTCACCCAAATGATAAACATTTACTTATGTATTTACTTTGCTATATACTAGCATCTGAATCTTCTGTTTCATTTATTACTTCTCATTTGAGTACCAAGTTATCCTTGTCTCTGTCCACATGTATATGTCTCTATTGGTGAGACTAGTCTCATTTACCCTGTCAGCCTATTAAATGACTAAAGCCTGTTTTATAGGATGTATGTATATATAATGCTCAACCGCATAAGTGTCGTGATGTATCTGTCACTTATATACCAATTTAACAATATATTATGCTCAAACCAACTTACCAATGTATAAAAGCTATTCATATTATTGTCATGATGTATCTGACATTTATGAACCAATTACCACTGTGTAATGTTCAACCATAAAATTGTCATGATATACCAATTATTTATGATTCATTTATTGTGTATTCACACCTAAGTGGTGAACACTTACCAATGTATATTGCCTAACCATGTTTTGGTATGATGTACCAATAATTTATGAATCATTTATTGTGTATTCACACCAAAGTTGTGAACACATACCTGTATATAAGGCCCAACCACATAATTGTTGGTGCCATTTCAATTACTTATAAAACACAACCAATATGATATATTAGTCACTTATATTGTCATTCAGAGTTATATGTAACTGCACTCTTATGTATCATTCTGTTACTTAATGTTTGAATGATTGTAAAGGTAGGAAAGTGACTTTGGAAGTGTCTTGACAAATGAAAAAATGGAAAGATTGGACATTAGTGAGACATTTCGTGCTACATATGTAGACTGAATTATGTAAACTGCTGAGGAACTATACTCCAAGAATTTACTTGTACTATATTATAATAATATATTTGTTATTCAATATTATCAGTAAATGTCAATATAAATTTCAGAGACCTGTGCTGTACCACTTTAAAAAAAAATTTGTACTAGTACGATCTTAGTGATATGTTATCAAAGAACAAGTTAAAACTACAATATGAGATTTAAGTCAGGAAATGTTTAAATATGAACAGTTGGAATTTTGCTGAACTGAACTATTCTATTCAAAACAATAAATTACACAGTATATATGATGGTCATAAGGAGTGCAGTATGAGCCACATTTCAGGTTTTTACAACAAAAAGCTTCTGACGAGCAGAGATCTACAGTGTAGTTCAGTTCAGTGCTCTTTATTGCACATAGAAGAGACTGAACACTTTGTTATATTATAGTCAAATACTTTGTGCACTTGCCAAAGATAGGAGGTGGTTAGATACAAACTAATATGGATTTTGAGTATTGTAGAATCCAATACTAACACTCGTTCCACAATGTATCGTCAATATTGAGAAAGAGTTATACACACCGGTGTCTCCATTGCACTCAGGAGAACTTAGAGGACCTAATGACAGACATCCTCATTTTCCTGTTGTAATACACGCTGCAGACAAATTCTGTGAATTAACTTGTTCTTTCTTTGTGCTATTAATTAATATAGTTGAACAGGGCACAAAATAATCTGTGATAATGTTACATATTTGGTTGTACTAATTTTTCACAAATTCTTTGTTCATCCAATTGATTGTAAAATGAGGACTGTTACTTAGATTTGTCAGAAAAGGTTTTGTTCAACTTTCACTTGCACAAATCCTTTTGGGCGTTGTTGAAACATAACAGTCCAAGCAAAACTTAAAAAATGCATAAATTTTAACCATAAACAGTAGTTTCTGACATAGAGGTGTATGGAAATATGTACTTGTAAAAAAGTTATGAAGAAAATAATTATGGAATCTTAATTACACTAATGTGTAGAAGTCTGTTAATTGGTAGGAACATTTTATATGATACGAATCTTCTGTAATTAGTAAATATAACAAGTGTGTGTTAACATTTGATACCTAAGTGTTTATACTTGCTTCAACTTGTATTGAGATTAGAGTTCACTCATGTGTTTAATATATAAAAGTCTAGGTAATCATTAAAATATGTCATTTGTTTTAGGATGAGAGTTTAAATTGTTAATTAATGAAATAATAATTTTAAACAATGCTGAGGATTGTTCGCAATTGTTAAGAAAGTATAAATACTAACAGCCATGTTGGCAAGGGGTCTCAGTCTGGTTTTGGTTTTTGAGCATGTAGCTGCTCCTTTTGTATTGTAAGTATTGATTGCCTTTGTAATTATACTTTAATTTTGTTTTCAAAGTATAATAAAAAACTATGAAACTTAATGCAAGCTTAAACTAAATCAACTCTCCAGTAGTTGTTTCACAGTGACAGTAAATATTATCAGGACCACGACTGCAGCAGATAAAGAGAAACTATAATCAACCCCATTATTACGAGTAGTAAGAGAAATTTTATAATACATATTGATTAAGTACTAGGCATAATACTGCAAAGGAATATGAAATAGAATGAGCACTTTAGTACACTAATAAAGAAGAGGAATGTCTGATTTGGGTTCATTGGGAGAATTTTAGGAAATGGTAGTTCATCTATAAAGGAGATCGCATATAGAGTATTCTTGACTGCTGTTAGCATTTGGGATCCTGACCAGCACAGGTTAAAGGAAGACTATGAAGCAATTTAGAAGTGTACTGATGGATTTTTTACATATCAACATGCAAGAGTGACACAGATGCTTCAGTAAGCTGACAGAAGAATCATTCTGCTACAGCCAGTGTAGACCTATGTTTCACATAATCAGTGTGAAGACAAGATAAGAGAAATTAGGGCTTGTACAGAGGCATACAGACACTCTTCTCCTTCTCACTCCATCTGCTAGTGAAACAGGAAAAAAAAAGATTACTAGGGGTTTAGTGTGGTTGCTTGTGGAGTATGTATGAGGAAGTACCTGAGTGAGATCACTTGCTTAGGATTGTCAAGGAGTGATCCAATCCACGTATTTGAACACTATGGAAGATGCATTTTGAACTGAGACAAATGCTTGTGTAAAATATCTGTTGTTAATTGATAATTGCCCTTCACATTAATGAACAATCAGGACATGATGGAGACAGAAAGGTGAAATCAACATAGAAAGTTAAGTATAAATGACATGGAAAATTTTCCGAACATCAGTAAATTTGAAACCAGTTTATAGAAAAGAATGATATCTTATGTGCAGGGGAAAGGAGGCAATTGTGGAAAATTTTGGTTTTACGGATATAACTCTGCATATATTAATAAATGAGGGTTTTAACATAGATTTATTTTAAATTTGTCTGTTTCAATCACTTCACAAATTTACTTACTTGTTTTAATTCTGATATAAATAATTTCCAGAAAACTGAAAAAAGATGACTGCTTTCTGAGACAAAAAAATCACAGATATTGTGATATTTATCATGACCAGAACTTTCCTCATGGGTTCACATTTGGCACTGTACTCAGGAAAATTTTGCACCACAGAACATGTGTTCTGTGTCTCCACTTGCTATTTCAGAATGCATTTTCACCACCTCATCAGTGGAATCTGCCAAACTACTGACTCCAGTGATTCAGACATAGTGAAGCTGCAGCTCTTCCTCCCATACAAGCTCCTTCGAGATATTTTTTGTCCTCATTATTTCTGGTAGAGATTGATGCAATTCGACATTTTCTTGCTGTGTGTTATAGGTGATATGTCGTAGGGCCTCCAACTAACTAGGACAGCAGACCAACCTGGCGGAAGAAAATGCTTTGTGTTTATTTATGAAGTGCAGATTGTTTTGAGCCTTGTCGAGAAGCAAACCAAAGCCTTGTTGTAATAGAGAATTAATAAATTCTAGTAATCTGCTTTAGTTCCACCCTCATCTAGCTGATCCTGATTTTCTTGCTCAAAAGGATGTTGAGTAGGTCTATTCCTAAGACTTCCATCATTTGCAGCAATGAAGTCAAGATTGCTAAAAACATTTCTGTTGCACAGGAAAATGACTGTAATGCTCAACACAATGATGGCAATTTCACCAGTCAGAAATTTTCATATAGGCTCGACCAAAGAATTCCACAATCTTAGTTGGTCCTAGTGTCCTGTTGTGTGCTCAAAGTCTTTCCCAGATCTCTTCACAATAGTAGGTCTTTGGCAGTCCCATAAACATTTGATCCAGTGCCTGGATCTTATTGGTGCAGTGAGAAAGGAAGCTAATTAAATGAACATGATCAATCCCATCCAGTTCAGCTACCCGAGTGTTTTAGGTGTGACTGTAGTTGCCATCTAAGGTGAGAAGTGCAGGAGACTTCATGCTCTGATAGGTTTTGAAAATGAAATGTTCAAACCATTGCTTCAACAGGATGCTCTGTACCCAACAAGAGGGATAGGACACGGGAAAAGACCCACATGATGCTCCTTTCATTTACTGCTTTTTCATGTTGTTCTTCAGGAAGCTACATGATTGGAGCAATGAAGGAACCATCAGCATTCAAGCCTGGAATGACTGTAATGAATGAGCCTCCTTGTGTCACTGTGAGAGCTTCTATCTGGCTTTCCAAAGCAACTTATGAGGCAGAGATTTTGCTTTGAATGACCAATAAAATGATTCCATGTCACACTGAAGAATTTCACACTATATTTCAGTTGAATCTAGAGACTCTGGCCTGTGATGTGCCAATTGGATTCTGCTATGATCAAATATTTTTGTGTCTCCTAAAATATGGTCTCAGTCAAACTCTTTTGGCAGTCCCAGTCCCACCAAAGGGATTGTTGATACTGTACCTAATAGACAGCTGATAAGCCATCTAGCTAATATCTCTTTTTGTTAACTCACAGAAAAGAGACTCCATCCTTAGGCAGTAGACAATTAGCACCTCTTGAAGATTCTCTGATAACACAGTTCTCCATGCTAATTTTGTTGTAATTGCATCCTTCTCATCAGAAGTTTCAGACTTAGCCAGCCAAAACAGTGTCATCCAAGGGATATGACACTGTGGGAGCTTCCAAATATCTCATTTTCTTTTCCATACTAATGTAACAGTTTTTTCATTTGCTCCAAATCCAGTTTCTTACAATGTTGTTTGTCTTGTGCCACATTTTTCTTGTGACTTGGTGTTACTGAGACATCAAAAAACATGGGGACCTTATTAGCAGACCATATTTTTGCAGTAATTGTTTAAAATATATGAAACAATTTGAACATCAGAATTATGATTTAAACAGTCGTGTAAACATTGAGGGGTTTAGGAACACTAGCAAGCCAGAGTGGTCCATTCAGTGGATGAATGACTTCTAGGACATTCATGTGGAGTCACAGAATAGATGTACTTTATTAAATTTTCTATCTGACACCATCCTGCACTTGAAAGAGCTTGTACCTATACATTGTGTGCAGTCAAGGGTGCTACTGCAGGTGCAGTTTTCTGTGGCCTGATGAATCTTCCAAAACCCCAACCAAGTTTACAAACATAAATAGATTTATAGTAGAAGATGACTATATAGAATCTATGAAGAAAGCTGTAGAAGAAGCAGTAATAGAAAACAGTGGTAATGGAGACTTGCCTGCAGAATTCTATGGTACCTGGGATAAACAGGGACACACCTCTCTTCATCCTGTAGTATTGGACATCAGTATGTATACAAGAGAAAGCTTTACATGTAGCAGCAATATCTAAAAATTGTAGATGCCCAGAAAAAATAGATGTACACATGAAATAATTGCACAGATAAATGTAGTGACAGGTGTGGAGGAATGGAAGTGGCTGATGTTGCTAGTCTATTTCAATGTTCTGTTGTGTGTGATAAAGTGTGATACGTGAATTATGTTGGTGGCAGTAATGCTAAGAGTTTCAGACATATTCAAGGACTAAATTCCTATGTGATGATGTTGTAGTGCAGGAATTTGAGTGTATTGGAAACATACAGAAACAAATGGGATCAAGACTTTGGTGACTGAAAGCTTCATACAAAAACAGAAACTCAGTGAAGGTAAAAGATTGGATGGGAAGGGAAGGTTAACTGACAGTGTAATTGATAAAATACAGAACTATTATGGAATAGCTATTAGGCAAAACACACGCAGTGTTGATGAAATGGAGAAGGCTGTTTGGGCTCTTTTCTTTCATACTTTTACAAGAAATGAAAGTCCCCATCATTACTTGTATCCCAAAGGAGAAAGCAACTGGTGCAAGTTTTATTTATTTATTTATTTCATGTTCCATATATCCATATGGGAACATATCCCTGGATATAGAATGAGTCAAGGTTTTTTACAGATTATTATTTTGTGCACATGTACATTGATCTTATCATTAGATTAAAGAAACTGTGAAGTTTAGCATATACCCTTACATATTATTTAAGATACAGGACATCTGAAGGATTATAGAGTCATACCTAAATTTGGGTATTGTTCTTAAGTTATACAGGCACCATAGACAGACATACATAAATTTGGGTATTGTAGTAAGTTACACTGTACTTACAGAGTATGATTAATCAATTGTAGAGGTCACAAAATAAGGTTTAAGCACAAACAAGAGATTCTATGCATTTTTGCTAAGAAATTCATCAATACTGTAACAAGATTCATCTAGAAGGAAATGCTTCATATTTTCTTCAAACTTTGGCATGTTTCCAACCAGTTCTTTAATGTGCAATGGGAGGGCATTAAAAATCTTGGTGCCACTGTATAAAACCCCCTTTTTGTTTTTAGCTCATAATGGATATCCAGTTCCCTTTGGGTGTTATAACTGTGGTATGAGCTATTGATTTTGAATAAGTTGCTATTTTTTGAAACAAAGCACATCAGGGAAAAAGTATATTGGGCAGGCGTTGTAAGGATTTGTACAGCTCTAAACAGATCCCTGTACAAGTGCCTAGGATGTACTCCACACATAACTGTAATTGGTCGCTTCTGTGCATGGAACATTTTTTTTTCCTATTGGTTGATTTCCCCAAAATATTATACCATAGGCCATAAGTTGGTGAAAATAGCCAAAATATGCAGTTTTTATTGTGCTCATTCCCTAGTGTTCGAAATTATTCTTAAGGCAAATGTTGCCTTTTGCACTTCATTTTGCTATCTATATGCAGACCCAAGAATTTGAAGGACTCAACCTTCAAAATCTCATGCTTACCCATTTTTAGGTTCATTTCATTAGTAACATTTGTGTTAGAAGAGAAATGAATGTAATTTGTCTCTTTTCGGTTGACTGTAAGGCCATTGGTTTCAAACTTGATTGTCAAATCTGCAAAAGCTTTCTTTGCAGCCTCATTTGACACATTCCCTGAGAGAATATTAACTGATAAAGTGGTGTCATCAGCAAACATCATTATTTTCCCATATTCTGTACATAGTGCTAAGTCATTTATAAATATTAGAAAGTGCAGTGGGCCCAATACTGAGCCTTGAGGTACTCCTGCAGTAATGTAGCCCCATTCTGAAGATACCTGGTCACCATGCAGTCCTTCCAAAATTACTTCCTGCTTTCTACCACACAGCTAGGATTCAAGCCACGTGCCTACGGTTCCACCCATTCCTAGAGTCCTGGCTTTACTCAAGAGAATATGGTGACTTACACTGTCAAAAGCTTTAGACAGGTCACAAAATATTCCAACTGTCATCATACTATTATTTATGGCTCCCATAACATTGTCAACAAAGGCATGTATTGCATCCACAGTTGATACCCCTTTCCGAAAGCCAAACTGGCTACTGCTGAGGATGTTATATTTACTAAGATGCTAAACCATTCTGCTATGTATCAATTTCTCTAGTACCTTGTAGAAAACTGAGAGTAATGAAATTGGTAGATAGTTTGTAGCCTCAGTCTTTTCTCCCTTTTTATAAATTGGTCGTATAAGCCCATATTTTAGCCTGTCTGGAAAAACATCTTCTTCCAATGATGCATTACTAATATGGCAGAGGACTGTACTTATTTCTTTACAACAGTATTTCAGTACAACAATGGATTGTTGGTGAAGAGTACACCTATAAACATAGTCTGCCTGATGTGGTAATGGAGGTGATAAAACCTATTTGCAGAGACTTAGGAGCACCTGAACTGTTGAAAAAGTGTGTTCATGGAAAAACCCCAATGAAAGTGTAAATAGTGTCACATGGTCTAGAATCCCCAGTACTGTGCTTGTTGGAATAGAAGCACTTCATTTTGGCATGTATGATGCGGTTGCTACTTTCAATGATGGCAATGTTGTAAGGTACAAAGTATTTCCAGGTATGGGAATGAAGATAAATTTCTACAGGGTATGTATGATGCTTGCTTTAGACAGGAAACTTCAGGCTGCTGAAAGGATTGTGAATATCATAGAAATACAAGCCAGAGTAAACAGGATGAGGACAAAGAGAAAGCTGTGGGAGAAGTTTGCAGAAGATGAAGATAATCCAGACTGTGGACCTGGAATGCACTAAAAAAGTAATCCAAACTTTGTCACTCAATTCCTAAAAGTTTTATTTTTTCATACAAATTACGTGTTTTCCCAGGATCTACAAAACAATTTCACTTCAAATTTTCAAAAAATGCTGCATGGTCCATTATGTATAAATTAACACAGCCTTTTTCCAAAACCCTGTTCCATGCTAAATTTATAAACAAAAAATGGCACAAAAAGTAGTGAAGTTTTGTTACCGTACAATAGAAAAAATTTAATCTCCAACAACTGAATTGATATTTTTAAAAGTCCCTTTCTCCTCTTAGTACCACTAGGGTCAATATGACCCCATAAGCCCATTTCAAACACATATCTCCCTTGTTTTCATAACGATTATTTTCAAAAATTATGACTTTGTTTCTCTACATTACTTGTATGCAATTACATATGATTCAGTTTTACATTTACAACATATTAAAATGTATTTATGGGCTCTGCACAGAGTACCACTGGGGTCAGCATGACCCCAGTCTAAAGTTTTGTTTTGTTTCTTGAATGTAACATTATGAAAACAGAATGATGAATATTATGTTGAATACATGTTATACAAAACACCTGCAACAATGAAACAAACTTTTCCCACTTGTTATTTATACCCTTTGTTTCCGTTTCTTGCCTCAGATGTTGTTGTGTATTGCCTCAGCATGTGCAAGAACTACGTTATGACTAGAAAACAGTTGAATAGTGCTGAAATACAAGCAATTTTGAACGAAGAAATGAAATAGAAGATACACCATCTGATGACGATGAATAGTTCGATGCTATTATTTCTTGAGGTAATGAATCAACTGAAGATTCTGATGAAGATGGAGATTTGGAAATTTTACTTCCTGAAGTTGTGACATCTAATAAAATAAAATGTTCTCACATACAAGTATGCACCTCAAAATGTACTGGAGAGTGATGAATACAAATTATACTGGAACAGAACCATTATAACAGATAAAACACCACCACATAACAAACCTGACATCATGCTCACCAATAAAAAGAAGAAATTAACACAACCAATCGAAATATCCATACCCAATACAACAAATATACAGAAGAAACCAGGAGAGAAAATTGAAAAATGCATCCAACTGGCTGAGGAAGTCGAGGAAATGTGGCATCAGGATAAAGTTGACATTATACCAATTATACTATCAACTACAGGAGCCATACCACATAATATCCACCAGTACATCAACACAATACAGCTACATCCAAACATATACATACAACTACAGAAATCTGTAATTATTGATACATGTTCAATTACCCGAAAGTTCCTAAATGCAATGTAAGATATACCGTACAGTTAAAAGGAAGTCACACTTGATCAAGGTCCGCGTCACTTTCCGTTTTTAACCAGACATAATGTCTGAGAAAGGAAAGAAAATAATTATAATTATAATTATAATATGTAAGGACATATGTAAAATAATAATCCCATTGTTTTTCAGGTCGATAAATGGAAATGAAACATAGGGGAAAAAATCCTGTTACATCACGTGGGAAACAGCCAGTACAAAATGTTTGAAGACAGCTCCAGGTCACATGAGGCATACTATAAGGAATGTAAATAC
This sequence comes from Schistocerca nitens, assembly GCF_023898315.1. Taxonomy (NCBI): domain Eukaryota; kingdom Metazoa; phylum Arthropoda; class Insecta; order Orthoptera; family Acrididae; genus Schistocerca; species Schistocerca nitens. The sequence continues at coordinate 607,912,829 of NC_064620.1, forward strand.
TTTTCAGTCGGTATTTGAATTATTTATGAAGCCCAGCATTTTCCACATTATTTTAAAGTGGACCAACAAAGAAGGTAACATTACTCTTAGTACCAAATGGACAGATCTTTATAGAGAAGACTTTGTACATTCCTACAAGAATAGGCAGGCCAAGAAAGCATTCAAAGGTCACAATGAGGGCATAGTGAATTCATGGAATGAAGAACATGGCTGACCTATTTTCAATAGTTCTATGGCTAGGAACCACTTTACAGAAATATCACACTGTATTCGGTTTGGTGATTCTCAGCACTCATGACAGAATCATAGTCCTGATAAATTGGCTCCTATAAGGGATTTATTTGAACACTGGGTAAGCACATTACGAGATGCATGCACGATAATATTACAGTTGTTGAACAACTGGTAATTTTTAAGGGTAGGTGTCTGTTTCGTCGGTACATCCCCTCAAAACCTGGAAAGTATGGTATAAAGATATGGGCTGCATGTGACAGCACTAATAATTCTGTCACACACCTGCAGATGTACACAGGAAAGGGAAAAGGCCTGCTTAGAGAAATAAATCGGGGAAAAAGAGTAGTGTCATGAATTGACAGATCATTTAGCCAGGAGTGGTAAAAATATCACAATAGATAATTTCTTTACAAGTTTTTAGTTGGCAAAGGAACTAGAACAAAAACAAATGACTCTGCTAGGAACACTAAGAAAAAGTTATTGTGAACTATCTGCAGAATTTATCGAAGCAAGGGGAAGAACTGCAGCTTCATGTCTCTTTGGATACCGGGAATCAGCTACAGTAGTCTCCTATTGCCCAAGAAATGGTAAGATAATGGCATTTCAGAGAGGAGATAGGTGACAGTGAAGCAGCAAAACCTGTTATAATCCTAGACTATAATGCAACTAAATCAGGTGTAGACACAATGGACATGTTTGTCAGGACCTACACCACAAAACGTATGACAAGAAAATGGCCTATGGCTATTTTTTATAATATTTTGGATATTAGTGCCCTAAATGCTTTCATGGCTGGTCTTAAATTGTGACTGGAATAAAAAGTAAAACTACAAAAGAAGAGAACTTATTCTGGAACTGGGAACAGGTCTAGTACAGAAAAACAGAAGTCAGCACAGCAACGCTTCTCTTCCTCATCCTCCTCCTCCTCCTCCTCCTTCAGCGTAATTACATATGGGGGCAAAACATGGATGATGCTCTCTATGCAAACATTCAGTGGATAGACAACAGTCAGAAACATGTAGAAGATGCTTCTCGTTTGTCTGTAACCAACATTCAGAGATTTCCCATTTGCAGTTGCTAAGTGAGCTGTCATGTAAAAAAGCTCAACAACTGGAGCTGTCAACTGTCTACCACAATGAAGAACCTGCACCCAGTGTAACATGTCATCTCTGCATATTACAAAGTGTCAATTTTGTGCCTCCTACCACTGACTGGAGTATTTTTTGCTGTGTGAGGAGGTCGTATGCATCCAGCTGTAACTTTCCAAACAAATGAGGAGGTCCAGAAGCTTAGATTCTCCCCCCCCCCCCCCCCCCCTGCATTAAGTTGCCTACATGGCATAAAACTTCACGTATTTTGGTGTAATTCAAACAACACATTACAGCAAACTGCTGTTCTCAAGTTATTCTGTGAGTGCCAGCAATTCCTGAATGGAAGAAATTTGTGTGTAATAGAACTGTAGAGGAAATTCTGGGAAGGTATATCTGCCTGTAAACGGGCAAGAACAGCACCTGCCATACAGGATGACGAAGAATCAATTTACCTCATAGCAGTACAGAACAGTGTGCAGAGATGTATGTAGATCCTCCCCATAGTATTTATTGTTTTGCTATTAACAAAATCAGTCCCACATGCCATGTAGTGTCAATGTACTTTGTGGGAAACAGATAACTCCAGACACCTCTACACACAGTGTCACTGTTGATTTGTAAGTGTAGCTGTGGAGTGTAGTCAAAGCTTTCTGAAATGACCTGTAGTTGTTTCTTGTGATGTAGTGGGGTACGTAGACTGGAGAATCACCTGCTTGACCTTAAATTTGAAGGCTTGCGAATGAGCAAACTGCACACCCACAATCTGGTAGTGTACCTCTTCTCACATTACCACATTCACACTTCTCCATCTCCACCTGGATGCATGCTGGAACACAATACATTTCCCTTAACCCTTTCACAGCTGTGGGCACATATACACATCCTGCTATGCCATTTCCTAGTTTATGTGGAATCATGTACTTGCACACTCAGGTTCTCCTACAGTGCTGTGGATCACTGAATGTGCCCTAAGCTGATGACATCTCACTGCTGTGGATGAGTTACTTCTGTATCTTGCAAAATAAAAAAGTTACAAGTATTTATTGTGTGGTGTCACCGCCAGACATCACACTTGCTAGGTGGTAGCCTTTAAATCAGTCGCGGTCCATTAGTATACATCGGACCCGCGTGTCACCACTGTCAGTGATTGCAGACTGAGCGCCACCACACGGCAGGTCTAGAGAGATTTCCTGGCACTCACCAGTTGTACAGCCGACGTTGCTAGCCATGGTTCACTGACAAATTACGCTCTCATTTGCCAAGACGATAGTTAGCATAGCCTTCAGCTACGTCATTTGCTACGACCTAGCAAGGCGCCATTATCAATAGATATTTAACTTGTGATGCCTGTACCGTCAGACCGATGTTCTACAATTATGGATTAAAGTTAGGTATTACATCAACTACGTACTTTATTTGCTACTAAAAATTCCCTTAACTGTTCCAGACCTCACGAGAGTCTGCGTGAGCTTAACGCGTGCCTTTCCCTTACCTCACAGTGGCTTGGCTGTCTGGCCAAGTCACAACATATTGTATAATGTATGTGTCTCATTGTGTGTGATCATTTGCAAAAAACCTTGCTTCAATATATTGAATCATTTGAGATAAGATGACTGTTAGGACCACACGGTTTGTGATGTACAAGGATATGAATGGGCATGTTGCATGTGAAGGTCTTCCAGATATAAAACTTAATAACTAGAGAACAAAATGAAATACAGTCCTCCCCAGAATTTTAAATAAAATCTCAGTATCTTAGCCCATACACTGTAGTGAATGTAATGTTGATAAAATGTAATGTTGATAAAAATATGCAGTGCAATTCTACTTTTGTAAACTCTTTAAAATTTCATGCAATGTTTTACTTAATTTGTTGCAGCACAGTATGATGGATAATGAAAAGGAACACAGTTCTTTATGGAGTGAAGGTATCAGACTTTAAGATGTACAAAAGACAATTTCTTTTCACCTAATATTTTTCAAAAGGTTGGATAAGTATTTCATATCAGCCAGAATGCTGTCTCTCAGCACAGGCACCAGCATTTGTTGAGCAGTGAAGCCAAAACAAAAGTTGTCTCATCACAGAATACAAAGACTACATCTCTAGCAGTGAGAGGATTAATACTGCTCCACTGCACTTAGATGGCATATATGCATTAAATATTTGTTCCTAAATTCACTTCATTTAATGCTAAACATTAATGTTTCACCCTTAGAACACTATACTAAGTTTACAAGTAAATCAAGTGAAAATAAATGCACATGTCTCAGGTCTTAATTTAAGCTTTTCTGTCATCCTTTGTAGCATTTGAAGATGGCCTTTCAAGGCCAAAACCAGTTAAGATTGTGTCATAAAGTGACGGTTGGGCATGGAAAAATTCTGGATTATTAATTTTAGTAAGGTATTTTTTTTATTTTTGACACAATGTGGAAACTGCTAATCCTATAGAAAAATGAATAGGACCTTTTTGTAGCAAATTTAATGTTTTTTTTTATTTTTTATTTATTTATTTATTTTTTTTACTGGTCAGCATGTTTACTAGAAGTAGAGTTATTGAAGTAAAATATAGAAAAGTAAACATGGTATCCCCCCACCAAGTCTATATGCTGTTTATATCACTCCCTCCTAGTACAGTACAAAATTTTGTGAGTAAACTAATTTTTCCCTTAATTTTTCTTTGTTGACTGGACTATATGCTCAAATACCATTTCTGTGCAATCCTTTAACGTATGTGTGCTAACTTCATTGCCACTGTTGTCATTGGTGTATGAGCAGAATTAGTGTCTTCATGAGAAATCATAAAGTATATTCTGCTACAGTGGTCACTGAAGGCCCCCCACATCATGAACCATGGTCCTTGTCTAGGTGGTGTGGCTTAGGTACCTTAGCAATAGAAAGAGGTCAGATTAATCCATGGTTGCTGAAGGAGGAGAGTACCCTTTCAAGTAGTTGCAGGAGCAACAGTCTACATGACTTGATCATTCAATTGTGCAAAGTCAGTCTGCATGTCCTTGATGTTCTGATACTGCAAGTGTGTGAAAGTGAGGGAAAATTAGAGCCAATACTTCTCCTGTAAGCATGCAGGTCTGCTGCATGACCTAATGACAGGGCACCCTATTGATAAAATATTCTGCTGGTAAAATAGTCCCCACTGCCTCCCCCCCCTCCCCCCCCCCCCAAAAAAAAATTAACAAAATAGATTTCCAGGTAGGGACTGCTAATGAGAATGTCACGTTAAGGGAAAAGGGAGCTATCACTCTAAGCGTTGGTGTATGGATTGTTTGGGCCTTAATTCAGTGGGGGACTGATGACCTTAGCTGTTTAGTCCCCCTTAAACATCCCAACAACCACCACCACCACCACCACCTTAATTCAGGTTGTGACATTACAGAATTTAAAAATGTAAATAAGGGGTATGTTAAAGCTAGAAGTAATGAGAACTCGTGAAGTGCTATGCCAAGGAGGACATGCCTAACTGTTGGTCAGGTTGGTTCAGAGTTCATGAACACACAATTAAATAAGGATAGTCCAAAAGTAAGCTTAAAGCCTTCTCCACTAGCAGAAAAATATCTTTAGTCATCTTCAGAAACATATGTTATTTTGAATCAGTTTATAAAGGCACATTTGCATACCGAGCGTGAGTTTCTGCGGAAACGCGAAATATTAATTAAATAAATAATCAGTGACTAATAAATAAAGCCTATGGCACACAACTGCAGCGTTGTGTCGCTGATAAAGACAAAAGAATAATTACATTACTCTTATGTCTGTTTAAGAGAGGAGAGAGCTCAGGTAGAAGTGGTGCGAGAAGCACGTATTTTATTTTATTGTCTGGCACACCGCCATATTTTCATGTTATAGAAGAATACTGCGAGTTGCAACCACACTAGGCACTCGATTCTGTAATGAATTTATATTTATAAAAGTAAGTAGGATTATGAACTGTAGGCTATTTCATTGAATATATCTGATTTAACTAACTGTGTAACTTTTTTATGTTTAGTAGACAATCACCTCTGTACGACGTATTGGCATGGCTGGCAAATCATTGTAATATTGAGATGAGCAGTCTTTGGAAACGATTTAATTACGAAGTCCGATTATTTCAGTTTTCTTTCACGGTCAACTACGAGTTACATTGCCTTTTCCAAATAGCCATTGTCAAGCGTCTGATACCGAATAATTAAACGTCCATGTTCCAGATAAGCAAATACCAATTACAACCAATCATCATACATACAGAATAATTAATCATTAATATTTTATTCCATTTTATTTTATTCCATTTTATTTTTATTTATTTTATATTGGCGACTGCGTGTCGGACTTGTTATTTTGTCATTTGTTACATTGTTCTTTTTGTTTCATGTCAAAAATCAACTTTCTGGACCTGGACGTGAATGTATGAGAGATAATGAAAATCTGAAGATATTTTCCAATTCTAAAGTTTTGCCGGAAGACGCAGTGAAGCTTCCAGCAAAATAAGGTAAGACGCAGCATCTTTGCATTAGCAGGCTTGACCAGACGTATAATTCAGTGTATTAGCTTTTCAGTAAATTCTGTAGTGTTTCTTTCGCGCATAACAGTTTTCAGTAACAAATTTCATTCTTAGCACTTTTCCCTAAACAATAACGTATCCAACAATACCAATACACGAGTGTACAATATGGCCGACTTCTGTATGATATGATGTAACATGGCCAGCAGCCATTACCAATAATCTCAAATTCAGTTTATATTTTTAAATTAACGGGACAGCCATTGTTGCTACGAGCGATTCATGCTCAACTGCATTTCATTTTAAAATCAGTGTCAAATATTTTCTTGAAACATAAATCACGTGTGGCATGCTAATGACTAGAAATCAATACGCAAAAATGGAACAGCAAAGACGTACTATTCAGACACAATCCGACTCGGACGAGAGACAAATGTTAGAAAATGACTTTACGACAGCAACCGGTAGTGACGATTTATCAAACATTGACGCAAGTGTTGACGGAAATTTTGACAATAGGCCGTCCACCACAAAAATTTCAAAGTCTCAGTCAGAGCCCATGTTAATGCATGACGTCACGTCTAATGACGCGGCAGGGGCACAGACGTTGCAAACGGTAAACATTGCCGACATGTTACAAATGATAATGAAACAGAACGCCGAAAACATGGCAACCTTACAGACACAAAATGACGAAATTAAATCTGACCTCATAGCACTCAAGACGAGTAATGACACTTTATGTAAACGTGTGGAACTTATAGACGCCACACTGACCAAACAGATGACTGAACTCAGTACTAAATTTTCCCAGCTTAATACGACACAAGAAAAGACTACAACTGACGTAGCACTTTTACAGACACAAGTAAAAAATCTTAATGTCACGTGTGAAGTTCTTACTGAACAAACTCAAACATATCCTTCAGTACACGACAACCTTGAAAAACGAATTACTGACGTACAGAATAAATTTGACAATGTTGAACAACACCTGACTGACATCTTACAATCTGATGCTACAGCTCATTTTCAAAACATTAATAAAGAATTTCATGATTGGGTAGTGAACAAAGACAAACATTTTGATAGATGCCTACGTGAAAATTTACCAACAATTGTGCACGACTCCGTAGCGCAATACATTACTAATAACAAACAGCTGATCAGTGACGCAGTACAATCCGTCACTGGACCAATGACACAATTCACCGATCGACCACAGTCTGAATGTAATGAAAATATCAGTCAAAATGTACAGTTCAGGAACCAATATACATTTGAGTATGACACACACATACCGCACACGACAAACACACAAGAACAAAACACACCACGACTACAACACATACCACGATGTACAAACACAAACACAAGCTATTATCATGGTAAACCACAGCAACATTATTGTAATTACTCGCCAGCTGAACATTGCAGTAATTACAGTGGAACAAATCCATATCACAATGCGAAGGAAGAAGAAAGCTTAATGAAACACAGGCAATTTCAGATTTTTATCCCAGAAAAACGAACCATTCATCCGGTGATTTTTCTTAAATCTTTTAGTAACGCATTTCCACGCACTTGGAGTGACCGGAAAAAGATTTCATATATTGTCGGTTACATCCAAGGCGATGCAGCTGTCTGGGCATACAGTCAAGCTGACGTATGTACCACGTACAGTGAGTTTGAGCGTGCTTTTCTGAACAAATTCTGGTCGCAATCCGTCCAGGAGCGACTCAGAAGACAAATTCTAGAACCTGAAACTTTTAACAGTAAAAATGGCAACTTACGCCGATATTTTGAAAAATACTTGAACATGGGACACTTTTTAGACGAACCAGTCGCAACACGCGATATACTCCGTGCGTTGAAGGCCAAATTGCCTTTCAACATTAAAGAAAAACTCCTACATATCCCGGATGACGATTCAGATTATTTTTTAACAGCTTTAGATTCGGTTGACATGTTACTTGAAGATCAGCGCTTCGCGCGGCAAAACAGCAGCCACAATGTTTACACTAGTGGAATGCAAAACATGCAGGCTTGCCAACTCAATTCTGGTGCGCCCACAGTTGGATACGCGGTACAACAAAAACAGCAAACTCACATGCCGTCTCAATACGGAAATCAAAATCAACACGCGTATTCCAATACAAACAATAGTTACAACAGTAATAACACTTCATGCGGCAATCCATACAAAAGGCACCGCGGTAATAACTACAACGGTAACAACGGATACATAGGCAACAACAAAAACACAAACAGAAACAGAAATAATAATAACTACGAGCCAAGACAGCGTCAAGGCTGGACTCGAACGATCAGTACTTTCATTCAAACACTGCTTTACCACAGCAGCCACCAGGACAAAATTGGAGCATACCTTATGACCGACAGGTAAGTTATAATGCGCAACAGCAACAACAACCGCAAAAGTTTGGAGATCACAATAGGCAATATCCGAATGTGAATATAATAGAAATGACACCTGACACACAACCTCAATCTGTGTCAGTACCTAGTACAAATGCTAATCCAACAAACTAGAAACAGTCACTTCTATGCCCCAGGTCGTGGCTGAGGAATTCTTGGGGGGCGACTTCAATGTTAATCAGTTATTTGGCACCACAGTTGAACATCAGAATAATGATATGCCGAATAATTCTAAACAAAAATTACCTGTTTTATTTATAAGATACAACCACAATAACAATATATCAGATGAACTTTTACAAGGCAGTACACAATGTCGTTCAAACACAAATGAAATTGTTTTAGCATCTACCACTGGTGTAGTAGGTGGGATTCCAACTACTATTATTCTAGATACAGGTGCAGCTGTGAGCGTTTTGTCTTTTAATTTCTATAAAAAGATGTGTGAATTGGAACCTGTGCCTGAGTTTCCTGCCCAAAACTGTAAAATAACTACTGCACTAGGTAATAAGTCATGTAGGGTTACGAAGCAAGTTTTTGTAAACATTAAAATAGGTAATGGAACCGTACAATGGCCATTCCTGGTTGCACAAAACCTTGTGGCAAATTGCATATTAGGAATAGATATTATGAGCGAGAAGGACTGCATTATAGACTTCTCCAAAGGTAAATGTATTTTAAATGATAAAGGCAGTGTAATTATTATTGATTTGGACAGGAGAACTCTTAAGCATGACAAACACTGTACAGGGTACAAGGTTCAGTTAGTACTTGACAATGACATTCAAGACACGCACACACACTCATTTGACACAGAGCTAATGGACTTGAAAACATTGCTTGATCATAAGATAAATGAAGCTACAGCTCTCAGTGCACATGAACGTATAAAACTACAGGAAGTGTTATCCAAATATTTACAAGTTTTTGCCAAGCGAATAGGTGTTATCAACACGTATGCATACAAGATTGAAGTTAAGCCTCACAAGATCTTCTACCACAAGACATATAACGTACCGTTATCTCAACGACCTACTGTGTGGCAAGAATTAAAACAAATGTTAGACTGGAAGGTCATTGAACCATCCACCTCACCTTACTGTAGTCCTCTACTTGTTGTCAAAAAATCAAATGGAAGCATTAGGTTAGTGTTAGACGCACGAGCAATTAATGAAATAATTTTACCAGTTCACACAAAACCCGAAAATTTAGAAGAGCAATTACAGAAATTTCTAGATGCAAAGTATTTTTCCACAATAGATCTCGCTAATTCATTTTGGCAGGTGAGTATCACTCCTGATTCTCGGAAATATACTGCATTTATGTTCGGGGGGCGAACCTATCAGTTTTGTGTTCTACCTTTCGGACTGAATGTCAGTTCTGGGGTATTCATTACAGCCCTGGATACCGTGCTTGGCGATGATTTAGTTGGGACAGTCACACACTATGTTGATGATATACTGATAGCTACACAGTCTTGGAATGAACACCTTGACACTCTTCAAAGAATTTTAGAAAAATTTGCACAAGCAGGAGTTACAGCCAATCTTAGAAAATCAAAGTTTGGTTGCAGTGAGATAAAATATTTAGGACATATCATTAATTCACAGGGCATACGTCCTGATCCCAGTAAATTAGATGCTGTCAGAAACTTTCCTAGTCCTCGAACTAAAAAGCAGTTAAAATCATTCCTTGGGCTATGTTCATTTTTCAGACGTTTTTTGCCACAACCACTTTTGAACAGTAAACATCTGCTAAATCTACTCAGAAAGAATCAAGTTTGGATCTGGTCGGAATAGTGCCAGAATGACTTTAATACAATTAAACATGCTTTAGTGAATGCAAACATATTGAGCCATCCAGATTTCAATTTAGATTTTTGTATGACTTGTGACGCTTCACGTACTGGTTTGGGATGTTGCTTATTTCAAGTTGTAAAGAATAAAGATAAGGAACAGATAAGAATTATTGGGTTTGCGAGTCGTACTCTATCTGAATGTGAGCGTACATACTCCACTACTGAGTTAGAAACACTTTCCATAGTATGGGCATTCAAGAAATTCAATTATTATTTATTTGGAAAACATACAGTAATTTATACCGACCACCAGGCCCTGACATTTTTGTTAACTTGTAAACTTGTACATCCTAGACTATCACGATGGGCAGTTACACTTCAGAACTACTCTTTTGAAATTAAGTACATAAAAGGTAAGGACAACACCATTGCCGACGCTTTGTCTAGACTTCCACAAGGTATGAATGAAACCAACAGTGACTTAGAAAATATAAATGACTACAGGATTCTCTTAATGCAAGACAAGCAGTATCACCAATATTATATTGATATGTGTAGAAACATGGCTAAATTACAAAAATCTGATCCTCACTGGTATAAGATAATAACATTACTGGTAGAAAAACACAATCATCCTTTGACTAAGTATTACAAGTTACACAATGATGTGTTATTTTATCGCCGACATTCAAATGCTACTAACTGGTGTGTATGCATACCCAAAGAGTCTGAACGTAATCTAATTTGGCACACACACTTAGTTTGGGGTCATTATGGGACGAAGAAGTGTTTAGCAAAGCTCAGCACATACTGTTATTTTAGCAATATGAGAAGGAAAATTTACAGGGAACTGAAAACATGTGTCGTATGTCAAAAATCAAAACCTCAGAATTTATCCACAAAGACAGATTTACATTCTATTTTACCCAGTAAACCCCTGGAAATTCTATGTACTGACATCAGTGGACCGCATCCAGCAAGCTCTGGAGGCGTCAAATATATCTTGGCTTTTTACGATATATTTTCTAAACATGTAAAACTTTATGCTTTAAAATCCGCCACTGCAAGTGCTATAATACGAAGATTCTCAAGTGATTACCTGACGCACGTGGGAAAACCTAAAGCAATTCTGTCAGATAATGCAGCATACTACTCTGGGTACAAATGGAGAAATTTCTTGAAGGACAATAACATTAAAAGTATATCTATTTCAAAGTTTAGTCCACAATGTAACGCGACTGAGAGACTTTTCCGAGAATTAAACCAATTCATGAGGACCTATATTGCATCAAAACATACTAATTGGGTGTCCTACCTAAGTCTTTTCGAAGACGTACACAATAACTTAAATATTTACGATACAAATTACACACCTAACGAGATCATGTTCAATTGCAAACAGAACGATCAGTGGATAGAACCATTACCTAAGTTGTCCGACAAGGAAATCACACCTGAACAGAAAATAAAAGAAGTTTTGACTACGCTGACACATCACGCACAGATATGAAACAAACATCACAGAAACATAATAAAAAGAAAACAAAAATTCGAGGTAGGAATGCTTGTACTACTTCGTACTCATCATAAATCTGTAGCACTCAAACGACGCAATGCTAAGTGGCGTCTGCTATATGAAGGACCTTATATAATTGTTAACATACCGCATCCTGGTGCGTATTTGTTACAACATCGTAGAACTAACAAAATTATTGGGCTATACGCACACCGAGATCTTAGAGCATTTCATGCGGAATAATGTCAAAGTCACATCCATCAAAACATTGCTAAGCTACTCCAAAAAACTCTGTTGCTACAACACAGATAGTAAGTAGTATAGAAATTTTCATTTCAGCGGTTCCAGTGACGCAGTTGAAGGCAGAAGAACTCTTCTTTCAGCGCGCGCCACCACCTGGAAGACGGAATATTAAAATAAAATTTATGTTTACGTAGCAGTGAATGATATATTAATTTTTTTTTACGGAACATTTGTGACTGTGGGTATCACTGACTTGGTGTGACACCTGACGAACCGACAGACGTCATCTGTGAAGCGAACTTTTACTTTGAGAAATAGATTAGACGCACATCTCTCAACACGAAAAGCATCTATCAGTAGTCAAGGCCACACAGACACTATACACACACGCACAAAACGCGAGGAATCAAACATTTTCTCTCTTACTATTTTGAATATTTATTGAGTAGTGAAAATGCCTGGTCTTGCCTACTGATGTAGTGAATGTTGTGTCTAACCTATCTTAATTTCAGATGACATCACAAAATAAACATCGATAAAATCCCAGCAAAACCCTTAAAGAGGACGTAATTATCTGCAATTCATGTAATCAAATGTGACACAATGTAATAACCCATAGCTATGTAATAATGATGTAAACATGTTTATGTGCAACTGTATTATGTTTATGCTAAGAAAATATGTGACGTGTGTATGTATGATTACATATATTTGTTTTTTTGATTCTCTTTCAATGATGTATAATGTAACTGTTACTATGTAAAAGAAATTTGAACAAAACGAGTGCCAAAAGGACATTGCATAGTGAACCATTGTTCACGGACATTAATGAACATTACTAACTCTGCAACTACGCAGAAACCTAGGTGAAAGAAACTGTTAATGACATTCATTATGCATCGTACCTATGTAAACGAGATGAACCATTACTTTGATTAATAACTACGAACATTTAGGTGAGCTATATTCAGCAAAAAACTGAAAATGTGAAGTGCATAATTCGTGCATCGTCTAGTGACAATACTACAGTACCTAACTTCAAGATGTTAACTGGATTAAACGGACACAAAGTGCCTGTCCAGAAAACAACACGACGGGTGGAAGAATTTTGGTTGGAACTTCAGGGAATGAAATGTTCTCGAAATGTGACAGACACTCTTACCTGGACTGTCCAAGGATCCACGCCAGCTATGTGCCGTCCGAGGTTCTGCAACCAGGCTTCCACGGAATGTAAAAAACAAACTGCACGAGGACCAATTACTAACGGGTCACGTCAAATCTGTAATAAACAATGTTTTTTTGTCACAACGAACTGCATCACAACGACTATAATGGAAATGGAAATGGACACGCTTATGTTTTAATCATGTTGTTATACAACGATGATACTAACCTGTGAAAAAATTATTGTGCAGCAGATGAATATGAACTGTAATAACGACACGATGTGAATAGGTCGACGCACCTGAAACATACGGACATTTTTCTTTGAAGTATTTCAAAACAATACTATGTAACTAAGAACATTCAACAATCTGAGTTGTATTGTGATATAACAAATATTGTAAATTTAAAACTAAGTTACCTGTTATAGAATGTAGTCTTCATATGTAATCTTGGTTGAATATTTTCTTTGTGCAACGACTAAGATACGCGCGCACACGAACAATATGAACTGCATTACTGTGCCGTGTGATCTAACTGTATTATATAACGGCACTGCCGGAGTCACACAGACGCTTCTGCGCATGCGCGCACTCTATCTGCCAACATAAGAACTTTTACGGCGCACCCGCGTCATTCAAATTTTGTATATAATGTGTGTAATGTAAGTCATGCGAATAGTTGTAGATAACTTAGATTTACTTGTGCCTTTAGGTGAATTGCTCGCCTGCAGGTGTGTCCTTTCGCCTCGCAATTCAGGGGGCAATATAAAGGCACATTTGCATGCCGAGCGTGAGTTTCCGCGGAAACGCGAAATATTAATTAAATAAATAATCAGTGACTAATAAATAAAGCCTATGGCACACGACTGCAGCGCTGTGTCGCTGATAAAGACAAAAGAATAATTACATTACTCTTATGTCTGTTTAAGAGAGGAGAGAGCTCAGGTAGAAGTGGTGCGAGAAGCACGTATTTTATTTTATTGTCTGGCACACCGCCATATTTTCATGTTATAGAAGAATACTGCGAGTTGCAACCACACTAGGCACTCGATTCTGTAATGAATTTATATTTATAAAAGTAAGTAGGATTATGAACTGTAGGCTATTTCATTGAATATATCTGATTTAACTAACTGTGTAACTTTTTTATGTTTAGTAGACAATCACCTCTGTACGACGTATTGGCATGGCTGGCAAATCATTGTAATATTGAGATTAGATCATGAGTCCGTACCTACTGCAGCAGTCTTTGGAAACGATTTAATTACGAAGTCCGATTATTTCAGTTTTCTTTCACGGTCAACTACGAGTTACATTGCCTTTTCCAAATAGCCATTGTCAAGCGTCTGATACCGAATAATTAAACGTCCACGTTCCAGATAAGCAAATACCAATTACAACCAATCATCATACATACAGAATAATTAATCATTAATATTTTATTCCATTTTATTTTTATTTATTTTATAAGTTGACCAACAACATTAATGAAATGTTATTTAAAAAAATTAATGGCTAGATTTCTGAAAAGAATGTTGTATGTGACACAGTGTCATTTGAGGCAAACAGATGATAAAATGGAAGTGTATGATACACAGGTTTCATATTTTGTAAACTAGTAATGAAAAGGAAACTTGTACACTATTTAACTACAGCATGGTACAAGGAAAAGTTGTTACACTTTCATGTGTGTTCTCTTTATGATAATGAAGACAGGACATCTTAATAGGTATTCTAAAAAATACATGTAATTCTTCAGCTACGGTGTTTAATGAGCTCGCTGTATGTACGAATGACATTTCATTCATTCAGATAGAGATGAGTTCAGACATCTGTGTGCTGATGTATTTTAAGAATTATTGGTGTGGCTAATTGAGTCCTCGCCACCTGCTCTAGCTCTTAAAGAAGCACATGGGAAAGAAGGAACAAACACATCTGTATGGCAGCAAGGAGTAAGTAATTGAAGTAATTGTGGATCCATCACATCTGAGTCATCATCAGATGAGAAAACTACAAATAATGGTTAGGTAGATGGGACAAAGGCCTCATCATCCCATGGTGTTTCATCATGTTGATGGTTCTATGAGGTTGATTCAAATGAAAACCTTAAAAGCCTTATAATATTTTTAATTGGAACAGTGAACAAAACATTTATGTGTATTTTTTTTATAGGCTCCCTGGTGTTGAAAACATGTATTCCACAAATGTGGAAGTGTATAGATATTATGATGAAATAATTATTTTGGCCATGGGTGTAGCCAGTTGTGCACTACAGTTTTGATCTCTTCATCATTTCTAAAATACTTGCCTGCCATTGCTTGTGAGAATGCATCAAACAGATGAGTCTCTAGGAGTGATGTCTGGTGAATGAGGAGCATGTATCGGACATTCAAATTTTATTTCCCAATAGTCTCAACTGTCTTATGAGCTGTATGCAAATGGGCATTGTTATGCTGTAGCAGTATTCCTGAAGTCAAAAATCCTCATCATTTACTACTGATTGCAGAGTGAAGTTAATTTATCAGCATGTCTGAATAAGTAGCTCTGGTTAACGTCACTCCACTACCCACATAATGCTCTAAAATTACTCCATTTGCATTTCAGAAGAGAATGAGCATGATTTTTCCAGCAGACAGCTGAGTATGGATTTCTTTTAGTTTTGGCGATGAGCTGTGACACTGTTTCTTGTTAGAATTTTTTGTTTCTGACTGGCAAAAGTGGACCCAATTGTCATTGCCTGTCACATTTTTTTCCCAGAAATGAATCACCTTCAATGTAGAAATGATGCAAAAGTTCTTCATAGGCATTGATGTGATGCTCTTTTGACTCAGCAATCAGCTGACATGGCATCCATCTTAAAAACATCTTATCAAAGTGCAGTACATTGTGAACAATATTCTGTGCTGAACCAATATTAATCTTCAAACTTGTAGCTATTTTTTTCAGTGTTAGGCATCCATTATCCTTTGAAAGCTCCTCCTCTAATAAAATGTTCCTGTCTATCACTAAACGGTAAGTGAGCACTGGTCAGGGGCATCTTCAACAGAAATTAGACCACTTTTTAAATATCCTACCTCATTCCCACACTTGCTGCAATGACAAACACCATCCTCTGTACTGCACTGTCATTCTGCATGAATTTCAATTGATTTAACACCTTCACTACAGAAAATGTGGATCACAGATTGCTGCTCATTTGCAGTGCATGTTGACAGAGGGGTGGCCATCTTGTTGTGGATGGTGCTGCCTTCTGTCAGTCTTTCTGAACCCCAAGGAACACTACTGCCACCTACCAACCCCAGTACACACCTTCCCAAAATTTTGTTGAACATAAAAGGTTTACCTTTCAATCATCCTCATATTTTGTATCCCTAAAGATTGTTACACCCATTTCTCTCTACATATTCCCACTGTCACTCATTGATACTATAGACAGAGGATGCTACATATTTCCATTTTGTGAAATGCACAATTTTTACACTGCAAAAACTTAAAACAAGTTGTCAAGCTATATATGGCTTTCAGTTATTTTCAAGGTCTGACTGAATATTTGGGCAACTTCTTGTAGACAATACTTCATTACAGACAACTGCATCATCCATGAGAAGCCTGAGCTTACTAATGTCAATGAGGCCCTTAATATACAATATGAACAATGAGGGTCCCAAAACATTTTCCTAGCTCACACCTAAATTCACTTCTATATATTTCAATAACTCTGCATCAGAGTAACTAGTGTGTGCTTTCTATCAAAGAATCCTCAATCCAGTCATAAATTTTGCCTTAGTATCAAAAGTATGACCATTGGAGAATAAGTGTAGATGTAGTACCGAGTCTTACAGGTTTCTGAAATGTAGAAGTACTGCATCTACGTGTCTTGATTGACTTGCGGCTTTCAGTATGTCAAGTAAGAAACATGCGAGTTGGATACCATTTGATCAATGCTACTGATTTTGAAGGAGGAAGTAATTATGTTACAGATACTTCCTTACATTTGAGATCAGAATATGTTCTAAGATTCTACAACAAAAAGATAAAAGTTGAGCAAGCTGTGATTGAGACTGAGAAGAAAATTGGAAAGGGGATTGAATGAAGGTGAATAAATACAAACTTTGAGGTTTACAGATAACATTACAGTAATCAAATGGCAATGCACATGGGGGTGCAATTGAGTGCAGTGTACAGTACCTGAGAAGGTGAACATCAACAAAAGCAGAACAAGGTAATGGAATATAGGCAAATTAAAGCAGGGGATTATGTTAGGAAATGACACTACAAGTATTGTGAGTTTTGCTATTTGGACAGTGAAATGGTTTTCAAAGTAGAGGGGGTGATCAAATGCAGATTGGTAATAGCAGGAATAATGTTTATGAAAAACGGAACAGGTTAACATCCAGTATAAGTTTAAATGCCAGGCAGTTTCGTTGAGGTATTTTCTGTAGTACATGAAATGTGGATGATTAGCAGTTTACAAAGAGAAGAGAATAAAAGCTTTTGAATTGTGGTACTATGTAAGAATGGGCTAGATTAAATTACAAGTTGTGGCACAACTTGATTAAAAGAAGGGTTCAGTTCATAGGACCCAATGAGAAGCATCAAGGAATAGTCAGTTTGGTAATGGAGGGCAATGTGAGGGACAAATATAACAGGTGGAGATGAAGTCTTCAGTAAAGAAAGAGGTTCAGATACGTGTATGTGGTAGTTTTGCACAGATGGAGAGGCTTGCACTGGTTGGACTCACGAGGAGAGCTGAATGAGACTAGTCTTGAACACAAGAACAACTACAATGGCAAGTCACCCAAGGTTTCATGTTTTGACCTCTTCCAAATCAAGCATAATTCTTTCAGTATTTCTCTAAGTACTATGCAGCAGTCCATGTTTCCCTCAAAGTTGCTGTACAGTGACTGTGTATGCTGGAGCATCCATCCCATCACAAACTCTTCTACTAGGATTTGAAGAACAAATATCTTGAGCTGGAAAGAGAATTTACAAAGAAAAAGTGAAATATCAGGCAATGAAAACTCGTAACTACATTTTGTTAAATTTTACAGTTTAAGCAAAAATGGATTCTTAAAAAATAATATAAATTGATATAGAAAGTTGCTATATGTGTAACTATATAGTATAAGTCTAGTTATTGACAGAGTAGAGAAATCCATGCAGTTTTAAATCTCTCTTTGATTATGGAGTTACTGGTTACTGGAATTCAGAGTTTTTCATTGCCTAACAATGATACATGAAATGTTACTTTGACTTTGATGACATGAAAAAGTGCTAAATATAGGCCATGTTGCCTTGGGAACACTAAATATGGTAGGTGAGAGAGTTTGATTGCAAGGAAGTTGTTTGCACAATGCTGAATCAGTTGAATCCTTCACTTTTGGATGTCCGTAAAAGGGCAGTTGCAATAAAAAACAGAAGGAAAAGAAAATAGCAAACAGTGATGTAACGATAACTTCTGTGAAGTTTGGAAGGTAGGAGATGAGGTAAGAGTGGAAATAAAGCTATGAGGGCAAGTCATAAGATTAGCTTGGTTCCCTCAATCAGTCGCACTTGTCTGTGAAAGGTGAAGCTCCCGTCTTTGAGTCTTGGTCTGGCACACAGTTCTGAACTGCCAGGAAGTTTTGGATTTATAATTTGTACCAATACGGTGATGAGTTTGAAAATCATTGCATAATTTGTACTGTGATAGTGATTAAGTGTGTCTCATTAGACATTGCTTGTGTAAGGTTCACATTGAAACAGAGGTCACTGACAGTGAGACACTTGTGCCAATAATGATTATAAAAGGTCTAAGGACAACAGACACTACACTCATGCTCATAAACTAAGAATAATGCTCTGAAACAATGCTCTGGTGGGTGGTTTGATGGTTTAAATTACCTCGGGGTATGACCATGCGGTGCATTTGACCTGCAGTTGTCCCACGGTGGCGCTGGCAGCAGTCCACGTATGCAGAGGTGTGTTGGTGCATGTCAGAGTACGGTGCAGCGAGTAAGTGTGCAGACGCTAATGGCGACAGTGTGTTGAAAATGGCTCAAAGAACACATATTGAAGACATTATGAGGGGTGGAATACTGGGGCAACTGGAGGCTGGTCAAACACAGCAGGTCGTAGCATGGGCCCTCCATGTGCCGCCAAGCATGATCTCAAGATTATGGTAATGATTCTAGCAGACAGGAAATGTGTCCAGGCATTACAGTATGGGACGTTCACAGTGTACAACACCACAAGAAGACCAATCTCTCACCATCAGTTGCTGCAGACAGCCCCAAAGTACTCCAGGTAGCCTTGCTTGGGACCTTACTGCAGCCACGGGAACAGTTGTCTCCAGACACATTATCTACAGACGACTGAACAGACATGGTTTATTCACCCGGAGATCTGCAAGATGCATTCAACTGACCCCTGGTCACAGCAGAGCCCGTAAAGCCTGCCATCAAGAACACAGTACATAGTCATTGGAACAATGGTCCCAGGTTATGTTCACGGATGAGTCCAGGTATAGTCTGAACAGTGATTCTTGCGAGGTTTTCATCTAGCACAAACCAGAAACCAGATACCAAACCCTTAATGTCCCTGAAAGGGACCTGTATGGAGGTCGTGGTTTGATGGTGTGGAGTGGGATTATGATTGGTGCATGTACACCCCTGTATATCTTTGACAGGTGAACTGTAACATGTCAGGCATATTGGGACATCATTTTGCACCAGTATGGCTCACTGCGGTGGCCACGTGGTTCTAGGCGCTGCAGTCTGGAACCAAATGACTGCTATGGTCGCAGGTTTGAATCCTGCCTTGGGCATGGATGTGTGTGATGTCCTTAGGTTAGTTAGGTTTACTTAGTTCTATGTTCTAGGAGACTAATGACGTCAGATGTTAAGTCCCATAGTGCTCAGAGCCATTTGATTTTGCACCAGTATGTCTGTCTTTTCAGGGGTGCAGTGGGTCCCACCTTCTTCCTGATGGATGATAATGCACAGCACCACCATCATGGAGGAGTACCTTGAAACAGAAGATATCAGGTGAATGGAGTGGCATGCCTGTTCTCCATACCTAAACCCCATCGAGTACGTCTGGGATGCTCTCGTTCTACGTATCCCTGCACATCTTCACACCCCTAGGACACCTCAGGAGCTCTGACAGGCACTGGTGCAAGAATGGGGAGCTATACCGCAGCAGCTGCTCGACCACCTGATACAGAGTATGCCAACCTGTTGTGTAGCCTGTGTACGTGTGCATCATGATCATATCCGATATTGATGTCGGGGTACATGTGTAGGAAACGGTGGTGTTTTGTAGCACATGTGTTTCGGGACAGTTTTCTCGACTTATCGCCAATACCGTGGACTTGCAGATCTGTGTTGTACATGTTCTCTGTGTGCCTATGCTATTAGGGCCAGTTTTGTGTAGTGCCACATTGTCTGGCACCACATTGTCTGGCACCATATTCTGCAATTATCCTTAATTTATGAGCATGAGTGTAGTAGGGGGATTTACTTATTCAGTAAACTAGATACAGAGGTAGTAATATTATTTCAAATAGGGACTGGAAACATTTAAGTCTGGGCATGAGGATGTAGTGGAACTGTGGCCGAAGCTCAGAATAGTTGGACTAGTACTGGGTGGATTTACACCTGGTAGAACAGTTTATGATGGGAGGGACTGTGTGTGATTTGTGGTCTCTTACATAAACTTCAAAGAAACTGAGATTCTACGTAGTACACATAGAACAAAGCATAGTACTGTAGACAGAGATGTTAAATGATCTAAGTGGCTGTTGAGAGTAATGGGAAACCTTCAATTATTACTGTAACAGAATATTATTGAAAGACCTTTCACAAACTGCAAAGAAATTCCAGTCAATTGTAAAGGCAGTAAGTGGCACCAAAGATAGTCTGGCCATTTTCAAATGACACAGGAAATAAACTGGAGTGTGGCACACTAATAGCAAAAATGATGTTGTTTTAAAACGTTCCTTTACTAAAGAAAATCTAGGAGTATTGTCCCAATTTTACACGTCTCCAAGAAGGATAACAGAAGTGATCCACAAAACTGAAACATAAGATATTTTGAACAGGTTGATGACCCCCCCCCCCTCCTCCTCCTCCAAATACCAGTCCTGCAAAACGCAAGTTTCACTTTTCTTGCACAGTATCCTGAAAGCCATGGCTCAAGGCTGTCAGGTAGGTGCAATATTTGTTGGCTTCTGAAAGCATTTGACAAAAGAATGACCTTATATGGCAGAGGTAGTCAACCTTTTTTTACCTACTGCCGAATTTTGTATCTCCTGTTAGTAGTAAAATTCTTTACCTACCCATCAGTTCTACAGTAATGGTGACTTATTAACTAAGGAAGTAACAAGCATGTAATAATAATTACTTAATAAATACTTTGTCAAATTTTATGAAAACCTAATGAAAATATTTTTAGCAGTCAATTATGAAAGCTGGAATGCCCACAAGTGGATTTTAGCGATCTTGTTGACTACCACTGATATATGGTATCAACTGAAGATTGTGAGCAAATGAAAGGTTTCCCATTAGGGTGGATGCCGCACATTATTTCAAGTAGTAAGTCATTGACAAGTGTGGATGTTCTTCAGGCTTGTCCAAGGATTGTGTTGGGGCTTCTGTTGTTAATGTGGTATATTAATGAGCAGAGACAGAGTATTAATAGTAAGCTCTGACTTTTTTCACATGGTGCAGTTATTGATAATGAAATACTATATCACGAGAGATGCCAAAATGAGGTGTGTGAGAAAAGTAATGAGACTGATCATTTATGTACTAATGTTTTTATATTTTTTTAACAATAATGTTTTCCCATTCAAAGCAGTTCCCTTTGGCAGCTATACCCTGGTGGAGTCATTGCTCCCAGTCTTGGTAGCAGCACTGAAAGGCACACTGTTATGACCTTTGACATGATGGCTCACTTTCTACTGAATATTTTGCACAGTCCCAAAATGACTTCCTTTAAGACAATTTTCAATTTCAGGAAAAGATAAAAGGCCCAAGGACTCTGATCAGGTGAACAGTGGGACTGTGGAACACCGGGAATGCCTTTTGCAGTCAAAAATTCCATAATGGAAGGGGCTGTGTGACATGGGTCATTGTCTTGATGCAGCACCTGTTGTTATCAGTGTCCAGTCTCCCTCAATTCGCCCTTTTTCTGAGCCTTTCATCTTTGTAAAACAATTGGTTGCCAGTTTGTCCTGGGGGAACAAATTCCTTATGCGTGATACCCCTATTGTCAAAAAAACAAATCACTATGCTTTTGATCTTTGATTTGCGTTTTTTTTTTTTTTTTTTTTTTTTGAAGAAATGTCTGTGTGCCACTTCTCACTCTGCTGTTTTGTCTCACAATCATACTCAAAAATCTAGGATTCATCACCTGTGATCACATGACTGAATCATTTGTGGTCATCGGCAGTCCTCTAAAGATCAACACATGTTTCTTCAATTGATCTTCTACTGCATTGAGGCTTTTTGGCACCATTTTGGCAAAACCTTTTGCATGTACAAAACTCTAGTCAAAATTTGATGTACAGTGAAAGTGTTCAACAGATAACTTATAATCCTTATTGTTAAACATCAGTTTGATGTTGCAAAACTGAACACACATTAGATGTTTTGGCAGTCTTTGAAGTTGAAATTCTCACTGAGTGTGGTTTATATTCATCTTGTTCTCAGCCTTCCAGAAATGGTTTCTGTCAGTGAAAAATAGGTTCTCTTCATAAGGAATGTTCCCCTTAGGCCTGTTTCTACTTTTCGAAGGTCACACTTCTGGATTTGACACATATTAAATTCTGCTGTTCCATTTTCATAACCCACGACAAAAACAAAACTTTGCTGATAGCACTCTCAAAAATAATGTGATGGTTGTACAGATCCGTAACTCAGGCGGAGCATCAGAAAGGGATGAACACACACTGATCCACATAACAACAACAACAACAATGCAGCGTTTCTAGATCACTCGCAGTGCTGTCAGCCTCATTAATTTTCCCAAAGACCTTCTATATTCAGTGAGATGTTGGTAAGTTTTAAAAGTGATGCAAACTTTGTGTAACCTATAGCCAACAAGCAAAGATTCGTGATGTTAGTGATATTGCTTACAGTCGTGTAAGACTCCATAGACACTACACAAGTGCAATTTAAAAAACCTTTGTCATCCTTCTGATCTGCTCAGTGCATTAGGATAATTATATGAAAGTACACAGCTATTTTCTCTTACAGTTTGCTGTCATTTGATTGAAGATTAACAATCTGAGGTACAAGTATTCTCTTCTGATGAACTAAGATTATAATAATCTGCTTCAGAAATATTTTGTGTTCATTCCAAACAAATTTGAATGATTAAACTGAAATTGTATTAGTATGTCTATCTTATGTGATGTGGCAATTATCTGAGACATGACATTCAATATCCTCTCCCACTCCCCCCCCCCCCCCCCCCCTCAATGATAACCCAAATTAGCAATTTAGTTTTAAGTGGTGAGAGAGATTGATTCTCAAAAAAATAATCATAGTGATGCATCTCATTACCATACATCATTATATAAGAAGTGAGAAAATACTAAATCCTTTCTTCATCTTTTTAAACATGTCACATTTTATCATTAGTATATTGCTTTAAACATCCAGAAATTTAAAACTGAGTACTTCACATAATGCAGAAATGCAGTGTCCTGTGACTACACTGTCAGTGAGTTGTGATCTGAATTGGTCAACGTGTACAAATACTTGGGTGTAACAGTATGTGGAATGATTACATAAGCATAGTCATCAGTGAGTCAAGTGCCAGACTTCTTTAGTAATATACTAGAGAAATGCAATAAATCTATATAAGAGACTGCTTGCAAAACTCATATCAACCATGTAAAAGGTGTAACAGAAAGGAATAACAGGAATGTTGAATATATACAGAGAAGGACAGCACAGATTGTGAATAAGTTGGACACATGGAGAGGTACCATGGATACACTGCCATATGCTTCAAGATAGCCACTTCCTTCCTTCCTTCCTTCCTTCCTTCCTTCCTTCCTTCCTTCCTTCCTTCCTTACCTGCTTTCTTACTGGTTGGCACTGTAGTGTTTGTAGAACCTCAACCTCTTGTCACCTGCCCCCATTTTTCTCTGTCCACTGCTTTCCTTCTTCACTTCCTGACTCCCACTGCTTTGAGGTCCTTCTCCAAATTGTGAATACACATTTTCCTGGATTCTCCTCCTCCCTCCTCCTCCCCATCCCTCCTCCTCCCTCCTCCCTCCTCCCTCCTCCCTCCTCCTCCCCATCCCCCCTCCTCCCCATTGGGGCTTTCAGCTGCAGGTGCTACAGCAGAATGCTGAAGATTATATGGGTAGATAACATAACTTATGAGGAGGTATTGAATAGAATTGGGGAGAAGAGGGGTTTGTGGTACAACTTGACTATAAGAAGGTATGAGTTGGTAGGAAATGTTCTGAGGCTTCAAGGGCTCACCAATTTAGTACTGGAGGGCAGCATGGAGGGTAAAAATCTTAGAGGGAGACCAAGAGATGAATACACTAAGCAGATTCAGAAGGATGTAGGTTGCAGTAGGTACTGGGAGATGAAGAAGCTTGCACAGGATAGAGTAGCATGGAGAGCTGCATCAAAACCAATCTCAGGACTGAAGACCACAACAATAACATCATCAACAACAACAACAACAACAACAACAACATTATTCAATGACTGAATGTTACTCTGGAAAGTAGGATTTTTGAAATCACAATGAAAGATGCAGATTTCTGATTGGGCATGACAGTAGGGGGAGTGAAATTCATATAGGGACTTCTAGAAATACAATTTTGGTCTGCTCCCAGGCAATTTGGAGTGCTGCATGTTTATCAGACCTTCATCATGTGGCTTTCTTATTGTGTGTGTGTTTTTTTTTTTAATTCCTTCATATCTGTTTTCATTTCATAGTAAATGTAAGCTACTGTCAAATTACATCCCCAATTGCAACTTATTCATCTTGCATTCTCCAAATTGCATTGTAAATGTGTTGCTTATGTTGTGCTTGAGATTTGCTCACATCTGTTACATTGAATAGAGTAAATGATTCTTTCTTAATGCTGAAGTGCATAAAAGACATGGTAGTAAGGAACCAAATATTAGGTTGGTGTATATGTTTGCAATGTTTTTACATAAGTTTAATAAACACAAGAGATACATATAAGAGGCTTCAGTCACTAATAATACATTCTCCATCACTATCTAAAACAGTACGCCAACTCTGGGGCCACTTTCTGATTCTGTGACTCTAGAAATCACATGGTTTTCATGTGAAGATCTTGCCGTGCCATGTTCAGGCTGCATTTTCATCCAGAAAGGAAGTCAGGAAACTCTGCAAAGGTTGTTAGACAGAGATGGGGCCACGGAACAGCTGAACAGCACAATACCCAATTTGACACACCTATTGACACAGTCTGCAGTAGTGGTGACAGAGGTAACAGTAATGTGTAGGCTACTACAAACCCTCCTTGTTGTAGGGAAAGAGAGGCTAGATGCCGGCTCCTCTGTGGTGCACTGATGTTGACACATACATAGTTATTGAAGCAGCCATGCCAGGCACAAACAGTTCCCCTTTCATCTGAACTGGCAAGCAGCAACAGATGTGGCATGAGTGCAGAGTTGCACACCTTCTGGCCTCCTTCATGAGGGCAGAGGACCCCAGCACCACACAGGCAGGAATTGGGTCCACATCAAAATGCCCTTGGTGCCGTGAACTGAAAAGCTGCAGTGTCCTGTGGTAAGGTATGTGGTGTCAGCAGGTCTACAAAAGGCACTGGCCTCAGTGGAGGAGGTACTGCTTCACTGTAGGAGGCACCTGCAGGCACATCAATCAAGCTCCTGTGACCCCTCACACAAGAGAAGACACTGCAGCTTGTGGGGACCAGTCCACTGGTGAAGGAGACCACCTTGGGAGGGTGGCTGGGCATGCCCCAGATGGCGTGTTGCCCACCAGAAACTGTGACAGTGGCAGATGTGCCCATGTAGTGGTTAGTGGGGAGGTGTCTGTACCCACCTGAGTATGCAGCCAATTGTAGTGGCACACCATGAGGCACTCATTGGTATGCACTGTGAACATGAGGTACCCACACTGGATGTGTGGACAGTGCCTGGAGTCTGCAGAGATTAATACTGGAATTCTAGGTGTCCCTGTCTGGCAGCAGGAGGTGGAGCAGTGTTTGCAGCTGCTGGCTGTGTGTGTTTGGCCTGGAACTTGTCCATAATTGGAGACATTTTGTAAGAACTGAGAAAAGGGTGATGGCCTCCTTGGCTGGCAATTCCACGACATATTTGCACATATGTGTTTTGAAAGTTTCACCTCACCACTGGATTTTGGATGAAAGGGATGTGCCAAAGGATTGAGCCAAAATTGGAGGACCATTGTCTGAAACCACTGCATGCAGTAGGCCTTTGACAGAAGAAATTTTTTACAGCACCTTGACAGTTGTATGCTGTAGTAGATGGTCACCAAACAACATAAGGAAACTTTGAAAAGGCATTGACAACCGACAACCAAACAGTGGCTTTAAATGTCTGGCAAAGTCAATATAGGTTCTTTCCTGAGGTAGAGTGGTTGCTGACTGAGGGGGGGAAAGCAGTGCACAATGCCACCTGTTGATTTGAACACTTTTGCCATGCTGTAACTAGGCACTCTAACTCATGATTGTTACCTGTCCAGAACATGTGTGGACTTGCCAATTGTTAAGTTAGGTATGCACTCTGATGACCTTGATGTAACATGTTGAGAACCTCCCTACATAACGTTGTTGGAATCATGATGAGTGTACTACTGTCTTCTGCTGAGAAGAGAATGACACCATCTAACAGAGAAAGATGATGATGGAGAACATGGAAGTTCCACAAATAGTTAGACAGGTGGCTCAGCAGACTTGTTTAAGACCTGGGTCCACAGCTACTGCAGATGCAGTCCTGGAGCTAGTACTGGGGAAACTATTAATAGTGTATCTTGCTTCTGTGTCAAGCTCGAAAGTTTTTCCCAGTCAAAAAATGGATGGAACCCTATAGGCAGCCAAGGCAATGTGTCAGCATTTGCACACATCTCACAAAGTTTTCTTGACAAAAGTAAAGCCTGATGTTAAAAGGCAATGAGCAGCATTGTCAGATAAAGCAGATGAAGGATTAAACAAGAAAACTGACAGATTGAGCTGTTGATAACAGAAATTTTTTTGCCATATTAGAGTATGTGACAATTTTTTGAGGCATAAACAATCATTAGTGCTTCTTTCTCGACTTGGGAATAGTGCTGCTGTGGTAAGTTGAGTGCTTTCAATTCACAAGCGATAGGTTGCTCAGAGCCGTTTGCATGACAGTGGGGCAGAGCTGCCACCACTCTATACTGGGACATGTCTGTGGGCGAGACTAAATGTTTACCAGGATGGAAAGGCACAAGATGAGGCACAGAGCATAATTTATTTTTAAGTTGCACAAAGTCATGCTAACAGGTGAGTGACCACTTGATAGGAAAAACTTCATAAAGGTACTGGTGCAGAGGGTGTCCCAGAGTGGCTGTGCCTGGAATAAACTGGTGATAGAATGCTATTTTACTGATGAATGCCTGAGTTCCCACAAATTTGTTGGACAGGTTAACACAGTAATAGCGGTGGCATGCTGTTTGAGTGCTTGAACTCCCTGACTGGAAATTTCATGTCTGAGAGCCACAACAGAGGATGGAAAAAAATGTGGTTCTGTAAGATTGCACTTGAGATGGTGTGCCAAATGCTAAAGAGACAATGGAGGTTATGTAAATGTTCACAGTATTGTAGTAACAGGCATTTAAACTAAAGAAGATAGATGATGCAGCAAGGGACATTTGTCATAAGTTGATCCAGCGAGCATTGGAGTAGCTAGTACCTGGCAAAATGTCAAACATTAAATCTTCACATTGATAAGGATGAGAAAGCATGCTTGCCACAAGAAATTGTTTCAGTGTGTCATTTAATGGAACCTGCAGGTATACCATATCCTAGTCAATTTGAGAAAAGAATTATCCCCAACCAATTTTGCAAGTAAGTCATCATCTCAAGGCAGAGGGTGCATGTCACTATCAGGACTCTGTCAATAAACCAGTGTGCCACCTCCAACTTTGTGGAGATGTTTAATTTACTAATCACAAATGGCATAGTCAACTAATTTGTTGAGAGCATTAGAATGATGCATAGAGACTCAGCAGATTCAGTTTGGATGACCTCAGAAGATGTCTCCCACAGATGGAGACAAAACATCAGGTGGAAATTTTATACATAGACCATAGCCTCTCAGCCCGGAAGTTTTAATTGAAGACAACACCGGCCATGAAAGCCTACATTGTATGAATGATGAAGTAGAACAAATGTCAATGTCCATTTGTTCTGAGGATGGCAGGGAATGACAAACCAAAGCAGTGTCGTTTTTCTTGTGGCACATCAGCCACCATTTGGGGTATGCAGCCCTCTTATGATGCTCAAAGCGAGAGGGATTTGACCAAAGTGCCACATTGTCTCATTGTTGTCGTCATCGTTGTTGTCACTGCTGTTGTCACCGCTGATGGGTTTGTCTGTCTTGGTTATATTTCCTAGTTCAAATGGCTTTGACTTGCTCGTTGCCCTGCAAATTTGTTAACGTGTGCTGAAGCAGTTCACTACTGATGATGGCAACATTGTCCAATGCTTTGATTTGGTAGGCTGCAGCATGGTAGACTTCAAAGGACTGACTAGTGTTAAAATTTCTTCTGAGGACAGTGCTCTCTGATGAACTTCCTTAACAGCTGCTAGGTGGATAATTGCATCTCTAACAACAAAGTCTGAGTAAGATTCTTTGGAGTTTGTAGTAACAAAGTGATACTTAAGGCTCAAACCCCTTAGCTCCACTGCCTGACCCTGATAAGACTGATGTGACTACCTGCAATACAGATGTGGATGTTCTTGTGATGCTAAGACAATGATGAACTACACATTTCGTCAGACGTGTGAAGCTGGTTCCTGCAAAGTACAACTGCTCGTGCACATATGCTGTAGCAATTTTTCACAAGTTTCCCAGTCTTCAGCAGAGTCATCATATGACAGACAGAAACCACGGTGAGTGCACCTGAGTAGGTGGAGCCTGAACTATAAACATAGCCACTAGTTTTTTCAAGGTGGCCATAGTAAATTCCTGCTACCAGACAAGTGCTTGAGGTACTATATTCGTAGATAAAAAAAAAAAAAAAACCAGTCACTGCAGTTCACTGCACAGCACAGAAGTTCTACTTTTTGCCATTTTTCTTTTCCTAACTCTGGACACAATAAAACACCTTGGTCATAAGAAACGGACTAGTTGTCGAGTCAGGATGAGTCAAAGTATGTACGAGGTACATGGCTATATGAGAAGCATTTGCCTACCATGGAACTCTGTCTATTGGCTGCAGGTGTTAGAGGCACCAAACTGAGATCAGTGTCCTCTGTTTGGGGACCCATAGCAGCTGAACAGCGCTTTACTCAAATGAGTGGTAGGGGTGGTTTAGGTGCAATCATGCAGGTTACTACATACTCCATACATGATTACACTCCATATGATACATAATATGGTTTCATCACATGATGATCTGCGTACTCACATATATGTGTTCCTGCTTAGGAATCTGTGTTCAAACTGCAAGAGTTAAATGCATTGTAAGTAAATTGTTCTTCTTGTACACTGTTTTTCATAACGTGAGAAAATACAAAAATTGAATGCAAACAAAAAGTCCATATTAGCTGCTTTTGACAGAATTTATATTCTTCTTCAGTACATCTTGTCACAAAGTAGGTACAGAAATCTGCTTTGAATGGCAATGCTTCTTGACACTGAGAATGCTTTGCAGTCTTATTGGCTAAAGCCTTCTTCCATGTACATGTTAAAAATGCAACAGTAGTCACACAAATGTGTTCACGTGTTACTGATAGGAGCTACAAATAATATATTTTAGCATGAATGAAGCTATTACAATCATCCTTCCACTCTGATGAAAATTTCAAAGCAAATAATACATTTTATTAATAAGGGAATTGAATTTCCAGTAAGAGTCCATGATCCTCATCAATATTTTGTGACTAAACCTCTCTAGATTGTTAAACAAAATTACTTTATTACAATGTTTTTGCATCTAATATCATCAGATACCTGCAATAAAGATGAAAGGAGCAGTAAGAGTGACAGGTGTTTCTTAAACATTATCGAGTTCCCTAAATTTTAAAAGTTAAAATATATTTTGAAAGGATTGCTCACCAAAAAATTTGAACTTGTGAAGCAAGGTACAGTGTCCGTATTGAAAGCTATACCTTATCAGGATGTCAACTGAAAATGAATTTAAGAGTTACACTAAGATGTAAGTTTAGTTGACACTTGGCACTGGTGTGGGGAACATTTCCTTAAGATTTTACTTACTATTATTATTATTATTATTATTATTATTATTATTACAATGTGAACAACTTTGCTTCTGCTGTTCTTTTTTCTCCACCATTTGAGACTTTAATGAAACAATTTGGTTACACATGTAGCATTCAAAGTATTTTACATCACTGGCCACTAGTTTCTCCCATCAGTTTGGCAGTGTATGAATCCCGCATCGAAAAAATTGTTCATCTTTTGAAGTGATCCACAAATTGACCCAATTTGTGACTTCTTCATGAGATTGGAAGTGCTGGTCAGCTAGGCCAAGCGCCATTGATCTAAACAGGTGATAGTCAGAGGGATAAATGTCTGGAGAATATGGCAGGTGGGGTAGGACTTGCCATCTCAATATTTCCAAGTACGTTTTGACCTCTTTTTGCAGCACGACAATGCTCTACCCCACGTTGCAAATATATTTATCATGCCTCTCACTTTATTTTGGCAGGTTTTCTTTTAATGCTCTGCTCAAATGCATTAATTTCTTTCAATAACAAGTACCTGTGATAGTCTCACTTGGTTTTAACACCTAATAGTGCACAACACCTAGCTGGTCCCACCAAATGCAGAGCATGATCTTGGAGTCATGAATATTTGGTTTGGCTGTTGATGTGTAAGTGTGGCCAGGATATCCCCATGGTTTTTTGCATTTAGGATTATCATAATGAACCCATTTTTCATCCCTGGTCACAATGCGATGCAGAAATCCCTTCCGTTTTTGCAATCTGAAGCAACTGTTCAAACACACAAATGCTGTTCAATGTCTCTTGGTTTCAGCTCGCACGATACCCAAGTTCCTTCTTTCTGAATCATGCCCATAGCATTGAGACATTTTGAAATGGCCTGCTGTGTCACTCCCAATAATCACGCCAATTCTTCTTGAGTTTGACACGAGTCTTCACTCAGCAATGTCTTCAATTCTGCATCTTCGAAAACATTCTCTTTTCCACCACTATGCTGGTCTATGGCATTAAAATAACCATTCTTGAAATGAGACTCAGCCCCTGTTTTCTTCATATTAAAACAAAACAGTAACACCTCCCAAAAATGATGAGAATTAGGCTCGTAAACTGACATTTTCAGTCAAGAACAACTTTATGATGCAGACACAAATTGATTAATCTTTGAATGAGGTTATGTTGACCAAGGTCCAAGCTAACTGCGCGACATCTCCGATCTGTTTCTTTCGACCGCTACTTACCGTTGTCGCCACCTATTGGCAAATGGCAGAAGCAAAGTTGTACACCTATTGTTATTGTTATTGTCATTGTTATTTATTATACATATAGTAGACCCTTTGTGGATCATGTGAAGCTACTACAGTACCTCCTGCAGTTTTTCCATAAGACATTCATTTTCTCGCTCATGGCTTTCTTTCTTTCTTTCTTTCATCTGTCCACTTTGTGCCAGTCTTTTTGGCTCTTGTCTCTGGCTGCACTTCCCACTTCTCTATTTTGCTTCTGTAGATGTTACAGTCTGCAGTGTCCTGAATGGTGAGTTGAGCATCAGTAAGGCTTCTTCGTACTTGTTCGGCCCATGTCATCCCTTTAAGGCAGGGCTTAACAACTGGCCGGTTTTGTGTGCGAGTACTCACATGTGCTCAGGTACGTGCTCGTGGAGTAGGGAGGGAGGGGAGGGAGGGGAAATGCATGCGCACATTTGGATAGGGCCGCAGCTTGCCTATTGAATTCGCGCCGACTGTGTAACTTTTAAAGTACTACGATCATCTCTAACAGTCACTTCGCTGGTTAAGAATCATGTCAAGTCGCCATTGTGTAACCCCAATCATGCTTTCGCAGTTCAACCCCCATTGGGAGGAATTGTATGTGTTTACAGAAAAAGATAGTGTTACAAAATGTTTAGTATGTCAGAAAATGCTGAATTCTTTTAGAAAATTTAATTTGTAGCAACATTATATGTCGTACCACGCAAAAGACTACAGAAGTGGAAAATGTGATGGACCAGATCATGCACAGGAAGTTTGTTGTTGTTGTTGTTGTTGTGGTCTTCAGTTCTGAGACTGGTTTGATGCAGCTCTCCATGCTACTCTATCCTGTGCAAGCTTCTTCATCTCCCAGTACCTACTGCAACCTACATCCTTCTGAATCTGCTTAGTGTATTGATCTCTTGGTCTCCCTCTACGATTTTTACCCTCCACGCTGCCCTCCAATGCTAAATTTGTGATCCCTTGATGCCTCAAAACATGTCCTACCAACCGATCCCTTCTTCTAGTCAAGTTGTGCCACAAACTTCTCTTCTCCCCAATCCTATTCAATACCTCCTCATTAGTTACGTGATCTACCCACCTTATCTTCAGCATTCTTCTGTAGCACCACATTTCGAAAGCTTCTATTCTCTTCTTGTCCAAACTGGTTATCGTCCATGTTTCACTTCCATACATGGCTACACTCCATACAAATACTTTCAGAAACGACTTCCTGACGCTTAAATCTATACTCGATGTTAACAAATTTCTCTTCTTCAGAAATGCTTTCCTTCCCATTACCAGTCTACATTTTATATCCTCTCTACTTCGACCATCATCAGTTATTTTGCTCCCTAAATAGCAAAACTCCTTTACTACTTTAAGCGTCTCATTTCCTAATCTAATTCCCTCAGCATCACATGATTTAATTTGACTACATTCCAGTACCCTTATTTTGCTTTTGTTGATGTTCATCTTATATCCTCCTTTCAAGACACTGTCCATTCCGTTCAACTGCTCTTCCAAGTCCTTTGCTGTCTCTGACAGAATTACAATGTCATCGGCGAACCGCAAAGTTTTTACTTCTTCTCCATGAATTTTAATACCTACTCCGAATTTTTCTTTTGTTTCCTTCACTGCTTGCTCAACATACAGATTGAATAACATCGCGGAGATGCTACAACCCTGTCTCACTCCTTTCCCAGTCACTGCTTCCCTTTCATGCCCCTCAACTCTTATAACTGCCATTTGGTTTCTGTACAAATTGTAAATAGCCATTCGCTCCCTGTATTTTACCCCTGGCACCTTCAGAATTTGAAAGAGAGTATTCCAGTTAACATTGTCGAAAGCTTTCTCTAAGTCTACAAATGCTAGAAACGTAGGTTTGCCTTTTCTTAATCTTTCTTCTAAGATAAGTCTTAAGGTTAGTATTGCCTCACCTGTTCCAACATATCTATGGAATCCAAACTGATCTTCCCCGAGGTCCGCTTCTACCAGTTTTTCCATTCGTCTGTAAAGAATTCACGTTAGTATTTTGCAGCTGTGACTTATTAAACTGATAGTTCGGTAATTTTCACATCTGTCAACACTTGCTTTCTTTGGGATTGGAAATATTATATTCTTCTTGAAGTCTGAGGGTATTTCGCCTGTTTCATACATCTTGCTCACCAGATGGTTGAGTTTTGTCAGGACTGGCTCTCCCAAGGCCATCAGTAGTTCCAATGGAATGTTGTCTACTCCGGGGGCCTAAGCAGATTCAGAAGGATGTAGGTTGCAGTAGGTACTGGGAGATGGAGCTTGCACAGGATAGACTAGCATGGAGAGCTGCATCAAACCAGTCTCAGGACTGAAGACCACAACAACAACAACAACAACAACAACAACAACAGTGGCTGTGAGTATCTGGTGTGTGAATCTACATTCAGGGAGTCTGTGTATATGTCCATAGAATTTTAGATGTCTTTTTCTAATGTCAGCAGCAATATTTGAAATTTTCTCTGTAGTTTTGTTGGTTTGCAGTCTATATCCAGCTTCAGTTTGTCGTGGTCCAAGGATTTTCTTAATGATCTTTCGTTCTTTTTCTTGTAGATTTTGTAGTATCATCTTGTTATGGACTGACAAGGTTTCTATTGTGTATAGCACCTCAGGTTTAATGATAGTGCTGTAGTGCCTGATTTTTGCATGCATGGACATGCACTTTTTGTTGTAAAGTTGGTGTGTTTGACCGTGGGCTCTCTGTAGTTTCTGTGTTTGAGTTTCTTGAGATTTTTTTTCTAGTCCAGTGGGTTCCAAAATTTCCCCCAAGTATTTAAAATGTGGAACTCAGTTTATCCATCCATATTTTGTGGTGAGATTCTGTATGTTTAAAAGTGTACACATAAATTCCGTTTTCTCAAAAGAAATTTGCAAGCCATCCTTCTCGGCGCATTTCATGAGTATTTCTATTTGATGTATTGCATTTTGTTCACTGTCTGTCAAAATTGCAAGATCATTGGCAAAGGCTAGGCAGATGAATTCAGTTTTCCTTCCAACCTTCATTGGTTTCCATAGGCCACATTTTCTAAGCTCTCTCTCCCATTCCGTTATGACTTTGTCCAAAATGACATTGAACAGAGTTGGAGATAGTCCATCTCCTTGTCTTACTCCAGTTCTGATCTCAAGACATTCTGAGATTTCCCCACATGTATTTTACTTCAGAGGTTGTGTTGGAGAGTGTCTGCTTCATGAGCTTACGTGTTTTCTGGTCAAGTCAGAGTTCTATTAGTGTGTTGACAAGGGATTTACGGTTGACTGAGTCATACGCCTTCTTGAAGTCGACGAATGTACATATGGTGGGCTTATATCTAATAGCTCTGTATTTCAATGTTGTTCTTAGATTAAAAATTTGTTCAGGGCAGGAACGTCCAGGTCAGAAACCTGCTTGATACTCCACAATCTGGTGTTCAATTTTTTCCTGTGTTCTCTGCAATAGGCATGAAGAGAAGATCTTCTAGGTGACTGCTAGAAGTGAAATGCCTTGGTAATTGTTGACATCCACTCTGTCTCCATTTTTGTGCAGGGGATGGATAAGTGCACACTTCCAATCATAAGGTAATTATTTTGTTGTCCAGATTTCTTTAATAATTTCTGTGAGCTCCTCAAGTGATAAATCACTTGAGGAGCTCACAGAAATTTTTCTGTAGTTCTGCTACTATGTTGTCTTCACCAGCCGCTTTGTTGTTTTTGAGATGGTGGATGTGCTTGAGGATTTCTTCTTTTGTATATTGTTATTATCATTACCTTCTTTCCTTTCTCAGACCTCAGGTCTGGTTCGAAATGGAAAGTGACATGGACCTTGATCAAGCGTGACTTCCTTTTAACTGTACAGTATATGTTACATTGCATTTAGGAACTTTCGGGTAATTGAACATGTATCAATAATTACAGATTTCTGTAGTTGTATATATAAGTTTGGATGTAGCTGTATTGCGTTGATGTACTGGTGGATATTGCGTGGTATGACTCCTGTAGTTGAAAGTATAATTGATATAATGTCAACTTTATCCTGATGCCACATGTCCTTGACTTCCTCAGCCAGTTGGATGTATATTTCAATTTTTCTCCTGTTTTCTTTTGTACATTTGTTGTATTGGGTATGGATATTTCGATTAGTTGTGTTAATTTCTTCTTTTATTGGTGAGTATGATGTAAGGTTTGTTATGTGGTGGTGTTTTATCTGTTATAATGGTTCTGTTCCAGTATAATTTGTATTCATCATTCTCCAGTACATTTTGTGGTGCATACTTGTATGTGGGAACGTGTTGTTTTATAAGTTTATGTTGTAAGGCAAGCTGTTGATGTATTATTTTTGCTACATTGTCATGTCTTCTGGGGTATTCTGTATTTGCTAGTATTGTATATCCGCTTGTGATGTGATCTACTGTTTCTATTTGTTGTTTGCAAAGTCTGCATTTATCTGTTGTGGTATTGGGATCTTTAATAATATGCTTGCTGTAATATCTGGTGTTTATTGTTTGATCCTGTATTGCAATCATGAAACCTTCCATCTCACTGTATATATTGCCTTTTCTTAGCCATGTGTTGGATGCATCTTGATTGATGTGTGGCTGTGTTAGATGATACGGGTGCTTGCCATGTAGTGTTTTCTTTTTACAATTTACTTTCTTCGTATCTGTTGATGTTATGTGATCTAAAGGGTTGTAGAAGTGGTTATGAAATTGCAGTGGTGTAGCAGATGTATTTATATGAGTGATTGCTTTGTGTATTTTGCTGATTTCTGCTCGTTCTATAAAGAATATTCCTAAATTGTCTACCTGTCCATAATGTAGGTTTTTTATGTCGATAAATCCCCTTCCTCCTTCCTTTCTGCTTAATGTGAATCTTTCTGTTGCTGAATGTATGTGATGTATTCTATATTTGTGGCATTGTGATTGTGTAAGTGTATTGAGTGCTTCTAGGTCTGTGTGACTCCATTTCACTACTCCAAATGAGTAGGTCAATATTGGTATAGCATAAGTAGCTTTTGTCTTGTTTCTTGGTGTCAATTCTGTTTTCAGTATTTTTGTTAGTCTTTGTCTATATTTTTCTTTTAGTTCTTCTTTAATATTTGTATTATCTATTCCTACTTTTTGTCTGTATCCTAGATATTTATAGACATCTGTTTTTTCCATCGCTTCTATGCAGTCGCTGTGGTTATCCAATATGTAATCTTCTTGTTTAGTGTGTTTTCCCTTGACTATGCTATTTTTCTTACATTTGTCTTTTCCAAAAGCAATATTTATATCATTGCTGAATACTTCTGTTATCTTTAGTAATTGGTTGAGTTGTTGATTTGTTGCTGCCAGTAGTTTTAGATCATCCACGTATAGCAAAAGTGTGATTTTGTGTGGGAATGTTCCAGTAATATTGTATCCATAATTTGTATTATTTAGCATGTTGGATAGTGGGTTCAGAGCAAGGCAGAACCAGAAAGGACTTAATGAGTCTCCTTGGTATATTCCACGCTTAATCTGTATTGGCTGTGATGTGATATTATTTGAATTTGTTTGGATATTAAGTGTGGTTTTCCAATTTTTCATTACTATGTTTAGGAACTGTATCAATTTAGGATCTAATTTGTATATTTCCAATATTTGTAGTAACCATGAGTGGGGTACACTATCAAAAGCTTTTTGGTAATCAATGTATGCATAGTGTAGCGACCTTTGTTTGGTTTTAGCTTGATATGTCACCTCTGCATCTATTATCAGTTGCTCTTTACATCCTCATGCTCCTTTGCAACAGCCTTTTTGTTCTTCA
Source organism: Schistocerca nitens (assembly GCF_023898315.1). Lineage (NCBI taxonomy): Eukaryota > Metazoa > Arthropoda > Insecta > Orthoptera > Acrididae > Schistocerca > Schistocerca nitens. The sequence goes on from NC_064620.1 coordinate 607,950,259, forward strand.
TTTATAATTTTGTTCTGTGTTGTATGTGTCATTAATTTCTGTGTAATGACTGAAGTTAATATTTTGTATATTGTTGGTAGGCATGTTATGGGGCGATATTTAGCTGGGTTTGCTGTGTCTCCTTGATCTTTAGGTTTCAGATAAGTTATTCAATGTGTAAGGGTATCAGGGAATGTGTATGGGTCTGCAATGTAACTGTTAAATAATTTAAAAAGAAAGATGATGAGACTTACCAAACAAAAGCGCTGGCAGGTCGATAGACACACAAACAAACACAAATATACACACAAAATTCAAGCTTTCGCAACAAACTGTTGCCTCATCAGGAAAGAGGGAAGGAGAGGGAAAGACGAAAGGATGTGGGTTTTAAGGGAGAGGGTAAGGAGTCATTCCAATCCCGGGAGCGGAAAGACTTACCTTAGGGGGAAAAAAGGACAGGTATACACTCGCACACACACACATATCCATCCACACATACAGACACAAGCAGACATATTTAAAGACAAAGAGTTTGGGCAGAGATGTCAGTCGAGGTGGAAGAGTAGAGGCAAAGAAGTTGTTGAGAGACAGGTGAGGTATGAGTGGCGGCAACTGGAAATTAGCGGAGATTGAGGCCTGGCGGATAACGAGAAGAGAGGATATACTGAAGGGCAAGTTCCCATCTCCGGAGTTCGGATAGGTTGGTGTTGGTGGGAAGTATCCAGATAACCCGGACGGTGTAACACTGTGCCAAGATGTGCTGGCTGTGCACCAAGGCATGTTTAGCCACAGGGTGATCCTCATTACCAACAAACACTGTCTGCCTGTGTCCATTCATGCGAATGGACAGTTTGTTGCTGGTCATTCCCACATAGAATGCATCACAGTGTAGGCAGGTCAGTTGGTAAATCACGTGGGTGCTTTCACACGTGGCTCTGCCTTTGATCGTGTACACCTTCCGGGTTACAGGACTGGAGTAGGTGGTGGTGGGAGGGTGCATGGGACAGGTTTTGCACCGGGGGCGGTTATAAGGATAGGAGCCAGAGGGTAGGGAAGGTGGTTTGGGGATTTCATAGGGATGAACTAACAGGTTACGAAGGTTAGGTGGACGGCGGAAAGACACTCTTGGCGGAGTGGGGAGGATTTCATGAAGGATGGATCTCATTTCAGGGCAGGATTTGAGGAAGTCGTATCCCTGCTGGAGGGCCACATTCAGAGTCTGGTCCAGTCCCGGAAAGTATCCTGTCACAAGTGGGGCACTTTTGTGGTTCTTCTGTGGGGGATTCTGGGTTTGAGGGGATGAGGAAGTGGCTCTGGTTATTTGCTTCTGTACCAGGCCGGGAGGGTAGTTGCGGGATGCGAAAGCTGTTGTCAGGTTGTTGGTGTAATGTTTCAGGGATTCCGGACTGGAGCAGATTCGTTTGCCACGAAGACCTAGGCTGTAGGGAAGGGACCGTTTGATGTGGAATGGGTGGCAGCTGTCATAATGGAGGTACTGTTGCTTGTTGGTGGGTTTGATGTGGACGGACGTGTGAAGTTGGCCATTGGACAGGTGGAGGTCAACGTCAAGGAAAGTGGCATGGGATTTGGAGTAGGACCAGGTGAATCTGATGGAACCAAAGGACGTGGAATGTTTCCCTCTGTTATGTTAAATAATTTAGTTAGATGTGAATGTGTTGAGGTGAACTTCTTTAGCCAGAAATTTGCTATTTTATCTTTTCCAGGGGCTTTCCAACTGTGAGTAGAATTAATTGCTTGGGTGACTTCATGTTGCAAAATTATCACTTCAGTCATTTGTGGTATCATCTTGTATGTGTCTGTTTCCGCTTGTATCCACCGAGCATGCCTGTTATGTTGTACCGGGTTTGACCATATGTTGCTCCAGAAGTGTTCCATGTCTGTTATGTTTGGAGGATTGTCTATTTTAATGTGTGTGTTATCTATTTCTGGTAAAATTTCTTTTGGTTTGTGTTGAATGTTTGGTTTTGTTTCCTTCTATTTTCACTTTTTTTGTATCTTCTAAGTCGTTTGGCCAAGGATTGTAATTTCTGCTTCTTTTCATCTAATTGCTCTATCGCTTCTTGTTGTGAGATTTTACCTAACCTTTTTCGTTTTTTTCTGACATTTCATTTCTTATAAATTGTGTTAGCTGTCTGATGTCTTTCCTCAGTTTTTCTATTCTGATCTGTAGCCTGTGTTGCCATGCTGGTTTTGTGGGTCTCTTCTGTGTGTTGGTTGGTTCTGATCTCTGCCTAGTGTGTATATTTAGTGTAGTGAGTGCTCCTATATAAACCAGTAGTTGTAACTCTTCCATAGTTGTGTTTTCATTTATTTTGTTGTGTATGATTGTGTTGATAGTTTTTATTATTGTTTCGACTTGTGGGTTATTCAGCGGTCTATGCAAGAATGGTCTTATGTCTGTATTTGTGTCTTTGTATCCTATATATGTCAGCTGAAATTTTTCTTCTATATCTAACATGTGTGTCACTTCGTGTTCTATTTGTGCTTGTTCTTGTGGCTCTCTTAAGATTTCGTTTTCCTCTGATTGTTTAATTGATGCGTATTGTTTGTTTGCTCTGGGATGTTTGAGTCCATTACTGTATTTTCTTCTTCTTCTGATTGCAAATTATTTTGTTCCAGTATTTGTTGTCCTTGTTTGATGTTTTCTAATTCTGACTGGGGTATCCTGTTATTTTTTATTATTACACGGATCTGATCAGCTAGTCATTGTTCGGTTAAAAATGTTGCGTGTACTTGTGATCTGTATCCAGTTGTGTTGGTTCCTAGGTTTGTTGCTTGGTAATAACAGAACATGAGGTGTCGATTAACTTCATCTGACCATCTCATCCTCTGTCTTTGTTTTCCTTCTAGGGTGGTTGCAGGAAGCATATCCTGCAAAACACCTCTATTTGGATTTAAATCATTTTCCAGTTGGCTAGCAGTGTCGTTACCATTGTGGGCGGGCGTAGGGTCAAGCGTCGTCCCCGACCATGACGGCGCTTGTCCGAGGCTTCTTTAGTTCTGTTATTATTACTATTATTATCTTTACTTTCTCAGACGTTAAGTCTGGTGAGTTACTATTATTATTATTATTATTATTATTATTATTATTACTATTATTATTATTTTATTTATTTATTTTCTCCCTTTTATTTATAATTATAAAAAGGTATGCATTGTAAATTGAAAATGTATATTTATATTATAAAACTTGATTAAAATGAATAAAATTGCATACTAGTGGCACAAACTTCTTGGATGGGACATTTAGTTCATGTGCAGTTCATCAAAACTTAACAGCAGTTGAAATGAATACTTGTTGTCAATACCTATACATCAATTTGCTTATATCACCTATACAGCAGACATATGAAACTTTGGTTTTAAATACCTTTCACATTAACTGAAAGTCGCACAAGCTGCAACATTGTTGTGAATAAAACAGTGACCCATATATAGAATTAATTTCCTTTAATTTACATCTATGGTCACAAACTTTTTGTTCACTGATTACCAGTTTCAGTCTATAATGACCATCTTAAGGTCTGCAGCAAAAAATATGGAAAAAAACATAAATACACACGCAGATCGTCTACATCTTAAAAACAATAAATAGACCGTAATGAAAAGTACTACTGACATATATATGTGTTTGTGCACTTAAAGTATGAAGAAGCATACTTATGTTTTATAAAAACAGTGTCCTTATGTACTGCAGTCATAGTGGCATTATCAAATGTTAGATGCAAAATCAGCACGAGCATCGTCAAATATATATAAATAACGGTATATGCGAAAGTCATGTTGTCAATAGCACTACTGTTCAAAACGAGCTGCCCTACAGTAGCGACATCTGGTGAACTTGTAACACAAACATCTTGTGGCTATTGTGGGGCACCTCATTTTGAACAGTAGTGCTACTGACAATGATGCTACTATGGATGCAGTACATTAGTACACTGTTTTTATAAAACACAGGTGTGCTTATTCATACTTACAGGGCACAAATGCATATATACATCAGTAGTACTTCCCATTATGGTCTATTTATTGTTTTTAAGCTGTAGATAATCTGTGAGTGTATTTATGTTTTTTCCCATATTTTTTGCTGCAGATCTGAAGATGGTCATTATAGACCAAAACCGGTATACTGTGAACAAAAAGTTTGTGACCATAAACCTAAATTAAAGGAAATTTAACTGAAAGTTGGACAATAAAAGTAGTATTTGCTGTTATAATTAGGCATTTAAAAAAAAATTTAAAAAAATTGCCTTATGAACTAAAAGTTCACCAAAGAATACACTAAAAGATACAGACATGTAAAAATATATTATAAAAAATGAAACAACTCTGGAATTAAATTCATATAATTTGGAAGTCTGTCCATCTTCCAGAACAGCCAACAGCTTGCTTCCCGAGGTAGGTTGTTGGCGGGGCAGGGCAAGGATTTCCAGTTTTGTGGCGTAACCTATTTTCCAGAGCAATATCCCTCCCTGCATGCTTGTGGATGTGTTTTTGTAGGTATTATAGTGAGGTATTCCCGAACTGAAGCCTACAGCATTACAGTAATAATCAGATTAATTTTGCTACAATGTTTGGCATTCCAAACAGCCACCCCCATCTTCATAAAAAAGTCAGTCATTATGAGCAAATATCCTAGCCACCATCATTGCAGGAAATGCGGTTGAAAGCAGAAATGTTGGAGGAGAAGGAAGGGGGTTCAAGGAAAAGAACTCAGGTTTAGAAAAAGGGGTAGGCCTGTGAAAAGTCAGGAGACTTAACAGCATCTGGTAAGTCACCCATGACCCTGTGTTCTGGGTGACTTTTCCAAACCTTACAGCTTTAAAACCTCATCAATCATTCTCTTTCACTCCCTCTTCATTCTCCTTCAACCCTTCTGCCAGGAGAAGGAGCCACTGGCTTCAAAAGCTTGCAAACTGTAATACCCTCTATATGAGTTTTCTCCTGCCTCTGTTTGCTGAGTAGATTTTTTATCTATTCAGTTGCAAAAATTTTCAAAAACTGATTATTTTCTCCTGATAACTGCCTTTTCTTATTTCTTGTCATCATTTATTAGGTGAATTCGAAATTAAAACTACATTGATGAGACCATAATTTGAGCCTTGCTCTCTTTGAATAGGCTAAACTGTTCTAACATAGTTCTTCCACAGCTTTCCAAGGAATTTTGCCGGCTTCAGCTGATCTCAGCTTTTCATCCTGCTCGTACAAGGATTTCTGACACAAACCTCTAGTGGCATTAGCATTATCCAGTCCTCAGTGTCAGAGAAGTGCTGGTATTTATTATAGTCCTGCAGAATCCCCAATCTGTGGGGGCTGGTCCTCAATGCCATGTTCAGTAGACAATTTGTCAGTCGAGTAGCGAGTACAGATGTGAGAGAGTTGCATAAAGCACTACAAAGCTGATTGCACCTCCGGTACATTATTCATATGTGTAATGTCCTCGTGTATTGCCCTACCAGGTTACTACAATTCTCAAGAGTTTATAATGTAAGTTCATTTAACCATCCTCCCAGTATCATCTTCAACATTGCCAAGATTTTGGACATTTGGATTAGGTGCATAATGTAGCTGTTCATTCGATGTTTACATAATGCTTTTAATGTTTTGAGAGAAACTGTTTTTGTCCTTTTATGTCCCACCTGTATTTAGAATTTTCCTGCTGTGGGAGCAACTGTGTTGATCTCTTGCATGTGTTTGACATGAGGTTTATAAAAGCTTTATCATAATTAAAAGCAACTAGTGACACGAGAGAAAATACACTCCTGGAAAAAGAAATTGGAAGTGGTTCTGAGGAACCACATATTGAACCGTGCTGAAAAATCCATTTTGGTATGTGTTGTAACCTCCACAGGGGGCAATGGAGGCGTTGACTCTGGCATCCAGTCAATTGTACAGATGGCGAATACTGTACTGGGATGCATTATACTACACCTGCTAGACCTATTCTTGTAGATGCAAGACATGTTGGTTGATGATGGGGTGATAAATGGCTCATGCCACTAATCTTCTACTCGTGCTCAATTCGAGACAAGTCTGGAGAAAGTACTGGCCAGGGAAGTTTCTACATATCTTCCAGAACACATCGAGTTTCACAGCCGCTGTGTGGGCAAGCATTACCCTGTTGGAACAACACGTCAATTTCCTCCTGCGAGAATGACAAAAGAACTGGTCCAGTAACATTCTGCCCATACAGAGCAAGGGTTCATGTCCCTTTCAGAAAAACCAAGGTAAAAGAGAGTTGTAGCCTATCGCATTGTAGACCATAAGGCCAGGGTTTGGGCCAGTGTGCGCTGAACAAACGCGCACTACGAGGCAGTACTTGCAGACCTGTGTCACACATCCAGATGAGCATCTTTGTGCACAAGCATAATCCTCTTTCATTGACGAAGACTACGGTGCACCATTCTGTCTTCCAAGTGATCCTCTGACGGCACGAATTGTACGAGCCGATGCTTTGCCACAAGTGGAGGACAGGCTAGCCCCACTCCTAATAACTGACTTGTAACAGTTCGTGTTGGCATGTCAGAGCTCAGAAGCACTCTTATCTGTGCTGTGGTATTTTTACAATCTGCCACAGTTGTGTTTACAGTGCCTGTGTCGTGGCAGGTGTCTGTGCTGTGTGCAGGTCCAGGACCTCTTTCACAGGTGTGAGAATGTTCACGTGACCACTGATACCGGTGTCATTACACAACTGACACAGCACATCTACCTTGCATTGCAATTCTCTGAAAGGAGCATCCTGCCAGTTTGAAGGACACAATTTTACCCTTTTCATATTCAAACACGTTCAGTGGGCTGCAGGAGGCACTACTGCATCTCTGTAGCATGGTTGCCTGCTTGATTCACACATTTGCACCACACTAAGCCTTCTGGTTGTTAGCATTCTATTTTAAAGGGCAAATTGAGGATAGAAGTCAGATACTCTTAGCAGCCAAGGTACAGGCTCTGCTCAACCTATCTGCTACGGACTGTACATATTCTTCCACCAGTAGGAGAATGAGCCATTGTCCTGTCATGATTCTATTGCATTCCCCAACTGTGGGCCAAGTGTAAAATTTGAGAAATTTAGATGACTTAATTTAGAAGTTCATATTTAGGAATTTCTGTACTAGTTAGTATAAATCTATTTACCTGAAATCACTGGCCTTTATAACCACTTCCACAACTGTTACGCAAATGGCTCTACTATTCTGTGTGTACATGAATATTTTTGTATCTGTTGTCATAGACTTTCATCTGGGTCGATTTTCACTACTAATTAACAATAACAAAATAGATAGAAAGTATAATAAAGGGCAACTACATTGTTCTCTCCTAGTGTTTTGGTGTAAGATGAGTTTAGTTGTTACATTTCTGTTCTAGGCTATAGAACAATTAAGTTTGTTTCTCTACATATTCAGTACATACCATCTGCTCAGTTAAAAGCTACAGTATTTCATCTAAGTAACTCACATGTGACCAGAATTATTAAAAAAGTGTAAGAGTCTTTGAGAGATAAGACATTAAAATACATTGCTCATCCACCAGCAACATTGAGGAATCATTGTTTGTCCAGAAATGATTTTGGCCTTGGAAAACACTGTGTATATCAGATTATGTTCCACTGCAGGAAGTCTTACATTGGGTAGGGCAACCACCAGAGTGACGTGGCAAGTAACGCCACGTGTGGTGTGGCACTAGGATTCATATGGCGTTTAATTTCTGATGCAGTGTACATGGTCTGATGATTCATATGGCAAGTCACACCACTACTGGATGAATGTGGTGTGCTCCACTTTTGCAATGTGCTACTGTCAGTTTATGAAAGTTTCTGTGCTGGTTGTGTTGCTATCTCTGTAACAAGGAAAATAAGACTATCCTAAGTTTGAAGTTCATGTTGTTGATATCATGGCAAAATATCTGCAAATTTATGATCACTGTAGTGCAAGTACAGTACCGGGAGCACTCATTATTGTGTGTAAAATACAGGTACAGCAATTGAAATTCATGAAGTTTTTTTGTGAGAGAGAAAAATGTTATAGAAATACATAGTGTGGTTTCCTATAAAACTTGTCCTCAAATTGATCTTCCACTTGTTGTGCAATATTAGATCCTTTAAGAATGTACTTTGTTTTGCCAAGGCAATGCTCCACTTGCGCTATGACACTACAGATCCAATTTCTCAACTCCATAGCGCTGTCTGTAGATCTCTGTTAGTTTTGTGCTTGATATGAGTTCTCCATAGGGTTGTCTCCATTGTGCTGCACAGATGACTTGGAAGATGCACGGTCACAAATCTGTAGAAACTTATGCAACACATAACTTTCTCATGAATTTCATTGATACTTCATTACATTAAGATGTCAGACACCAGGAACATCATTCTAAAATACTGAAAGAACATTCTGCAGACCTCTTTCACCTAGATAATGTGCAATTAAAAATGCAATTTTGTTAGTTAATTATTTATTGGTAAATTGCTTCATTTTGTGCTTACTGAGAGAGAGAACTTAATTCACAGCAAAATAATAAGAAAATTTGCAGTCTTCTTGCTGCAGAGTTGTAGTTTCTGGAAGTGAGAGCTCTCTGCCAAACAATGCTTTACTGAAAGTGTTTCCTTTCAAAATTCTGTCATCACTGTTGCAGCTCTACTCACCATATAGTTCCCTCTGTCACTACATGCCGTGACCTGGTGTCATACAGGGTTTCTCCCCATAGCGTGACACCTCAAGTAACACCACTGTGACTCTCCAAAGCATTTGCAAGCAGTGCAAGTGCAGTGCAGAACCACGACTTGTCACACTGATGTAATGTGATGCCAGTTATCAAAGTCCCATACTTCTCAGTCGTGGTACCATTCCAAATGCAGCCCTTTGTGTTGTTGTATTAACAACAGCCTAGACATAGTACATTAATCCCCTATTCTGTCCGCAGCTAGTATCCAGCTGATGGTGTGGGATGACAAAGAATGGTGGATGGAGTCCATTACTTTTTATCAGATGGCAGGTACAGATGTGAAGAAGTTACAGTGTGCTTGGGCAGAATACCATGATCCTCCCTTCTCATGGTCAGACATGGTTGACCACCAGCCTTGACAAAAAACAGGCCTGCTCTCACATTCCTGTCCTGTCCAGCATTGTGCACAGTCAGTTCTGAATGCCTCACAAATGTTTTTAGTGAAAAGCATCATTTGATTTTGCTGTCTGTTACAGGAAACAAAATTTTGCATTTACATCATGAAACGTTTTACAGTAGTGTTAGTTCTTGCAATAATTGCAAAAGCATTTGTTGTAGATGTATTTGTCTGTACTAATCCAAATTTGGTAAATGCATATTGTGGAAATTGTGGCCTCAGATAACATGGTTAAATTTGATGTTCTGTTAACAAAACTAAAAAAAACATAAGCAACTGAATGAACGCAATTATTTTTTAAACTTGTGTTCATAAAACCAAATGGATAAGATTTAAAAGTTTCTTAAGGAATACGTGAATTGTCGTATTTCTTAAACACTTTTCTAGAAACCCAAGGAACGTTATTCTGCTGATTTGCACAAGTAAATGCCACTCAAAGATTTCAATCACTATTGCAAGTAGTTCCTGAGAAAATGGTACCTAAAGCTGCAAAAATCTTAATTTTATATAAATTTGAAGAAAAGCTGCAACCATTTGTTCAATTCACTTCCAACCCATGTGAATAGTTGTCCACCACAGTCCTCTTCATTCTGTGTTTCATGGTTTCCTTTTTTTCTCTCACATGCTCACCTCTGTACCCTAGCTTCCATTGTTGTTTTGGAGAGCATACATATCTGCTCTGGCCAAACATTCCTTGCCAATTGTGATGAGAGCAGAAATGCTGTTCTCTGCAGTTACCAGGTGAGGTAGTTGAGGCACTGTTTATCACACTGGACTCACATTTAGGAGGATGGCATTTCAAATGTGCATCCAACCATTCAAATTTACGTTTCTCATGGTTTTCCTTAACCACTTTGGACAGATGCAGGGGTGGTTCCTTTGAAAAGGGCATGTACAATTTTCTTCCCCACCTTTCCTGACCCCCCTCCTCTCCTCTGTTTCCTCTGCAGCTGTTATTCCAGTTTCTCCTAAAACTGTAATTCTGATTACTGTTCCACCATAGAAACATATTAGAGAATGAAGAACACAAGAGTACTGAGTTATTTATTGTGACAATTATGTTTTTTGGATACAATTCCCAGATCATACAAGGTACAAAGTACACACCACCATGCACCGTATAGTGGCTTGCAGAGTACGTATGTAGTGTAAATGTAGATTATGTGATCGAAACTTTCATTGTGCTTGAATTCAATAAATAAAGAAGGTTTAACATGTATCAGAATATATACAGTTAACACAATTTACAGAGTTCTTCTTCACACACAGTTTATCAGATATTAAATGAGTTGCACATTCTAAGTTTGTTGGCACTGTTTAAGACAAAGTAGTACAACAGACTACAAAAGCAAGATCATATGTGAACATAGTTAAACAGCTTTGCTGGCACACTTCTGGATGGTTCCCATATAATTGGTATGGAGGTAAAACACACACCAAAGTGTGAAGCCACAAATGCTCTTTGGTATAAAACTACTTGATGCATCAGTTCCAAATATATTCTGTTTGCATAGAATATTTGTATGTAAGGCTGCAACTAGCTTCTTTCATCAGAAACATACTGAACAGCACAGCTTCCATAGTTAGTTCCAAAATATTGATTGCTTGAAGTGTGTGTATTTCAATCTGTTGTTAGTGTTCCAGATCTTTACAGTTGCAAAATTGTTGGAAGTGCATACTGCATATTTGTTCAGTACCACATCAGATGATCAAACAACACATTTCAACATTGTTGCTATTTGCATTGAACTGTCACACAATTGACACCATTCACAAATAGATATCATCAAATTCCTGTCATACTGCAGATTTTCAAAAATTGACATGAGGATGAACTCACATTCTGATAGTTCAACTAAAATAGCACTTTCATTGTCATTGGCATTCATCTTCAACAGAACCTACACAAGCAACATTCCAAGCTAGCTTTTAATATATAACATGTTCAAACCTATAGAATATATGTTGATTGCAGTAAAATGCCTCTGATGACAAGTGATCATTTTTGATGTCTTTCAATTTGTAGTATTTAGAATTTCTGACCAAGACTAGTGGCTCACTTCCACCATCATGAAACTATCTCCAATGTAAATATAGCAACAGAGCATGATGTCACAGGGAAAGGAGAAATCTTGCAACAATGCAGATCTTGCCTGAAATCACTAGATGGCTATCCTCGAGCAGTTATCTGTCTATGTTGTAGTGGAGTGAGCTTCTCTCCACTGTAGGTGAGATGTGAGGGAGGGTCAATAACAGGTGCATCACAGATGATGCCTTCTTTTGTCTGGCCTGGTAATTGACCATCTGTTTCGAAAAGTAGCTGCACTTCCAATAATTAGCTTCCCTTTCCAGTACTTGTACTTGGCAGGAGCATCTGCGAATGGGGTTCATACAATTAATGATACTTGTCGCATTTGATGTGTTCCAGGATAACTGCAAAATTACTGGCACCCTGGAAAATGACCCTGTTGCTAGAAGCACTGGTTCAGCTCACTGTCCTTGTGAACTTGATCTCCATTTTCATGTGAAGTAAGTTCTGCAACTACTAGACACCTACATTCAAGCCACTGTACTGTAGGAACTGGGAGATCTTGTTAGTTAATAACTCATTGGATTACTGCTAATAGGATGTTCGTATTTGGACTACACTGTGGCCAGTGTAACCCTGCATACTGGAGGGCCTGTTGGATTTTCTATGACACTGCCAGCAGAGAGGTTCCCAGTCACTGCTGCATGGGACTTGGTCTCTCTGGGTCACAATTGTGGGGCAGCAGTTTCTTCTGGGTCAGGACTATTGGTGGTTCCAGACACTACCTTGTCTGTATGTACACAGGTACATGCCAGAGAGGTGAGGCTACCTCAGGCAGCACCATTCTGTGGAAAACATCGGCTATTGGCTGGAGCACCTGATCCACAGCAAGGACTGTTGTATTGTGGCACTGTGATAACATGAGATTTGCATGCACTGCAGACACTGTAGGATATGGTCTGTTTTCATGTATGACTAGTTCATTCTACTTACAGTTATGTTCAGTATGAGACTGAACAAATCAAATTTGATTGGCATGACACCTATTATGGCTTGGGGCTAAGTATATGATATTTTGTACCAGTCTTAAATTAAGTCGCCCATATCAAGCAGAAGCTGCTGTCACTGTCGTCCATTCCAGATACTATTTTTGTTTACAGTATGAAGATAGTCAGTATCCAGAGACATTTCCTTACTCTGGCACATTTCACAAATATGTAACAAAGAGAAGAAATGCATTAAATAATTTATTTATGACTGACAACTTGTAAGTAATATAAAGAAGACTATACATTTTAATTTAAATTATTTTATGTTAACTCTTTACAAGTATATTGTATCTGCAATAAATCAATTGCACAAAAATAATAAATGATATTACAGTCAGCCTTTTCTTGATCACATGTAATGCGCATAGGCTCTGTAATCAGATGTGCTTGACATGTAAACTTACTGCACTTCACACAAACTTTCATTGTGGAGTTGCATCTTTTCCTTCCACACACATGGTAATATCCTTGCTTTGTCTTTCCTGATGGCCCTGATGTGTCAATGACTGCTTCTGAAGGGAATTTCCTTCTTAGAAATTCAGAGGCATTGGTTAGCAGTGATAAAATTACCGACCTATTTTTCAATTGTTCATTCATCAATGAAAATGCTAAATTCTTCAAAAAATACATCAAATTTTGATGGTTCCTTTTGATTTCAAAAGTGATTGCAAAATTTGGCATTTTATCCCAGATATATTTAGCGTAGTATAAAGTAACACCATAGGCCTTGTAATTCTGGAAGTACCCTGCAATCATATTGTCCACAGTACCCACTCCAACTCTAGTGTGACTGTAATCAATAATTATAGTTAGCTTTCCTGTTTTGGCATCAGTATAATCCATATCATGGATTGTGGACAGGAGTATCACTGAAAGATTTCTTTTTGTTGAGTATAAGACAAGAGCTGTATTACTTTGAAAACCAAATTTTGAAACTCTGACAAGTTGGTTTTTTAGGCGCAAAAATTCAGGCAGGATCTCGTTTTCCTGCTTGCAGAAAGTGCCTAGAATCCTAGAATGCTCAATTTCTTCTCTAACATGTCTTCCACTACTGGCAGCTCTTGTACCAATTGTCAATGATGACATTTCTGCGTGTATCTTTGATGTAGCAGACAAGCCTGTGTACAATCTGATACTTGAAATGATCCATCTGGCTGCTTTTGTACAAATACTTCAATATCACTGGTGTGAAACCTCTTTCTGCCACACATGGCACATATTTTTATCCTGTATTTGGTCAGTTTGGATGCTATATACTTTATCCAGGAGTGCCTCTAAATCCAGTCGACATTTCATCAATCATCACATATTCTTTAGGATTATAGGATCATTCAAGGTTGACTGTAAAGGAATGTAAATGCTTTCTGGCAGCAGTTGTCAAGTTTTCTCCTTTCATTTCAAGTGGATATGTCATCAAATCTCATACAACACACTAGAAACAGAAATCTCTTATAGCTCATTATGGCCGTCAGGATAGTCATACATATGTTGACCTGTCTTTACACATTTACAGTTCACTCCTTTACCTAAATAAACTGAAAATGGCACACACATTTGAAGGGGGTAAGGAGGGTCAGGTAAAGAAATACCTATAGCTGCCATGTCACAGGGCTCTGCATTCCACTACAGCACTATGAAATTCTGCAGTGGAGTACTCAGTACATCAACACACCTGCTGAAAGGTTAATAAACTTCCTTAGTTTCTACTTCTGGCATTTCTCATGCTGATGACTAATTGATAACATGTACATAGAACTCATAGGTAAGGAAGCTTGAGAGTGCAAAATCTACATTTCTCTCAACAGAACAAGTGTGTTTTTAGACAAACATCTGTTGGCTTACCTCGAGGTGGCGCAGTGGTTAGCACACTGGACTTTCATTTGGGAGGATGATGGTTCAAACCCGTGTCTGGCCATCCTGATTTAGATTTTCTGTGATTTCCATAAATCGATTCAGGCAAATGCTGGGATGGTTCCTGTGAAAGGACATGGCTAATTTGCTTGCCCATCCATCCCTAATCTGAGCTTGTGCTCCATCTCTAATGACCTCATTCACTACTCTCTTCCTGTTGGCTTACCCAATATTTTATTCTTAATAACTAATACCTGGAAGAGTCATTAAATTTTAACAATATCTAAAATTTCTACTGCCTTGTATCTGTACTGCTTGGCTGATCCACATGTTGGAGATACAGTAAAATAAGCTTATTCTCCTTATTATCTTCATCCTGGATGGCATTGTTTGAGTGCCTGTCTCTTCATTTTGATTGCGTATGTGGATCAATAGCTAAAGATTACTTCAGTCAAGGATGCACATCTGTTTGCAACTGAACAATGATGATTTACGTTAAACTTTGAACCCCTTGATAATTCTGGAGTGTTGCCTTTTGGTGGCTTGTGGAAATAAAGGTTCATAAAGCCACCTTAGATAGACTTTGATAACTCAGTTGAATACGCATAAGTTTACATCTCATTGGTTGCCAGTTCACATGTGCCTTCTTATTCTCAATAAACTGATCCTGCAGCGGCTGAAAAAATAAAACTTATTAGCAGTGAATTATCAAATTAGCTTTTAGAAATGTTAGATTGGGTCAGCTGGCAGCATTTGATGTTTTTCAAAGGGAAGAGAATTCCCTATCTGATTTCTTCTCATTAAGCACGAGGAATAAACACTTGGTAATCTTACTGCATGTTAGCAAGAATATGAAATGTGTCTGATGTCTGGCAAGAGAGGGGCCTGACAGAGATCAGACTTTTTCTGCACTTGAGACATTCAGTGTTTGAGATAAGCCATCAATCATAGCATTTAAGCAGGGTTCATAATTAAGATGAGTCACATGCTTGAAAAATTATCCCAGGAAAGGTTAGCATTGATTGACAATCTCTCAGTACTGCTATGGAGATCCCAATTCCCACTACTTGTGTGACCATCTCCTGTCTACTACTGTAACCAATGTAATGAGCAAATATCCAATGTGACGCCATTCTGCTGGAGTAATGCTGTTTCCTCACATAACTCAAACCTTGTAATTTTTTCACTAAAATAGAGATTAGTTAGTCCACTAATGAAATCAAAATGCCATAGCAGACAGAGGTGACCAAGTTACCTGAATAGGCTGGAAGGTCAAGCTTAAGATTTCAATGAAAGCCATCATCCATTGCATTTGTGTGTGTCACATGATAAAATGATGGAGCAGAATAATAAATGAACAGGACATACTTTTTCAATGAAAGCCATCATCCATTGCATTTGTGTGTGTCACATGATAAAATGATGGAGCAGAATAATAAATGAACAGGACATACTTTGGAAATATTGAGGTATCAAATAGGATCATAGGGTGACATTAACAGTCTGTGGAATTACTGTAAAGACACTACCCTGTTCCTCACATCAAATGGTATAGCCATCATAAATGTTGCACATTAAGTTGTGAACTAAATCAAGGTAGCATATTTTTATTCTTGCATATGGGAATTATGTGATAGACATACACACTTTTAAAAGTGTTAAAAACACTACAGGAAAGTTACATTGACATAATGAAGCCTTTTAGGAAGTGCAACACTTTGTCATCATGAACCACTAAAGTGTGTTGTCATAACATTGGATAGAGGGAAGACAGACATTATAGGTAAGTCTGCACTTCCTGAGTGATTAGGAGCAAATGCAGAGAGACAAACTTCCCGTGACATCAGATCGATTGCTTTGATCAGCGCCAATCAATCACAGGGCACCTGTGAGAGGTGCAGGTTTTGGGATTCTAAAGGTGCAGCAGTAAATTCCAGGAACTCATGGGTCTGAATAACACAGTTTGCATTCAGACTTACTGTTACACTGAAGGGTAATTGTAAACATTATAAAAAGCAAAGGATGCAACTGACTGCACAACAAAAGTTGGTGTTCCTTCCAGCAAGGTTGGAGTGAACAGCTGTATCACATTTGCAGCATTGTAAAGTACAAACTTCAAGGGCAGCATTCAAAGTGAGAAAATAGATATGTTGGAGCTTATTCAAAGCTTTTGGTAGGGAGCACACAGTGTCTTATCTCACATGGAGAGACATCGTCAAATGTAGAAGTAACTTTGGGTGTGCCCCAGAGATGTATGTTGGGACCCTTGCTGTTCATGTTGTAGATTAATGACCTTGCCACCAATATCAGCAGTAAAATCAGGCTTTTGCAGATGATGCAGTTATCTGTAATGAAGCACTTCTTGCGAGAAGCTGCATAAACATTCAGTCTGATCTTGATAAGATTTCAATGTGGTGC
The DNA here is from genome assembly GCF_023898315.1 of Schistocerca nitens. NCBI lineage: Eukaryota > Metazoa > Arthropoda > Insecta > Orthoptera > Acrididae > Schistocerca > Schistocerca nitens. The sequence continues at coordinate 607,966,718 of NC_064620.1, forward strand.
AGAGACTTACATTCCTGGATGTTGAGAACAAGTGGCCAAATTTTGAACTTCAAAGAATGAAAAAAAAAGTAATATATTACCGATTATAATATCAATGAGTCACTGTTGCAATCAACCAACTCTTACAAATACCTAGATGTAACACATCATTGTGATATGAAATGGAATGAGAACATAGGTTCAGTCATGGATAAAGCAGGTGGTGGACTTGGGTTTATTGGTAGAATGCTGGGGAAGTACAACTAATGAGATTTACTACTCTCAATATTGGTACATTGACCAGCCAACATTGTGAACTAGCAGAAATGCTTAAAAACAAACGTGTCAACATTGCCTGCGTCCAGGACACCAAGTGGAAAGGTTCAAAGGCAAAATAAATCGGAGATGGCTACAAACTCATCTGTCACGGTACCGATACACAAAACGGTGAAGTGATAGTCGTCGACGAGGACTTGTGTAACAATGTCACCAGTGTCAACAGGGTGTCCAAAAAGCTTATGTCTATCAAGATTGACTCAACAGTTATCACTGCCCACATTGTATCTTGCTATGCATCTCAAACTGGATGCACTGAGGATGACAAGGACAAGTGCTGGAACAGTCTGGAAGCCCTCCTTCGAGCAATTCCACAGGGTGAGTCCGCTATTGTTGGAGGAGATTTAAACGGACATGTCAGGGCTAACAGAGAAGGATATATGCGATGCCATGGAGGACGTGGGTTCAGTGTGTGGAACGATGATAGATGTCGGATACTTGATTTTGCAGAAGCATATGATTTCATTGTGACCAACACATACTTTAAAAAGAGGCCAACATATCTGGCTGCTTATACAAGTGGAGGTCATGCTACTCAGATCAATTATTGGCTAGTTTGTCAACAAGACATGAAGCTGGTAACAGATACCAAAGTAATTCCGTATGACTGCATCACCCCTTAACACTGATTGCTTGTCTTCGATATTTGTAAGTGTGTTATACAACACAAACCTCAATCTAAGTCTGGGCCTCAGTGAATTAAGTGGTGACGAATGAATACCCAGCAAAACGAGTTGATGACAGCCTTCACAAACTTCTCCGTGAAGACCGATCAGTCGGTTGAACATTTGGAAAGATGCTGTGGAACAGAAATATCGAGCAGCAACAAAAATGCTGGGAAAAACCATACCTGGAAGAAAATACATTGATAAACAAACCTGGTGGTGGACACAAAGTCAAACAAGCAATCAGGGAGAAGAAGATGGCATACAAGACTTGGTGGTACTCACGACTTGACACTGACCTCCAGAAATATCGCAACCTTAAATCAGCAGTAAAAACAGCAGTAGCTGCAGCAAAAGAGCAGTACTACCAGACACTGTATGACCAGCATGACACACCATTGGGAGAAAACATCATCTGCTGTCTTGCTAAGTCACATTGCTGTTCAGCTCAGTACATTGGACACGTCATGCTCATCAATGGAGCCAAAGCCAAACTGCTAAGAGACAAACAATCTATTCTCCAGAATTGGGCAGACTACTTTCGTAACATCAGCAACAAAGAGATTATGCATCCTGATGCTACCTTAGGACCCGTCCCTTCGATTTCATCTAAGGAAGTAATGCTTGGCATCAGCAAGATGAAAAATGGAAAAGCAACTGGCCCAGATGACCTACCAGCAGAAATCAGGAAAATTCTCAGAAAGCCTGCTTCATAATTCCTTGCCTCACTCTTCAACCAAATTTTCACCAAAAAACAACTTCCACAAACATGGGCAACTAGCATAACAGTACCAATCTGGAAGGAAAAGGAGATGTGAACAATTGCTTGACTTATTGCCCTATTCTACTCCTCAGTCATACTTTAAAGGTCTTTGAACAGGTACTTGATAGCAGACTCAAGTATTGTCACTGTAACACTAAACCGGTGTGGATTTGTTAAGGGATGCAGCACCATCAATCCTATACATGCCATGCGCCTTTTGATGGAAAAACACAGAGAGAGACAGAAGAGTGTACAAATGGCATTTCTAGACCTAGAAAAGGCTTTTGACCATATCCCATATGATCTTACTTGGCGAGCTCTTCACTTCCACACCATCCCTGAAGAGTTTGTAAGCTGAGTGCACCTTTTGTACCGTAATTCCACTAGTGTTGTTTGGAGTCCTGCCGGAACCTCTCCACCCTTCAGTATCACTGTGGGTGTTCATCAGGGTTCTGCCCTTTCACCATTGCTGTTCATCCTTTGCATGGATACAGCAACAGCTGACATACAGACTTCACATTCTGGTATCCTTCTTTATGCAGACGATGTGGTACTTGCTGACCAGGCCCACCCTGAACTCCAGCAACAGGTTCAGATGTGGAAGGACAGACTGGCTGAAAATGGACTCCACCTCAATGTCCAGAAGACCGGGTACCTAGAATGTGGCTCCAAAACCAGAGGCACCACAAGTATCAGCGAAATTACCTGTAGAAATACCATGTATTTTAAGCACCTTGTGTCTGTTTTCACCTCATACTGCGACACAACTCTTGATATTTGGGTGAGGGTGAATGTAGCTTGGTCCAAGTGATGACAGGTCACTGGAGTCCTCTGCATTAAAAAGATGCCTCAGTATCTAAAGGCAAAAGTATATAAGACCATGGTATGCCCAGCATCAATGTATGGGACTGAGTGTTGCTCTGTGACAAAACAACAGGAGCAAATATTACACACCATGGAGATGAAGATGCTTCAATTGTCCATGGGGCTGACATGATGTGACCACATAAACAATACAGATGTCCAGCAAAGGCTTGGTGTCTCGCCAATCACCTACAAAGTGAGGGAAGAATGTCTCAGTTGGTACATCCACATTATGAGAAAGCAAGACAACTCAGTTGCAAAAACAGTGCTCTACATCAACCCACAAGGACCAAAACCATGAGGAAAACTGGCAGAGAGATGGACTGACAACAAACAGCAGAAAAAGTCAGGATTAATGCTTGGAAAGAGACTGGGGAAGTACAATCGGTCTACAAAAGAGATTGCTTACAAATCACTTGTGTGACCCATCCTAGAATATCACTTAAGTGTGTGGGACTCTTACCAGATAGGACTAACAGGGGTTATTCAACATATACAGAGAAGGGCAGCATGAATGGCCACAGGTTTATTTAATCTGTGGGAGAGTGTCACAGAGATACTGAAGGAAATGAACTGGAAGATTCTTGAAGATAGATGTAAACTATCCCGAGAAAGTCTGTTAACAAAGCTTCAAGGACCGGCTTTAAATGATTTCTCTACGGATGTACTACAAGCCCGCTGCATGTTGCTCACATAGATATCATGAGGATATGATTAGAATACTAACACATTCAAACAGTCATTCCTCCCACACGCCATACATGAATAGATCAGGAAGAAAAGCTAATGACTGGTAAACTGGGACGTACAATCTGCCATGCACATGATGGCGGTTTTCTGAGTACAGATTAAGTTGTAGATGTGGATGTAGAAGCTGAGGATGAGTGACATGGAGTTGGTGCCCCAATGGTTGGACTGAGAACTCGACCTGAATAAAAAGAATGCATGTTTTAAGGGAATATGGCAGTCCAGCCCACCAATCCATTGACACTTTACATGCATCAGGCAGTCTGGATGTGCACCTCCCTGGTGTCTCTGGTGAACCAACTTTAGATCCTTCCCTCTCCTCCCCATGCCCCTCTCCCCCCGCACCGCATCCCCCACTCTATAGGTGGTGATGTTTCTGACTGTTATGTTAACAGACTTTGCAAGTTTGGTTGCAACAGCGTTGACCTGAAAGATAAACGTCGCTGCCCTTCCTATTATGGCTTGCAACAACTGTGTTCTACATCACGTGGCACTGCCCTGAGGCCTCTCGTGTGGGGAGTGATGTCACAGCACTGTTACCCATTTCACATCTCATTCTAACCTGTGTAAACACACTGAAATTGTAGTTATCATATGCAAGTATCAAGTCTGCTGCCTATGCTCAGACTTTTTGTGTGTTTACTTTTGTGGGCAGGTGTGTGTGTGTGTGTGTGTGTGTGTGTGTGTGTGTGTGTGTGTGTGTGTGTGTGTGACACCGTACGACAGTGTCTAGGTGGTGGATGGAGTTGCCATTTCATTTTCTGAAGTGAAACTTCTCCGCTAAAAAAGCAGCTGCAGAGTGTTTCTGCAATTTTCAGGCCACTAGGAATACTGTTTCCCTCTGGTATCCTGCATACTATCACTCTGCCTGCTCTCTGCCTTGTGTGTCTGGTTTCCAGTCCTAGAGTTCCATTGCTGGCTTCCAATAGCCTTCAGCTTAGCAATGTACCAGTCAATATAAGACATAGAACAATTTTTTATAGTATTCTGCTGAATTGGAAGATTGATTCCAAATCCATTGCATACTGGTGAATATTTATCTTTTGAAATTCTTCAGTTCAGTACATCACAATTGTCAATAATGACTTTAGTAGAATTACTCTTAGTGTCTTTGCATAGAATGTACTTCAAGGACTGAACTCTTAGGCATGAATATAGGTGTGATGTCATCCTTACATTGTGCCTTGCTCATCCAGTTGCACTAAAGCAATACGTAAGCAATGAAGTTTGTTACTGTTAGGCCATTCTTTTGATCAGTTATGAAGAATGTGGTACAGGAACTTTTTACTCTCAGTACATTACATAGTATAATACCTCTGTCTATGAAATGGCTCTGCAACAGCTTCAACAGATGTAATGTTGAAGGAAAAGCAACTGCTCTTGGTTCAGAAAATATTGTACTTTTATCAACAAAAGCTTGGATACCTTTTACACCCATATTACTTGTCATGGCTACAACAATTGTTGCAGATTCTTAGACAGTCTTGATGAAAGTCTGAAGAAAACTAAGAAGATTCGTAGACAGTCTTGCTGAAAGTCTGAAGAAAACTGCTAGCCATAACAGTATATTAGTTGTAATAACCTCATTCCTTATACAACCTGTGAATCATGCAAACCTGAACATCAGAGTGAGGTAATGCAGTGCTTGTGATGTTCAGAAACATGGTGCAACGTTCCTTCAGGCACACATGCATGTCCAAATGAACACTGCATCATACTTGTGAACAACATAGGCACTGCATTAGTGTATGTAGCTGCTGACCCAGCATAAGCAACTTTCAATTAAAAATTAAAATATTTCTACTGCACAGTAATATATGTAATGAATCCAAGAATGAGTTGAACACACATGGTTGACAATATAAGGAAGTTTGGGTCTGCCGATGAATCATATTCCAATAGACTAGTGCTAAGGGCACCGTGTGTGATAAGGGAAAATCTGGGTTAGTCCCGGTCTGGCAGACATTTTCATTGTCGTCATTCCATTATACAACTGATTGTTGTCTATATTTGCAACAGTGGATAATTTTATAAACATTGAAGTGTCAACCTACTGGTATGCCCACCAATGGTAAATGTGGGACATCTACAGGGAGGGACATCTACAGGGATATCGGGTCCGCCATTAAATTTTGATGGATGTGTGAAGTGTTGCACTGCATGACAAAGGAATTCGTTACTTCCACAAGTAACTGTATGGTTTTCTGGATAGTGTTCTTAAGTCAGTGCATGGGCAATGTCATATGAAATCCACATTACCCCTTGTTTCTATTTAAAAGATGGATGAGATATTTTTGTGTTGTAAAACATTTGGACAGGATACTGCCTACGCTTCTGCATCATGTGTAGTGTTGCAGAATAGTAAATAGTTGGAAACGTGGACTATTGTCAAAGTTTTGTTGCCTATGCCAAGAGCCAGAGGCAGTAGGTTAGCCAAGAGGTAAGAGGATTGCACATATATCGGAATCTGTCATCATGCAGGGGCAATGGCCTGGTTACACACAACAAGCAAGAGAAATGCTTAGCACGCGGGTTTGTGTTAGACGGAGACTTTCGTAGAGTGCAAGACAGAGGTATAGCATCAGCTGTACTGCATTTCCCAACTTTGCGTAAGTCTGCCATAACAACACATGGACAGCCCTCACAGTTGTACTTCTGCCAGAGCTTCATCTCATACCTTTGAAACATCACTGAAGTTCTCCTATATACTTTCTGGAACTAGCACTCCTGGAAGAAAGAATATTTTGGAGTCATGGCTTAGCCACAACCTGAGGGATGATATTCAGGAGTGTTGGTCCCACAATGTATACACGAGAATGTCTGTGAAATGTGGAAGGTAAGAGATGAGATACTTGCAGAGATCCAGCTGCGAGGGAAGGTCATGAGTCATATTTGAGTAGCTCATTTGGTAGAGCCCTTGCCGGTGAAAGATGAAGTTCCTGAAATTCAGCCACAGTCGGGCACACCATTTTAATCTGCCTGAAAGTTGTCTTGAAAACAATTCAAGACGTGATGTGTACATGATCACAGCATGACATTCCAACCTCACCTTTACCCCCATCAATAGATCCTAGCTCAGTTGGTTTGAGACAAGATGTTGGAACTGGTTGACTGATACTTGTCACTCCATCTATATCATGAGTTTTCAAATCATGTTCTTGTTGTGGTCTCCAGTCCAAATACTGATTTATGCAACTGTCCTTAACAACACAAAAATACCATTTATTCACAGCTCTATTTTGGCACCACTGAAATTCAATACTGCTTGGTGTTGATTTTAAAAATCTACTCTGAAAATCTACTATGTGACAGCTTATGCCCTCGTTACATCTGGTCCAACATAATATGCATCAAATCTGTCTCATTTCCACTGTTCAAACTTCTCTTTCTCCATAATTGTTACCATAGCTTTCATTAGTTGTTTTGACAGAATCAGTGTGATCTTTTCATCCTCACACATACCAAATGTATAACTGATAACCAGAACACCATATTGTGCAAAACAGCAAGTCAGTTTAAAGAAAGATTCAGAGGCAGGCCGCTACTGATAGGTTTTGAAAAACATGAAAGTATTACAGAGACTGGCAACTTAATTTGGAATACTTGGAGGGAAAGCAACCACCTCTTTGAGGAACACTATTGAGAAAATTTAGAAAACCAGCATTTCACGCTGACTGCAGAACGATCCTACTGCTGGCAACATACATTTTGCATAAATACCATGGGGATAAGCTTGGAGAGATTAGGGCTTGTACAGAGGCATATAGATACTTGTTTTTCCCTCACTGTGTTTGTGAGTGGAATAGAAATGGAAGTGACTAGTTGTGGTACAGGATACATACTCTACAAGCCAGCATGTGATGTGTGGCTGAGGGTAAGTACGTTTATTTATTTATTTTCATTGGATCTGTAGACAACATACATTGTGTGGAGCAAGTCAAATTAGTATCACAAGTATTGAAATAATATAATATGCTTAGTAACCAGCATTTAGCAAATTTAGTGTATACATCAATATTCCATTACCATATCATTCACTTTAATTATAATTTGCTTACATCATCTATACTATATATATTTCTATGCAGTTGGACAGTTATTTTTTTACATATTTTGTGGCTTTGTAAGATATACTGTATTTAGTACACACTATTACTTTGCAGTTTGTCTTACTTTAGTACATTTCTTACTTCTCAAACTCGTCTATGTCTATTTTTGTACATACTATTAAAATGCCAATTTTGGATTATTCTGCTATGCACATGAAATTATTTACACTATAGTAACAGTTTTCTATCAAAAATGTTTTGAGAGATTTTTTGAAAATATTTTTGTTGTTTATCTACCTCAAGTATGAAGGAAATTTTTATGGGCTTTTTGACCTGCATAGGATGACTTTGTTTTGAACTTCATGGTGTTACATCTGGGTTCATGGAAGCAGTTCTGCTTCCTAATGTCATGATTGTGATGGGGCTTGGCATCTTGAATACTGGATACATATTTGAATTTTGTCCACTACAAGAGTTTATGAAGGTAAATTCTCAGTAGTGTTAGTATTTTGAGTGCTTTGAATGCTAACAGCCATGATTCTCTCCACTTAAGGTTGGCTATTATTCCTATTGCTCTATTCTGCATTTTGAATACTCTGTTTAGGCTAGTTTTGAAGGTGCCCCCCACAAAACTATGCCATAGCTTAATGTGGAATGAGTTGGTGAGTAGTATGTAATTTTCATAATATTTTTTTCTTTTAGGAAGCTGAGATTATTGAGAACATTTAGGTTAGAGCTGAGCTTTCCACTTACATATTCTGTATACTTCTGCCAGTTTAAATTTTCATTGATTATTATCCCAAGGAATTTTGTGTATTTGATTTTATGTCCTTTTTGAGGAACACTGTTGAGAAAATTTAGAGAACCTTCATTTGAAGCAGACTGCAGAACGATCCTACTGCTGGTAACATATGTTTTGCCTAAGGACCATGTGAATGAGATTAGAGAGATTAGGGCTTCTATGGAGGCATATGCAAGGTGCGTTCCATAAGTAATGCAACCAGATTCATAGAAAATCATTTATTGAATATATTCATACAAATAATCAAACATTTTCAAAACTGCACCCTCTTGTGTCAATACACTTCTGGAGGTGGTGTTTCCATGCCTGGAAGGCATCCTGGAATGCCTTTTCTGGAATGTCCTTTCTGGAATGTCCTTTAGAGCTGATGTAACATTTGCCTGGAAGCTTCAATTGTGTCCCAATGTTTTCCTTTCATGACTCCTTTTAACTGAGGAAACAAAAAAAAAAGTCAGCAGGAGCCAGGTCAGGACTGTAGGGTGGCTGGGGGTCTTAGTCCTGGCCAGGAAGTCATTGACAATGAATGCACTGTGACTTGGCAGTTTGTCGTGGTGAACTTTCCAGGTGTCCTTGATGTCGTTTCAGCAGCATGAGACCCTCCTTTTCAGTCTTCTGAGCACTTCCAAGTAGCTGAGTTCACTGTAGTCACAGTAGTCACAGTAGGTATGGATTCATGGTGGACAATGCCTCTGATGTCAAGGAAGACAATGAGCATGGTTTTGATCCTGGACTTGCTCACGCATGCCTTCCTGGGATGGGGCAATGATGGGGTGTGCCACTCTGAACTCTGTTTTATTTTTTTTTTTTTTTTTTTTTTTTTTTTTTTTTTTATTTTTTTTTTTTGCCTCAGGGTCATACTCCAAAATCCACGACTCATCACCAGTGATAACTGAGTTTAAAAAATGAGGATCATTTCCACACATTTTCAACATTTCTAGGCACCGAAGCACTCACATATTCTTGTGTTCGTCGGTCAACAATTTTGAGATGAGTTTGGCGCACACCTTTCTCATGTTCAAATCTTCAGTCACAATGTGGAAAATGGTTGTTTTGTCATGTTTAGAGTTTGTGCTATCAACTGAAGGCTCAGCCATCTGTCAGAGTTCAAACAATCACACACACATATCACATTTTCATTGACTCTTGCGGTTGATGGCTGTCCACTGCGAGGTTCATCAGTGATCTCCTTTCGGCTCCATGAATGACTTGTACCATCAGAAAACGTGATTTGGACAAGCAATCATTCCCAAAGGCAAGCTGAAGTAATGGAAATGTTTCGGTGGCAGACTTCCCAATTTTAATGCAAAATTTCATAGTGTACCATTGCTCTACAGAATGATTCACTGTGCAGTGTTACATAAACCCAAAACGGGGTTGATAGAAATGCAGGTCCTGACTCTCCGGCAGCTTGCAGCCAAATGAGACAAAGAGCATTCGGAAGCCTTCAGCCCCCTCCACTTAGCCCAGCCAGTTACAACCCGCTTTGGTGTATGGTTGCATCAGAAAAAAATTGGTTGCATTACTTATGGAATGCACTCTGTAGAAAGTCATTTTTCTCTTGCTCTGTTTGCAAGTGGAACACAAATGGAAATGGCTAGTCATGGTATAGGGTACCCTCAGCCACACACCATATGGTGGCTTGTGGAGTGTGTATGTAATGTAGGTGTACACGTACAGAAAAAAAAATAACACATGTCAAACACCATGCCCTTATATCTTCGTGATGTATGAAATGAGTGCTACTGAGCCTGCTCTCCTCTACACTAACTGTTGACTCGACTATCACCTGCGTTGTTGTTGTCGTCATTGGTATTGTTGTTTTTGTTGTTATGAGGGTCTGTCTCCCATAGTATTAGTTTCTTGGTCTGGGGATCCAACCACCGCAAACATTTTTCTACTCATGGCTATTTCTACTGAACCTACTCCCATAATTGTTGTTGTTACGCATTTGTGGGTTCTGAGGATGTTGATCTCTGAATTGTACCCGGTTAGGAAACTTCATCTTGGATTTACAGTTATTTGGTCTGATGGCTTAGGCAAGATCTCCAGCTTCCATCAGCAGCTGAAGAATCATGATCAGAAATTCAAGAGTAATAGTCTAGTTTTTGTAGAAACCAATTAAAAACTTAAATATCAGCATTGCAATAGCTTGCTTGTATAATGTGCCTTAATTGTACATGAGACATTTGAAAACTTATAGTAAGCCCCCCCCCCCTGCCATCTTTTGTTTTATTGCATTTACATATCATTGATATGTGATGTAGTCTGGCTGGTTAGTAAAATTAGGCATTGATTATTATTAAGTAGCCAGTTTCAGATGGCCAACTTAATCCCAAGGTACATACATTGATATATCAATTTCTGACTGAGAGCCTAAGATGCATGCCCTATTTATTCTCCCAGACTGTTCTATGATTCTTTCACTTCCTAAATATTCTATTAAAGTTGATGAGGTTGTATTATGTGAACACTTTTGTATGATACAGTTACTTTATTCCACTTCAAATTCACAAGATGTGACTCTGCTGGTTCTTACCGCACTCACTCTAAAAATGTACCCGGTCATTTATCATGAGCCAGTATGTGATTGCCATTGCCAGTTTATTACTGTAAAATTGATTTTTCATTATGTGGCTGTTCCCTCACTTCAAAATTCAAATGTGAGCACCAAAATCTCATATTGCTCAAACAAACACACATACCCTACTTGTGCTTTAACTCTGATGTGACTTTCAGTATAATATTTCCACAAAGTACTTCACTTTTATGTGCAATGTGTGGAGCTTGAACTCCCAGAACACATCCTGCAGGCTTGCTCAGGCTCAACTCAGTCACTCTGCTGCACCACAAGAACTCCAGGTGCCAATCTCTCCCTTCTGGACTGATTGGCATCCCAGTCTGTGCTACAACGTGCTGTAGCAAGGGACCATAAAGATTTTATAGATCCTTCAAGTGTAGGCTCATTACCTGTAGCCTTATAATAAGCTGATAAGCTCTGCTGGACTGTATGGATTCTCTAAAAAGCGATTTTCTTTTCCCCAACCACATATTTGAAAAACCTGCAGAGAAGTAAAAATCAGATTGTTTGAAATTTCTGGGTGTGGTGTTGTGTTTGACATGTGATTTTACTGTGAGTGACCAGGCTGGAAGGATCATTCTACAGGAGTATCCATATGTGAGACACTGGGAAGCGAGAGGGCAGATATTTGTAGCCAGTCCTCAAACTCTAGCTTGTGACATATGGCATGGGGAGTCTGTGAGTAATGCAACTGTTGTGGGGAAGACTGAGGATGTTCATCATTACCAGAATTCCTAAAGACTTGAAACCTGCAGACCAAACTAAAGTGTTTTTCTGTAAAAACCATGAGTCTCATTCCAGCAAGTTTTCGTTGACTTCCCAAAATAAACTACAAATTTGATTTTGTCCTTTACAAATGCTTTTTTGAAAGCCCAGAACTGTGAAAACAATAGGTTCATTCATGTATAAATTCTCTGCTATCATATTTTACATGACATGATTCAGTAAATCATTACCGTTTTCAATTTCCTCATTTTTCCATAACATTTTCAATGTATGAGGTCCTTCTTTGTATTTTGGACTTCAGATTTTCTTGTGATGTTTAACATGTGAGAGACTTTACAAATTGCCCATAAGAAAATCTGAAGTCCAAAATACAAAATATATATATCGAACGAAAGCGCTGGCAGGTCGATAGACACACAAACACACACACACACACACACACACACACACACACACACACACACACACACACAAAACTCAAGCTTTCACAACAAACTGTTGCCTCATCAGGAAAGAGGGAAGGAGAGGGAAAGACGAAAGGATGTGGGTTTTAAGGGAGAAGGTAAGGAGTCATTCCAATCCCTGGAGCGGAAAGACTTACCTTAGCGGGAAAAAAGGATGGGTATACACTCGCACACACACACATATCCATCCACACATATATAGACACAAGCAGACATCTCACAAGCAGACATATTTAAAGACAAAAAAATTGGGCAGAGATGGCAGTCGAGGCAGAAGTGAAGAGGCAAAGATGATGTTGAATGACAGGTGAGGTATGAGTGGCAGCAACTTGAAATTAGCAGAGATTGAGGTCTGGTGGGTAACAAGAAGAGATGATATATTGAAGAGCAATTTCCCATCTCCGGAGTTCGGATAGGTTGGTGTTGGTGGGAAGTATCCAGATAACCCAGACGGTGTAACACTGCCAAGATGTGCTGGCCGTGCACCAAGGCATGTTTAGCCACAGGGTGATCCTCATTACCAACAAACACTGTCTGTCTGTGTCCATTCATGCGAATGGACAGTTTGTTGCTGGTCATTCCCACATAGAATGCATCACAGTGTAGGCAGGTCAGTTGGTAAATCACGTGGGTGCTTTCACATGTGGCTCTGCCTTTGATCGTGTACACCTTCCGCGTTACAGGACTGGAGTAGGTGGTGGTGGGAGGGTGCATGGGACAGGTTTTACACCGGGGGCGGTTACAAGGATAGGAGCCAGAGGGTAGGGAAGGTGGTTTGGGGATTTCATAGGGATGAACTAACAGGTTACGAAGGTTAGGTAGACGGCGGAAAGACACTCTTGGTGGAGTGGGGAGGATTTCATGAAGGATGGATCTCATTTCAGGGCAGGATTTGAGGAAGTCGTATCCCTGCTGGAGAGCCACATTCAGAGTCTGGTCCAGTCCCGGAAAGTATCCTGTCCCAAGTGGGGCACTTTTGTGGTTCTTCTGTGGGGGATTCTGGGTTCGAGGGGATGAGGAAGTGGCTCTGGTTATTTGCTACTTAAGCATGTCGGGAGGGTAGTTGCGAGATGCAAAAGCTGTTGTCAGGTTGTTGGTGTAATGGTTCAGGGATTCCGGACTGGAGCAGATTCGTTTGCCATGAAGACCTAGGCTGTAGGGAAGGGACCGTTTGATGTGGAATGGGTGGCAGCTGTCATAATGGAGGTACTGTTGCTTGTTGGTGGGTTTGATGTGGACGGACGTGTGAAGCTGGCCATTGGACAGGTGGAGGTCAACGTCAAGGAAAGTGGCATGGGATTTGGAGTAGGACCAGGTGGATCTGATGGAACCAAAGGAGTTGAGGTTGGAGAGGAAATTCTGGAGTTCTTCTTCACTGTGAGTCCAGATCATGAAGATGTCATCAATAAATCTGTACCAAACTTTGGGTTGGCAGGCCTGGGTAACCAAGAAGGCTTCCTCTAAAAGACCCATGAATAGGTTGGCGTACGAGGGGGCCATCCTGGTACCCATGGCTGTTCCCTTTAATTGTTGGTATGTCTGGCCTTCAAAAGTGAAGTTGTGGGTCAGGATGAAGCTGGCTAAGGTGATGAGGAAAGAGGTTTTAGGTAGGGTGGCAAGTGATCGGCCTGAAAGGAAATGCTCCATCGCAGCGAGGCCCTGGACATGCGGAATATTTGTGTATAAGGAAGTGGCATCAATGGTTACAAGGATGGTTTCCGGGGTACCAGATTTGGTAAGGATTCCAGGTGTTCGAGAAAGTGGTTGGTGTCTTTGATGAAGGATGGGAGACTGCATGTAATGGGTTGAAGGTGTTGATCTACGTAGGCAGAGATACGTTCTGTGGGGGCTTGGTAACCAGCTACAATGGGGCGGCTGGGATGATTGGGTTTGTGGATTTTAGGAAAAAGGTAGAAGGTAGGGGTGCGGGGTGTCGGTGGGGTTCAGGAGGTTGATGGAGTCAGGTGAAAGGTTTTGCAGGGGGCCTAAGGTTCTGAGGATTCCTTGAAGCTCCGTCTGGACTTTGGGAATGGGGTTACCTTGGCAAACTTTGTATGTGGTGTTGTCTGAAAGCTGACGCAGTCCCTCAGCCACCTATTCCCGATGATCAAGTACCACTGTCGTGGAACCCTTGTCCGCCGGAAGAATGACGATGGATCGGTCAGCCTTCAGATCACGGGTAGCCTGGGCTTCAGCAGTGGTGATGTTGGGAGTAGGATTAAGGTTTTTTAGGAAGGATTGAGATGCAAGTCTGGAAGTTAGAAATTCCTGGAAGGTTTGGAGAGGGTGATTTTGAGGAAGAGGAGGTGGGTCCCGCTGCGACGGAGGACGGAACTGTTCTAGGCAGGGTTCAATTTGGATGGTGTCTTGGGGAGTTGGATGATTAGGATTAGGATCATTTTTCTTCGTGGCAAAGTGATATTTCCAGCAGAGAGTACGAGTGTAGGACAGTAAATCTTTGACGAGGGCTGTTTGGTTGAATCTGGGAGTGGGGCTGAAGGTGAGGCCTTTGGATAGGACAGAGGTTTCGTATTGGGAGAGAGGTTTGGAGGAAAGATTAACTACTGAATTAGGGTGTTGTGGTTCCAGATTGTGTTGATTGGAATTTTGAGGTTTTGGAGGGAGTGGAGCTGGAAGTGGGTGATTGAGTAGATGGGATAGACTGGGTTTGTGTACAATGAGAGGAGGTTGAGGTTTGCGTGAAAGATTGTGAAGAGTGAGTGAGTTGCCTTTCCGGAGGTGGGAAACCAGGAGATTGGATAGTTTTTTGAGGTGGAGGGTGGCATGCTGTTCTAATTTACGGTTGGCCTGTAGGAGGATGCTCTGAACAGCCGGTGTGGATGTGGGAGAGGAAATATCAAGGACTTTTATTAAGGATAGGAGTTGACGGGTGTGTTCATTGGTTGAGTTGATGTGTAGGTGAAGGACTAGGTGGGTGAGGGCAATGGATTGGTCGTTTTGGAACTGGTATAGGGACTGATGGAAAGAGGGGTTGCAGCCAGAGATGGGAACTTCAAGTGTGAGGCCTTTGGGGGTAATGCCAAATGTCAGACAAGCCTGAGAAAATTGAATATGGGAGCGTAATCTGGCTAGGGCGAAGGCATGTTTGCGGAGGGAATGTAAATAGAACTTAATGGGGTCGTTGTGGGGGTGTTGTGAGGGTGACATGGTATTAGAAGGTGGAAAGTGTAACATGAGGCTGAAATGAAAATGAAAATAAAAATATATGGGGAGAGATAAAGGTGAACTGGAAAGTAACTGGAGATCTGGTGTGAAAAAAGGCGAGAATGTGTTGGTTACAGCTGGGTTATGTTGGACTTGTGTTGGTAGACGACGATGTGAACAAAGGTTAGGTGGTTGTGTTGTCGCCAAAACACGTTAAAGGACGGAGAAATTCGGGAAAATTTCAAAAAACTGCGTGTAATATATTAATAGGAGTGGTTTTGTGGTAGCATATTATGAAAATGAGGCTAACAATTGTCTGACGAAGAAATAATGACGTTAAACCTGTGGGAAGCGGATAAAAATTATCAGTGATGTGCGAAAAACGGAAATGGAAATAAAGTGAAAGTTATTAGAACTAGCCGAAATGGTTGTTTAAAAGGTGAAAGGAACTGTTTGTGAACTAGAAATGGTGGATTTTATAGCGGCGGTAGTGTTGAAAGCGGCAAAGAAATTTTTTGGTTATGGTTTGGAAGTGGGTTACGTATTACTGAGTATATATAGGCGAGATAAAATTGTATAGCAGATTACGGTAAAAAGGAGAAGGTGAATACAAAGTGAAACTACTGGCAAAAACAGAAAGAGAAAATAAGACGACAGAAAAGATTTCGAAATGCAACAGTGACAATAACAAACGTAATTGTTGGGTTCAAGTTACTGATATCAATATAATAGAGGGAAACATTCCACGTGGGAAAAATATATTTAAAAACAAAGATGATGTGACTTTACCAAACGAAAGCGCTGGCAGGTGGATAGACACACAAACAAACATAAACACAAAATTCAAGCTTTCGCAACAAACTGTTGCCTCATCAGGAAAGAGGGAAGGAGAGGGAAAGACAAAAGGATGTGGGTTTTAAGGGAAAGGGTAAGGAGTCATTCCAATCCCAGGAGTGGAAAGACTTACCTTAGGGGGAAGAAAGGACAGGTATATGCTCACGCACACACACACACACATATCCATCCACACATATACAGACACAAGCAGACATCTCACAAGCAGACATATTTAAAGACAAAAAAATTGGGCAGAGATGGCAGTCGAGGCAGAAGTGAAGAGGCAAAGATGATGTTGAATGACAGGTGAGGTATGAGTGGCAGCAACTTGAAATTAGCAGAGATTGAGGTCTGGTGGGTAACAAGAAGAGATGATATATTGAAGAGCAATTTCCCATCTCCGGAGTTCGGATAGGTTGGTGTTGGTGGGAAGTATCCAGATAACCCAGACGGTGTAACACTGCCAAGATGTGCTGGCCGTGCACCAAGGCATGTTTAGCCACAGGGTGATCCTCATTACCAACAAACACTGTCTGCCTGTGTCCATTCATGCGAATGGACAGTTTGTTGCTGGTCATTCCCACATAGAATGCATCACAGTGTAGGCAGGTCAGTTGGTAAATCACGTGGGTGCTTTCGCATGTGGCTCTGCCTTTGATCGTGTACACCTTCCAGGTTACAGGACTGGAGTAGGTGGTGGTGGGAGGGTGCATGGGACAGGTTTTACACCGGGGGGCGGTTACGAGGATAGGAGCCAGAGGGTAGGGAAGGTGGTTTGGGGATTTCATAGGGATGGACGGACGTGTGAAGCTGGCCATTGGACAGGTGGAGGTCAACGTCAAGGAAAGTGGCATGGGATTTGGAGTAGGACCAGGTGAATCTGATGGAACCAAAGGAGTTGAGGTTGGAGAGGAAATTCTGGAGTTCTTCTTCACTGTGAGTCCAGATCATGAAGATGTCATCAATAAATCTATACCAAACTTTGGGTTGGCAGGCCTGGGTAACCAAGAAGGCTTCCTCTAAATGACCCATGAATAGGTTGGCGTACGAGGGGGCCATCCTGGTACCCATGGCTGTTCCCTTTAATTGTTGGTATGTCTGGCCTTCAAAAGTGAAGAAGTTGTGGGTCAGGATGAAGCTGGCTCAAGTGATGAGGAAAGCGCTTTTAGGTAGGGTGGCAGGTGATCGGCGTGAAAGGAAATGCTCCATCGCAGCGAGGCCCTGGACGTGCGGAATATTTGTGTATAAGGAAGTGGCATCAATGGTAACAAGGATGGTTTCCAGGGGTAACAGATTGGGTAAGGATTCGAGGTGTTCAAGAAAGTGGTTGGTGTCTTTGATGAAAGATGGGAGACTGCATGTAATGGGTTGAAGGTGTTGATCTACGTAGGCAGAGATACGTTCTGTGGGGGCTGGAAGTCAGAAATTCCTGGAAGGTTTGGAGAAGGTGATTTTGAGGAAGAGGAAATGGGTTCTGCTGCGACGTTGCTTCGAAATTTACCCGAATTTCTCTTTCCTTTAACGTGTTTTGGCGGCAACACAACCACCTAACCTTTGTGCACATCGTTGTCTACCAACCCAAGTCCAACATAGCCCAGCTGTAACCAACACATTCTCGCCTTTTTTCACACCAGATCTCCAGTTACTTTCCAGTTCACCTTTATCTCTCCCCATATATTTTTATTTTCATTTTCATTTCAGCCTCATTTTACACTTTCCACCTTCTAATACCATGTCACCCTCACAACACCCCCACAACGACCCCATTAAGTTCTATTTACATTCCCTCTGCAAACATGCCTTCGCCCTAGCCAGATTACGCTCCCATATTCTATTTTCTCAGGCTTGTCTGACATTTGGCATTACCCCCAAAGGCCTCACACTTGAAGTTCCCATCTCTGGCTGCAACCCCTCTTTCCATCAGTCCCTATACCAGTTCCAAAACGAACAATCCATTGCCCTCACCCACCTAATCCTTCACCTACACATCAACTCAGCCAATGATCACACCCGTCAACTCCTATCCTTAATAATAGTCCTTAATCTTTCCTCTCCCACATCCACACCGGCTGTTCAGAGCATCCTCCTAAAGGCCAACCGTAAATTAGAACAGCATGCCACACTCCACCTCAAAAAACTATCCAATCTCCTGGTTTCCCACCTCCAGAAAGGCGACTCACTCACCCTTCACAACCTTTCCAGCAAACCTCAACCTCCTCTCATTGCACACCAACCCAGTCTCTCCCATCTACTCAATCTCCCACTTCCAGCTCCACTCCCTCCAAAACCTCGAAATTCCAATCAACACAACCTGGCACCACAACACCCTAATTCAGTAGTTAACCTTTCCTCCAAACCTCTCTCCCAATCCGAAACCTTTGTCCTATCCAAAGGCCTCACCTTCAGCCCCACTCCCAGATTCAACCAAACAGCCCTCGTCAAAGATTTATTGTCCTACACTCGTACTCTCTGCTGGAAATATCACTTTTCCACGAAGGAAAATGATCCTAATCCTACTCCTAATGAAACAACTTCCAAGACACCATCCAAAATTGAACCCTGCGCAGAACAGTTCCGGCCTCCGTCGCAGCGGGACCCACATCATCACCCTCTCCAAACCTTCCAGGAATTTCTAACTTCCAGACTTGCATCTCAATCCTTCCTAAAAAACCTTAATCCTACTCCCAACATCACCACTGCTGAAGCCCAGGCTATCCGTGATCTGAAGGCTGACCGATCCATCATCATTCTTCCGGCGGACAAGGGTTCCACGACAGTGGTACTTGATCATCGGGAATAGGTGGCTGAGGGACTGCGTCAGCTTTCAGACAACACCACATACAAAGTTTGCCAAGGTAACCCCATTCCCGAAGTCCAGATGGAGCTTCAAGGAATCCTCAGAACCTTAGGCCCCCTGCAAAACCTTTCACCTGACTCCATGAACCTCCTGACCCCCACCGACACCCCGCACCCCTACCTTCTATCTTCTTCCTAAAATCCTCAAACCCAAACATCCCGGCCGCCCCATTGTAGTTGGTTACCAAGCCCCCACAGAACGTATCTCTGCCTACGTAGATCAACACCTTCAACCCATTACATGCAGACTCCCATCTTTCATCAAAGACACCAACCACTTTCTCGAACACCTCGAATCCTTACCCAATCTGTTATCCCCAGAAACCATCCTTGTAACCACTGATGCCACTTCCTTATACACAAATATTCCGCACGTCCAGGGCCTCGCTGCGATGGAGCACTTCCTTTCACGCCGATCACCTGTCACTCTACCTAAAACCTCTTTCCTCATCACCTTAGCCAGCTTCATCCAGACCCACAACTTCTTCACTTTTGAAGGCCAGACATACCAACAATTAAAGGGAACAGCCATGGGTACCAGGATGGCCCCCTCGTACGCCAACCTATTCATGGGTCTTTTAGAGGAAGCCTTCTTGGTTACCCAGGCCTGCCAACCCAAAGTTTGGTACAGATTTATTGATGACATCTTCATGATCTGGACTCACAGTGAAGAAGAACTCCAGAATTTCCTCTCCAACCTCAACTCCTTTGGTTCCATCAGATTCACCTGGTCCTACTCCAAATCCCATGCCACTTTCCTTGACGTTGACCTCCACCTGTCCAATGGCCAGCTTCACACGTCCGTCCACATCAAACCCACCAACAAGCAACAGTACCTCCATTATGACAGCTGCCACCCATTCCACATCAAACGGTCTCTTCCCTACAGCCTAGGTCTTCGTGGCAAACGAATCTGCTCCAGTCCGGAATCCCTGAACCATTACACCAACAACCTGACAACAGCTTTTGCATCTCGCAACTACCCTCCCGACATGCTTAAGTAGCAAATAACCAGAGCCACTTCCTCATCCCCTCGAACCCAGAATCCCCCACAGAAGAACCACAAAAGTGTCCCACTTGGGACAGGATACTTTCCGGGACTGGACCAGACTCTGAATGTGGCTCTCCAGCAGGGATACGACTTCCTCAAACCCTGCCCTGAAATGAGATCCATCCTTCATGAAATCCTCCCCACTCCACCAAGAGTGTCTTTCCACCGCCCACCTAACCTTCGTAACCTGTTAGTTCATCCCTATGAAATCCCCAAACCACCTTCCCTACCCTCTGGCTCCTATCCTTGTAAGCATCCCCGGTCTAAAACCTGTCCCATGCATCCTCCCACCACCACCTACTCCAGTCCTGTAACCTGGAAGGTGTACACGATCAAAGGCAGAGCCACATGTGAAAGCACCCACGTGATTTACCAACTGACCTGCCTACACCGTGATGCATTCTGTGTGGGGACCAGCAACATACTGTCCATTCGCATGAATGGACACAGGCAGACAGTGTTTGTTGGTAATGAGTATCACCCTGTGGCTAAACATGCCTTGGTGCACGGCCTGCACATCTTGGCACAGTGTTGCACCGTCCGGGTTATCTGGATACTTCCCACCAACACCAACCTATCCGAACTCCAGAGATGAGAACCTGCTCTTCAATATATCGTCTCTTCCCGTTACCCACCAGACCTCAATCTCTGCTAATTTCAAGTTGCCGCCACTCATACCTCACCTGTCATTCAACATCATCTTTGCCTCTTCACTTCCGCCTCGACTGACATCTCTGCCCAAACTCTTTGTCTTTAAATATGTCTGCTTGTGTCTGTATATGTGTGGATGGATATGTGTGTGTGTGTGTGTGTGTGTGTGTGTGTGTGTGTGTGTGTGTGTGTGTGTGTGTGTGTGTGTGTGTGTGTGTGTGTGAGTGTATACCTGTCCTTTTTTCCCCCTAAGGTAAGTCTTTCCGCTCCCGGGATTGGGATGACTCCTTACCCTCTCCCTTAAAACCCACATCCTTTTGTCTTTCCCTCTCCTTCCCTCTTTCCTGATGAGGCAACAGTTTGTTGCGAAAGCTTGAATTTTGTGTGTGTGTTTGTGTTAGTTTGTGTGTCTATCGACCTGCCAGCGCTTCGTTTGGTAAGTCACATCATCTTTGTTTTTATATATATATATCTCAAGAATAGCTTACATAAATGAACATTATAAACATCTTTGAAACTGTTTTCCTTCCATAGCAGCACTTTCCATGCCATTGTTTTTTTACATATAGTACACAGATGTGTATGTACAAGTTTACAACAGTCTTTGGTTTGAGCCTGCTATAGAGAGGACGACATTGTTCTCTGAGATTTGCTTTACACATTATATGTTACATTCTTTTCTGCATTCTCAGAATTTTGGTAGTGTAGAAAGCGTCTCCTCACATGAGAAGGCCATAAGTAATATATGATTCCAAGAATCCAAGGTATATTACTCTAAGGAAGCCCATACTAGTCACATCTGTAAGTTCCCACAGCAGATAGTAAATGCTCGAAATCCTTTTTGCATACCTGTCTAACATGTTCTTCACAGTTAAGTTTGGAATCGTATAGATTCCTAACAGTTTTACAGATGTGTTTTCTATGGCTTTGGGCAATACTAACAGATGCTGTTTTGCTTTTTCTGGATGACAGTAATTTATTTGATGAGAAGCAGTGGAGGGCAGATTTGAATGGTTCCTGTTTACTGTTGTGCAATGCTGAGATGTTCTCACATGAGAAAAGCACTGTTGTATCATTCCCACAGCATATGAGAGAATGATTTATGTAGAGAGGAAGGTTATTGATAGTGACGATGAAGAATGGCCCAAATAATGAGCTCTGTTGAACATCACCTATAGGCGAATGTTTATTTTTAACTGTGACAAACTGTCTTCTGTCGTGAGGATATGAATCTCTTACTGCTAATTCTGGATTACATAGCCCATTAAACTCTAGTTTTATTATCTGTGCATCAAAGGGAATGCAGACAAATGCTTTGCTTTGATTACATAAGATAAGTAATAGGGTATATGTAAGTGATTGAGATACCTCAGACAATGTTGGTGTGACTGAGACTGGATGGTAACTTTGAGGTACTGTATTTACGCAGTTGTAAGAAGAGGTTTTTTTCCCAGTTCATCTTTCAGACAATACAGGGTCACCTCATATTTGCTGATCAAACTTTTGCTGCTGATGTTAACATTTTTACACTGTTTAACAGAATGTATAGTGGTTGTCCTACATTTGCCAATGAAACTTTGGCTACTGAGGCTACATGCAAATTTATTTTGAAGAATTGAGGACAGAACTGAGCAAATGATACTCAACTTCGAACCAGTCCAAGATTTCCAGATATGCCAAAGCACCTTGATTGACACTGCATGAACAGTCATGTGATGTGACTCACACAGTGCTAATGTAAGTGATAAATGAGAATCTATGAAACAGCTGCTACAAAAAATGAATTGCTCTGCATGAAGTTTGACAATTTTGTAAAACATGGGAGGAAATAGAACCATATTCAATCATTTTAGAAACTCTTGTTGTATTTGAACAGGTTTGGAATGAAGGTTCTCATACATGTATGGATATCATTCTCATACCTGTATGGATATCATGTTCAAACAAAGTGGAAAGATTGTCGTTCAAAAAGTTATTGGATTCTGAACCCAGATCAACATTTTGATTGAGAGACTGTAATGATTTTATAAATGTGTTGTTGTTGTTGTTGTTGTTGTTGTGGTCTTCAGTCCTGAGACTGGTTTGATGCAGCTCTCCATGCTACTCTATCCTGTGCAAGCTTCTTCATTTCCCAGTACCTACTGCAACCTACATCCTTCTGAATCTGCTTAGTGTATTCATCTCTTGTTCTCTGTCTACAATTTTTATCTTCCACGCTGCCCTCCAGTGCCAAATTTGTGATCCCTTGATGCCTCAGAACATGTCCTATCAACTGGTCCCTTCTTCTAGTGAAGTTGGCACACAAACTCCTCTTCTCCCCAATCCTATTCAATACCTCCTCATTAGTTATGTGATCTATCCATGTAATCTTGAGCATTCTTCTGTAGCACCACATTTCGAAAGCTTCTATTCTCTTTTTGTCCGAACTGTGTTACAAAAGAGAAATTTTGTTGCTGTTTATGTATAAGAATACTGGGTAAAAATGTTACTAGCTTTCAATCAATTTTGAACATGATGTTGACATTCTGATGAAAATAGAATGAAAATTTATTGATAATGAAATCATATTATATGTGTGTGCGAGACTAAATTACTGGGGCAAGACTTGTAATAGAGATGGTACCAATAGACGTCAGAAGATGGCAGCTGAAAGCAAGCTCGTGAATTGAACTGAATAATGATATTTATTTATGTATTAGTGGCTGCTGTTGCATAAGACTTGCACCCTAGAAGATATTGCAACCAGTGTAACACAGTTGCTCAAGCACAGCACTGTAGGAGGATTGGAGGGGAAACAGTGATACCACCTTAGCTGCGAACTCAATTAGTATGAGCAGGGGAGTAGTGAGTGGGAAGTAAAGTATGTTGTGCTGTTGGCCAGCCATAAGGATCTATCCTGTATGCTTTGATTTTTAGGAACGTGTATCATGTTTACATTGCAGTTTATCTGGTTATTTTGTATTCAGAATTGAATTGACTGTGAAGGAGACAGTAAAAGTCGAGATGTGGCCAGTGGCATTCTTTGTATTTGTATATGTATTTCTTTGTTGGTCCTGTAAATCATGTTTAAGTACATATTTTGCACAAACGATGTAGGACAAGTCACGTTGGTACAGATATACATCGTCATACACATTGTTATTTTGAAAGAATAAATAATTAAAATTATTCAATATATGTTGAATAATGATGACAAATTTAATACAATAAAATAAAATGATAGACTTATTAAGAATATTTGAGCAATTACACATCACTTTTCTGATACTCTAAGAACTCGGAAACAGAGTAGAATCAGTGGTCAAGCAAGTACTCTTTCAGTTTCACTTTAAACTTTTGTAAATTTTGCATCTGTTTCAAATAGGTTGGCATGTGATTGTATGGCATTATGCCGGTATGATACACTCCTCTCTTACAAATGTTTCTACTTACTGTATTGACAAGTAAGTAATGCTCCTGCCTAGTATCATGAGGGTGGTAATCACAGTTATATTTGAAGATATTTCCATCTTTTAAAATACTTCCTTTTGCGAAATTTAATATTTCATACATATATAAGCAAGGAAGAGGCAGTATACTGAGATTTTTAAATATTGGTCTACAGGAGTCTCTGTACTTAGCATGGTTTATTATTCTAACAATCTTTTTCTGTGGCCTAAATGTTTTGTTTGTACCTACAGAGTTCCCCCAAAAGATAATGCCATACATCAGCAGTGACTGAATACTGCCATGGTACATTGTGATCATAGACGCACGGCTTCTATTTTGTGTGAGGATTCTTACTGCGTACATAAGTGTGTTAAGCTTTTTATTTACATGGTTAAGATGTGTCTCCCATTTTAGGTTCTGCTAAATATGTATATCTAAAAATTTTGTGTCACTCATGGATGAGACAGTTTTTTTCATCAATTTTAAAAATTGGTCTTGCAGGATGTAGTTTCTGTGAATTGTGGAAATTGACTGTCTCTGTTTTTCATTATTTATTATTAGCTTGTTTGTTCTGAACCACTGTGTCAAATTTTGTATTATACCTGTAGCTGTTTTTTGTAGGCTTTCCTCATCACGCGATTTGATTAGGATATTTGTGTCATCTGCAAAAAGTACTGTTGTCCCTTTAGTTATTTTTTCTGACAAATCATTAACATACAGAATGAAAAGAGTTGGCATAAGGACAGGCCCTTGAGGAACTCCATATGTAATGTTTTGTGCATTAATGTAAAAATTACAAATTTTTTGTGTTTTTATGTCTTTGTATATTATTTGAGTGATCTGTTGATGGTCATGAAGGTAGGAATGTATCCACTTGTTTGGCAGGCCTCGTATTCCATAATTACCTAGCTTCTGCAACAGAGTGTTATGATCAATTACATCGAAGGCTTTACTAAGGTCAAGAAATATGCCAGACACATGTTGCTTATTATCTACTGCAGTTATAATTTCATTTAAGAAGGTATAAATAGCTGCCTGTGTTGATCTGACAGTTCTGAATCTGTATTGCGCATCACTTATTATGTTTTCTTTATTTAGAAAGGCTGTCAGCCTTCTAAGAAATAGTTTTCAAGAATTTTAGCAAAGCCTGACAATACTGATACAGGTCTATAATTTGCAGCTTCATGTTTGTCCCCCTTCCTTGTACAGTGGTATCACTTTTGCTATTTTCAGATTTTTTGGGAATATACCACTCATGAATGATGAATTGAAAATATCCATTAATGGTTCTACGATATATGTTATACTTGCTTTGATGATAATATCTGGTATTTCATCAGTACCTGCTGAATACTTATTGGGTACCTTTTTATAATGACAGATAATTCCTCAGGTGTTGTTGGAGACATGAATAGGGTTCTTGTAAGAAGTTTTGTATCTGACTGGAGTGTATTGCTGTCTGGTTGCGAGTTGTAATGTTTGGTAATCAGGTGGTGTGCTACATTAGAAAAGTAGTTGTTAAATTTATTAGCCACCACTGTGGGGTTGATTATTTTATTGTTGTTTTCTTGAAGTTCTATATTTTTGTGTGCTAATGATGTAGTACCTGTTTCTCTTTTTATGATACTCCAGCTTGCTTTAGTCTTATTCCTGGAATTTTTTATTTGTTTGTCATTTTCCATTTTCTTTGCTTTTGTTATAACTTGTCTAAGTATTTGTTTATATTGTTTAAAGTAGTTGATAAATACAGGATTTGTGGTTTGCTTTGAGTATTCATATAAGTTCCTTTTATTCTGACATGATATTTTTATTCCTGTTGTGATCCATTTATTTGTTTTGGGCACAGAATTTATAAGTGATGTTTGTTTAGGAAAGGCTGTAAAAAAAAAAAGGAAAGGGAAAAAAAAGAAATATGTTTGTATGTGGCCATAAATTTATCAAACTTGTCATCTGTGATGTTTGAACTGTAAACATCAGTCCAGATTTCTCTTCTCTAGAGAGAACAAAAGTAATCTCTGTTTTCATTATTAAACTTCCTCACAATAGTTCTAGTTTTCTGGGATTTCGTGTTTCCTGGAATAGCAGTTGTTAGTATATGGGCATTGTGATCACTAAAACCAGTGTTTTCAGTCTGTGTGTTGCAGATACATTTATCTGTGTTTACAAACACCTGATCTATGGTTGTTGCAGATGTAGTGGTTATATGATTTGGGTTGGTTATAGTTGGTTTTAGGTTAAAGGACTTCAGTAAGTCTTTGATTTCATCTTTAAATTTACTGGGTTTGGAGAAATCAACTTTGAAATCTCCACATATGATAATATTTTTTTTAAAGGGTGTTGAAGTCCTCTAACAATTCTTCCATATGATTATAAAAAACTTTTTTATCACCATCTGGTGACCTGTATACACAGATGATTACAGAATTGCTAGTTGGCAGTTCTACTATTGAGAGTTCTATGTCTCTTTCTTTAGATAAGCTGTCAAATTTGGTTATGTTAGTGAAGTCTATATCTTCTCAAACATATTTGCAGCTACCACCATGCCTGAGTACTTCTCTACAAAATGTGGCAGCTAATTTAAACTGAGGTAGGTGTGCTAGTTCTATCATGGCTTTATTTAGCCAGTGCTCAGTAAAGCATAAAACAGAAATATCACTCATATCATTTAACAAGATTTGTATTTCATTCAGTTTATTGGAAAGAGACTGAACATTCTGATGGAACAATTTAAAGTATGAAGCAGGGACTGTATCGTGTCTTGCTTGACCACTTACCTCTTTTATACATCTAATATTGTTAGCTGTAAAAAATCCTCCTTGATTTGAGGTGTGGGTGGGGTCTTCTTGCTAGCTGGTTCCCTGGATTCTGGGCCCTGCCTTTCGTTTGCTGTGGTGCTTCTAATGGTAATCCACTTGTCAAAGCAATTGTTTCATTTTAGGCATGGTTTTCACATTGTATCTATTTTGTTGAAACACTGATTTCTTCAGGTAGACTGGTCAATTCAGAGATACAAGCATCTGGTTTGTACAACTGTTAATTTTAATTAACGAAGACAGTCTATTGTACTGCTGTGTAGTCAATGGTCACTGTGATGTATGGTGGAAATGGAACAGGATGTTAAAGACATTGGACGTATGCAGCCAATGAGAGAGCAGCGAGCAGACAAAATGTTTGGAAGCAAGACACAGTCCAACATTCTCACATCACTAAATAAACGAAATCCTATTTGTATATGCATAAAACCAGCTGTGCTCTCAGACTGCAAGCTAACCACAGCCCCAGAAATTGCAACATATTCAGTAGGATCAGTCAAATTTTTGTGACAGTGAAGATAAAAATTTCGCAGCTGTGCTATAATGATGATGATGAGTAAAAAATACTGGTACTCCAGATGACAGGGTTGATAAGTGAAAAATGTAGAAAAGAAAACAGGCTGCAAATTAATTTAAACAATTTTTCTTCGTTTATTTTATTCCTCCTTATATTATCAAAACGTAAACAATCAATAAATGGCATAAATTTAGCATAGGTATTATGTTAACTTTTTAGACAGATACAATAACTGTTTGCAATTTTGGTTAGTCAGGATATGTTAAAAATAATTTTTTCTCAAGAAGCCCCTTGAAAATGGGGTCACCATCTAATCAGGGTTGTTTTATACTTGGATAAATGTGGTATATGTTGGTCATTCTTTTTTAAATACTAGAGAAACTTTAGAAATTTTTGAGGGAATCTGGAAACACTCAAGATGTCAACATTTCTTAGGTATGGAAGCCAATGGTCTACATATTAAATCTATTGTTGTCTTTATCATGTAATTGGACTAGAGTTTGATAGTTTTGAGACCTCTTTTAATTTCAGTGGCTGTGATACTTTATCAAATAAAACATGATCTTCTGGTGGATGGGCACTGAGTAAATTTCATGCAGATGTGGCTGTAGGAAGTAATAAATGAAATACAGTAGTTAGAAGAAGCAACAATCTCAACTTCTACTGATTACTAGTAAGAGTGACGTCCATTTGTCTGGCAAACTGTAGTCCTGCTACGGACAGCTGGACCCATAGTGCATCTGCTAATCTTCACCTATTGGAATGTAGAACTAATAGAACTCCATTCTAGATACTCTGGAGATACACCATCTGGCTGAAAGGTATTTGTGTAAATTTTCCCCCTTTCCAAAAGTGTACATATATGACTCACTATGGCAGTCATACTAATGGCCAATATGCAGTGTCCTCTAACACATTCAGCACACCACAGCAGAGGTTTTTCTTCAAAGCCAATGATGATGGGTGATGTTATCAGTAAGGATTCATCAACAGAACCTGTTGTCCAACTTTGTACGGAGGTAACTTACTGACACACTGCCCTGTCTGTTCCTGATGCTTTCAGCACCTTTGCATCCACTTTTCTTCACTCTCTATGACACATAGTAAAGAAGTTTCCAAAAATATTGCACTGAATCCCCATGTTTCCCAAATAGAGGTTTTTCTACCTCAAAAGGCAGAGGCATCTTCCTTCCGTATACTATTTGATAGGGTAAGAGCACAATACTGCAGTGTTCTTTACTGTTATATGCTGATACAGAATACGGGAGCCACACTCCATCATTTGGTTGATGTTCACTTAAAAACTTAAAATTTGGAAATTGTATGATGAAAGTGGTCTCTTCTTCCATTTGAAGGGATCTTCTAATGCTAAGCTTGTGAATACTTAGCAAACTTGGTAACTTTTTCATCAGATCGGACATAAAGTTGATAGCCTGAAATGATTATTGTGCCAGGAACACAAAATTCTAGTAGTGCTGTGGAATTCTGTTGAATGGTCTGGCAACAGCCATCACCACTATTTCAAATTCTTTGGATGGTTCTGCCAACCGTAGCAGTTGATGTCTGAGAGTGGCATGTTGTGTGCCTGATATATGGTTTCTAACCTATTATTCTAAGTTGTGCTGCTGGTCCTTGGCCTACATTTTTTGGATACTCGTCAACCAGTTGCTATCCAACCTCCAAGACCTGCCAAAACATTGTAATATGCATGCCTTAGTATTTTCCACAGTTTCTCATTCTGTGCAACAAGCCTTTGTGTGTCACAGACCATGGCTGCACCCCAAATTCTGCAGTCAGTATTAGCAGACCATGCCTCTTGCCACTCAGCAATGCTCTTACCCACTGCTCACAGTTCTCTTACTCACAGTAATCTGGCTGAAGAGTGTTTTAATCCTAGAAACCACTTCAACACAGCATGGCCTGTCACAACTTAAAATTTTCTTCCATGCAGGCAACAATGTAAGTACATAATAAAGTTGTCAAATAATTACACTGCGCGTATTCAACTGCCACTGGTATTATTTGCCATCTGTATCTTGTCTGAGAATTCATCTGACAGCCAAACAACTTGCATCACATAATAAAATTAGTTTTTAAAGTTGGAAACACCAATAATGAGATTCTCAATAATGCTCATTTTACCTTGTGAAACACAGACTGACAGACAGTGGACCACTGAATTTTTGCTCCTGTCATCAAAGAACAGTATAATGGCTCAGAAACTTTGACATAACATTGAAGGATTTTTCTGTGTTTATTACAAAGTCCTAGAAATGACTGAAGCAGCTTTTTCTGTAGTGGAAAGAACTCATGTATAGTAGAAATTAAATCTGGTTCAGTTTCCACTTGCTCTTGACTAATTTGCAGCAAAATGACATTTATCAATTCACATTGTTAAATTTGCTGTACAGTCTGTTGAATAACTATTCCAAGAACTGTACATGCTCTTCCATACCTTAGAAAATGGAATTATGTAGTCAAGCTAAGCCATCCATTGCTTTGGTTTTAGTCAGCACACTATCTAACAGGCTTTGGAAAGTAACTGGTGTAGTTTTTAAGCCCAATAGCACCCAGTGATATTGATTGTACTTCCATGGGACAGTGAGTGTACCGGTAGTATTTGACCAATCTGTAAGAACTACTTGCTACTAGCAATAACGATTTTCAAGTCCATCATTGAATAGTATGTACACAGACCCAAACTGTTCACACCCTCTGTTACATTTGGTATAGGATATGCATCAGTTGCTGTTTGTATGTTCAGTTATTTGTAGTTGCATCAAAAGCTATACTTCCTTGTTCCATCTGATGACTTTTTGGCCAACAATTAGAACAACTGACCCTACGGATTATCACTACACTCAATAATGCCATAAGTAACCTGTTGATCGAGCAGTTCTTCCATTATACACGGTAGGTTTTCAGGATTTTGTATAGTTTATCATGAATTGGACCATTACTACCCACTGGTATTATATGTTGCTTTGCTGTTGTTGCTGGTAATAGTCCACCAGGATTTAAAAAAGTCTGCATCATAGCACTGAAGCTTCGACCACTGTTCTGTTTTTTTCCACAAAGCAAATCACCTTTTCATGTAATGTAGGTGCATTGACAGTCTGCATGGGACTAAGGGCTCCACTCATCATACCTAAATCATCATCCTGCAGGATGTCCAAGTTGAATTCCTTGGCAGAAAGACCTCATCTGTGCCAAAGTTATCCACACACCTCAGGACTATAGAATCTTGAACTACTTCTCTTACTCTTGCTATATTACTATGCAGAAAATAATAAAAGGTATTAATTTCCTTAGTGGACTCCAGCAGCTGCACAGCACACATCATCTCACTTAATAGCTCATAACCTACATTCACGAAGACTATCATTTCTGTATCACTTGGTACCGTACCGTGCGAACTGAACTTTTGTGGACATGTCTCTGGTTATTTGGTACCATCTTTATAACACGTGAAACTTGTGACAATGTCACACTAGTAGTGTTGCCCCATATCCAGAAAATCTAGGTCCAAGACCACACAGTATCCATCACTATGTAATGCTGAAAATTTCTTGCTCCTAGAATGAAACTAAGCCATGTTGATCCCAATGACAACACATCACTGTCTCCTACTCCACACCACCTATATCATGTAGTCTCATAATGTCCCCTGGAAATGCTCATAAAAAATACATCCATAATCGAGCCTCCAGCAGAGTAAGTCTTACCAGTTTTGGTGGTTTACCTTAACGCATAGCTTTGTGCATTGACCTTCATAATTATGTCCGAAAATGCTTCTACAGATTGATTCCATTTCTGCAACAACCCATTAAGCTGTTCTCTAAAAGACATCACTCCATTCTGTTTGCAATACAATTGGGAAAGACCTTAATAAGCTGTTCAGATGTCTGTTGATTAGTCAATCCCTCACAGTACATGACGATATTTTCGTGTAATAATTCAATTGTAACTTAGCAAACTAGCCAGTTGAGACATGCCTGCATATGGCTTATTTAGGGCAGCTTTCAAATTGCTAATAAATACTGACACATTCTCAGAGAATCTGCCCATAAAAGGAGGCATCAAATTAGCTGCAAAAGGATCCATAGGAAGTATAGAGATACTCAGCAAGGATTTTATCTCTTCTGACTCTGCTAGCCATTAATGAGTGTGGACTAGCTAAGTGTCAAAGGGCTCCTGTGATGCAGTATTACTTCTACATAGCAGAGTTGCTGAAAAATATAGCCATGCTACTTGCAATTTCAAAAATTCAATCACTTCATGCATTTGTGCTGTACACATTTCCATTACTTGTGCAATCTTCATTTGATGATACAAAAAAATAAGCTGGATCACCACAGTAAACAAACAACCAGGGACTGACTAAGATTAAATCTTACATGTAATACTTGTAGATAATTTGGCTATAGAGTGCAACTGTTCTCTGACTCTTGTCAGGCCATCATACAGTGTAACTGGCATTGTCATTGTGTGTGGCAACTTGTTACTAGACAAACTGCAACAGTGACACCTAACTGAATGCTGATAGTGTTCTCTACAGCTGCTCCTAAACTGTGAAAGGCCCGCAGGTTTGTGCAACTTCAGCAAAGAAACTTTTAAGTTGAGGTGAGCATCCTGTGCTTGTAACACAGAAAACAAAGTCAAAACCAAGAATCACTCACAAAAGTGTAGTACTGGACTGTGAGAACAGACAGAAGTTGCCTCTGATAGCAGATGACTTCTGTTACCAGATGTAATATCGGTAGAGCTGGAACATTGGGTGGCCTCTGAGGGCTGGCTGGGTTCAGGAGGCTATCCAACTGTCACATCAGGTGTGAAGAGTTGATTCTGGTCTGATGCCTGTGGGCATTAGTAAAGCAGCATTAAGACACAAAACTGATATTGTCGATAGAGTACAATGCTCAATGTTTCTACACTCCAGGCAGCTGTCTTTGGCCCGGACAGAGGCAGGAGGCATCCATCTGGTACATGCTGACTGCCTTTTGTGGCGGTAGCATCAGCTCTGGCTGTGAGATGGCACCAGGCCTGTCAGTGCAGTGCAGCAGACACTTCTAAAAAGTGCCTTAGTAACTGGATATATTCTGTACAGGCTTGATCCATGGAACATTACGTACCTTCCTGTCTTATCTTTCCTTTATACTGCATAAGTCTGAACATTTCAGTACCTACCCCTTCTGTCTGGAGTGACTGATGATGGCTTTTAACCTTGGGATCTAGTTTTGATTAACTTCTGTGATTATATTAGATTAGATTAGTACTTGTTCCATAGATTATGAATAAGACACTTCCTAATGATGTGGAACATGTCAGGTTAATAAAAGGTGTCTGTACAAGATAATACATTACACAAAATATTACATGACACTTAAGATTTTTATTTTTTTTATTTTTGTGGGGGTTGGGGAAATTATCCACTTACTACATCCAAAAATTCATCTAAAGAGTAGAAGGAGTTGCCATTAAGAAATTGTTTTAATTTCCTTTTACATGCTGTATGGCTATCTGTCAGACTTTTGATGCTACCAGGTAAGTGACCAAAGACTTTTGTGGCAGCATAATTTACCCCCTTCTGAGCCAAAGTTAGATTTAACCTTGAGTAGTGAAGATAATCCTTTCTCCTAGTGTTGTAGCCATGTACACTGCTATTACTTTTGAATTTGTTTAAATTGTTAATAACAAATTTCATAAGTGAATATATACACTCCTGGAAATTGAAATAAGAACACCGTGAATTCATTGTCCCAGGAAGGGGAAACTTTATTGACACATTCCTGGGGTCAGATACATCACATGATCACACTGACAGAACCACAGGCACATAGACACAGGCAACAGAGCATGCACAATGTTGGCACTACTACAGTGTATATCCACCTTTCGCAGCAATGCAGGCTGCTATTTTCCCATGGAGACGATCGTAGAGATGCTGGATGTAGTCCTGTGGAACGGCTTGCCATGCCATTTCCACCTGGCGCCTCAGTTGGACCAGCGTTCGTGCTGGACGTGCAGACCGCGTGAGACGACGCTTCATCCAGTCCCAAACATGCTCAATGGGGGACAGATCCGGAGATCTTGCTGGCCAGGGTAGTTGACTTACACCTTCTAGAGCACGTTGGGTGGCACGGGATACATGCGGACGTGCATTGTCCTGTTGGAACAGCAAGTTCCCTTGCCGGTCTAGGAATGGTAGAATGATGGGTTCGATGATGGTTTGGATGTACCGTGCACTATTCAGTGTCCCCTCGACGATCACCAGTGGTGTACGGCCAGTGTAGGAGATCGCTCCCCACACCATGATGCCGGGTGTTGGCCCTGTGTGCCTCGGTCATATGCAGTCCTGATTGTGGCGCTCACCTGCACGGCGCCAAACACGCATACGACCATCATTGGCACCAAGGCAGAAGCGACTCTCATCGCTGAAGACGACACGTCTCCATTCGTCCCTCCATTCACGCCTGTCGCGACACCACTGGAGGCGGGCTGCACGATGTTGGGGCGTGAGCGGAAGACGGCCTAACGGTGTGCGGGACCGTAGCCTAGCTTCATGGAGACGGTTGCGAATGGTCCTCGCCGATACCCCAGGAGCAACAGTGTCCCTAATTTGCTGGGAAGTGGCGGTGCGGTCCCCTACGGCACTGCGTAGGATCCTACGGTCTTGGCGTGCATCCGTGCGTCGCTGCGGTCCGGTCCCAGGTCGACGGGCACGTGCACCTTCCGCCGACCACTGGCGACAACATCGATGTACTGTGGAGACCTCACGCCCCACGTGTTGAGCAATTCGGCGGTACGTCCACCCGGCCTCCCGCATGCCCACTATACGCCCTTGCTCAAAGTCCGTCAACTGCACATTCGGTTCACGTCCACGCTGTCGCGGCATGCTACCAGTGTTAAAGACTGCGAAGGAGCTCCGTATGCCACGGCAAACTGGCTGACACTGACGGCGGTGGTGCACAAATGCTGCGCAGCTAGCGCCATTCGACGGCCAACACCGCGGTTCCTGGTGTGTCCGCTGTGCCGTGCGTGTGATCATTGCTTGTACAGCCCTCTCGCAGTGTCCGGAGCAAGTATGGTGGGTCTGACACACCGGCGTCAATGTGTTCTTTTTTCCATTTCCAGGAGTGTATATGTGCGAGGCTACAGTGAAGATCTCTTAGCTCTTTAAATAAGTGTCTGCAGGATGATCTTGGATGAGCTCCAGCAACTATACTGATTACACGCTTTTGTGCAATGAACACTCTTTTACTCAGTGATGAGTTACCCCAGAATATGACGCTCTATGAAAGCAGAGAATAAAAATAGATGTGGTAAGCTAATTTACTGAGATGTATATGGCCAAAATTTGCAATGACCCTAATAGCATAAGTAGCTGAACTCAAACGTTTCCACAGATCTTCAGTGCATTTTTTTCAGTTCAACCTTTCATCAGTGCATACACCTAGAAATTTTGAATATTCTACCTTAGCTACTGATTTTTGATTGAAGTCTATATTTATTAATGGTGTCACTCTATTTACTATGTGGAACTGTATGTACTGTGTTTTGTCAAAGTTTAATGAGAGCCCATTTGCAGAGAACCACTTAATGATTTTCAGAAAAACATCATTTACAATTTCACCACTTAATTCCTGTCTGTTGGGTGTGATAGCTATACTTGTATCATTGGCAAAAAGTACCAGCTTTGCATCTTCATGAATATAGAACAGCAAGTCATTAATATATATTAAGAACAGCAGAGGACCCAAGACCAAACCTTGTAGCACCCCATTCTTGATTGTTTCCCAGTTTGAGAAATCACCAGTTTTTTGCATATTATGTGAACTGCTTATTTCAACATTCTGCGCTCTTCCAATTAGGTATGATTTAAACCATTTAGGCACTGTCCCTTTCATACCACAGTACTTAAGATTATTTAGAAGTATTCCATGATTTACAGAATCAAAAGCCTTTGAGGGATCACAAAAAATCCAAACAGGTGACTTCTGGTGTTTTTCACATTCAGTAACACATGGGTCTGCAACATTTTTAAGATACTACCCGCTCATGTGCACACACTTGAGATGCCCAAATGCTGTTCTGTCAGTCATGACCCGAGAGTTAATAGACATAAATTAATGTCACGCAGCAGTTAATTGTATCAAAAACACATTACCCAACATCCACGCGAAAGGATCTCCAAGTTAATGTCACGAGCAGTGCAAAATTGCTAATTTAATAATTGTGGAAGGGGCTAGGCTATTCCCGTAACCAAGTGAACTTCCCATAGCTACATGAAATTAACATTTTCGTGACTAGAACAGCCTCTTACATCATACATGTGACAAGAAGTTGGGATAGGTAAAATTTTCATGTATATTCTAGTTTATTACAATTATTCAATGATCTCCCAAACTTTCTAAGCTCAAAACAAAATCCTTACTGACTGAGCTCTGATTAACTTTACATTCTATACTCTTTCAAGAAACAGCTGAATTGTAATATTACTGTAGCAGACCATAATCACAATAAAAGTGTGGGTGGAAGTATGTTGTATTTGGTCCCACTTCTACATGTTCCAGAAATAAGCAAGCAAATGTTCATTTATTTTGGAATATTATCACAAACTATGTGCTTAGGAGATGCAGAGACAGAAGTAGATTATGCTGTGTAGATGTCCATATGGGTACAATAAGTTTCCCTCACTAACACGAGATGAGGATAGCATACATGTTTGAAATGCAAATTAGAGCCGCATAATTTAATATGCGTAAGGATACAACTACTTGTCTACTATGACCCTAGTTACTAAGTTTGCATACGTATGCTATGGTCATGCTGTTAGTACCAACATATGGACACAGTGAAATTTCATCCTCTTTTGTCCATTATTGCTCAATGATGATAAATTCCAAAATATTTTACCTACATAGTTATGCATGGTATCATTGAAACCTCTGTGAAAAGGTCTGCACACTTGCCTTGCTTAAAATGAATCTATATAAAATTCACAAATATGTGGTAATAATGTGCTGCCCACAGGACATGTTTCAAATAAGTGATGATTTCTTAGACTTAAGTGATGAGTCCATTCTCTATGTGTCAGTCATATAAGTTAGCATGAAAATGCTGTTAGATTGTTTTAGCTGAGGTATGTATTGAATTAAAGAACCACATAGTGGCTGGACTCAGAGGTTATAGCTCACACAAATAAATCTAATTAACATCTGAATTAAACACACACATCATTTTATTTCTACCATCTCTTAATAAATGGTGACTTTAACAGCGTGTTTCTTAAAGGGCCTCCTAAGCTAGGACAAAGTCTGGAACTGTAATTATGTCTGCGCAAACAAAGTGGAGTTTACAATGAGCATTTACTCCAAAACAGGTCAAATAAATTAATTCGACAGCCCTACATTTTATCGTGGATCAATTCTATCTAGTAACATGAGGAAATTAAACCTGATCATGAATTATCAAAACTTTTTTCTTAGAAGACTGCAGAGCTTTGCAAAATGCGTTAGACACTCACCAGGTCCTGGACAGCTTTGCCACTCAGGCCGCCTGAGATTTTGTGGGGTAATTGGAAAGAAGACAATTGCCACTAGCTGCTCTTCCCCCATGGGTAGCTGGCCATTCTCTCACTTGAGGCAACCTCTCTGAATCTGCTTTGAGACTGGAAGTAATTAAGTTGGTACCCAGAACCTACACCACTATACTACCCTCGAACCCTGATGAAGCACAAAGGAAATGAGCTTCCAAACCTCGTTATTTTTGCAGTGTCACACAGGAAGAAGAGAATAGAATGGAAGGGAAGGAAGACAGGCAGCATTTAAAGAAATATATATATACGTGAGCCTTTTGTGTCACCATTGGCAGAGCAGTCAACTTCCAGTAGTAAAACACAGTTAGTTGCTGACCAAATTATGCCACCCCCCCCCCCCCCCCCCCCCACACACACACACAGAGTGAACATCACAAGAGTGGGAAATACTATCTCCTTTCAACGTGATTTCACTTGTGCTGTCAGAGTCAGCTGGCAACTTTGGAGTGAGAGCCTGGGGATCTGGACTTGGGCATCCAAGACAGCTTGCCTCCTCGTAACAATGGGAGAACAGCTGAATTTTGCTGAATGGGAACCAGGGTCCCTCAGGGTAGAAGGCAGCAACAGTCACATTGGAGGCCTCCAAATGGTCTGCTAAGAGTCTGAGTGAACTCCAAAAGTTTTTCAGTAGAGGAAACCAATTAAATATGCCAGAATTTCAATCAAGAACTGATTCTAGTATTAATTACTTAAAAGTAGATGCCATCAGTTTAGTGAAGCAGCTGAAATCACATAATAAAGAAAAGTCCTCCAATCCAGATTATACAGGGTGATTCAAAAAGAATACCACAACTTTAGGAATTTAAAACTCTGCAACAACAAAAGGCAGAGCTAAGCACTATCTGTCGGCGAATTAAGGGAGCTATAAAGTTTCATTTAGTTGTACATTTGTTCACTTGAGGTGCTGTTGACTAGGCGTCTGCGTCAGTTGATGCTAAGATGGCGACCGCTCAACAGAAAGCTTCTTGTGTTATTGAGTACGGCAGAAGTGAATCCACAACAGTTGTTCAGCGTGCATTTCGAACAAAGTATGGTGTTAAACCTCCTGATAGGTGGTGTATTAAATGTCGGTATAAACAGTTTACAGAGAATGGGTGTTTGTGCAAAGGGAAAAGTTCTGGACGGCCGAGAACGAGTGATGAAAATGTAGCACGAATCCAGCAAGCATTTGTTCACAGCCCAGGAAAATCGACTCGCAGAGCTAGCAGAGAGCTGCAAATTCCACAATCAACTGTATGGAGAGTCCTACGAAAAAGGTTAGTTATGAAACCTGAACGTCAACTACCCGAGGCGATGGATCGGCCGCCAGGCAGCCCGTGACAGAGCACTTCATCACTGGCCTCCAAGAAGCCCTGATCTTACCCCCTGCGATTTTTTCTTATGGGGGTATGTTAAGGATATGGTGCTTCAGCCACCTCTCCCAGCCACCATTGATGATTTGAAACGAGAAATAACAGCAGCTATCCAAACTGTTACGCCTGATATGCTACAGAGAGTGTGGAACGAGTTGGAGTATCGGGTTGATATTGCTTGAGTGTCTGGAGGGGGCCATATTGAACATCTCTGAACTTGTTTTTGAGTGAAAAAAAAACCTTTTTAAATACTCTTTGTAATTATGTATAACAGAAGGTTATATTATGTTTCTTTCATTAAATATACATTTTTAAAGTTGTGGTATTCTTTTTGAATCACTCTGTATATCATTTAGATCACTTTGAGTATACTGATATAATATCTCCACATTTCAAAATCTTATACAACTGCTCACTTGCTGAAAGCCACACAGATCACACCACTAATTAGGGAAGGAACGAAGAGTAATCCGATGAATTATGGACCCATATCATTGACTTCTGTTTGCCACAGTATTTTGGAATATATACTGTATTTTAACATTGTTTATTTTATTTATTTATTTATTTATCATCATCCCAATGATCACATTTGTGATATAGGATTTGTCAGAGTACATTTTAACAACTATATAATATCTTTACAAAATTTGTATCTGTGCTGAATTCATATTAATCTATCTTATGTTTAATACAATATACAACTAATAAGTGTTTTTATAACATAATTTATTATGCACTGATGTAATTTCATTTGTCACATTAACTTAAACATATATTTTATACAGTTGCGCAGAGATATTCACTTATGCTGTAATAGCATTTGTCAAGCATGTGGTTCTTTAGAACAGTTTTAAATTTATCCTCATTTTCCAGCTCTTTGATATGTTTTGGTAGTGCATTAAAAAGTTTGATGCCTTGTTTACATACATGTTTCTGGCTTCAGGTCCTTGTTACAGCTTGTATGTGGAGATCTTTACATTGCCGTGTATCGTAATTATGGAAGTCTGTATTGGTTTTCATTTTGTCCTGATTTCTTTTGATCACCACCAGACCTTTCAGAATGTATAATGATGGAATTGTTAAAATTTTCAATGCTTTGAAAAGGGGTCTACAATGTGTTTGAGGTGGGCTGTGGGTCATTATCCGAATAGCATGTTTTTGGAATTTGAAAATCTCATTTAGACAACAATTTGTTTTTCCCCAGAATACTATCCCATAGGATGCAATGGACTGAAAATAGCCAAAATATACTAATCTGGTACAGTCATTACTACAAACTCTTGAAATTATTCTAAGCACAAAACATGCTGAATTTAGTTTTAGTGCTACGTTCACCACATGGTCCTTCCAATTAATCTTCTCATCAATGTGCATACCCAGGAATTTTGCACACTGTACTCTTTCAAGTTGTTTGCCCTCCATGGTGGGATTTACGTCGCCCTGTTCACTTATTTTTCCATATTGCACATAATTAGTTTTTTTGCATTCAGTGTTAGCTTGTTAGCGCTAAACCATTTTTGTATATCTTGTAGGACATGGTACACAGTACTGTGCAATGACTGCTTCATATCACTAACTATTAAACTAGTATCATCAGCAAATAACATGATTCTAGCTTTTCTCTCTGACACCTGAATATCATTAATGTAAATGAGGAACTGCAGGGGGCCTAATACACTTCCTTGGGGTACTCCTACTGTGACCTCCCTTGGATCTGATCTTAGTTTAATTTTTTGATTAATATTTGGTGCTGTAATTTCAACCACCTGCATCCTCTTTTCCAGATAAGACTCAAACCACTTTTTTACCGGTCCTCTGATACCTATAGCTTCAAGCTTTTTCAAAAGTATGCTGTGGTCAACAGTGTCAAAGGCTTTTGACAAATCTAGATTTATCCCAACTACACTATTTCCCTCTTCCAATTTAGTGATTATTTCTTTTGTGTATTCTAGTACAGCTGTTTCGGTACTTCTCCCAGCTTGAAATCCATGCTGATTACTGTTTATCAGATTGTGCATATTAAGATAATGTGTGACTCTGTATTTCATTAGTATCTCTAAAACTTTAGAGAAAGTTGGGAGGAGTGAGACAGGTCTGTAGTTTTCTATTTTAAGTTTATCACCCTTTTTCAACAGGGGAATGACTTTAGAAATTTTCAGTTTTTGTGGAAATACGCCCTCAGCCATTGACAAGTTTGCTATGTGCGCCAATGGTTTCGCTATCTGATTAGCTGTTTTCTTTACTAATATTATTGGCACCTCATCTACTCCAGCTGACATCTTGGACTTCAGACTTTTAATCACTTTTAAAACTTCCTTTTCTTTTGTTGGAACTGCCATCATACAGCTGGCTGCCTTGGGTGCTTCCATCTTACTCTGCTCCCCAAGATTCCTGCTTAATGTCTGGGGTACATTTAAAAAGTAATTATTTATATAATTAGGCATGGCATATTTATCTACCACTTTATTCTCCTCATCTTTTAGAATAATTTCCTTGTCTTTGGTAGGTACCCCAGTTTCTTTTCTCACAACTTCCCATGCTATTTTAGTTTCATTTCTGGACTGTTTTATTTCCATATTATTACTTAATAACTTTGCATTTGCAATTACGCTGCAGTATATTTTCCTATACCTCTTTACATATTCTATATAATCAATATTTGTACACTTCCTCAACTCTGAATTCAGTTTTTTCATGTTTTCACATGATTTCTTAATTTCAAGAGTCATCCAAGAACTTGACTTTATGTATCCAGTAGACTTGACTCTGGTCAGTTTCTTTGGAAAACACATCTCAAAGTTCATCATATAAATCGATGCAAATACACTATATGCCTCATCTGTACTTGACTGTTTCATAACATCTAACCAATTTTCATTTTCTAAGATACTTATGAACTGATGACAGCTGTCCACCGAGAAGTTTCTTTTGTAAATATTATTTACACCTTTATCTTCCTTTGACCTTAAAGGGATTTCAATGGTGAGAGCATTGTGGTCAGACAATCCTAAATCTATGTTTGTTACCTCTATGTCAGTTTCTGACATATTTGAGAAAATGTTATCTATGAGGCTATTGGAGGTGTTTGTTATTCTAGTTGAATTGTTTATGTGTGGTGACATGTTGAAACCCTTTAATATGTCCAAAAATTGCTTTTTTTGTTGACTTTCAACTAGAAGATTAATATTGAAATCACCACAAAGAATAATCACAGTTTCTTTTTTGTAAATAGTATTTAGCAACAACTCTAATTTATCAAAAAAGACTTCTATGTTTCCACATGGTGACCTATACACTGTTATGACTATGACATTTTTCATCACGCAATATAGCTGGACAGTACCTGCTTCAAAAAACTTTTCAATACTTAAGTTCTCTGCTTCACATCTCTTTTTAAATTCTAACTCTTGTCTAAGGTAAATACCGACTCCACCACCTTTTGCAATTTTCCTACTATAATTATTTGCCAGTATAAATGGATTAATATGAATACTACTAATTTCTTGGTCCTTACACCAATGTTCTGTAATGCACAAGACATCAGGTTGGGTGTTACTTACTGCTATTTCAAGTTCACAATATTTGTTCTTGAGGCACTGCACATTTAGAGTCATAATCTTTAGAACAGGGGAGTGAGCACTGGTGGTATTTCTCCTTTCGTTTAACACTGTTATCTTGGAGTTTTCATTATGGCTGGATACCAAAAATCCTGTTGTACCACAGGTTTCTTGTTTCTGTTGCTTTTCCTATTTGAAATGGATGATTCTGATTGATTGTTTATACAAGCTGTGGCAGCTGATGACATTTTAATATTTACAATAGCAGATGATGATGTTTTTAGTGCTTCAGCAAATGTTGCTCTTGTTAAGGTTTTCATTTCTTCTGCTTCTGTCCTCATTTGGTGTGGGATTTTAGGGAACTTTTTTGTGCATTACTTCCTGAAGATAAAGAGCTAGTGGGAGAGGGGGAGGGGGAGGGGGAGGGGGAGGGGGAGGGGGAGGGGGAGGGGGAGGGGGAGGGGGAGGGGGACGGGGACGGGGACGGGGACGGGGAGGGGGACGGGGACGGGGACGGGGACGGGGAGGGGGACGGGGAGGGGGACGGGGAGGGGGAGGGGGAGGGGGAGGGGTGTGATAAGTGACTTGAGATGGCAATCATTAAAATGAGGGCATTCTTTGTTGAAGTGAGATTTATGTAGAAATTTCAATCTACAAAGTACTCCTCAGAATGTGGAAATACTTGGTTGACATCCATGTAAGTACAGAGAAATTGCCATTGTAATAATTTATCAGAGATCAGAGCCCACACAGAAATATATAAGAGTTCGTCTTATTTGTGTGCTGTTAGAGAATTGAACTGTAGAGAAGTAATGTGAACATGGTTTAGTGAACCCCCTGCCAGGCACTTTGATGCTGTTAGTGTTGTACATCATCGATCTACATTTACATGACTACTACACATCTCAACTAGAGTCTTGCTTTGCTCCAGACTGACATAGCTGCACTGGAAATGAGCAGTTTTATGTGATGCCACTCCATGTTCAATATGCACCTGGCCCTGCTTTGCTTGTCTGATCAGTTTTTCTGAATACTTTTCAATGTCCCAACATTACATTTCAGTCACTCTGGCTATTGTAGCCTCAGTATACTGCTTATGCATGTGAGTTACACTTTCTTGCTAAATCATGCATGGTCAACAGAATGACAACACCTCTCTCCTAAAATAATTTGTTTCATATGTATCTCCGGCTATGCAGTTCATGTGGTATGCAGCAATCTGTTCCGTAATGTGAACATACTAATTGCAATATCAAAGGTCTCCGCAATCTGAAACTCCACTCCATTACTGTGGCTTGTCCTGCTTTCCTTTGCTTCCTGAGTTGCCAGGGAGGATGTCTGAATTTTTACTTGGCTGAACCGATATGTTCTTTCACACCACAGCACTTCATAGCAGACTCTTATCAAGCTTCCAGTAGAAAATGTATATACATCAGCTGGCTATCCATTGGTCAGTATCATTTCAGTATTTGACGTTTTTCTGACAGAAAAGAATTGGTTATCAGATTTCACTC
The DNA here is from genome assembly GCF_023898315.1 of Schistocerca nitens. Taxonomy (NCBI): domain Eukaryota; kingdom Metazoa; phylum Arthropoda; class Insecta; order Orthoptera; family Acrididae; genus Schistocerca; species Schistocerca nitens. The sequence goes on from NC_064620.1 coordinate 608,010,034, forward strand.
ACTAAACACCAGGAGTAAATCTCTTCAAATTTTACAATGGGTATTTTTCTCACATGCAGAAAATGTCTGGCTTCTAGACAGCGAACACATTTGGTATGTACACAATCAGTATTTGAGATAGGCAGTTAATCATGACATTGATTCAGGGTTCATAATGGAGATGATTCATGTACTTTAAAAACAAGAGAATGCATCCCAAATGAGGTTACCATTGGCTATCTCTCAGTACTGTTATGGAGACCCAATCAGATTCCCTTCTTCGTAGTGTGAAGTGGGCCATCTGCTCTCTACATCTGAATATCACATTGGCCCCATCAGCAGAGTGCATGTACAGCTGCTGAAGCAAGGTTGTTGTCTGACCTAAACCAACATCAGAATCAAGGTGAATCAGTCAACTTGTAAAATCAAAATTTGATGGCAGACTATACAGATTTGTGTATGTAAGCAACCAGTTCAGGTAACTTGACATGAACACATGTTGTGTAGCTGTTTCTGGACTAGCCGTGATTGAAGTATATGGAACTGATAGGCCACATTGTGTTGGGCAGATGCATATGCTCTGGATAGAAATTAGAGGTTAATATTTCCATATCACATTTCTGCACTGAGATGTTTGCAGCAGTATTAATTGCAGTTCTCTCATAAACAGCATTGATGTAATTATTTGAATAGCCTGAAAGGTCAGGCAAAACAGGGTTATGGTGCTTGCCATTGATAGCATTTGCACATTTGCATGTTCCAGCCAATCAATTTATGTAGCAGATAATACAAGAATAGGATATATGTTGCTAATGTTGAGGTGTCATGTGGGAACAGGGTGCATCTCCTTACACTAGGGGGTAAGATCTCTATGCATAAAGGCATGGAATGAGTAAAAAACTTTTTTCTCAGTTTGATTTAGACTGGAAGTTAATCCACAATTGACATCCATACTACTTTTGGTTTTCGAAAGATCAAAGACAGATTTTATTGCTGTAATGAAACCTTTTGGAAAGGAAACAATCCATCATCACCAACGAGATGAGTTTAATGTTTCCAAGGATATCTTTTATAATATTCTCCTGTATTGTAATATTGGTTACAAATCCATTACACAGAAGTGAACATTTATCTTTTGAAGGTCTGGGGTTAATGACATCATTGATATATTGAACAACTTCAGTAGTGTCCTTGTGTAGAGCATACTTCAAGACCTGAACTGTTAGTCATGAAAATATGACTGATGACATTCATTCTGCACTGCTCATCCACTTACACTAAAGTACATTTTGATAATCTGGTGTGTTATTGTTAAATCACTCTTTTGGTGTTAACAAATGGCGTGATAGAGAAACTTTCTAATTTTCAAACTATCGCACAGGAAAATGTCTGTGTCTGTACTCACTCTAGTACAATTTCAACAGGTGATTGTTGAAGGAAACACATATGCTTGCTGTTACCTACTGGATTCAGAAAATAGTTCAGTTAATATTTTTTGCACTGTATCTTATGTCAGAGCTACAAGAAATATTGTAGGTTCTTTGACAGCTTTGATGATACTCTGAAGCAAACAACTTGTCATTACTATATACTAATTTTAATAAACTCATTGCTTATACAATGACAACCTGTACATTGGAATGTGTATCAAATGCCATGAAGGGCAACACTTCAGATGTATGGAGGAATTTAATTGCAGGTATGGAAGATCTTGTGCATCTATTATTGGGGGTCGTAGTTATGAAAGTAAGAAAATCCTTTTCTAAGTGTGTAATTTTGGGGAGAGGGCTTGTAAAATTAATGCATGGGCACTGTCCTCTGTTGCTGCTTAACAGACCAGACATAAGCATAGAAAGTGTTCTGTCATAATGTTTTGTGCCTGTACAAATATGAAGTGTTTTATCTTTCACACTAGTACAACTATTTTTCCACTTTAATGAAAGAAAACTGCAGAGAGCATTTGTTCTTCTGATCAAACCTGTAAAATCCTTCTAGTTCCACTTCTCTCTCTCTCCCTCCCTCCCTCACTGCCTCCCTCTTCTTTGGTTGACATTTTGCAATATCAAACTCAGTTATAGACTGTCTGAATTTGAAGAACCAGCAGCATTACCAGTTGTTGTTTTCAATACCTCAGCAGATTGTTTATGATCAGAAAATGACATTCTGGCCTCACCTGTTTTTATGTAGATGCGGTGAGAAACCTCTGTCACCTCTACTCAGATAAAAATTACTTGATAGTTGACACTATACATGTTGGAGTTGCTTTCCTTCAATTGGAGCACTCGGCATCATGCCTCAACTGCTCACTGCTGCCAAACTATCACAACAATTGGCCAATTCACTTCCAGTTCTTTGTTCAGCTATTTTTCGTGACTTGTTTGGATCCCAAATATTGGGTTTGACCCACTTAGATCACATTTCATCACATGTGAAATACCAAAACAAACACACACACACACACACACACACACACACACACACACACACACAAGTTTCACATGACATTTTACTGTCTCATTTTCATCATCAAATTGAATTTTCAATTTTGTCTTATTTCTCTTCCTATCATTCTTTTCTCATTTGGAACCATCATGTGTGCCTACAACATGAAAGCAAGTGGCAACCTAGACAGCTCATTAATTGGTTACAGGGTATCTCATGTAGGCAGTGTGAGGATAGTTTGAGGTAACCAATGAGAGTAAGAAATTACAATTTGCTTTTAGTGCTGATACTGAAATTTTTCTCTGTCCTGAGTTGCTAATAGATATTAGCCTGAAATGCTGTGATCAAAGAGATTGTGATTTTAGTTTGGCTGTGGATTGTTTACCACCATTTTCTTAGATATGTGGCAGGTTATGAGGTTGTGCTCATGACAAGTTATGAGCTTAAGTTAGGGACTCATCTGCACCAGTTAAGTCATTGGTCACTTCACATTAGCTGTAGGCAGACCATCTTGCATTTGCATCATACCTAATGGTGGCTACTTTGGAAAGTGCTCCATGTTACACATTAACAGCATTTGCAAAGTGACCCACTGTCTTTGTGTGCCACCTCACCTATAATGGAGCAGCAACTGGCTGCCAATGTGGCTTCACTGCAGCGGCTAGTGACAGACATAAACTGTCTTAATTTTGAATTTCAAAATTTTTCCGGCGAATTGACTGTTCAAACAAATTACGAGCTTGCAGCCAGTTGTCGTTCAATACTTTGCACGATATTGCAACTGGGTACCTGTCAGTCATCTTAAGGTGAGCCGCTGCAGACTGGCAAAAATGTCCTCCATTCCGCAATATATAGCGTACTGTAACTATTCTGCACATGTGTCGAAAAATTGATAGATGAACCACACTGCCCACCGGCAGCGCTCTCGCTGGTGGAATAGCGGAACTCCTCACCCTCTGTGTTGCTGTTTGCCATGGCTGTCGACGCACTCTGTCATCTTCGATTTGAGCAAATTGTGGAGATGATGGGATCCCATGCACTGTCCAGCTGGTAGCCGCTGTCACGATTTAACAGATTTTCCGCCAGCCGTATTTCTATGGATTCTTTAATAATGGAGTCCCAGAAAGACGTTGCTGTGGTCAAAATCATTGTTTTCTCATACTCCATTGAATGTCCAGTAGAAATACAATGTTCAGCAAAAGTGGACTTGCTTGGCTGCAAAAGGTGTGTGTAACGTTGATGTTCAGTGCCTCGTTCTTTCACGGTGTGTGTGATTTGACCTATGTAAGCCATACCACATTGGCATGGTATCTTGTAAATTCTGGCCTTTTGTAGTAACAGATTGTCCTTAACTGATCCCAGAAGGTCCGAAATCTTCGATGGTGGGCGGAAAACCACTTTTACCTGAAATTTTTGGAGGATTTTTGCTATTTTAAATGAAGTGTTGCCAACGAAAGGAAGAAAAGCTAAAGATTGTTCTGGCCTGCTCTCCTCTTTATTCACTTCCTCCTTCTTAGTTTTAAGTGTTAGTGCCCTGTTAATCTGCCGGATGGAATACCCATTTTCGCTGAATACTGTCTTTTAGATGGGCGAGTTCTTGAGGTAAGCTATCTAGATCTGAGACAGTATGAGCTCTATGAACAAGTGTTTTAAGCAAACTCATGGTTTGCGATGGGTGATGGCAACTTGATGCTTGCAGGTACAAATCAGTATGAGTGGGTTTCTGGTAAACTGAACGCCCTGGAGAACCATCATTCTTCCTTCGAACCAGGACATCCAAGAAAGGCAAACAACCATCTTTCTCTATTTCCATGGTGAGCCGGATGTTGCTATGAATGGAGTTGAGGTGATGCAGAAACTCCATTAATTTATCTTCTCCATGAGGCCACACTATGAAAGTGTCATCCACGTACCGCCAAAAAATTGTTGGTTTCAGGGCAGCTGATTCAAGCGCTCTCTCTTCAAAATCCTCCATAAAAAGTTTGGCCACCAAAGGAGACAGGGGGCTACTCATGGCAACACCGTCAGTCTGTTCAAAATATTCTTGATTAAACATAAAATAAGTTGAGGAAAGAGTGTGCCTGAACAAAGCAGTGATATCAACAGGAAACATGTTACCAATCAGTGTCAAAGGATCTGCATGAGGAACTTTTATAAAAAGTGAGACCACATCAAAACTTAATAGAAGGTCCACACTGCTAAGATAAAGAGCCCCCATTGTATTGATAAAATCAGCTGAGTTTCGTATGTGATGTGAGCACTTGCCCACAAAAGGTCTCAGTAAAGAAGCGAGATGTTTAGCTAAATCATATGTAGGGGCTCCAATGTTGCTCACTATTGGACGCAGAGGAAGACCCTCTTTATGAACATTTGGAAGGCCATACAGTCTTGGAGGTACACAACCATGTGGTCTTAACCTCTTGATGGTCTCTTGTGGTAAGGAGGAGGAATTTAATAGTGCTGAAGTTTTCCGTTGCACACGTCCTGTAGGATCGTAATCAATCCTCCTATAGGTAGAGTCACTTAGCAGACCATACATCTTATCTTTATACACACCACGAGGTAACAAAACAGTTGCATTACCTTTGTCAGCTTTCAATACCACTATGTCAGGGTCCTCTCTCAGATTTTGTAATGCAGCCCTTTCTGCAGAGGTTAAATTCCTGCGTTGAGTAGGAGCCTTCAACAGAGCACGGCAAGTTTCCCTTCTTATTTCGTCTGCAGTATCCAAAGGAAGACATCGTACAGCTTCTTCAACACCACTCAAAAAACTTATTAATGGCAGTGCTGTAGGTGTAGGTGGAAAATTGAGTCCCTTGCTTAATACAGACAGCGTCGCGTCATCCAAATTCTTCTCCGTGGGATTGACGACGGAACGTCGTACCATTATCCCTTCTGGCGACGGCTTCTGTGCCAATAGGCAGTCAAATTTTGATATCTGCAGACAATTAGCATCCTTGTGAATCCACTCAAACTTAGCCAAAGTCTCTCCTTCAACCCAGTCCCATGATGCAGTAGAATGATACCTTGCAACCTTCAGATGTAACTGGTAACGTTCTTCTGAAATAGCATCTAACCTTCGACTTGTATAGAAAATCCTCTCTTTGACAATAGCATGACTAGCTTTCTCAGTAATCTTCCGTGCAGCAGTGGTCTTAATTAAATGACTCACTCTAGCAAATTTTGGTATAATGCCTGGTCTCGACACCTCAATAAAAAGGTTAAAGAACTTAAAAGCTTTGCTCTTTTACCACATAGCTTCTCAAAAGTTCAGATATGTGAGGCCATCTCCTCCCCGTAAAGGCGTCTGATGTGAATTTTAAAATTTTCCCGGCGAATTGACTGTTCAAACAAATTTCAGGCTTGCAGCCGGTCTTCGTTCAATACTTCGCACGATATTTCAACTGGGCACCTGCCAGCCTTCTTCAGGTGAGCCGCCACAGACTGGCAAAAAGTCCTCCATTCCACAATATATAGCATACTGTAGCTATCCTGCGCATGCATTGAAAACTTGATAGATGAACCACACGGCCCGCCGGCAGCTCTCTCGCTGGTGGAATAGCGGAACTCAGTCGACCCTCTGCGTTGGTGTTTGCCACGGCTGTTGACGCACTCTGTTGTCTTCGATTTGAGCAAATCGTGGAGATGATGGGATTCCATGCACTGTCCAGCTGGTAGCCGCTGTCACGGTTTAACAGATTTTCTGCCAGTCATATTTCTACGGATTCTTTAATAATGGAGTCCCAGAAAGACGTTGCTGTGGATAAAATCATTGTTTTCTCATACTCCATTGAATGTCCAGTAGAAATACAATGTTCAGCAATAGCGGGCTTGCTTGGCTGCAAAAGGTGTGTGCAACGTTGATGTTCAGTGTAGCGTTCTTTCACGGTGTGTGTAGTTTGACCTATGTAAGCCATACCACATTGGCATGGTATCTTGTAAATTCCAGCCTGGACCTTGTGGGATCAGTTAAGGACAATCTGTTACTACGAAAGGCCAGAATTTACAAGATACTGTGCCAATGTGGTATGGCTTACATAGGTCAAACCACACGCACTGGGAAAGAACGCTGCACTGAACATCAACATTACACCCGCCTTTTGCAGCCAAGCAAGTCCGCTATTGCTGAACATTGTATTTCTACTGGACATTCAATGGAGCATGAGAAGACAATGATTTTGTCCACAGCAGTGTCTTTCTGGGACTCCATTATTAAAGAATCTGTAGAAATATGACTGGCGGAAAATCTGTTAAACTGTGACAGTGGCTACCAACTGGACAGTGCATGGAATCCCATCATCTCCACAATTTTCTCAAATCGAAGGTGAAGGTGACAGAGTGCGTCGATGGCCATGGCAAGCAGCAACGCAGAGGGTGACTGAGTTCCGCTATTCCACCAGTGAGAGCGCTGCCAGTGGGCAGCGTGGTTCATCTATCAAGTTTTTGACGCATGCGCAGAATAGTTACAGTATGCTATATATTGTGGAACAGAGGATCTTTTTGCCATTCTGCAGTGGCTCACCTGAAGATGACTGGCAGCTGCCCAGTTGAAATATCGTGTGAAGTATTGGACGATGACTGGCTGCAAGCCTGAAATTTGTTTGAACTGTCTTAATTTTAATCTGACTATAGTTACAATATCTTGTCTCAAAACACAGTTTTCAAATTTTGTTCTTGTTGTCCAGTCTGAAGACTGATTTGGTGCAACTTTCTTTAACAATACACAGATACCATTTACTGTCAGCTCTGTTTCTGCACCACTGTAGCTGAATACTGCTTGTTGTTCAGTTAAATAATCTACTCTTAAAATGATGTGTGGGGTAAGAAGTGCAAATATGAGAAAGTTGCTGCTAACTTAGGTCATTGCCACAGGTAGTTCAAAGTAATTCCCATTCAGACTTTTCTCCTCCCCCCACAACTGTTCTCGTAAATTTCATTATCGATTTTGGCTGGTTTTGCTAGGTACCATCTTTCTCACAACTACCAAATGCAGTATCACTAAAAGAGCAAAACAGGATATTAATTATCAAGAATGCAAGAGAGAAAGACTTCATCGGTGAAAATCAGGACAGGGTGAACCACAGAGGCCTGATGTCTAGCGTCTACATCTGACAACAATCCGTGTATATCTGCAAGATCTACAAAATCAATGCTGCTAAATCAGCTTCCTCAAATGGTTCAAATGGCTCTGAGCACTATGGGACTCAACTGCTGAGGTCATTAGTCCCCTAGAACTTAGAACTAGTTAAACCTAACTAACCTAAGGACATCACAAACATCCATGCCCGAGGCAGGATTCGAACCTGCGACCGTAGCGGTCTTGCGGTTCCAGACTGCAGCGCCTTTAACCGCACGGCCACTTCAGCCGGCTCAGCTTCCTCACTCCTCATTGTTGCATCAGTTACCACCTGACATGTCATTGTTGTGAGAGACTTTCTCTTTTAGGATTATTTCCTGGGTTCACGGATGTAACCTTAACAATCTTTACACCATTGTATGCCACTGATCTCTCTGGGTCAAGGCTGTTTATACTGCACTTAACTTCTATAATTATTTTTATGCATTCATGGGGTACCAAAGCCCTCATCTCTGGCAATCAGATTGTACATAAATATCATAAACAAGTGAGAGTTTAGTTATTTAGTCTGCACGGCTGAATTTGTGTGTCCTCGGTAGCTAGTCAACGGTATCAGTCAGAAACCAAAGCTAACAAAGTCTTGTTTTTTCTAGAAGGCTTTGGAATGCTTAAATATCATCCTTGCAATGGCTTGCTGGTATCACATGTCTTAGCCTAACAAGTAACTTCATCAAATATATGATAAATCATAGTTTCTCACAATCCATGTAGTCCTGCAGAACTGATTCTTTTGAAACATATATCTGAGGAAATGGGCAAGACTTCTAAAAAATCAGATTGTTTGAAACATCTGAGCATGATGTTGTTTGATATCAGCTTACATTGCCTGCCAGCTCCTCATCAGATACTACCACCACAGCAGGTAAGCTGAAAGGAACAACTTGACAGGAGATGTGACACTTGTAAGGAAGGGGCCAGATGCTTGTAGCCAATTCCCCTCCTAAGAACCTGATCATGATCAGTATGGCACAAGGGAGTCAGTGAGTAATGAAACACTTGTATCCAAGTGCTAGGGTGGATATTACTACCTGCATTCCAAAACACTTGAGGCTGTCAGACAACAAAGGAAAAGAGTGAACTGAAAACTGTGGAAGTCTTGTTGCTGCAAGTTTTTTCCTGATCTCTCGAATTGTGTGATGAATATTTTGCCTCTGAAAAAGGTCATACTCATGGGAGGCTAATCTTAATATGGGGAGTCATGTTTGTTGTGGCACCCATCATTGCTTACTATTGTTTTAGCTTCCTCTACTGAAGACCAATTTTTTGTTCCTCCTCCTTCATTTGGAATGGAAGAACATTGACGAAATTGGGTTCTGAGTCTGATCGCATGAGGAGATCTGGCACCCATGGCATAACGGGGTAGCATTCTCCTGAAATTTATTTGGTTTCTCTCTCTCTCTCTCTCTCTCTCTCTCTCTCTCTCTCTCTCTCTCTCTCTCTTTAACTTCTTTGAAGTACTGGAACATTAGAGGGCTTACCTGCTGTGGCAGTAGGATCTGATGAGTAGCCGGCAGGCATGGGACTTACAGTCCATGTCTCCTTCAGCCATTGGCTGCTATCAGGTCGCTGTACAATCTGCTAGTTTTGTTCATAGTAACAAAATTATGAAGTGAAATGAGGCAGCTACAGGTGTGTGCTTGTCCTGCAGTGGTCGGATAGTAACAAATTTGATTTCATTTGATGCCGAGACGCTATTCCAATACAATTAGAGCCTCTGCAATGCTGTTAGTTTTGGGAATACAAAGTGGACTGAGGCATGAATAGAAATATGGACTGAGGAGGGAAGCCCACGAGGGTGGTCAGTGCAATTGTGCAAAACCACTGTGCCATGTTGATGTATTGGTTATTGCATCTGCCTAATGAGAAAGAGGACATTAATAAAAATTTTAGTCTTCATATAGACAAAACTGGTGTTTGAGGTCTCTGGAACTATACAGAGTGGTCCATTGATAGTGACCAGGCCAAATATCTCATGAAATAAGCATCAAACAAATAAACTACAAAGAACAAAACTCGTCTAGCTTGAAGGGGGAAACCAGATGGCACTGTGGTTGGCCTGCTACATGGCGCTGCCACAGGTCAAACGGATATCAACTGCATTTTTTAAAAATAGGAACCCCCATTTTTTATTAAATATTTGTGTAGCACGTAAAGAAATATGAATGTTTTAGTTGGACCACTTTGTTCGCTCTGTGATAGATGGCGCTGTAATATTCACAAACGCATAAGTACGTGGTGTCATGTAACATTCTGCCAGTGCAAATGGTATTTGTTTTGTGATACATTACCCATGTTAAAATGGACTGTTTACCAAATTTGGAAAAGGTCGATATAATTTTGATGTATGGCTATACTGATCAAAATACCCAATGGGTGTGTGCTATGTATGCTGCTTAGTATCCTGGACATCATCCAAGTGCTCCGGACCACTCACCGGATAGTTACGTTATTTAAAGAAACAGGAAGTTTTCAGCCACATGTGAAACATCAACCATGACCTGCAACAAATGATGATGCTTAAGTAGGCGTTTTAGCTGCTGTCATGGCTAATCCACACTTCAGTAGGAGACAAACTGCACTATAATCGGGAATCTCAAAAATGTCGGTGTTGAGAATGCTACATCAACATCGATTGCACCCCTACCATATTTCTATGCACCAGGAATTGCATTGTGATGACTTTAAATGTCATGTACAGTTCTGCCACTGGGCACAAGAGAAATTATGGGACAATGACAGATTTTTTGCACACATTCTATTTAGCGACAAAGCGTCATTCACCAACAGCGGTAATGTAAACTGGCGTAATATGCACTATTGGGCAACGGAAAATCCACAATGGCTGCAACAAGTGGAACATCAGCAACCTTGGTGGGTTAATGTATGGTGCGGCATTATGGGATGAAGGATAATTGTCCCCCATTTTATCGATGTCAATCTAAATGGCGCAATGTATTCTGATTTCCTACGCAATGTTCTACCAATGTTACTACAAGATATTTCACTGCATGACAGAATGGTGATGTACTTCCAACATAATGGATGTCCGGCACATAGCTCACGTGTGGTTGAAGCGGTATTGAATAGCATATTTCATGACAGGTGGATTGGTCGTCAAAGCACCATACCATGGCCCGCACATTCATCGGGTCTGACGTCCCCGGATTTCTTTCTGTGGGGAATGTTGAAAGATATTTGCTATCGTGATCCACCGACAACACCTGACAACATTCGTCAGCGCTTTGTCATTGCATGTGCAAACATTATGGATGGTGAACTACTCGCTGTTGAGGGGAATGTCATTACACATATTACCAAATGCATTGGGGTTGACGGACATCATTTTGAGCATTTATTGCATTAATGTGTTATTTACAGGTAATCACACTGTAACAGCATGCCTTTTCAAAAATGATAAGTTCACAAAGGTACATGTATCACATTGGAACAACCGAAATAACATGTTCAAACGTACCTACATTCTGTATTTTAATTTAAAAAACCTACCTGTCACAAACTGTTTGTCTAAAATTTTGAGCCATATGTTTGTGACTATTACAGTGCCATCTATCACAAAGCGATAAAAGTGGTCTAACTAAAACATTAATATTTCTTTACATACTACTCGAATATATAATAAAAAATTGGGGTTACTATTTAAAAAAAACACAGTTGACGTCTGTTTGATCTATGGCAGCGCCATCCAGTGGGCCAACTGTAGCGTCATCTGGTTTCCCCCTTCAAGCTACACAAGTTTCGTTCTTTGTAGTTTTTTCGTTTGACGCTTATTTCGTGAGATATTTGGCCTGGTCATGATTGATTAACCACCCTGTATAGTTTCATTTGAGTAAATTATCTTGCTTTAGTGTCTCTACTGCTAATGTAGGTGTCTGGTTGTGCAACTTCGCATTGTGTCCTAAAGAAATGTGTGATCATAAAGGCCCAGCCTAAGGAAAAGTCAATGACTAAATTCCAAAACACAAATAAATGTCAAATATTAAACTGACTAATACTGTAACAGGCTATTAGAACAGGGATGTACTGACAGCGACAGAGGCTAATATTATACACAGTGCAGTAAATGTAATTTGAAGTAGCAGTAAGGTCAGAAGAATCGGAGCATGCACAGGCAGCAGTGAACGTGTTCCAGTGTCCTTGTGCAGTGTGCCAGAACATTTTGACAGAAAAAAATTCCTACTTTCAATAGTTGATGACGAATTGCTATTCAGACTGGCCTCATTGTTCAGTATCCAAAGTCAGTATTAATACAGAATGAATACAAATTATCAAGTTGCAGACTGATGCACTGAAATGACTATGTGCAATCCAGCTGCACCACAGCCTAACACTGAAGCACTGAGATAGCTCGTAATATGCTGAAACACTTAACACCTTACCCAGCCAAGAACAGTGACCAAAAGATGATGGTACATGCTCTGCCTGCTCCCTCCTCAACTATCTCACATCACTGACATCCTTTACCAAGAGTTACTATGTGCCTTACCACCATTCCAAATACAATACAGTTTTTAAAATACTGCCAATGTGTAGAATATACTTGTTCAAAGAGTGGTAACTGAAGACCATTTATTTTTAAGTACATATTGTTAATATGCTAACATAAATACGTTTCATATTATGCATGAACTGGAAATGGGATAGCTGCTCAATGGATCACCTTAATTTTTCTCTTACTGGCTTTATATTATGTTGTTCATTTATCTTTGTTATAAATGTTAATACATGTATTTCTGATTGAAGTAACATAAAAATACAAATGTGTTACATATGGTAAATAATGGTGGTACTGCTAATAACCTGGTCATGATAGTGACATCACAATAGTGGCACAAGTCAACACCATAGAGATGGGCTATAATGCTACTGCTTTTTCCAGGTTTCAAGATAAGAGATGGAGGCAAGGGTTAAAATTTTTGGGGCTTACATTGATTAATTATTGTCCCACACTTTTTTGACAACTGAGGGGTGTGGGGAAAGGGGGGCGGGGGTTATTGTGAATGTTTGGATGCCTCTTGAAAGCTCGTACACTTCTAACTTTATGCTCCACAAAGTGGTGGGTTTTACACACACACACACACACACACACACACACACACACACACACACACACAAAGAAAACAGCACTGGCACTTAAAGCACCGTCTGCATCAGGATCACCATTTTTTTAATCACCTTAAGAATTTCAGCCAGCACTTTCTTCAATCTGATATTACATAGAAATTTTTCTGTAAAATGCTCACCTTCTACACCTCTCAGAAAAGAATTATTACTTGTTTTTGCTGAGATGCACAGCTTTACTGCATTTGTTTCCCTCTGATAATCCTTAAGGAGCATATGATACATTATTTTTGCTCCACTGTTATGTACTGAATTTCAAAATCACATTCTCCAAGAGGGGTTGGTCTGCTGTTCATTAGTTACCAATTTAGTATGAATGAAAGTATTTTATGATCTGTAACAATATGTCAGCCCAGTAAAAGCAAGACTTTCAGATGGAAAGTGCATCTCCTCCTGCAACAATGTGCTTGCTCTCCCAATGAGTGAGTGAGTGAGCACATGAGTTGTGAAAACAACAGTAATATTTTTGATCACTCTGGTACTGGTTCCATTTATTTTTTCCTTGGTGCAGAAAAGTATGAGGTTAACAATGTAGAAATTTTTGCTTGAATCAGGACAGTGAAGTACATGTGCCTCTCTATAAATCTTCTTTCATGTTAGTTACACGTTTGAGCTTGATAGTGTTTATTGTGACTTCTGACCATTTCCCACAACTTCAGTTTTGGAAAGGGACATTTCTAAAACTTTATTTAGGTTAATGAACCTTGAATTATCTGATTATGATTTGGGCTTGTGGTACATTCTGGCCATTGATTTTGCACTCTGTCCCCGCCAGGTGCGGGAATTTTTAATTTTATGTTCCATTATTTTTCTCAAGACCAAAATTTCTTTAAGACTTCAGTTTCAAATTCTTCATATTTGGAATAATTTTTGGATACACAAATGTCCCAGAGATATGCTTAACATTAAACCAAACAGTCTAAAATAAACACGTGTTAGTCACATGAAATGTCTCTGAAATAAATGTTTGAACTGTTTGATAAAGGGCACAGCATGTATACGTTGGTTGGGTTCATTGTCCTGAAAATTCCATTATCTAAAATTATTTGCGGCATGTTATCATTGTTAGTCTCCACTTTGTTCAATTCTGCATTAATTTTGTGCAGTAGAAGCTCTTCATTTATTTAGTTCGATCCTTGGTCAGAGTCTGTGACTTTACAGTGGATGCTATTTCCTTCAGTACCCACTACTGCTCACCCACAACCTCTACTGAACTTTTTCACCATGGACACTATTGCATAAAGTTGCTGTCAATGATATTAAATTCCAACATGTACATGTACGTTTCCTTTACAGTGGGTATCCTGGTACTTTGTATTGCTGATATCACATCCTAGGCACTTTCCTCTTACATGTAGCTGATCTCCATTATTTGTTTGACTTTACTGTTTAAGCTTGTTATCAACATGGTTGTCCAACAGTTTCTTCCCTAGAATTTGGCAGTTGGTTTGACTAATGCCTCCTATGTCTGTTGACATATTTTAATATTTGCTCCCATGGTGTGAAGCTGCTTTGACCCCTGAAATACCTTTATTAACCTTTGTCACTTATGAAACTTCTTAGGCACATCTTATCTAAGATAAGCTGTCTATGAACATAGAATACAACATAGTGATTCAAGGGCAAGATACGTAGTTCAGTTTTGAATAGATATGTACTATTCCTTAAGATTTTAGGTTCAATGGGAAGAAGGTTGAAAATTTTTACAGCAACATATATAGCATCTCTATACAGCAGAGAGAATTCATGTAATTCTTTTGTTTAGTGCCACACCTGTAAATTGCAGGGTTTTGTTACCAAGGATCTGGTCTCTAGGAACACGATACATTAAAGAAAATAAGTGTTTAGAAGCAGTAGTAAATATTCTCAGGTGGCTAAATTACTTGCAATGGAAGGTTCACAGACTCACTCTACATATGACTTCAATCTCCCTACTAAGCAATGAAAATATTTTGAGTAAGTAAAGAGTTCCCCCAGGACATAGAAAAATGTGACACTATTAAATGCACAGAAGTGGTATAAGCTACCCTTCTGACCTCTTCATGTCCAGAATGAGAGATCAAAAGCTGCTGAGCTGATAAATGTGATGTTTCCAATGTGATTTGCAGTGTAAGTGAATGCCCAAGCACTTGATGGTATCAACTCTTTATCTGCTGGTAATTGAGTATCATGGAGTGTTTCTCACTTTTTGTGACTTGGTGTAAATTGTATAAATTTTATCTCACTTAGGTTGGCAGGAAGAAAGTTAACAAACCTGATACATAACTTTGGAGAAGTGTCGGTAATATTTGTCTTCGACAGATGTTCCATTACAATAATGGTGTCATGAGCAAACACAGTACATTTCCACTTTACACCTGTCACAACTGAAGGCAGAACTTAGCATAAATCAGAGATTCTGAAGGACCAAGAAGGACAGAAGATGTTTCTCTACCCAAACACTATTCCAGATAAATTATTATTAAAAGACTAATAAGGTTCATAACACCCAGTACCAGTTGCATGTAGCCTATATAACTGCTTTATTTGATTTTCATTATTTCATGCATACATGGAGTGAATTTAAATTCCTTTCATAATTTAGTACTCCAGAGGTACGATCTTACGACAAATGTTTAACACCATAGGATGAGTATTACAGTCAGAAACTGCACATACATCTTAAGACAGTGTAGCTCAAATTGAATGAATTATGCACACTATATATACAGGGTGACCATCTGAAGTTTTGGATGAGATTATCTCGGAAACTATACATCACATAAAATTAGTGGGTAAGGCAACTTTGTAAGCTCGAAGGGGTACATCAAATGATACTACATGTGATCTGCAGCCCCGACCCCCTTGGGTGGGGTGGGGGCAACTTTTAAATCTTCATTTTTTATTGCACATTCGGATTCTCTATTAAAAAAAGCAAGCAAGTTTTGCCTGAAACATTTTTTTAAGCCATTGACAGATGGTGCTGAAATTGAGAAAAAAGTAGAATTGGGGAAGAACTCTGATTTATTTAGAATTATCCAAGAAAGATGCATCAAATCAATAAAAAATGTGCACCAATTCTTTTGTTATGCCAAATTAAGCTCCTTTTGTGCAAAATGCACTGTATCCTACTTTTGGCATTACCCAGGAATGACGACATGGACATAGTAGAATGTGTTCATTAGTGTGAAGCCCCTTGCCTCTCACAATTTGGGGTGCTTAATTAACGAAATTAGCCATGAAGAAATTGTTCAAAATTATCCCCATTTGCTTCAATGCATAAATTCAATCATCTGTGAAAGTTGTCCACAGTTTTGAGCAGCACATCCTGTGGTATGGCTGCACATACTATTCAAATGCATTGCTCCATATCGTTTCAAGTTGTGGGCTGTCTTTCATAAACAATAATTTTTAACTAAACCCACAAGAAAAAAATCAGGAGATGTTAAGTTTGGTGAATGTGGAGGCCACTGAATTGGTCTGCCGTGCCCTAACCACCAACCACGGTACCATAAATTTAAAATGTTCCACAAATTTTTAGCATAATGGGGAGCTGCTCCGTCCTGTTGGAACCACATTTGTTGCTTAGTTTCTAAATCAATATCTTCCTTTAGCTCCAACAAATCATCATGGAGAAGTTTTTGATAAGATTCCCAAGTAACATTTCGGTCAAAAAATTATTGTCCTATCAATAACCCATTTAAAATTCCACATCAGACCATTAACGACCGTGCGTGTTGATTGTCAATGGGTCTGTGCATGTGTGGATTGACAGGGGACCAATAATGACAATCACAATGATTTAATTCGCCATTGTTTTTTAATGTGGCTTCATTGGTGAACATAACATATCTAAAAAAAAATCATTGTCACTTCTTATAATTTCCAAGGCCCATTGACAGAAATGCATGCATATTTGCATATCTTTCTGTGTTAATGCCTGTGCCAGCATGATGTTCATGTGCCTTCAAAATCCTCAAAACAGTTGATTTCGGTATTTCAGTTTGTCTCTGAATCACACGACTACTAAATTAGGGATCCAGTCGAACACAGGCGAGAGCGGTATGGGCATGAGCTTAATTTCGATTGTATTCACGAAGACGAGGTGGACGGTGCGTGTATCCATGTTGAGCTCATTGAGTGCAAATTCGAATAATGTTTCCACTTGGATGTTGTCTGTTTGGGAAACAATCCGCATACAATTGCACAGCTGCAGCGTAATTGTTATGGCATTCACCTAAAGTTAACATCATATCAACAATCTGTGTAGGGGGATAGTGAGCCATGTTTCACTAAAGAATAATTTACTTTCATCAGTTGATTATGGTTCACGATCTGAAAGTGAAGTGACGTCTGATCGCATTGCACCGACCTTTATACTGAGCCATAGTTCACAGTTTGGCCATGGTAGCACCACTGTAGGGTGAGTAATGCAATTGTGAAGAGTTCCCTAATGAGATTTTAATACCATTCCACCTCCCTCCATCAAAAACTGTGGCAGGTAGGACACATTTTGTAACAAAATAGTTTAATTTGGCATAATGAAAGGATTGGGGCACATTTTGTATCAATTCGATGCGTACTTCTTGGATCGTTCTAAATAAATTGGAGTTCTTCCCCAATTTTAATGTTTCCTCATTTCATCGCCATCTGTCAATGGTTTAAAAAAATGTTCCAGACAAATCTTGACTACTTTTTTTTATGAAGAATCCAAATCTGCAATAAAAAATGAGGGTTTCCATTTAAGATTTAAAAGTTGTCCCCCACCCCACCCAAGGGGGCGGGGGCTGAGGGTCACGTATAGTATAATTTGCTGTACCCCTTTGAGCTTACGAACTTGGCCTACCCACTATTTTTACCTGATGTACAGTTTTGGAGATAATCTCATCCGAAACTTCGGATGGACCAACCTGCATATCTCCAAATATTCTTAATGAGAGCCCTTTGTGATTTCCAAAAAAATGTAAACCTTTCCTCATTGCATAACACCAAATTTAACACAGTTGCATACTTGCAAAGCAGTCAGAAGTCTGAAGTTTTTCTCTACATTAGAGTTTGAGTCTTTAAACATACTGAAGATGATTTATGTGGAAGACATTTTTTATGCATCATAATTTGAGAATATTTTTATAATGATGTTGCTAATCACTTACAGCAAAAATTCTCTTACCAAGATGTAGCTACTAATCAAACAGAATATATATTATTGTACTTCCAGTTATAGGTTACTCTTACAATTGTACTTTATAGATAAGTAACTGATGTATGTGTATGCTGAAATGTATCTGTGCCATTGTCCTAATTATCTGAATGTTAGTAGTCTGTTACACTGATACATGAATTAAAACTTGAACAAACAGATTGTGATCTGTGTATATTTCTGTTAAGCTACGGTCTTTCCAAGAATGACACAACACTTCAGTATTATAAAATATGCATCATATTAGTATATCAGAGGTTGACATGGGAATTGTGTGGGACTAGATATTATCACCCTTCTCACTGTGTATAAATGTTGCTCACAATCCAGTAACAGGGTTTATACCATTTTGGAGTATTATAAATTGTAAGATTCAACTAACACTAATCAGCATGCCAGGAAACTATGTAATCTTCCTTGGCATATGGTATGGGAAGACTTGTATATTGTCTTTTAGTGCGTCTTTGGCAGAAGTTGAAACAGGTGATTAATCCTTCATTCTATGTGTTGATGTTACTAGTAGATTTTAATAGTTGTGGTTCACAATGATATAGTATGGTCCAGCAGTGAAAGGACAGAATCTTTGTCCTTCAGTTATAGTTACACCTAATTTACCGTTCTTTCCTTTGTATTTGATACATATATACTGCTTTTCATGTGTGGTTATGTGTGTAGACTGGGAATTTTATCTGTATGTCATATCTCATGCAACACAGTGCATACTGTTAATGTATTTATAACTAAAGCCTCCAACAGACATTGCTTTCTTCTACAAAATGTTCACATGCAGGTCCACAACCTCCAAATTAGGTTATCAAACTTGCTAAATGGTATATACAGAAATTTTTGGTCAAGCTGGTGTAACTACAGTTGGGAATTTATTAATGACCTTGTAAGTATATGGTTGTCATTACTTTTTAAACTTTACTTACTCATAGAAAACTTACTGTAACATAATGTAGAAACACACAGATGAAGTTCTACGAAGCAGTATTTGCTTTCTGTTAATTAACCTGTGAATACAGGTAATTACTATATTTTGCCTTGGTTAAATTGTTATACAGCTACCAAAATGGTAGTATGTTTTCCTACAAAATGTCTCCATCAGTTGAAACACGCTAATTGTAATATCTCTCAGCTTTGTTATTTTATATTATGTTTTTCCACGTTTATTTTTTATTTTATTTATTTATTTAGCATCCGTGTCATTGCACAAATGATATTGGACTTGTCATACATAGAAATTAACAATATAGAATATACAAAATGAAATTGTCTACAGCTGGATTTGTCACACACAGAAATTAAAATATAGAATGTACAAAATGAAATTGTCTATAATAAATGACAGCAAACTTACAGTTTCTTTCCACATAAATGGTTTATAGTAATTTGTTTCTCAGTAACAATACATAACTTTATAACTATATAAAGTAAAGTATAATAAAAGCTGAAACAAACGAAGATAGAAAATTTTGGAGGTTAGTGTGTAAAGTCATTTTCTTGGTCTTCAAGATATTCATTTATTGAGTAGCAACATTTATCAATTAAAAATTTTCTAAGTTCAAGTTTAAAATTTGTATTGAACTTTAAATCTTTAATGTACTGAGGCAGTGCATTATAGAGCTAAATGCCCATGTCTCTTACATGCTTCAGAGTTCATGTTCTTCTTACTTGTTCTATGTGGAGATCATTCTTGTTCCTTATTTATAGTTGTGACAGTATGTATTTGTGTGGAACTGCTTAGATTAGCTTTGTTTAAGAGTACACATTTAGGTATATAGATTGATGGCAGAGTAAGTATTCCTAACTTTTTGAAAAGCGGTCTGCAGTGAGCTTGTGTTGGACTGTGGGTAATTATTCAAACAGCCCATTTTTGTAAAATAAAAATGTCTTTCAAATCAGATTTTGAGCTGGCCCAGAACACTATTCCAAATGAGGCAACAGAATGAAAGTATCCGAAGTATGCCATTCTGATGCCTTCTAGAGTACAAACATTTGCAATAACTTTCAATGCAAAGCAGACTGAGTTAAGTCTGTGTCTAAGAAATTTTACATGGTGTTTCCAATTCATAGCTTCATCTATATGCATTCCTAACACTTTTGCAAAATTCACTCTCTATTAGTCTGTCATCCAGTTCTAGATTAATGTCTACATCCTAAATCATTTTACCAAACTGTATGTAATTTGTTTTCTTTACATTGAGTGTAAGTTTATTTGTACTGAACCAAGTCTCAATACTTTTTAGGATTTTGTGAGTAGTTGACTGTAACGAGTTTTTAAAGTCGCTCACTATCAGACTTGTGTCATCTGCATATAGTACAATTTTGGCTGTATCATATTGTAACTGTAAATCATTGACATACATGAGAAAGCATAGTGGCCCTAAGATGCTGCTCTGGGGTACTCCTAAAGGAACTTCTTTTGCTTCTGAAACTAACCTTATTTTTTTTATTTGAATTTGGTGAGCTCTACAATCTGAGATCTGTTTTTGAGATATAACGCAAACCACATTTTAACTCTGCCTCTAATTCCTACTGCTTTCAGCTTATCAAGGAGGATTTCATGGCATACCATATCAAAAGCTTTAAATAGAACTAAATTGATTCCTGCTACACTTTTGTTTTTCTCCAGTTTTTTAATTATTTCTTGGGTGTAGTATATGGCTGCAGTTTCTGTGCTTTGTTTCGCATGAAAACCATGTTGATTACTATTCCAAAGTATATTATTGTCTAGGTAACTAGTGACTCTCAATTTCATCAGTTTCTCTAATATTTTCGAGGAAGCAGGCAAAAGTGACATGGGATGGTAGTTTTCTATTTTACGTCTGTCTCCATTTTTAAATAGTGGCCTCACTTGTGAGATCTTCAGTCGCTGAGGAAACACACCTCCACTGAAGGATAAACTTGCAATATGTGCTAAAGGTTTAGCAATCTGCACTGCAGTCCTTATTACGATTGAAACTGATACTTCATCAACACCTGCTGCAATTATTGGTTCTAAACTTCTAATCACTCTAATTACTTCCTGTTCATTTGTTGAAGGAATATTCAATCTGCAGGCAACCATTGCAGCATGTATTATTTTTTGTTTCGTGAAGTTTAAGTTTAGTGAATGTGGTACATTTAAAAAATAGTTATTAATATAGTTTGCCATTTCCTTCTTTTCTATATTGCAATTTTCGCTGCTTTTGAGTGTTATTTATTCCTCTTCTCCCAAGGTAGTAGTTTCATTCCTCACAATGTCCCATATAGTTTGTGGTTTGTTGTCTGAGTTACTGCTTAAATTGTCATTATATAGCAACTCTGCCTTTGCTATCGCCTTTCGGTATATTTTTCTGTATGTTTTTACATATTCTACAATCTATGGATCTTGCAACTGAACTCAGGCTCGTTCACTACCTATTTTTCACGTGACTCATCTCCAAAGGGGTTGGTAGTAAATGGTTGCATTTACGCCCCTACTATTGAGTCATATATTGGCTAGCTTTTGAACAGCAGTGAATTGAACTATACACGTTCAGACTAAAACTTATTTATTCAAAAGAAACACTTTAACTTTGTGGCCATGCATTTTTAAGTTCACAAAAATCCAATCTGTACAAATAATAATTGATGCAATTCATACACTGTTTATTGTCTTGCAGCTACACATGTTCATGTTGTTCCTTCACATACACTGGCGTCCATGCTTACACACACTGCACTTTACCACTCCCAACTTACCACTATAATGGACAATGACCAAAGACCCGGTTTTCCCGCTCATATCCACAGTCCTGAGTCGGGTCACGTGACACTACATTAGTCAAAATAATCCCTAAACAAGGCCACAATTCATTTACAATTTTTATAAGATTTAAATACTTAAATCTAAATACATTATATAATTTTACACGTTTATTGCCACACTTTTATAATTCATTGCAATTAAAAGAAAACCAAAACACTATGCAATGGAACTACAATGCCCATCAAAACACAAAACAACTATTTTCTGGTCTATTTTGCCCAGCATATTATCTCTGCTGCTGTGCCTTAAATTTAAATTATGAACTACTTGAAAGAGCTCCATATTATCCCCTGTAACCTTACATACCCTCACTTCATGGAGACATTACCTTAGTAATGGCAACATGAAGTAGCACCAAACAGAGCCAACCCATATTACTTTATATATAAACATTTTAATTATAACTATAATGGCACCAAACATGTAGAACAGTGTTATAGTGGTGAGTTAATGAGAGTAAATACTGTCATCAGAAAACATACAAACATTATCCAACAATGTATCCAACTCAAATATACAATTAGAGTGTCTCCTCTTGAATCTGGTTGGGTTGGCAAAATGCAAAGAAATTTACATAATATAAATGCCCATGCTAGTCTATATGTAGGTTGCACAATCACTGCACATTAACACTTCCACTTTTTACACATTTGTTTCTGTTGTTACACAAGGTTGTTGTAACCAGATCCTTGTGTTCACAGCTTTATGCATTGGAATGCAGGCTTCCCAAACTTGTCAGCGAGCAGTACTGTGCTTCCTCTTGTTAGCCAAGTCATCCTATCAAAATTTAGTCAAATCCTGATAAATCTTGCCTAGACATGCAGACCCACATTTCACAGGAGTCAGGCTATCCAGCCCCTCCCTGGAATATCCTGTGTTCACTGATCAGCCCTTATTGAGGTTTATACAAATGACAAACATGCACACAAATCAAACACAAACATGGCATAGTTAAATATATTCTATTTCACCCTTCAAATGTTCCCAGATCAGGAGCTCTGCCATTTCTACCCCCCACACCAATAGAATTTATTCCCAGATGCAGATTCTTGTGTTTTTAAGCACCCATTCAGCTATATCACTGTACATAAATAAGCTCAATTTTTTTCCATGAATTCCTATATCAATTTTCACATAATATTTTGTAATATCTTGAAACCCATTCTTTTCTGCCATTTCCATGGCTAACTAGATTTTATTAAAATCTCAACTATTTTTTAAACAAACTATTTGCAGATTTCCTCCCTCCTATATTCTCCACACATTTATACAGAAATAGAGACCATATATACAGTAGGTTTCAGTTCCTGTATGACTTTTTCAACAAGGCTTCTATCACACCCACATCAGTTGTACAAATCTATTGGACAACAGATTCCCTTATTGCAAATACATACAGTATAATGAAGTTTGTTGACCACCAACAGTGGCATTGCAACATACACAGTAACACAAATAATACTCCAGCTATAAATACACGTATACATAGATCCCAATAATTATTTTTTTATAGCCGCATATAAGAGTCATACCCCACATGCAAACGCACACTTTTTTCTTTTTAACTAGACAATAGTATACATCGGAATCTCACTTCCTTACCCTTTATTCTTTCACCACATATTTTTTCAACTCCGTTACATTTCTGAGTCCAAATGGCACTGGATATACCAACCAATATGCATTAGGGTGTGGACAACCAGTTATCTCAAAGGGTCCATGGTACAATTCAAATAACTTTTTGATTTCGCCATCAATGTCACTGATTTTTTCTTGTTCCTCACCAGCACCTTATCTCCCTCCTTTAACTTTGTTGTCTTATACCTTTCTCCATGCCTCCTCTGTCTCCCATGTTTTTTTTTTTTTTTTTTTTTTTTTTTTTTGCATCTTCTCTTGACTTGTCAAGCCTTGAGATGGAGGAAAATCTGTGTGTTCTGCTATTAGATTGTCTGGCTTGATATCTTTCATGAGCTCATAGGGTGAGAATCCTGTTACACAACTCATCACTGTGTTCATAAGACCCTCAAACACAGTTATATATTTTGCCCAAGTACTATGCTTTTTACTGCAATATGTCCCGCATAGCCTACCTAGCTCCCTCATATACCTCCCAGCCAGGTTCCCCACAGGGTGATAGACTGAAATACTTATATGCTTTATCCCAGATCTTTGTATAAACTTCCGCCACATACTAGATACAAATTGTTCTCCGTTATCAGACAGAACATTCTCTGGTTTTCTAAATGATTAATGGAAAATCTCATATAAACATGTGAAACAAATACTAATAAAGAGATAGAGGGGCTGGCCAGTACTTACCTCAGCTCAGTACAGCCAATAGATACACAAAAAACAGAACCAAAAATTTACATTCCTAGCTTTCGGAACAAATGTTCCTTCATCAGGGAGGAGAGAGGGGAAAGAAAGGGAAGAAGGGAAAGTAGATTCAGTTACCCACAACCCAGGTTATGAAGCAACAGGGAAAGGAAAACAGGGAGGGTAGCAAGCATGGAGGCATGGTTGTCAGAGGGAAGCCAAAGATATTCTACTGTAAGTACTGTGCCAGCTTCAAACCAAAGAGGATGCATACAGAAGTAAAGAGGTATATAGTACAAAGATAAACACAACTATGTAGGATGAAAAGATGCGTGAATGGCTAAAGAGGAAAGGGAAAGAGGAGAAGACTGAAGAGTAAATGGGAATGAGGTTGTTTAACGTAGGTTCAGTCCAGGGGGATGGCGGGATGAAAGGATGTGTTGGTGTGCGAGTTCCCATCTCCGCAGTTCAGAGGGACTGGTGTCAGGTGGGAGAAGCCAAATGGCACATACAGTGTAGCAGGTTCCTAGGTCCCTAGAATTATGCTGTAGGGCATGCTCTGCTACTGGGTATTGCACATCTCCTAGGCGGACAGTTCGTCTGTGTCCGTTCATGCACTCAGCCAGTTTAGTTGTTGTCATACCGATGTAAAAGGCTGTGCAGTGCAGGCATGTCAGTTCATAAATGACATGTGTAGTTTCACACGTGGCCCTGCCTTGAATTGTGTATGTTTTACCAGTAGCGGGGCTGGAGTAGGTGGTTGTGGGGGGATGCATGGGGCAGGTTTTGCAGTGGGGTCGGTTACAGGGGTAGGAACCACTGGGTAGATAAGGTAGTCTGGGAATATTGTAGGGTTTAACAAGGATGTTACGGAGGTTAGGGGGGTGATGAAAGGCAACTCTGGGTGGGGTGCGGAGAATTTTATCAAGGTATGATCTCATTTCAGGGGTTGACTTGAGAAAGTCATATCCCTCGCGGAGTAATTTGTTGATGTTTTCGAGGCCAGGATAATATTAGGTGACAAGGGGGATGGTTCTGTGTGGTCTGGGGATAGGAACATTGTTGTTGGACGGGGAGGAATGTATTGCTTGGGAGATCTGTTTGTGGACAAGGTCTGCAGGATAGTTGCAGGAGAGGAAAGCACTGGTTAGGTTATTGGTGTAATTGTTGAGGGATTCGTCACTGGAGCAGATACGTTTGCAACGAATACCTAGGCTGTAGGGAAGGGAGCGTTTGATGTGGAATGGATGGCAGCTATCAAAGTGAAGGTACTGTTGTTTGTTTGTGGGTTTGACATGGACAGAGGTGTGGATGTGAGCTTCAACAAGATGAAGGTCAACATCCAGGAAGGTGGCTTGGGTTTTGGAGAAGGACTAGGTGAAATTCAGATTCGAAAAGTAGTTGAGGTTATGGAGGAAATTAAGGAGTGTTTCTTCACCATGAGTCCAGACCACAAAGATGTCATCTATAGACCTATACCAGGCCAAGGGAAGCAGCTGTTGGGTCTTCAGGAAAGCCTCCTCCATGTGGCCCATGAAGAGGTTGGCATAGGACGGAGCCATCCTGGTTCCCATGGCCATTCCCCTGATTTGTTTGTAGGTCTGGCCTTCAAAAGTGAAGTAATTATGGGTGAGGATGAAGTTGGTAAGTGTGATAAGGAACGAGGATTTTGGAAGATTTTCGGGTGGGCGTTGGGAGAGGTAGTGCTCAAGGGCAGAGAGACCATGGGTATGTGGGATGTTTGTGTAAAGGGATGTAGCATCTGTGGTGACAAGAAAGGTTTCAGGTGGGAGAGGAGTGGGAATGGATTTGAGACGTTCTTGGAACTGGTTTGTGTCTTTGATGTAGGATGGGAGTCTGTGGGTGATAGGTTAGAGGTGTTGGTCTATCAGAGCTGAGATATGTTCTGTTGGGGCTTTGAAGCCTGCTACAATGGGACGGCCAGGATGGTTCTCTTTGTAAATTTTCGGTAATAGGTAGAAGGTAGGGGTACGTGGCTCAGGTTGAGTGAGTAAGTCTATGGAAGCCGTTGTGAGGCCTTGTGAGGGACCTTGGATTTTTAGGATTTTCTGCAGCTCAGTCTGGATGGAGGGAATGGGATCCTGGGTAACAGCTTTGTAGGTTGAGGTGTCGGAGAGTTGACGCAGTCCTTCTGCCACATACTCCACACGGTCAAGTATGACAGTTGTGGAGCCTTTATCCACTGGGAGGATGACAATAGAGTGGTCTATTTTCAGCTCCTTAATGGCACGGGATTCAGCTGGGGTGATGTTGGGGGTTGTCGGGATGTTCTTCAAGAAGGACTGGGAGGCAACACTGGATGTGAGGGATTCCTGAAATTTCTGCAAGGGATGGTTTTGGGGGAGGGGAGGAGGATCCCTTTGAGAAGGCGGTCGGAACTGTTCTAGACAGGGTTCAACACTGGGTCTAGTATTTGGGGGCTGTGTTTGGGTAGTGAAGTGATATTTCCAGTTGAGGTTCCGGGTGAATGAGAGGAGATCTTTAACCAGGCCAGTGTGGTTGAATTTAGGTGTGGCGCTGAAGGTTAAGCCTTTTGATAGAACAGATGTGTCTGGAGGAGAGAGGGATCTGGATGAGAGGTTTAGAACTGAATTGGGACTGGTGATATGTGGCATTTGACTGTGGTTATAGTTGAGATTTGGTCTGTGTGGGGTATGTGCTTGGATGGGGAGATCGAGTAGGTTGGTTAGGCTAGGTTTGTTGGCTATGAGGGGGGTTTGTTGAAGGTTCTGTTGTGGTTGGTGTTTGTGAGGGATAGGGAGAGGGACCCCACTTCTTAGCTGTTGCACTAGCACTGTGGATAGTTTTTTTTGGTGGTGTGTGGCATGGAACTCAAGTTTGCAGCTGGCTTCTAGGATGATGTTCCTGAGTGTGTTCTCCAAGCAAGGGTTTGAGAGGTGGAGGACTTTGAAGAGAGATAGGAGATGTTGGGAGTGGTGGTTACATGAAGTAGTGTAGAGATTCAGGACAAGTTGGGTAAGGGCTAAGGATTGAAGGTTTTGGAAGTCCAGGAGAGACTGGTGGAAGGAGGAATTGCACCCAGAGATGGGAACTTTTAAGGTAAGTCCTTTAGGGGTAATTCCAAAGGTTAAGCGGGACTAGAGGAAAAGTATGTGGGATTGCAGTTTGGCTACGGTGAATGCATGTTTCTGGAATGAATGTAAATAATGTTGTATAGGATTAGGGTACATAGTGGGTAACTGGTGGGTAGGGAAATTAAATAACTAAAGTTAAAATAGTAATCATAAGAAGGAATAAAACACGGAGGGAAGGATGAGAAAGAAAGAGATTGTGTTGGTAATGTTCAATACCAAAGGAAGACCACTAAATAGGAAAAATACGGAAAAAGTTGACCAGACCAAGCAAGTATGTCCAGATCAGGGGAAAAGAACACACGTTGCTCAAAAACAGAGATAGCGAGTGGCGAAAAAAAGGATCGCGCGTGCCGCATGAGAGATCGCGCGTGCCGCAAAAGAGATCGCGCGTGCCGCAAAAGAGATCGCGCGTGCCGCAAAAGAGATCGCGCGTGCCACAGAAATGTCTCAAAATCTCTGGTTTTATAACATTCACAAAGTAATCTTTCTCTAGCTTGTTAATTATATTCTGGCTAGTCGCCTTTTTCAGTGGATACAGCTTTACAAACTTTGAGAATACATCAACAGCTAAAAGAACATTCTTTACACCCCCTCGACCTGTTGGCAGCCTCCCAAATAAATAAATAGCCAACAGTTCACCATTTATTTTAGGAACAGTATTCTGCATCTCTCCTTGTACTGCAGTAGTATTATACTTCACTTTTTGACATTTGTCACAAGAAGCCAACTGTCTCTTTATCCTCCTGCCCATGTTGTTAAAAACTAACATTGTCTTGCAGTATTTCCAAACATTTTTGAGCCCCATAATTCCCATGGCTAAGGTGGATGTAATTGATTAATTTTTCCACATGCTCATCTGGAAATCATACCTTCCACTCCTCTTTGTCCAAATTTCTTCGTCTAAATAAAATCCCCTTATAAATTCTATAATATTTAGCTATTTTTTCATGTTCTTTACTTCCCTTCCAAAGTTTGTTTTGATAAACTTCAAAGGTTTGGTCCCCATTCTTAAGTCTTCTCATGTGCTTACAGATGGATTTGATTTCCTTCTCTCCACCCAGTCCTTTCATATACAATATCTGTAGTTCTTTCTTGTCTCCATTCCCTTCATGTTCTTCTCTAATGAAAGGTACGCTTGATAAGGCATCAGCCACATTGTTGTCTGTGCCTTTAATATATCTTATCTCATAGTTAAACTGCTACAGAAACATGGCCCATCTCATGAGTTTATTATTTAACAGTTTACATTCTTGCAAATAGCTCAGAGCCTTATGGTCTGTGTAAACAATCACTTTCCTACCTTCCACATATATCCTGAACTTATGAAATCCAAAAACTATGGCTAAAAGTTCCTTTTCTGAGATACCATACATTAATTCACGTTTGGACAGCATTCTGCTTGCAAAAGCAATTGCCCTGTGCTCAGTCTTCCCATCTACTATCCTCTCCTGAAATAGCACTGCCCCTATCCCATAATCTGAGCTGTCTGCCCCAATACAGAAAGGCAAAGACAAATCTGAGTAGTACAAAATTTTGCTATTTTTTAAGCTATTCTTTATGGCTTTAAATTCCCTGTCACACTCAGATGTCTAGCACCAGGTTACACTTTTCTTTAATAGTCTACATAAGTTAGGTGAATTCAGGCTATAATGACTTATATACTTCCTGTTGAATGAACATAGTCCTATAAATGATTTCAGTTGTTTCCTGTTTGTTGGCACCTTGCAGCCAACAATAGCCTTGATTTTCTCTTTATTGGGCAAAATGCCATCAGGAGTTAACTGATGACAGAGAAATAGTAATGTTGCTTGAAAAAATTCACACTTACTTCACTTAAGGGTCATCCCCCATTTATACATAGCCTTGAATACATCCTCCAACAGCTGACAGTGCTCTTCCCAATTGCTACTCGTAATCAAAATGTCATCTACATACACTGTCAATTTTCTCATTAGTTCATCACCCAACACATGACTTAAAGCCCTCACAAAAACTGCAACAGGTATTGATAAACCAAATGGCACAACTGTAAACATATAAGTCCTGCCCTCAAATAAGAAAGCAGTGTACTTTCTGCTCTCTTCAGCCAATTGCACCTGCCAGAACCCGAAAGCCAAATCAACACTTGACAGAATTGTATCATTATAAAATTTTTGCAACAGCTAATTCATGTTCTCTGGCTGATCATTTTCTTTGACTATTATTTTATTTAACTTTCTTGCATCCAATACCATTCTTATAGAGCCATCCTTCTTTTTCACCACCACTACTATTGGATTACAATACTCACTCCTCCCCATTTCCAGTATGCCCCACTTCAACATCATCTTTATCCTCGCCCTCACAGCCTCTCTATTAGCTATTGCTATAGGATAAGGTTTGGCCCTTATTACTACATGTGGCAATACCCTCAAAACATAACTGAAATCTACAACTTTTCCAGGTCTGTCAGAGAACACATGTTTATGTTTACTCAATAAATCTGTAAGCTGCACCTTTTATTCCTCATTTAAATGTCCCATTTAATTTACTTTGTCATATATCTGCTGTT
The DNA here is from genome assembly GCF_023898315.1 of Schistocerca nitens. NCBI lineage: Eukaryota > Metazoa > Arthropoda > Insecta > Orthoptera > Acrididae > Schistocerca > Schistocerca nitens. Next base: position 608,039,686 of record NC_064620.1, read on the forward strand.
CAGTGCACATTTCATCACCTACCTCATCTGTCCTTTGTAAATGAGTCATTGTCTCACCTCCTTTTAATTCCCCTTTAAATTTTATTCTTCGTCTGTTTCCACCAGCATGAAATTCTACCACTCTGTCCTGTACAAAAATGCTACTGTCATACTTGTACAAGAAGTCCATACCCAAAACTACATTCAATGCCAAACCCTTCACCATAAAGCAACTAATATCAAAACAATACTCATTACTATTAAATTCCAGTAATACTTCTCTGGTGATGGGCTTGCTACATGTCCCAGTTGCTGTCTTAATTTTGACTCCTGTAACTGGTAATTCTATTAATCCTAAAACCTTTAATTTGCTGCCAGAAAGATTCAGAAATTGCAGATAAACTTGAGCCAGAGTCTAATAATGCTATACCTGTAAATCCTCCCACATTGATATCAATTATTGGCTGTATCACCTCTATTTCTACTCTGTTCTGCCCTGATTCCTGTAATAAATCTCTTTCTACTTCACCCCTGCTTTCCTCTTGCATAATTCAAATATCTTTAGGCCTTTGTCCAAAACATACATCAGTATCCCCTTTAAACAGATCCTTAATAGCAAACTCAACATTCTCTCCTTCACTTAGTTCTTCCAATTTTCTGGCAATTTTAAATTTTATTTTACCCCACTCCTCAGGCATCAAAGCTTTATGTAATTTTGCATAGGACACCCAATCACTCAAATCATAATCAGCCTCCTCCTTTCCTAACCATCTACAATTAACATCTTTCAGGCTTGCATCCCCATCAGTTAAGAAAACATGGGTTTCAATTTTATCTTCTGGGCAACCTACAGCGACATTCTCCATATTATTACGCATTTCCATATCCACATTGAACTTATTATCACTACCACAGTTAACACCTGTTCCCACAAGCACATTAGTAGATAATTTACCAGCATTTTCCACATTGTCAAATATACCACTCATATTAGCCTTTACATCACACTGAGTAACCCTCTCCTCACCTTTTCCACAATCCTCCATACTATTTCCAATAGACATCTCTACCCATTCATCACATCCATCATTACTGTGAACATTGCCCCTTTATTCCATATCCACCTCTGTTTCCCCTTTTGGTGAAACCACCTTTGTCTCCGATCTTTCAACGAATTTTGCTGTACACAAACAAATATTGTCCTCTTCTGCTTGAAATTTCTGTTCCCTCTTAAACATGTCATCAAAAACTCAAACTGTTCATTGCTGATATTAGACTCGTTCCAGTTTTTCCTCTTATACCTTTTATCTGTATTTCTATAATTGTTAAAACCTCCCCACAGATTTTCATTTCCTAAGACAGCATCCATATGACACATACCAATTTCCCTATTTTCCTTGCTGACTTTATTATTCATCCCATCATGTCCTTGTCTGGCCCTGTTCACATAATTACCAGCCCCCCTGAAGACCTTAAGTGAGGCATCAACTAGTTTTTTGATTGCCTACCCTGTCCATTTGTATCTGGCTTTCCTATTCTCATACCTTCTCTATCACTCCTCATCTGATCAAAATTCTCTCTTCTCCCCCCAAAATTTCTGTTATATCTTTGTGGCCTGCTTCTCCAATCTCTATCCTGATTATTCTGATCAGTTCCATCTTCTCTCCACCTGTTATGATTATTACTGTCTCATAATTAATACTGTTTCCCCTTTCATGATATGTTCAACTCTCCCTCTGTTCCATGTATTTAGGTCTGTAACACAATGCCCTGTCCATATTATCCACAAAATTAAGAAATTCTTCCACTGAATCTGTTGCACTGTGAATCAGATCCCATTGCAAATGCTCTGGTATCTTCTCTTTGGTGTAGGTATTTCTATTAATACACCCAGTGGCCTATCCAGATGATTTAATTTATTCAGTTCTCTAACACAGAACTCTCATATTTTCCTTTCCACTCTTGTAACTGGGTCCATTCAAAAAATCGTTTTGCAATCTCAATTGTTTTGCCTGGCCCCAGTATTTGTTCAAGAACAGGTTTTTCAAAGGTTTTAAATCACAAAATTTATCATCATTTTGGTTTGCCGATGTCTGAGCTCCCCCTTCCAGCTGCCTCTTAACATATTTAATTTTTGCCTGCTCACTCATCCCTGTCATAAAGCTATTCTTACATGCAGTTAGAAAGTCAACTGCTTGGTATTTATTCTCCCTACTGAAAGGTTTTGACTGAAATCCATGCCCCATAGGATATCCCAACAATAAATTTCCATTCCCTGCTGCCACATTATTAACTGTTTCCCTCAAGACATTTATTTCCCCTTATAATTCCTTCTATTGTCGGTAATCCCCTTATGGCAATCCAGCACTCCTATCTTAATGGATTCAATGTCTGCCTCTGTTTGTTTTTTAAATAATGTGCATTTCTGTTCCTGTACCTGAACCTGCCCCACAACATTACTTTGCACAGTGTCCAACTTGGCTACTAGTCCTCTTTCAACCTCATCAACTCTCTCAATAATTCCCTCAATAATTTTAACTGTGTTTTCGACTTTATCTGTAATTTGAGTGAATTTGAGATCTAGCTGATCAAATTTTTCACTCACTGTCTTTATTTTATCACTAAGCCTCAATTCCATATCCCCTACTTTCGAATCCATTTCTCCAACTATTGCAGATTTTATATTCCCTATTTTTGAGTATATTTCTCCTAATTTACTAGTAAGTTTTACAAAAATGTACTCAGGTCACTTTCTAGTATCCAGCCTTTTTTTTTTTTTTTTTTTTTTTGCATGCTAGGGCTACTACAGTTACTCCTAACATCCACTGATTTGCCTTCACTTTGAGATTCATGCGTCTCATCAGCCATGGCTAATGAAAGGGCACAATTTTGCAATGTAGCTGCTGGCTGTACTTATCCTTTATATCCTTGTGTGACGCGACATCTGCAGTGAGCTCCGCAGCACATCTATGCAATGAATCATAGTCGGCGGCATGGACATGCAGCAAACTCAATCAGGAGTGAGAACACATTGCGTGGGCCCCTGGAAGCATGTAGTCATGATGGTCGGTGGCATGGACAATGGTGTTGATGGTTTTTTCCTCCGGCAACACACGGACACGGCATGGACGACTGTTTTACTCACGGCAACACGGAGTCGACTCATCAGGCTGAGTAAATGACTGCCTCACCATCGTGGTGGCCTTATATCGGCATAACCAAGGGGCAGCGCATATCTTGTCCAGCACAAAAACACTCCGCTACTGCTAATGCACCGATTTAGCTCAGAGCCCCCACACTGACTGTTCAAAAGCCTAAACATCAGACGAACACCCAATTCCGAAATACTATGGAATATTGAAGAAAGTCCTATCCCAGATGAGCCCCCAATTGCAACTGAACTCAGGCTCGTTCACTACCTATTTTTCACGTGGCTCATCTCCGAAGGGGTTGGTAGTAAACGGTTGCATTTACGCCTCTACTATTGAGTCGTATATTGGCTAGCTTTTGAGCAGCAGTGAATTGAACTATACACATTCAGATTGAAACTTATTTATTCAAAAGAAACACTTTAACTTTGTGGCCATGCATTTTTAAGTTCACAAAAATCTGATCTGTACAAATAATAATTGGTGCAATTCGTACACTGTTTATTGTCTCGCAGCTACACATGTTCATGTTGTTCCTTCACGTACACTGGCGTCCATACTTACACTCGCTGCACTTTGCCACTCCCAACTTACCACCATAACGGACAATGACCAAAGACCCAATTTTCCCTCTCATATCCAAGGTTCGTATGAGCAGTTGCCAGTGGGCTCGTGAACTTGCGCAGAGCTGAATTCGCATATGAGCAGTGCCTTCCTCCCATTTCTGGCTACTTGAAGTGTGGCTGTTTCCTGTATGAGCAGTAGCAGCAAGTAGCCAGAAGCTACTCAGAAAAAATTTTCTGGCACACCCAAGCTACCAGATTCGCGCATTGAGTTATATGGGGGGGGGGGTCCTTCCCCATGTGACCCGTGTATATGTTTTGTGTCTTCTTTTACAGCTCCCACATCAATGAAAACAAAACAGATTTCTGTGGCTGGGAGCCATCAAGTGAATTAATATACATTCTCATAACCATGAAAGACCTAAATAAGTTAGTAGTTTCAATTTTCTGATTTTCTACTATTTCCACGTTATTAGCAATCAACCATTAATGTCTTAATGAAGCTATTTCTGTCTGTTTTATAGAGAAATTTGCTTCAGTTAATTTTTTTTCCACTGAGGCAGTTAGTTTATTTGAAACAAAGTGTTTCATTCTGCACAATTGGCTACTTTCAACCTCATTCAATTTAAAGTGCAAGTTTTCATTTTCTGGGACGAATGACGTTATACCATAATAAGGATCCAAACATGAGAATACAGTACTGGACCTCCAAGAAAATTGCTATCACGAAAACCACATGAAAAGCTGAATATCAGGTACTTGAGAGTGCATCAGGACATTGAAATGTGCAATTAGAACGGAATGAAGCATTTTAGTACGGTTTATGAAATTCTGATGCTGCTGGAGTAGTCTCTGATGTCCTGTTCCTTTTATGACACTGTAAGATCTCTTAATGCTATATATGTATGAACATACGTGAACATTGACTTGAAGCTGACTAAGTAGTCAAATTTGGACAGTAGTTTGGAACTAAATATTTTATTTCAAATATAATGATAGGTGTAGCAGAATTTTACAAATCTCCCTTCTGTGAAAGTGGTTTTCGATCACAAGGCACTTGCTAGTACTTCCTCTAGGCCTGAAGTTATTTCTTAATTTGTGTTTATGTCTTAAATTTATAGAATGCCATTCTATGCTAAATTTTAGACTGGCAGCATACCGTGTTTTATCGTTTTAACCCTCCACATGGCTTCATATTTATTCCTAGAGTAGAATATAAACTGTCAGTTGTACAGTTTCTCTGCCTCACAGACAACCATGTTAATTTTTTCACATTTTGAAATAGTCATGAATTTATTGACCTTTATTCCGGTGTAAGCTACACAACAAACTCTTATTTGTTGCAAGAAATTTGCATTCCATCCTACTAGTTTTTTGCAGTGCTGTGTAGATGTAAACCTGTTGGAAATGCTACATAACAATATTGCAGAGTACGAATTTTTTTAAAAAATCTATCAAAGTCGCCCCTTCGCAGAATTTTATGGCACTTTGAGCTGTGGAGTCTAATTTTGAAATGACATTTTTCCAAGAACTGCTTCCTTATTTGCATCCTTTATCTGTGTGGGATATGATAAAACAATTGCTCTAAGTGCAACTCGGTATGTCCTCTCAACAACATGCCGCACGGCTACACATGGTCACGTGATGCCCCACCAGAAATACGACTAAAAGCGTACGAGCAGAGCAAGCACCAAGCACGGGCTGCCTACATCATCATAGCTGCGCATGCGCAGTAGAGCCTGTTGTCTGGTGCTCTCTGGCAACTGCTCAAATGAAGCACCACAGTCCTGAGTCGGGTCACGTGACACTACATTAGTCAAAATAATCCCTAAACAAAGCCACAATTCATTTACAATTTTAATAAGATTTGAATACTTAAATCTAAATACATTATATAAGTTTACACATTTATCACCACACTTTTATAATTCATTGCAATTAAAAGAAAACCAAAACACTATGCAACGGAACAACAACACACATCAAAACACAAAACAAGTGTTTTCCGGTCTGTTTTGCCCAGCATATTATCTCTGCTGCTGTGCTTTAAATTTAAATTATGAACTACTTACCTTACAATCTGAGGAAGTTTTAATTTCTTGGTTCAGTCTTTTCATGGTTGCACTGGAAATCCTAATGCCTATAGTTATCCAAGGTTTCTGTGCTTTTTGTTCTGAAGACTTGGACCTCACTAACTTCTTAGGTAAACACATTTCATATTGTGACATGAATATAGAAGAAAAAGTATTATATTCATTATTTGACTTGATTCTGATCTCACATCTGTCCAGCTTTCATTGGTTAGACAGTTAACAAAATATGAGCAGTTTTCTTTAGAAAAAATTCTTTTATAAGTGTGACGTTTTTTTCACACGCACTGGGGGAATGGTAAGCACTAGATCATTATGATCAGATAAACCAATGTCAGTGTTATTCATTGGAATCTATCTATTCATTGGAATCTATTACCTATGAGGGTCTGTGATGTGTGCATTATTCGGGTAGGACCTATTACATGGGGTAACATGTTAAAACTCTGTAAAATATTCAGAAATTTATCTGCACAGAAGATTTATGTTAAAATCCCCACAAAGAAGCACAGTAGCTTTTTCAGTGTACCCAATGTTTAACATAATTTCTAGTTTTGAAAAAAAAATTATCTACATCTCCACATGGTGACCTGTACACAATCATTACTATCATTTTCCTTTGCTTACCATACAACTCAATAGCAGCTGCTTCAAAATGCTTTTCTACACTTGACTTTTCAATATCATATCTTCTTTTGAATTTTATCCCTGTTTTTGTATAAATACAGACACCACCACTTCTGGCATTTTCCCTACAGTAAGAGCTAGCTAGTCTAAAAGGGTGTATAATGATGTTGTTTAATTCATATTCCATACACCAATGCTCTGAAAGACACAAGCACTCAATGTTAAACTCATCTAAAGCAACCCCTAGTTCAAGGTATTTATTTCTCAGAGACTGAATATTTAGATTGATAACTTGAAAAGAATTTGACGGGAGCCTAGATTAATTACACTTACAGTTTGTTTTACTGACCTGGTTGTAGAAAAGTTGGTTGTCTGCACATTTGTTGAAAGTTCTATACTGCAACTTTTCCTGTTCTGGGATAGAAAAAAATCCTGATTCATTCTTGAAGGTCGTTTTGGTCTTATGCTTATTTTTCCATTCTTCGGTGTGTCGGTTATCACTGTAGGCTGCACTGATTTTGTTTTTCCATTATTCTTGCAACTACTTGGAATAGTGGTGTGTGTCCCTAAATTATTGATCTTGCTTTCAGATTTCTGTGTGCTTGTTCCAGCAGGAGTGAGCTGTACTGCATTTGCTATTACATTGGTTCTTGAAGCTGTTGGAGTACATAATTTGTTTTGAACTAGGCCTTTAGGCACAGCTTTCATAGTTAGAGAAGGTGCCATGGTTGTTACCTTAGTATCTATACACATATTAGAGTACTGTGTTGTGTCTTCTGCTTCAATTTGTAATATAATAGGATCATCATCTTTCTTGTCAATAAATTTCCAGATGAGCTTTTTTATTTGTGAACAGACATATTGCTTTCCCATATTATTCAAATGCATACCATGTCTGGTATAATTCACAGTTTCTAAGCCATCAAGTTTTAAAAACAATGTATTTGGGAAGGCTTTGGTAATCTTTTCCAGTGTTCTGTTCATGACTTCAATTTCCTTGTTTACACACAAACTTGGAACTAGATCTTTTCTGAGTGGTATGCTTGATAACACTACATTTAGATTTTTTAAATGATTCAAGGCCTTTCTAGCAGATCTGATGGCTTCTCGGGCATTGTTTTGGTAGACATCATTTGCACCACCAAATATTAAAGAACATCCTTTTTAGTTAGTGGGCATGCTAGTGTTTTGCAGTCCTGTGTGACTTTATTCATTGGAACACCCAGTTTAACTATACCTGTTGCATTAGCTTGTAGTTCTTTCAACATTTCTGCTATTTTTCGTCCATGACTGCCAGCAAGAATAAGAATTTCTCCTTGAAATCCAATGTGTCCCTTTGTATTGTGTTTTTGTTCTGGTCTGTCACTTTTTTTTTTATAATGTTCACCATTATTTGCACTGTTGCTTATACCAACGCATTCCGTAACACACACACTTGAGTCTATTGCTGTCATATTTAGGCTTCTGAACCCTTCATTCTGCGTTTCTTTTTTACTATTTACAGTTTTCATAGGTTTTGTTTTGGATGACCCATGGAATTTCAGGTAACTTAGAAGTTCAGTATTTTCCTTTCAAAGTTTTATTATATCACTCTTTAAAGAATGAATTGCTGATTGCATATTTATGATGCATTCTTTTAGATGTTCAATATCAGCTACAAATTTAGTACATGGCGTATTTTTACCTCCAACGGCTGTATTTTCGTTCTGAGAAACATCGCATACTTCCTGCACAGGAATGATTTTCTTTCGCTTCTTAAGTGACACTATTAATAACAATAAATTTTGGATCACAACAGACAAGGAATCTTTTGCATATTACACTTTTTTCACACTTTACGTTTATATTTTCAGGCTAACACATTCGCGATTTCTTACTCGCCACCATGACAACAATCTGAATTTGTAACACAATGTAGGAGGGGCATTCAATAAGCAATGCAACATATTTCTTTTCTCTCAGTGTCAATTCAAAAAAAATGCCCAATTTAGTTTTGGGGCATGATGGAATCATAGGAACTGAAGTAGGAATATTCCATGATGTTCCGATAAGTGGCAGCACTATATGTAGGCTTCAAAATGGCTTCTGTAATGGAGATGCCTTCCAAGCAGACACCTGTTGAGTTTTCTGTGCAAAAACAGACAATCGCAGATGTTCATAGGCTCTTGCACAATATCTATGGAGACCTGGTACTGGAAAAAGAAGCATGCCAGCCACACACAGTTGTGACTCCTGCAATGTTGGAACACGCTGACACTCTGTTCTGATCCACTGACCACAACACGTTTCTGCTCAGATGGATGTCTCTGTTGGTAGTGCAGACACACTCGACTACCAATTGGGGCCCCCAGGGGCTCAGCATTCATTTGCTGGGTATGGGCTTGGCGACCCCGGGGTACCTGAGCTGGGGACTGGTAAGCGCCGCCAGTCCCCTGTCACCGTAAGCTCTGAGCATACTTCAGCGACCACCGTGCGGCACGGTGGTGGAACGTTGTGTGTCTCAGGGAATGGGGATCTTGGCTTGACCACCCGGATCACGAGGATGGAATAAACCTCTATAAAAAGCCCCTCAATCTCAAGGTGTGCTGCACGCTGATGAGATGCATGGATGTTGAGGTGGAACAATCGATAGCGGGCAACCTCTGGGGAACCTGCCGCACCTCAGTTGTATAAGGCTTACCTAGACACGCAGGGCTCTGTCTAGGTGGACTTCTAGTTCCCTAGCTGCTCGTGGGACCGAGATGGATCCTTCAAAATCCTCTTTTCTTCCTCCCAGCGGAAAGGGTGGGCCGCTGGAAGGTTCTAACACCCAGTCTCTTAGGAGGGCCCGTGCAGTCAGTCCCCCTGACTCCGGCGATTCTTTAAAAAGTCCAGTCTTAGGTATCAGAACGCATTCTGGTAATCCGAATGTGTTTCTCATTGTGAAACGGAAGGAGGGTAGTTTTGAGAAGGTTTCGCCCTTCTATATACAAAAGGGATTGGAGGGAATCTGTGGCTCCTTAAAATCGGTGAAGCGCTTACGTAATGGGACCTTGCTAGTGGAAACTTCCACTTCCCAGCAAGCAACTAACCTCCAATCTGCTAAATGCCTTGGAGAGTATGCCATAGACACTGAACTGCACAGCACCTTGAACTACAGCAAAGGTGTTGTGACATGCCGGGATCTAGTTGATATTCCCAAGGAAGAACTGCAACGTGAGTGGGCTCCAGAAGGTATCGTTGATGTCCAACACATCATGAAGAGGGTTGATGGCACTCTTGTCAAATCTGACTCCTTTATTCTGACCTTCAGTAGCACAAAACTTCCTGAACATGTTAAAGCTGGAAAGCCTTTGCCTTAGTGTGAGGCCTTATTTCCTGACCCCAATGCGCTGTTTTAAATGACAGCGTTTTGGGCATACCACCTTAGGCTGTAAAGGCAAAGCGACTTGTGGAAACTGTGGTCAGGCTGCTCATGAAGGAGTTGGTTGCTCGTCTCTGGCTAAATGTATTAATTGCTCTGGGAACCACCCTGTTTGGAGTAGGGACTGCCGAATATTTTTAGAGGAACACAAGGACCAGGAAATAAAAACAACCAAGTGTATCCCCTATGGTGAGGCCAAGAAGATCTATAAGTCGATGCTACCTCCCACATTTGCTACATCTTTTGCCTCCCTGGTTCAGAAGCCTACTCCAAAAGTCGATGCCTCAACGCAGACCGAGGTGGTGAGTGTTGGCACTAACACCTACAGCTGTTAGTGCGCTTGCAACGCAGCTAGTGTTTCAGAGCCAGTAGCCCCTACTCGAACGGCAGGCAAAGGCACAGTGGCGAACTTGGTCAGCCCCTCGCACCTCCAACAGCTGAGGTTGTTCCCAAGCCCAGTGCGCCAATTACCACTCCCACATCAGCTCCCCCAAAGTCCACCAAACCACAGAAAGCTACTGTACAGCAGCAACAGCGGGTCAAATCCCGTGGTAAACCATCTGACCATGCAGATGTTGTTTTACGTGAGGCTTCATCTGACTCTTCCCCAGAGTTGATGGAGTACGATGTATGTGTGGGGCAATCATCTCGTCCCACGCCTGCCCCTCCACCTGCTGCGGTCTCCCCGCCCCGTCGGAGAGACAGGATGAAGGTGCTACCCCCAACATAGATGGCTCCCATACTCCAGTGGAACTTGCAAGGGTTCAGGACGCATGTGGAGGAACTTCGTCTACTCTCTCAGGGTAGACCACTGTGTCTCTGTCTCCAAGAGACGTATTTCCATCCATCATACTCCCCTGAGATACGAGGCTATTCACTCCACAAAAAGGACGACCTGTGTGGAGAGAGAGCTAGAGGAGGCGTCGGTATTTTCGTCAGGACGGACTACCACTCCTCGCCTCTCTCACTTACGACGACTTTACAGGCCGTCGCTGTGTCCGTGCACGTGCGTCATCCATTGACTGTATGTTCACTTTACTTGCCCCCACATGATGCTCTTGATGAAGCGGCCCTCACCGACCTTCTTACACAGCTCCCCCAGCCATTCATTATTTGTGGTGATTTTAATGCCCACAATGTGCTTTGGGGCTCTGCAATTACCTGCCCCAGGGGTAGAGCAATTGAGAGGCTTCTCCTGTCATCCTGTGCCTACTTGCTCAATGAAGGACAGAGTACTCATTACTGCACAGCGATAGGGTCATTCTCTGCCATTGATCTCTTGCTTTGCTCTCCAGCTCTTGCCGCCAGTGCTCACTGGGAAGTGGTTGCTGACTTGCACGGCAGTGATCATTTCCCAATCTGGTTTCACCTGCCAGATGGCGTGGGCCCCGAAAGGAGACCACCACGATGGGTGCTCAGTGGAGCCGACTGGACACTTTATAGCCAGTTGGCCCAATTTGAACACTGTGCGAATGTTGAGGTGTGGGTGGATCATATTACCAAAACGGTCCACCACACCGCTGCAGCATCCATTCCACAGTCCACAGGCCACCGGAAGAGGCCACCTGTGCCTTGGTGGAGTGCCGAATGCCGCCCTGCAATCAGGACCAGGCGTGCGGCTCTGCATCGGTTCAAGTGTCGGCCGACTGCTGAGAATCTTGCAGCCTTTCGGGTGGCGAGGGCAAGATGTTGCCGCATTATTCGTGAGAGCAAGAAGAGGTCGTGGCAAACGTTCCTGAACACCATTAATCGTTCCACCAAAAGTTCCATTGTGTGGGAAGCCATGAGGAGAATTTCTGGCAGAGGAGGGAGGTGCCCCATAGCTGCTGTAATGCCTAACGGCACTCTCCACACGGATCCGCGGGACATTGCCCAGACTATGGCAGCGTATTTTGCCACAGTTACTGCAACAACCAGTCAGGATCCAGGTTTCCAGCGCCATAGAGCGGTTGCTGAGAGATGTAGTCTGAACTTCCAGTCCACCTCTCATGAAGTTTACAACTGCCCATTTTCTATGTGGGAGCTGGATTCTGCATTGTCTGGAGCTCGTGACACATCCCCTGGTCACGACAGGATCCATTACAGTATGCTATGGCACCTCACAATGCGGAACAGAGAACTACTCCTCGCACTTTTTAATGAGATTTGGGCGTCAGGTCACTTTCCTGACACGTGGCGTGAGGCAGTTTTAATCCCTTTTTTAAAACCTGGGCAAGACCGCACGAGCCCAAGTAGCTACCATAGTATTGCCCTCACTAGTTGCATAGGGAAGACCTTGGAGCGGATGGTCAACCGCCGCCTTGTCTGGATGTTAGAATCCCGGCAACTCCTTACTCGCTTTCAGTGTGGGTTCAGGAGGTTTCGTTCCACCTTCGATAACTTTGCCCTCCTGGAGGAGGCTATACAACAAGCTTTCCTACGCCGTCATCACCTTCTAGGTGTATTTTTCGACATCGAGAAGGCCTACGATACCACTTGGAGGCGTCTCATCCTGGAGCAGCTTCACGAATGGGGTTTTCGTGGTTGTCTTCCTCTTTTTATTCAGTCTTTCCTCTCGCTACGATATTTTAGATACCGAATTGGTGATGTCCTGTCTGATCGCTTTGTGCAGGAGAACGGTGTCCCTCAGGGTAGCGTTTTAAGTGTGACTCTCTTTGCCATCGCTATTAATAGCGTTACGTCCATAGTGAAAAGTACTGTCCAGTGTTCTTTGTTTGTGGATGATTTCTCTTTGTTTTGCTCTTCTTCAAGCCTTGCAACGACAACTCGTCAGTTGCAACTTACAATTAGGCATTTGGATGACTGGGCGCAGAAGAGTGGTTTTAAGTTTTCCACCGAGAAGTCTGTATGTGTTCTTTTTAACCGTTCTCGTTCGATTTTAACCTTTCCTGAGTTGAGGATGAGGGACACTATTCTTACTTTTAAAGACACGGTGAGATTTCTGGGGCTCATTTTTGACTCGAAGCTCACGTGGTTACCTCATCTTAAAGACCTGAAATGGCGGTCACTTAAGGCTTTAAGTATTTTAAAATGTCTTAGCCACAGTACATGGGGAGCTGACAGGACTTGTCTGCTCCAGTTTTACAGGGCGTTTGTGCGATCTCGGCTCGATTATGGGTGCACGGTGTATGGGTCTGCGAGGCATCCTTACTTAAAGTTGTTGGACATTGTGCACCATGAAGGGCTTCGGTTGGCCACTGGGGCATTCCGAACTAGCCCCATACCAAGCCTCTGTGCAGAGGCTGGTGAACCGCCACTTCATACGTGGCGACGGCTACTTACAGTGCGCCAGGCGTATAAAACTTTGTCCACACCATACACCCCTGCATACCATACCGTTGCTCAGCCTCCTCTGGCACGATTGTTTCATAACCGGCAACATGCGACGCAGCCCTGTTGGATTCGCGCACAGGATTGCCTCGGTGCGATGTCTATGGCTGGTCTTCGTGTTTTACGTCGCGGTTGGAGCAGATCTCCACCTTCACTCCTCCGGAGACCCAAACTTATTTTAGATTTGACTAATTTTAAGAAAGATGGCACACCAGCCAGTGCCAGATTGGTTATTATGTGTTTTAGGTAAAAATTTATATTACTGACAGTATTGAAATTATTGATTTGAAATTTTAGCAGTAGGGTTGTGTTATCCATAAAATTTGGTATCTAAAGTATGAAAAAGACTGATTCATATTTAATAGTATTTCTTCACATTCATTGAGAGTATGTGTAATGTATTGCATGCAGCATTAGTCAAGCACACCGTTCGCCCTGCCCAGTAGTCAGCGTCAGCTGTGAGAGAGTGAGAACAAAAATCTGCTCTCCTATTGGCTCCTCAGCAAGCTACGCTTCAATGGAAATGACAACCCGTAATCACTCTCTGTGTAACAGCTTGTTTGAGATGGAGAGAGTCTTAGTGGGAGCAACACCTTCTGGGGATGACCAGCACCGAAAGAGTGGTCGTGTACATGGCTGCAATACGAGGTGTGACGATAAAGTAATGAGACTGATTTACTTTGCAAGATGTGGCAACCCTGCAGTTTTGCGTAGGCACAATAGCTTTGACCTTGGTCTATAAGTTGCTTCTAGTCCAACTGGCACATCGCTGCAACTGCTCAGTCGTGAGTTGTGCTGTAATAAGTTAACACGTGTTTGTGTCTCTCATCAGGGAAATGGAACCGCATAACATTGTGCAACGGTATGCCATTTCTTTTTGCGTTAAATTGGGTGAAAACGTGATGACAGCTTACGGTAAGCTTCAGAAGGCTTTTGGAGAGGACGTTATGACAAGAGTTCAAGTTTTTCGTTGGCTTAAAATGTTTAGTGAAGGCAGAACGAATGTTGAAGATGAAGACTGCAGTGGACGACCATCAACCTCACGGAGAGATGTCAACTTGGTCAGGGTGCATGAACTCGTACGATCTGATCGAAGATTATCCGTGAAAATGATTGCAGAAGAACTGAACATCAATCGAGAAACGGTTCGTCTAATAATAACTGAAGATCTAGGTATGAGAAAGATTTGTGTAAAAATGGTCCCCAAAAACTCAGACCGCAACAGCGAGAAACACGGAAAAATGTGGCAGCCGATCTGTTAGATCAAACGGAAACCAATCCAGAATTGTCCAGCCATGTTACCACTGGTGATGAAAGTTGTTTTTTTTTTTTGGTACGATCCAGAGACAAAACGCCAAAGTTCGAAATGGTGCTCAAAGGGATCACCCAGACCAAAAAAAGCTCGCACGTCAAAGTCAAAAGTGAAATGCATGCTTGTATGTATCTTTGATTCCAAGGGAATGGTTCATAAAGAGTGGGTGCCTCCTGGATAAACAGTTAACCAATATTACTACAAAGAAATTTTAGGAAGACTTCGAAAAAGACTTCTTCGTGTCCGTGCCAACATTGCTGATAATTGGATTGTGCATCACGATAATGCGCCATCCCATACTGCTCTGTCACTACAGCAATTTTTAACCTCAAAACAAATTGCAGTACTATCATAGCCACCTTATTCACCAGATATCGCTGTGTGTGACTTTTTTCTATTTCCAAGAGTCAAAACGGCGGTCAAGGGACACCATTTTCAAACAACACAAGATGTCCAAAAAGCTGTGACGAGGGTATTGGAAGATATTACAGAAGATGAGTTCCAGAAATGTTACCATCAATGGCAGAAGCGCTGGAAAAAGTGTGTGCAATCAGAAGGGAACTACTTTGAAGGAGACAACGCTATACTTGACTAAAACGGTAAGAAACCTTTTTTTTCACATCAGTCTCATTACTTTATTGTCGCACCTCATACAACGAATCAAAGCTCTCGGTCTCTTTGAAATGAAATGCCTAGACATATGTTACGGCAGTTGTATGGAAAAACTCCACAATGCCAAGAACTTTTCCAGTTTCCATATGTTGAGATGTCTCCACATTTTTGTCAACAAGAAACAGTGGCTCTGTCTTTTATTTCAGTCATCCTGTGTATTGTGGGAGCAGCATAGTTTACACCATGTGATGTCCAGCATTCTGTGACAACCAACTAATCGAAAGGTGTTAATGCTGGATTAGCACCTGACACAGTCCTTGAAGTCGAGGTAGAAAAAGAAAATGTATGGTGGTGTACAGAGCTATAGTCATACACTTCTTTGATGAATTACAGCAGAAAAAACAATGTAGCAAACTGCTTACGTAAAAACAATGCAGGGACCCTTTCTTGTGATTGATAGTGTGTGGGATATGGTCCTCCTACAGTATGGGTGATGAAACTTTACACTGGTTTGTGCAAGCAATATGGATCACTGGCCACCTGTTCCACTGGACCAATACCTGTATTAGAAACGCCACTTATGCTCGATATCAGATACCAGAGGGTATTTGTTTTCGATAAATCAGGGAGAGGGATGCGGTAATATCTTACCAAGTTCTCTGCCGAGTAATGTAGCAAGTTTTTATAGTTTCTAGTTTTTCTCTGTTGGATGGTACAAGATAAAGAGAATGTTTGAGTGACAGACATGAATGTACCCTGAGGGACACAGATCTTTGGACTGCAGTGCCAGTATGTAGTTCGCAGACGCACTGCAATGCCATAGCAGAATCCTCGTCCTCCTTCCAGTTCCCGTATGATGTCGAGTCTTCCCACTTTTCACCATAAGAAATATCACCGTAATTGCTGGTACTGTATTTTCTACTACCATGTGTTGCAGGAGAAAGCTTCGTTTGGCGCTGGCTCAAATGGTTCAAATGGCTCCGAGCACTATGGGACGTAACTTCTGAAGTCTTTAGTCCCCTACAACTTAGAACTACTTAAACCCAACTAACCTAAGGACATCACACACATCCATGCCCGAGGCAGGATTCGAACCTGAGACCGTAGCGGTCATGCGGTTCCAGACTGTAGCGCCTAGAACAGCTCAGGCACTTCGGCTGGCTTCTCGCTGGCCTTACATGTTGTATTCAGTTGGTGGAGCTATGCTGATTTCCACCAAGTGGTCAAAACATGGTCATGTTGCATTACCTCAGCTCACCCTGTTTCTCCATAGGATGCAGAAGGTCTTAGATATTGTGCTCTCTGACTTCTGCACAGTTCCGACTTAAATTGGACCAATCACTTGGACAAAGCTGCAGGGAGAGCAGGGCAGACATTGAGGAACAGTTGCAAGATGCAGAGGGACTGTCAAAAACCACGCTCGAGTTTTGCTGTATGGGATCCTTAGCAGACAGACTCGAAAAAGGGGACTCAATTCCAGACATGAGAATGCCAAGACATGATTCATCAGTAGCTGTAATCATTAAAAGACATCTCCATAGCATTCAATGCAAGTATGTCATTCAGTGACGAGACTCGATTCCATATTGCTGACAGCATTTCTCCTAGAAAGCATAACACTACAGATCTGAAAAGCCAGTGGATTGGTCATAGGATTTTGTACATTTCTTACGACTTCAATTTAGCGTTGCATTTTTTAAGTGATTCCTCACATACCATACCATCAACTGTATGTGATCATTCTCAATCAACCATCATCATCCCTCGCCTATAGCCCCGTGGATATATCACAGAACCTTTGTTACACTGTCTACATGGCATCGAGATAGAATGTGTTACAAATACTGTTTTTACAAATACTGTAGTGTGGGAAACACCTAGCAGCAACAACAGGGAGTTACAAACATCGGCTTAATGCCATGTTCCTTAGCCGAATCATTTTCTAAATTTAGTGATACAAGTGAATTTATTATGAGCTTACACCGCTGAGGACATGCACCCACCTTTTCGGTCTGTTAAATACACATCTCATGATCACCGTCTGTATTCAAAGTTGTGGTATTTGTGTCGAAGACAACTTTATTAAGAAAGTACCTATAGTACCCTTGCCCGATTTATAAAACATGTATAGTTTGTAACATGGATGTTGTTAGTGATACTTGTGTGTGCCTGTAGAAACAAGACCGCATTTTACGCAAAGTGACAGTGACATGGTCGTTGTGATCATGATTAATCTCTCTTCCTGAGGCACGCTGGTACCAATCGCAAGAAAAACAAATAAGGCATGTCGATCCGTTGTGGATATGCGCTAAGTATTCATTGGAGCAAACGTTAAAACCTGCGAAGATCCCAGCGAGGATCCCCCCCACTCTACCACCCTGCGACACTCGCCCCGCACTCAGCTCGCCCACGATGGGTCCTCACCCCACCCCCATACCTCGCTCACGAACGGGACCTCACCCCACCCCCTATAGTTCCCTCACAATGGAAGACCAGAAACAGTACCTGCATTTGCGGTTTGGAGCCCGGGTGGTGTTGCTGCTTTGTGCTTCGCTTTGTGAGTGCG
This sequence comes from Schistocerca nitens, assembly GCF_023898315.1. Taxonomy (NCBI): domain Eukaryota; kingdom Metazoa; phylum Arthropoda; class Insecta; order Orthoptera; family Acrididae; genus Schistocerca; species Schistocerca nitens. The sequence goes on from NC_064620.1 coordinate 608,057,317, forward strand.
GAGAGCGCGTGATATTTTCATGTGTCTTAAAATCATTGTGAGTGCGGAGTGCGCGTAGTGTTGCTGCAGTAGCTGTTTTTGTTAGTGCGGAGTGCACGTGCTATTTTGGCTTTGTGCGTCGCTTTGTGAGTGCAGAGAGGGCGTGATATTTTCGTGTGTCTTAAAATTATTGTGAGTGCGGAGTGCGCGTGGTATTTTTTTGGGCGTCTTTTTTTTATCATTGTGATTACAGTGTAGCGTTTGTGTTACTAAGATGAGTGCTTTTAAATGCGAAGTGTGTGGGAAAGTGTATAATTACAGAAAGAATCTCAGTCAGCATGTTTGCAAAAACCGTCAACAAGAGCTGCCTGTTGCCACTACAACTACTGTAGCTTCTTATCAGTGCTATGTGTGTGACAAAATTTTTTCTCTTAAAAATAATTTGTATCGCCACCAAAGAAATATTTATGGTTTGCAGGAAGGGGGGTTGTTCTTCAAGTGTACATTGTGCCCATTTCAAAGTAGTTCAAAACGAGGTTGGATGGATCATTTACAAACTGCTCATCAACTTAATTCCAAAGATCTGCAGTTCTCAAATGAAGACGAGTTTTTGCAGTGGAAAGAAGACACTGAATGCACGACACATTCAAAGTTTATTAAAACGCATGGGTCTACTAGTTCCACACATTATTATGGCTGCCATCGATCAGGTAACTTTATCTCCAAAGGTAAAGGCACAAGACATCTTAAATTGACAGGCAGCAACAAAATGAATGGAAAGTGCCCTGCAGAGATGAAAGTAACTGTACACGAAGGTGGAACATACCAAGTACATTTTGTGTCGACCCACATTGGTCACAAACAAGATTTAACGCACCTGCCCCTGAATCAAAAAGACCGGGAAACCATAGCAACAGATGTTGCAATGGGACTTCCGTATGACAAAGTTCTAGATAACGTACGGACAAGTTTGCAGGATTCAGACTTGCAGAGAATCCATTTGACTACCAAGCAAGACTTATATAACATTGCAGCAAGCTATAACCTCTCCTCCAAGTTGGTCAGACATAAAAATGGTGCAATCAGTATCGAAGCTTGGGTAAAAGAAATGAACAAAAGTGAGAATCCGTCTGTGTTATTCTATAATTCACAAGACTTGACTAGTGAACATCAAGAACTGAGGAGTGAGGATTTTGTATTAGTGATAATGAACAGAGCACAATGCGGAATGTTATCAAAATATGGAGAAGACTGTATCTGTATTGATGGAACCCATGGGCTTAACGGGTATGAATTCAAAGTGACCACTCTCTTAGTACTGGATGATCTCAGGCAAGGATTCCCATGTGCATTTCTAATTTCGAACAGGAAGGACGCCGATGTTTTAAGTATACTTTTGCAGTACGTAAAAACACAGGTTGGACCAATTTGCCCCAATGTATTCATGTCTGATTTGGCAGAGTCATACAGTATTGCATGGAACAGGACAATGTGTGCTCCTAAGATGAGACTCTATTGTACATGGCATGTGGACAGACAATGGAAAACTAATATCAAGCAGAAAATTTCGGATCTGGATAAAAGAAATGAGGTGTATCGGCTCATTAAATCAGTGTCAATGCTGAGAAATGTAAGTATGTTTCAGGAATCACTGCAAAAAGCACTGCAGAAGCTCAGTAGTGACCCTGACACATCAGAATTTGCTTCATACTTCAAGACACACTATGAGGGAAATGTGGAGTGTTGGGCCTACTGTCACAGAATGTATGCCGGTCTCAATACCAACATGCATGTGGAGAGTATGCGTAGGACGTTAAAGGAAATACATGGTAATGCAAGACAGATAAAACGACTGAACAAAGGCATATCTACACTAATGTCCCTAGTTACAGCCATGATGTTTGACTGGCTTATAGCAAATGTAAAAGGGAAGGTTACAAGCACAGTTCAAGACATTCGTAATAAACACAAAACTAGTTTGTTAATGGACAAGGACCTCATCACTGAGGTAGATGGTGGTTGGGAAGTGCCATCCACATCATCTTCAGAGGTGTACATTGTTAAAGATAACAGAGTCAACTGTGAGTGCAAATTAAAATGTAGTGATTGCAATGTGTGCATACATAGGTGTTACTGTACATGTATGGATTACAGTATTAGATTCAATATGTGTAAGCACATTCACACTGTTTGCCGAGATGACAGTGTTGGTGAAAATCCCCTGCAAAGTCCAGAGGTAGTGGGTACTGATGTTGATGCCACCAGTGAGAGAGCAGCAATATTAGCTGAAGTAAGCACAAAATATGTTTCAAAAACACCAAAATCATTGTTAGAAGGGAGACAGGAGCTTATTTCAGTGTTTTCCAATATTGTCAGTGGAATGACTGAGACTGAACTGCAGTTGGCCAAAAAAACTGTGTTATCCTTAAAGGCAAATGTAGGAGCTGTTCGAGCCCGAAACAGTTATTTCAAACAAACAGATAAGGGCCAGAAAAGAAAGCTAATACCACAGCGGAGGCTGTTTTCTACCAAGAAGAAAACAGCACGTAATATTTCTCTGGCTGTTCCAAATGCTGAAGAAAGATGTGAAGTAGTAAAATCACTTCTGAATGAGGGTATGTATCAATTTTCAAGTTATTGAGTAGATACATTTATGTGTTGAACCTTGGCAGAGTAAAATGTAATTCATGGTTAATATACGAATTTGTGTTCAGTACCTGTCAACTTTGTGTGAATTATAATTTGAAATTTATATGCAGAGCTCGACATGAATCATGATGTTCCTGTGGAGCATAGTCGTGCCGTGCCAGATGTACAGCACAGCAAAACAGGTAAAACTTGATGGGATCCATCATTATAAATATGTGTGGTACTACTATAATGTCCTCACACCAAATAAACATGTCACATTAAGTAAAATTTAGAATTTTGCTGTTCAATAGCAAGGCAGTGTGTTTGGAATCTGATGTAATAGTTACTTGCAGTACAGTATATGTATATACTATCTTACAGTACCTATCAATTTTGCCTCAATTGTGACATGAAATTTATTTTCAGGGTGAAGTGTCGGCAGAAGTGCCAACACCATGTTGTTTGAGGAAGCCGAAATGCACGCTATAAGCTCACGCAGGATGGCGTGAGGTCTGAAACAGGATACGTAATGAATGCTATAAAGAAAAGTACGTAGCTTCTGGAGTACTTAACTTTAATTCACAATTGTAGAACATCGCTCTTGATGATACAGAAGTATTATAGCAATTGAATACGGCGCCTTGCTAGGTCGTAGCAATATAGTCAAATGTGCATTTCGATAGATAATAAATATATTTTAGACACTGAAGTACTGTAAGATACATCTATGTTATCAACATCTTAACACAGTCTATTAAAAAATACCTTCAATTTATGTAAGATAATACTTAATTTGGAGAACTGTTGGCTATTAGAAAGTACAGAGAACAAGGAGAGCGATTGGCAGTTTCCTTTCAAAGGCAAGTTTAATACTGTAGTCTGGCTGACTGTCTCAGTTTTCATGGCTGGTAAATTACTTGCTTGAAACTGGAGCACTGAGACATCATGAAAAGACAGAAATAGGCACGGCTTAGGCAGGGACATGTCCTCCACCTGCCACAGTCGGAGTCTCTACCTACCATCTTCAGAGGAAGGAATGGTGTGCACACTCGACTATTAAAACCCCTAACAATCCTACTGGTGAAGAGGGCAGGTCAGGCGTACGCAGGCAACTTCACTCTAATTTTAAACGATTACCAAGGTGAGATCAGCACAGTTGGTATACTCAACGAAAAAATAAGATCTAGCAGAACCATAATATCTCGATACATCAGTCGGTATAGAAATCCGACTCAGTTCGGTATCTCGGTAACAGTGACTTTGTATACAGGTGATAAAAATCGCCATTTGGCCAAGATCATGGAAGGAGGAGGTTCATTTAATCAAAACGTTAATTCACCCAATCATCTGAGGTCTGTATAATATGATAGTTACAATATTACATTAATGCTGACAGGCTACAATATATACCGTTAAATTGCTGCGGCCTTTGGTATTACTTACATTATACAAGTGCTACTTAATTTTTAATTTATTAGTACTACTATATTTTTAACAACTTTACCTATCCAGTGTATCAGTAGCCTCTTGAGGAAGATTGTGGATAACAGGTTTAGATATTGTTTAGTGCACATACCCCCTTTTTTCCATTATGTGTCCGCATTTTATTATTATGTAGATAGCGTGGAGTGAGTCAAGAGCATGAATGTTTGCTGATGCATACATAAATGCATGTGTAATGTCAAGTTGTTAACTACCTATGTTTCTGGGAAAAAAATGCAAACAAAATAGGTATGACGGAGATATACAATAGTATGAAATTTGTTGTTGCCATGATTGGTCACAGAAATGATTCAATTTATTCTACCGTTGAACAGAAAGTCGATGCAGCCTCATCTGTACGCCACGATGGGCATCGTATCTTCGTCTTTTAAGTGAACGGTCGCTCCGTCACAGCGTCTCCTTCAGGTTGCTGTCTAAGGTACAAGAATGAGTTATTTACAAATGTAACTGATTAATCACTTTCCTTGTGAATCTTTTAATAGTAGCGAAGTGTTATAATACACATTAATTTTTATGTTTCCGGTAAATTCAATAGGAAGAGCAAAGTCTGATGGAATTTCCATCGTGCAATCATTGAATCATCAGCGTTTAGCCTTTAACCTTAACTTTGGGACTGCTGATGTTATCATTATTTAATTACAGGTGTTCCTTTCATATTTTTCCAGCAATCTGTATAGGATCAACTGATGATTTCTTTGTGAGAAATGTATCAGCCGTTGCCTTCCATGGGCTATTGTTGTTGGCCGCACAGACAATTAGCTTTCACTTTAACTCGGGCATTTCATACAGAATACGTTGTATGTTTCGTGTGTACTGTATAAAAATAATATCGTGTGAACGTTCTAACAATGACGAACGATCTCACGGTCAGTAAACTGTATGCCACTGTTCTCCGTGTACCACGTGGCCATGACTACACAGACAGTGATCTCTCATCGTTCATCAATGGCTCTCATTTAAGGCAGCATGCGTGTGCAAACATACATTGAGAAAGAATATTAGTGTGTGAATTTTATCGGAATCAAGATTATTAAACGGTGCGCAATGTGTATACCATCGTTTTAAAAAAGCCATGTGCGCATGACTGTACAATGGGCAACCGCTCCTTGTGCGTAGCTTTCAGATCAGGCAGTGTGCGTGTGTTAATGTGAATTTGATATAAATCTTTTGTGTGCGTTGTAGTCGATGCGTGGACGATGTAGCTGTGAGTAAGGTATATGAAATATCTCTACTATGCTCGCACATGGTCACAACTACATAGACGATGAGGTTTCTTCTTTCTTGGCCTGTGTGATGTGCATTCTGTTACGCTGATATACCGATGAGCACACCTTTTTTTTTGTTATTACGCTTATTGCTTAACTTCTACAAACAATGGGTACGTGTGCTCTCTCTGTGTACCGTTTGTAAACATTTAGTCTCCGTAGGCGTACGGTGCCCCAGTTGATTTCTTAAGCCTTTTTAAGTGATTGTATTACGGCCCAGCTATAATACCGACCTGTAAGTTACTGAGGACACTTCCCTTCCATATCCATTGCACTAAATTAAATAATAATGAGACCATTTAGCATACTGAGATGGTACATCACGCCATGCACCTACTGTATGTACTTACAAATTGTATGCTTTGTTTCCCTCCACACACTTGCTTTCAAATACTACACGTTGGTTTAGCATACGGAAGAAATCTATGTTGCTCACGCACGTACTTCCGTAGCCCATTAACCGTAAATAACTGGGTCGTTTTACATACTAATGATGAGCATATAGTGCAAAAATATTCATTGAGGATAGGAATGAGCAGCATAATTAAGCTGAGTGGCATACGATACATTTCTTTCACGTAAGTGTATCACAGTACCGTGTTACGTAGATGAGAAGCTGGTCAGAGAAGGATACGTGCTCGAATTTGAACTTCTCCCCACAGAACCACTCTTACTCTATTTCTCCTCTCTAGGGATCTTCTCTAGTTAAAACGAGAGGATACTAAACCAACCCAATTTATTGCGCATGTATTATTAGCGCAGAATCATACCAGAAAAAAAATGAGAGTATGGCAGCTTGACTTCAGATTGACTTCAGTTTGTTACTACAAAGAATTTAGCTACATAGAGGAGAGGAGATTACAGCAATCTATGCAATATTCTTCGGGCATTTTTCATCCAACTCTCTCCCACACGTGTTGCAGCCATGAAATACACTCACACAGATTGGTCACAAGTGCGGACAATTGTCCATGCCATGATCCTCCCCAGAGTCATTAGAGACATCGGGCCAACAATATTACGGCTGGTTACATAACCTTCTCTAACAACTATAAAATCATACTGCGTAAATCGGCATTATGTGATGTTCGCAATACAGAAGTGAATGTAGCACTTACTGATGACTATTATCGTGTATATATCACAGACCTTTCGTGCCACTGAAATGAGCTTCATAAATGCCTTAGACTGAGCCCCAGGTTTAGTCTATTGTTGATTTCATTGTAACGAGAGGGAGACAGTCAGCTATAGAATAAACTGAAAATGAAACGTACTTTCAATTCGGCAACTATTATTGTTGCAGATGTAGGCCTACACTAAAAAATAAGAGAACAATTGGTGAAATACGTAAAATTTATTTTTTTGTATTAAATAAACCAAGGATTCTTAAAGAAAATTGAAAAATGAATAAACACAAACAACATTAAATGAACACAGCAAAAAATTAAACACAGAACGAAAAACGAACCCAAAAACAAACAGAACAAAATTGTAACACAAACAAGAACTTTAGAAACAAACGAACATTTTTTCAGTGGGTGCAAGCGGCACCCGAGGGTTGGTTACAGGGACTCTCAGCAACCCCCTCCACCACCTCTTCACTGACTTCCTTCATCTTGGCATCACCATTGACACTCTCGGCTGCGTCCTCCTCTAGATCTCTAGGGGCTTGTTCCGTCTTTGCAACATTCATGAGAGTCTCAGCTGACCCCTCCTCCTCATCTGCACAGTCTTCATCAATCTCAAGAGCACCCATGAGACTCTCAGCTGCCTCCTCCTCTAAATCTTGGAGAGCTTCTTCCATCTTCGCAGGATTCACGAGAATCTCAGCTGTCCTCTCCTCCTCATCAACACCTGCTTTGTCAATCTCAGAAGCATCCACAAGACTCTCATCTGCGCCTTCCTCAATCGCTTCACATGCTTCACACATCTTGGCAGCACCCATGAGACTCTCATCTGCCTTCTTCTCTAAATATTGATGGGCTTGTTCCATCCTGGTAGGACACATTAGACTCTCAGCTGCCCCTTCCACCTCATCTCCACATACTGGGTCAGTCTCAGCAACATCAATGAGACCATGATCTGCCCCTTCCTTAATCTCTTCACGTGCTTTGCCCATCTTGGCAGCACCCGTGAGACTCTCAGCTGCCTCCTTCTCTAAATATTGATGGGCTTGTTCCATCCTGGTAGGACACATTAGACTCTCAGCTGCCCCTTCCACCTCATCTCCACATACTTGGTCAGTCTCAACAACATGCATGAGACCATGATCTGCCCCTTCCTTAATCTCTTCACATGTTTCGCCCATATTGGCAGCACCTATGAGACTCTCAGCTGCCTCCTTCTCTAAATATTGATGGGCTTGTTCCATCCTGGTAGGACACATTAGACTCTCAGCTGCCCCTTCCACCTCATCTCCACATACTGGGCCAGTCTCAGCAACATCAATGAGACCACGATCTGCCCCTTCCTTAATCTCTTCATGTGCTTCGCCCATCTTGGCAGCACCCGTGAGACTCTCAGCTGCCTCCTTCTCTAAATATTGATGGGCTTGTTCCATCCTGGTAGGACACATTAGACTCTCAGCTGCCCCTTCCACCTCATCTCCACATACTGGGTCAGTCTCAGCAACATCAATGAGACCATGATCTGCCCATTCCTTAATCTCTTCACGTGCTTCGCCCATCTTGGCAGCACCCGTGAGACTCTCAGCTGCCTCCTCCTCTAAATATTGATGGGCTTGTTCCATCCTGGTAGGACACATTAGACTCTCAGCTGCCCCTTCCACCTCATCTCCACATACTGGGCCAGTCTCAGCAACATCAATGAGACCATGATCTGCCCCTTCCTTAATCTCTTCACGTGCTTCGCCCATCTTGGCAGCACCCGTGAGACTCTCAGCTGCCTCCTTCTCTAAATATTGATGGGCTTGTTCCATCCTGGTAGGACACATTAGACTCTCAGCTGCCCCTTCCACCTCATCTCCACATACTGGGTCAGTCTCAGCAACATCAATGAGACCACGATCTGCCCCTTCCTTAATCTCTTCACGTGCTTCGCCCATCTTGGCAGCACCCGTGAGACTCTCAGCTACCTCCTTCTCTAAATATTGATGGGCTTGTTCCATCCTGGTAGGACACATTAGACTCTCAGCTGCCCCTTCCACCTCATCTCCACATACTGGGTCAGTCTCAGCAACATCAATGAGACCATGATCTGCCCCTTCCTTAATCTCTTCACGTGCTTCGCCCATCTTGGCAGCACCCGTGAGACTCTCAGCTGCCTCCTTCTCTAAATATTGATGGGCTTGTTCCATCCTGGTAGGACACATTAGACTCTCAGCTGCCCCTTCCACCTCATCTCCACATACTGGGTCAGTCTCAGCAACATCAATGAGACCACGATCTGCCCCTTCCTTAATCTCTTCACGTGCTTTGCCCATCTTGGCAGCACCCGTGAGACTCTCAGCTGCCTCCTTCTCTAAATATTGATGGGCTTGTTCCATCCTGGTAGGACACATTAGACTCTCAGCTGCCCCTTCCACCTCATCTCCACATACTGGGTCAGTCTCAGCAACATCAATGAGACCATGATCTGCCCCTTCCTTAATCTCTTCACGTGCTTCGCCCATCTTGGCAGCACCCGTGAGACTCTCAGCTGACTCCTCCTCTAAATCTTGACAGGCGTGGTCGATCTTAACAGCTTCCACGGTACAATCAGCTACTCTCTCCTCCTCTTGATCCATCTTGAGAACATCCACCTAGGCAACCAAGATAGTTTTAGGTACTTGGTTAAACTAGAAACAACATTATACGTTAGAACTTACATTATGAAATAATAATGGTATGAGTTTTCAGACATTGCGTTGAACAAGAGGTTTCTATGGATTATCACTGTTTTATATCAGATTCAAAAGAAATTAAAAATTTCAATAGTATTGGTAGTGATTAACAGGTAGTAAGATGTTGGAATATTTATTACTACCGCACAGGTATTAGAAGCTGATGACTTAGTGTATGGTATGAAAGAGAGGGTCTTCCATTATCACCGATTGCACAATAATATATCGCTGAGATCCTCATACTGGCAGAATGTCTGCAAGTAAAATGTTTCCGGCCTACTGAAGAACGGGATACAACCTGTCGGCTCTGACCAATGACGTCAGATTTTGCCAGAGATGATTTACTACACAGATTTAACAGCGGAGACAAATGTTCCTAAACTAAGGAATGCAGGAGAGAAAAACAGGTGGTAGACATATATAACGTCCAGTAGTATTTCGACCATAATGTTAAGGATATCGCTTGTTTGAGTCCGAGTGCTTCTGTAAAAAATAAACGAAGAAAAGGATAGAAGTAGGGGTAGCGTAGAGTACCTCATTTGACATATATATGAGTTGTATCTCGAAATTCAGTTGATCTGTGTAGGTTAGTTGCAGTATGGGATACAAATTTAACGTACGTCGTTAGCATTGGTATCCTATTCTTCAGTGGAACTGTATATGTCAAGTGAAAGACGGGATACAAATTTTAAAGGTGTTGTTTCTTTCGCCTCCATTACTACTAACATTCTGTTCTGATGTAGATAGTATTACTAGCGAAGGCAGAAATATCTACATACATGATATTTCATCCCATACTGCAGCTGACCTATATAGGTCAACTGAAGAATAAGATACTAGTGCTAACGGAAACGAGGAAATCTTCGTACGTATCATTGGCAACCTGTTGACCTATGTAGGTCAACTGAAGTATGGGATACAATTTATTCTTGTCTTCTATACTTATAGTATCGACTGAAATTTATCACAGTCTTGCTAGCGATGACAAGAAAACCAATAGCAGTGAAATTTGTATCCCATTTTTTAGTTGAGCTGTATAGGTCAACTGAAGAATATGATACTAATTAGTATTAGCGAATGGGAAATAACAAGAATTGTAACATGTGTATTCTGTACTTCAACTGACCTATACGGGTAAATCACATGAATGTTAGACATGTTGCTTTTTTCATCTAGCTAGCGCCAGTATACCGTACTTCAGTTGACCAGTATACGTCAACCGAAGTACGGGATAAAAATTTTACGTATGTCGGTCTTTTCGCCTTCAATAGTGCTAGTATAGACTCGGAAAATGATATTACCACCCAACGAAGAACTGTTCAGTTACAAGCGTTATGTGGTTTGGGGATTCGCAAATGACGCATAATTCCCCATTTTCTCTTATTCCCTATGTTTTAAATGCCGCGCAGATTATGTATTAACAAGACAGAGATTTGAAAACCAGATTTTAAACTCGTTTTTCTTTCCATGAGCAGTTATGGACTATATCCATACTGTGTTGTTTATAGACGGCTGACTGAAATTGAAGAAGCTGCAGAAAGATTGAAATCTGAGAAAATGGTCCGAGATAAGACCAGAACCCACTGAGAAAGGGGAAGCATTGCATTACAAAACGAATGGAAAACTTGAACAGATGAAATAGAGAGGGCAGTAGAGAATCACATGGGCAAAAAGATTATTTCCAATAGAATTCTTACCTAATTCACCAGATGCTGCTTTTAACTGTTTAAAATGGAAAATTAAAAAAGAAAAACAGGAAATGAAGCCTCAAACGTGAATACACACACGTAAAAATAAGTTGTGCAGTAAGCTGAAAACGGGAAAAGAAGGCTGGATGCAGAAGAAATGCGAAACAATAGAAGCGTGTGTAACAATGGGAAAGTTAGATACCATATATGGGAAAATTATGGAAACCGTTAGAGGAGAGAGATTCAGATGCATAAATATCAAACGCTTACCTGGCAAGCCATTACGAACGAAAGGACGGAGGTCTGAAAGCTGGGTTTAACGTATTAATGGGTCCTACAAAGTAAACCAACTTAAAAAAGGAAGTGGATGAAGATTCGAAGTGAAATATGGTACACGAAAAAGAGTTTCTCACTGCAGTAAAAGACCCAATTCGGAGAAATACTCATGGCATACACTACAGTGTTTCAAAATTGTTAAAATCACTAGTTGGGAACCTGAGAAAGGTGTTCCACGTGTTACGTAAAACATCCTAAGCAGGCCAAATACACACAGGCTTTCAGAAAAACGTAATATACCCATTCCCAGATAGGCCAAATGCTCACAATATTCAAAGTTAACGGAATGGTCACGAAAAATCTAATAGAATTAATGAAGACATTGGTAGCGGAGGTTTCTCGGAAGAATGGGGACCAGTAAGTCATTTCCGACCTTAGCACTCTGAAGACAGACTGCTGCAAGGCAAAAGTACATCGGTAGGAATTCCATTTCTGAGGGTCACAGGGATAAAATACAGGGTGTGATGTGGTCGAAAACGTGTGTATAAAACAAAATGCAATTATAAAGGTCTCAGGATCTCGCAGGGATACAGCAGCTAGGACGGGAGTGAGATACGTTTCTAACGTAGCAGTTCAGGAAGCAGTACGGAAAGTAGACAAAAATTATGTGTGGGGATTGAAGCTCAGAGAGAAAAAATAAAACTTTAAGTTGAGTTCGTGAAATTACAGTTCTGTAAGATACACCAATTTCCTTTGATTAGCAGTTGAACGAAATGAGTTATGTCTTGAAAAGAAATTATCAGTGAATAATAGCAAAGGTAAAAGTAGGATAGCAAAATGCGGTAGGATTGAACTAGGAGTTGAAGGTGGAAAAATATTAACAAATTACACTGAGAGAAGTAAACTGAGCTTTGTTGTTTACGCAAAAATAACAGATTATTAGCAAAGTAGAGGACATGTAAACATCAGGATGTCAATAGCAAGAAAGACGTTTCTGAAAAGCAGAAATTAGTTAACCTATAATATAAATTTCAGTACTAGGTAGTCTTCTCTCGAGCTATTTGTCTATAGTGTAGCCATGTACATGAGTGTAACGCTGAAGATAGACAATTCATAAAGAACGGAATATATAGTTTTGATATATTTATCCAGGAGAGCACTGAAGATAAGGTGGGTACAGCGTGTAACTTGCGAGGAGGAAATGAATCGAAATGGAGGAAAAAGTCTTTTATCACACAATTCGCTGATAGCTGGGATCAGTTTCTAGTATGCATCGTGCGGACACATAGGATCTTACGCTGTTAACAGGGTGTTGAGAGAGGGTGAGTGGGGACAGGAGGTGGAAGGGTTGTAAGATTCGTACAGGTAGAGGAAGACTTGAACACATTAAGCAGATTGAAATTAACGTCGCCTGCTGCACGTATGGAGAAGCAAAGAGCCTCTCACGGGATAGACTACCCTGGGAACCTGCATCACATCATACTTCAAACGGGAGACCGCATCATCAACAACACACCACGTGAAGATTTTCCAACAGTTGCTTGGCCCTTACTTACCAACGGGAAATGGCCGTATTATTCATTGAAGAAGAGGGGCCTCGACTCGATGCATATACCCTCACGCGAAAAATATTATGTTGTGGTGCATTCTGGTAGCAGTGATTAACTCACTTTAAGTAATAAAACAGCAGTTCCTGTAACTCCATATTCAATAGCTGCAATACCCTTCTAACATTCAGCACACTTTCTTTTCCTAATCTTCTGTAATTTATTATTCTAGACTGTTATTGTCATGGCATTTGATAACACATCTATTGTAATTTTTTGTTTTATGTTGCGCACGATGTTTGGTGTAACATCGGGATATTTTCACTCTGCCACAACGTGAACGTGTTATATCTGTTTCAATAAGTGGATTATATTTTCGTTACCCTTTAATGTATTTCAAGCAACCTGCTACGCCCTCATCTGGTTCTTGTTCTATGATCATAAAGATGTACTAGAATGGTGGAAATAATGCCTTGAAAAGCCGTATGCAAGAAATAGTGAAGATAAGGAACTGGAGAACGCTGAGGCAAGCAATCCGGAAGAGGGGGGAGTTTGTTCCCCGCGTGATCAATTGTATCTCGTAGTCAAGCAGCTAAAACATGGGAAAGCCGCTGAAGATGGTCATAAGCCAGCAGAACTCATCAAGGCTGCCAGACAACAGCTACATGAAGAACTGTTCCATTTCATACCAATTACATACGAAACCAGGGAACACCGAACAGACTTCGAAGAATAGTTACAGCACCAACACAAGAGAAAGTATCTGCAAACAAACGTGAACAATTTTGCACCCTCAATTTAATAACGCACGCCACCCAGATCTTGACCTCTATCATTGTAACGCGGACTGAAGAAAGGGTATGTGTACAAGATACGGAAGATCAATTTGGCTTTAGAGGAGCTCTAGGCACACGAGAAGCAGTACTCGGGTTACGGCTAATACCTGAGACAAGACTAAGCAAGAGCTAAGAATGCAGAAGAGTGTCGTAGGAGGAATGGTCAGTATTTATGTGTATGACAGGAACGATCATTCGAAGCTTAACCGTCTACTAAACATGGGTTATAAAATCAGCAACGAGCACTTCTTCTTCGATAGTGTAACAAAACCTCGTTTTGGCCTTCTATATTTTGAGGGGCGTAAGTATGGCCCAAATCACGAAAAAAATTTCATGTAAATATGGGCTGTAAAGTGCTCACCTTCAGACTTTCGGCACTTGTGCAGCTTCACTGTTGTGAAACACATCTCTTCCACAAAACATGTACTTACAGATCTTGAGCTACGAGTAGAGTTCATGTTTACTAGTCTCTTTTGCTTCGAATGACCGTTCCTGTCGCACCTCTGAATATTGATCATACCTCACAGGACACTGTATACTGCCTACGTTGACAAATAGAGAGTATTAGACGTTGTAGTCTAGCGATAGATTTTTGAGATGCTGAGAGAGGGAATGCCGTAATGTATCAGAACAGAGAAGTACTGCAGTAACTTTACAGAGAAAAGGTGGCTGTGATAAGAAGCGGATGACATCAAGAGCAAGCCACTGTTAAATAAGGTGTACGACCGAGCTGTTCACTTTCTGCTATCTTATTCAGCAGATACATTCAGAGGACTCTAGATGATTTTAGGGACACACTAGGACTTGTAGTAGGAATTAAAATTGAAGGTAAGATAACAGACATATTGAGATTTTCTTATGATACTACAGCATTAAGTGAGTGTGCGGAACTACAGAAGCGAGATGCAGATGAAAGTCAGCCCCATTTCTTCCTAACATGCAAATTAATAAAGTTAAGACAAAAATCTTGATGAGTAGTCAAAATACCGTTGCCCAGTGCTCACTTAACAATGAGGGACTGGAGACAATGGAATCCTTTGGCTTCCTATGGAGTAAAACCACCCTCAGACGGATCAAGGAAGGATATTGCAAGCCAAATAAAGCAGGCAACAGCTGCATTCAACAAGAGCAGGAACCTTACATATCTAGTTTCATAGCCCAATACCTGAGGAAAGACCTCATAAAGATTTTGTGTGGAGTGTGCCGCTGTACATATGTGAAATACGGAAAAAAACTGATAGCCTTCGAGGTGTGGTTCTATCGCAGAAGGCTCAAGATTTTCTGTGAAAATAACGTATTAAACGAACTGGTGCACTGCAGGGTAGATAACGTTCAGCTATGTCTCCTAAAGCTTATTGAACGCCACATGAGTCAGCCATGTGCTGAGACATTATGGTGTCATTAAAGGTGTTGCTGAAAGGACAGCAGAAAGGAAGAACAAAAGAGACAAACATAGTCTAGTATACATCAACCGTATCGTGGACGACACAAGTCACCACCTATGCTGCACTAAAGGAAGACAGAAATGCTTGGCAAATTGCTGATAGCCAACCTGATAGTTAAAGACCAAAGAAGAAGAAGGAGATCATGATAAGTTTGAGTAATTAGCCTGTGCTACATGTGAAGCGAGAAATGCACCTACACCGTGTGATCAAAAGTATCCATACACCCCCAAAAACATACGTTTTCCTTATTAGCTGCATTGTGCTGCCACCTACTGCCAGGCACTCCATGTCAGCGACCTCAGTAGTCATTAGACATCGTGAGAGAGTAGAATGGGGCGCTCTGCAGAACTCACGGATTTCGAACATGGTCAGGTGATTGTGTGTCACTTGTGACATACGTCTGTACGAGACGTTTCCACATTCCTAACCATTCCTAGGTCCACTGTTTCCGGTGTGACAAGGAAGTGGAAACGTGAAGGGAGACGTACAGCACAAAAGGATACAGGCTAGCCTCGTCTGTTTGACAGAGACCACTGACAGTTGAAGAGGGTCGTGATGTGGAATAGGCAGACACTATCCTCACCACCACACAGGAATTCCAAACTGCATCAGGATCCACCGCCAGTACTATGACAGGCGGGAGGTGAGGAAACTTGGATTTCATGGTCGAGTGGCTGCTCATAAGCCACAGATTACACCAGTAAAAGCCAAACGACGCCTCTGTTGGTGTAGGGAGAGTAAACATTGGACGATTTAACAGTGAAAAAGCGTTGTGTGGAGTGACCAATCACGGTACATAATCTGGCCATCCGATGGCAGGGTGTGGGTATGGCGAATGCCCGGTGAACGTCATCTGTCAGCATAAAATTCGGAGGCGGTGGTGTTAGGGTGTGGTCGTTTTTCTCATGGAGAGGACTTGCATTCCTTGTTGTTTTGCGTGGCACTATCACAGCACAGGCTTCCATTCATGTTTTAAGCACCTTCTTGCTTCCCACTGTTGAATAGCAACTCGAGGATGGCCATTGCATCTTTCAACACGATCAAGCACCTGTTCATAATGCACGGCCTATCGCGGTGTGGTTACATGACAATAACATTCCTGTAATGGACTGGCCTGCACAGAGTCCTGAAATGAATACCACAGGACACCTGTGGGATGTTTTGGAACGCCGACTTCGTGTCAGCGCTCACCCAATGACATCGATACCTCTCCTCAGCGCAACAATCCGTTAAGATTGGGCTGCCATTCCCCAAGAAACCTTCCAGCATCTGATTGGACATACGCCTGCGAGAGTGGAAGCTGTCATCAAGGCTAGGTGTTGGCCAACAACACATTGAATTGCAGCATTACCGATGAAGGGAGCCATGAATTTGAAAGTAATTTTCAGCCAGATGTTGGGATACTTCCGATCACATTGTGTACCTCGCACACACTGCTCTGTTAACCTCCTACTACGAGTAAATTTTTTGTCAATCCGCGACAGCTGTGTTAAAGTCAATGTTTTTAGTACATCAAATCATAATTTGTACGCTTTACCTCAAACTTGTTACTCAATCTGGCACAGAGTATAATCCTCACCATTGTTCTAGCTGTAACTTAATCAGCTTAATTGTAAAGCAGCCTGTATCTGTAGAAAACAAAGTAATTCCACTTCATAGACTAACATCCATTAATGATGTGGTAATACCCTGTTAATGATCTTTTTGGTTCCAAAACTTAAGTATTATGGTGTTGAAAACTAATGTGGGCATAGTATCTCTAGCAGTACCTGCATGGAGACACGTCGTAAACCTATCATTCGCCTCAATGAGAGACAGTAATACTTTCTCGTAACCTGGGCCCCTGCACTTCTTATCAAGTTAAATTGATAATATGGACTGACAATCCTTTTACAAGATCACGTTTGTTTCAATGTTCGAAGAAACGTCGTAACAGAGCAAACGAAACCCCACGAAATTGGATCGAATTGTGCTCTCATTGTGTGAGTAGTGTTGCAAGAGAGATGACAATGTTCTTTAGGTGAGACGATCATTTATTTACACAGATGGAATGTTTATGAGGCCGGATATATCCTACTCAGTTGTTTCAAGAGATCATGCCAAAGTACCGCTATCAATTACTAGATGTAGTAATTATACCATTTCAACCATCCGTGTTAGATGGGATATAATAACCTTCTTGTTTGGCAACAATCGTTGAAGTGTTGTAACTGTTGTGACTGCCTTATCTGTCCTCTACCGTTTCACATGTTCTTTGGTGGTATTCATGGTGTCAATTATTCCCAGCTGCTGGTTTCACGTCCACTGACCCCTACGTAGCACGCAGAAGTGCTCTTCTCCACTTAGAGGTTTGCCTAATTGTACTTATTTGTATATAAGTACATAGGAAGTATTGCCTTTTATTGTGATATTTCCCTAATGTGACTTATGAAGGTGTGACTGACTAGACGAGTGTATGCTGCTGTGGTCCAAATTTGCATCACACAGCAGCATCTAAAGGACCTCCGCTATCCTTGATAGCAAATGACAACGGCAGCAATCGCAACTGTAGCCAGACGTTCGTACCCTCACTAGCAACCGTATAATTTTTCAGCAATGAATCAGTAGGATATTTTGCCGAAGTCTTACATCTCTGTAAGAGACAAGCCAATCATAAATGGTATTCCACAGAAAATGCCATAAGTTGCACTAGGTCAATTACGACTTTGTCCCAAACTGAAATTCAGCTGCTGATATTGCAGCATTGCCTGGTACGTGCACTACTGGTAAACGGATGTGTCTCCGACTGGTAGCAGCCTTCGGACCGTTGAGACCCGTCATGACGGTGTGCTACAGTTGGCGGACTCACAATCGTTGTAGGCTAGCGTCTGTAACACGAGTAATATTTGCCGAGCCCGTGACAGTTTTACAACGGACTCTTACATTCCCTGAGTAGTACTTTATATTTACATTTGGGTCTTCGAACCAACGGTTGCTATATTATTGGATTCTAATATGGTGAATCAGTCTGTTAATACTTCATGTAAAGATGAGGGCCGACTGCATTTTACAGTCATAGAGATACGTGCAAATCATGAGATTTTCTCGATTGATATCACCCGCCTAAGTGGCTAGTTCTGCAATGTGTACAATCAGAGACGTAACTGTTTCCTCATCGCTCTCACACGCATACTCTTAATGTTAGTAATAAGTCGACTCACCTCACTGGGGCCCTCCTGCGGCGCATCGACCAGTATCATATCTCGTTCCTCGGAGCAAATCTCTCTCTGTGTAGTGAGCTCCCTGTGTTGATCCTTAAACTGTGGATTATCTTCTGCGACTTTATTCACTTTGAAGCGCCCGATAACGTGGACCTGTGGGTGGTTTGATCTTATAGTTACTTACTCAGCTAGGATGGCGTATATCAATCATACATAAAGCTTCATATATTTCACTTAGCATTCTTAAACATATTATATATTAAATTAGCAGGTCTTAAATGTAGACTAAAAGAAGACGTCAGTTAAAAACGAAGTTGTTAAATAAGGCAGAGAACTGTGGGATACGAGGATAAAAGGTCGATGATTAGTGGTAGGTTGACACGACTATTTCTAACTCATCCATGAATAGTTACGCAGGCACTTGATAGGAAAAGCTGAGACGATGTGCCTAGATTGGAATATAAGAAACAATTTACTACCGAGGCAGTGCATAATGTGCGAGAAGACATAAAGAGTTTAGCTCACACAGAAGAATGAAACCAGCCTCTTAAGTGATACATCTAACCACATGAGACATTTTTCGTGGCGTGATTTGTATGTAACGTTCGTGAAGGTTTTTTTCTTTACTACTTACCACAGTACAGCACAAAATTATGTATGCCAAATACGCAGTAAAGTACCGTTTTCGTAAACCCTGTCTGGTGCCATAGTCAAACTCCGTTAACTTCACTAACCCAACGAATCTAAATCAATTCCCACCAAGAAATAAGAGTGTTTGTTGAAACTGACGTCAGCGATTTTCGTATCTAACACTAGATCTCCATATTATTTCCTGAATCTGGGCGATTGTTTAAATGAGTAGCGGGGAATCCTACAGACTGCGTGTTGAACAGAGCCGGCCGCGGTGGTCTCGCGGTTCTAGGCGCTCACTCCGGAACCGCGCGACAGCTACGGTCGCAGGTTCGAATCCTGCCTCGGGCATGGATGTGTGTGATGTCCTTAGGTTAGTTAGGTTTAAGTAGTTCTAAGTTCTAGGGGACTGATGACCACAGATGTTAAGTCCCATAGTGCTCAGAGCCGTTTGAACCATTTGTTGAACACAGGCCACCAAAAGAAGGGAGCGTGTGTCGGTGTCAGGCGACAGTATAGAGCGTGAGGCGTGAGCTCCACGGCAGAGGCACTGTCCGTGTCTGCATCCTAACCGACGGAAAGCTGATCTGTACGCTTTAACTTGGCGTGTCCACTGGCGCAGAAGGGGCATATCGTGAGTTGGCAGCTACAGGTTGTGTTCCCATGTTGTGGGAACTGATAGGTCCACAACGGTGAAAAGGTAAGCCTGGAGTGGGACGAAAGACCATCTGGATCTTACGTGCTTAACAGCACGGCTCGCTGAGGTGACAGGCTGCTGCGAAGCGTGCTGCTAAGAAACGTGCGAGCACTGACATAGGATAATGCAAATAAATTCTGGAGTGGAAGAACAGAACTCACATGTGTCTACATGGAGAACGTCTGATTGGCTGAACGTGACATAGGACAGATGGTGGGAGTCAGAAGTTGCTTGTTTCTCAGCTCCAGCACAATGAACCTATGACTGGTATATTATGTTAAACTAAATAGGGAAGAGAGATTTCGGCACTGTTACAAGGGATCTGATTGGCTGGTACTCAGGAGGGTAACAGTCACTGATTATCCGAAACCACGCACACTCCGAAAAGTAAATAAAATTTCTGATTCTTATTGGGAGCGCTCTGTAGAGCAAACTTCCGTCAGAGACTCGCCAGCGGACACTTCAGTTGAGAGAGACACACGGGGTTTCGGCTCTCAGGGAGAGCAGTCTTCAGTACAGGTCAGATGACAGAGTGCTGCAGCCACTACGGCAGCCGCCCGCGGCCACAGGTAACGCTAAGTATGGTGAGCGACAGCGGCGTTCGCTAACTAAGCTGCACGGTGTATGTAAGGATTTCAGACTGACATTACGACTTCCACCGTTCAGTTGAGTTTACTGGTAATCTCGAACACAACATCTACTCAAGTTAAGGCAATGGGTGCAGGCACGAGTATTTCTGCACTTCTTTCATATATGATTAATATTCGGGAAGCACTGTGGAACTATTGCGAACGTGGTTGCTTTCCCAGACTAATAAACCAATCTTTGCCAAGGTATGGGTATTTTAGTTACAGTGTAAAGTAAGTTAATCCACCACTGGCCATTAAAACTGCTACGTCAAGAAGAAATGCAGATAAGCGGGTATTCATTGGACAAATATATTATACTAAACTGACTTGTGATTACTATTTCACGCAATTTCGGTGCATAGATCCTGGGAAATCAGCACCCAGAGCAACCACCTCTGGCCGTAATAACGGCCTTGATACGCCTAGGCATTGAGTCAAACAGAGCTTGGATGTCGTGTACAGCTTCAACACGATACCACAGTTCATCAAGAGTAGTGACTGGCGCATTGTGACGAGCCAGTTGCTCGGCCACCATTGACCATACGTTTTCAGTTGGTGAGAGATTTGGACAATGTGCAGGCCAGGGCAGCAGTCCAACATTTTCTGTATCCAGAAAGGCCCATACAGGACCTGCAACATGCGATCGTGCATTATCCTGCTGAAATGTAGGGTTTCGCAGGGATCGGATGATGGGTGGAGCCACGGGTCGTAACACATCTGAAATGTAACGTCCACCGTTCAAAGTGCCGTCAATGCGAACAAGAGGTGACAGACGTGTAACCAATGACACCTCATACCATCACGCCGGGTGACACGCCAGTATGGCGATGACGAATACACGCTTCTAATGTGCGTTCACTGCGATGTCGCCAAACACGGATGCGACCATCATGATGCTGTAAACAAAATCTGGATTAATCCGGGTACATCATCGCAGGCGCTCCTGTCTGTGGTGCAGCGCCAAGGGTAACCGCAGCCATTGTCTCCGAGCTGATAGTCCATGCTGCTCCAAACATCGTCCAAATGTTCGTGCAGATAGTTGTTGTCTTGCAAACGTCCCCATTTGTTGACTCAGGGATAGAGAGGTGGCTGCACGATGCGTTACAACCATGCGCATAAGATGCCTGTCATCCCTACTGCTAGTGATACGAGGCCGTTGGGATCCAGCACGGCGTTCCGTATTACCCTCCTGAACCCACCGATTCCATATTCTGCTTGCAGTCATTGGATCTCGACCAACACGAGCACCAATGTCGCGATACGATAAACCGCAATCGCGATAGGCTACAACCCGACCTTTATCAAAGTTGGAAACGTGATGGTACACATTTCTCCTCCTTACACGAGGCATCACAACAACGTTTCACCAGGCAACGCCGATCAACTGCTATTTGTGTATGAGAAATCGGTTGGAAACTTTCCTCATGTCAGCACGTCGTAGATGTCGCCACCGGCGCATACCTTGTGTGAATGCTCTGAAAAGCTAATTATTTGCATGTCACAGCATCTTCTTCCTGTCGGTTAAATTTCGCGTCTGTAGCACGTCATCTTCGTGGTGTAGCAATTTTAATGGCCAGTAGTGTACTTAATGAACATACTAGTTTTCTGTTCGTGTGCGCTTGTGTTTAACATGACGTCTGTTCATTCAGTAGTATCATAAACGCGCTATTTATATTTTTATAACGCCGCTAGGACCAAAATTCGTTAAATAAATTCAATTTATTATTTTTGGCCTTGTCCAATACCTTTAACTAAACTCCTGTGATCCTATAGGAAGCGATTTGTTAATCGGTAAGGTCATCCGGTACAGATACTTCTGACTTCCACAGAGGTATGTCGACGGCTTCGTCGTAACCTCACAACGGGAGCTTCCTAACGAAAACGTAATTTATTTTTACATTATTATGAGGAATCTTGTACCAAAGAAAAGTTTACTTTCAATTAAGAGTGAATAACGTGAAGTTATTAATTACCTGTATGTCAGTTGCCCTGATAAAACATTACTCGTTATACTGAAAGTATTTAGTGACACGTAGCAGATTTTCGCGCTGTTCCTGTATAGTATCGGAGCCCCTATATCTGCTGTAAGATTATTAACGCAGCACAATTTTATCAGTTCACACCTGTGATGTTAGAGCCCTTTATATCTGTGTACATTGTCCTTGCTCTTAATTAGTATCTTTACGTGCTAAAACTCCAGTTATTAAACTGATCGCAGACGAAGTGGACATACAGATGGGATGACATCTGGTTTCGTTTTCGGAGTAATCCTATCAGAAGCTGCACCAAGGCTCCTGGGCCATCTCTGATTCGCTCCAGTGAGAGGCAGTGACACATTTTTGCGAGTTCTGCCATTGACGGCGTGTGTGCGCTACCGACTGTTATTACTACTATTTCACACAAATAGTCTGGCTAACTTAAGTAGTTGCAAACTCACACTTCTCATAACGTGAACAATTGTTGATGGAATTATAATAAACCAGAAAGGACTGCACTGATGCTCTTCATGTGTCAGGTCTGTTTTAAAAAATTTAAGTTGTTCTCGGTATGCCATTTGTGTCAGTCACAGAGGATTTCATTATACAGTCGGAATGTACCCGAAGTCTGATTAACTTCGACTAATTCTTACCACGTTTTCTGCTATGTTAAGGTAGTCACTTCGCTTCTACAATGTACGTTAGATGAGTCATCACTTTCTTGCAGGCATAAATCGCCAAACTGTGGTAATTGATTTCGAGTGCTTTATTGGTTCCCTAATGTCTCATAAGTGCCACTGATGGTATATGGGGCGTCATTGATATTCAGCTTGTGGTTTCGTACGAGGGTATCCTACTGAAGTGTTCAGTTCCGTTAACAGTCTGGGCTAACATCACTTATACCTATATCTTTACGTACATGGCAGTTTTCTCTTTGATGTGATAGGTCCTGGCCCCAGTATTTGTGCGCAGTTAAATTCACGTCGGCCAATCGGATTGCGGTTCTCCGTGTTTACATAAATCACATAAAACGGTCATCGGCATACTTTCGTTTCAAATGTGTCAAACAGTTTCATTCCCCGTCATTCCACACTTCGAACTACATCTATAATGAATTCGTCGACAGCCACGCGGGGTTAGCCGAGCGGTCTAAAGGCGCTGCAGTCATGGACTGTGCGGCTGGTCCCGGCGGAGGTTCGAGCCCTCCCTCGGGCAGGGGTGGGTGTGTTTGTCCTTAGGATAATTTAGGTTAAGTAGTGTGTAAGCTTAGGGACTAATGACCTTAGCAGTTAAGTCCCATAAGATTTCACACACATTTGAACTTTTTTGAATTCGTCGGCAATGGAAGCCGTTCGCTAGTCTTACCTCTAATCTGCGATACTGATGGACGGATGTGTCTCCGAGTGGCAGTAGTCTTTGGCCAGTTGTGACTCGCACAGCTGCAGATCTATAATTTGTGCACATGAAGCTGTTTGAAGCTGCTGTGTTTCACACAAGTATTAAAATCGTAACCCGTGGATATTTCACACCGGGCCTTA
The DNA here is from genome assembly GCF_023898315.1 of Schistocerca nitens. Lineage (NCBI taxonomy): Eukaryota > Metazoa > Arthropoda > Insecta > Orthoptera > Acrididae > Schistocerca > Schistocerca nitens. The sequence goes on from NC_064620.1 coordinate 608,080,998, forward strand.
CTGTCCCACAATAATAACTATCCGTACGACCCAAGATTTACATCATTACCTTGTAACCAATCTATCATTTGATTGCAATAAAGTGAATCACTTAAACTATCCTTCCGGAATTTATAGTCGAGGAGGCATGTCTGGAGCATCAGAAATTCTCGATAGACATGATCTGGCAGAGTGGCTGATTCTGCAATGAGTGCAGTTTAAGAAGTACCTGTTGTTTCTCAGCTCTCAACCTGTTTGTCCGCCTCCCTCTGCCTGCCCTCCACGGCAGTAATGACGCTGACTTACCCCAGCAGGGCCCTCCTGCGGCGCGGCGACCAGTTTATTCTGACGTCTCTTGCGGCGACGGCGACGCTGCTCGGTGTGTTTGCGCTCGCGGTCATCAGACGGTGGTATTTCTTCGGCTGCCTTTCTCTTCTTGACGCGCCCAACAGCATGGCCCTGTAGATGGTTTGGTTTTACTATCGCTTATTCGGCTAGGATGCCGTATGTCTAACAGAAGAAAACTTTAGACAACTGACTTAGCTTTGTTAAATAGATGGTATATTAAGTTAGCAGACCACAATTGTGTCTAATAACGAATGTGAAATATGATGCTATAGGCGTTTGTCAAAAAATAATATATCAATTAGAGATAGGGAACAGAGAGGCACGCGAATGAAAAAGGTACAGAATGTTTTAATGGGGCACACTTTACAAAATAAAGGATTGTTGACAAGAATAATGATAAGGCATCTAGGAATAATGAACCGACTGATGACCTCAGATGTTAGCTCCCATAGTGCTCAGAGCCATTTGAACCATTTGAATAATGAACCCCGCACCTGAAAGGGGAAGAACGTGAAGTTGTGCAAAGCGTATAAACACCAGATTCTTGTCTGCGCACGGTAGGTGGATCAAAACAAAATGTCCACACACTCTGTGACCAAAATGGTACTGAAACACAGGATGACAAACTAAAGGCCGAAATACTAAATGTCTTTTTCCAAAGCTGTTTCACAGAGGAAGACTGCATTGTAGTTCCTTCTCTAGATTGTTGCACAGATGGCAAAATGGTAGATATCGAAATAGACGACAGAGGGATAGAGAAACAATTAAAATCGCTCAAAAGAGGAAAGGTCGTTGGACCTGATGGGATACCAGTTAGATTTTACACAGAGTACACGAAGGAACTTGCCCCTCTTCTTGCAGCGGTGTACCGTAGGTCTCTAGAAGAGCGTAGCGTTCCAAAGGATTGGAAAAGGGCACAGGTCATCCCCGTTTTCAAGAAGGGACGTCGAACACATGTGCAGAACTATAGACCTATATCTCTAACGTCGATCAGTTGTAGAATTTTGGAACACGTATTACGTTCGAGTATGGCTCAAATGGCTCTGAGCACTATGCGACTTAACTTCTGAGGTCATCAGTCGCCTAGAACTTAGAACTAATTAAACCTAACTAACCTAAGGTCATCACACACATCCATGCCCGAGGCAGGATTCGAACCTGCGACCGTAGCGGTCACGCTGTTCCAGACGGAAGCGCCTAGAACCGCACGACCACACCGGCCGGCTACGTTCGAGTATAATGACTTTCCTGGAGACTAGACATCTACTCTGTAGGAATCAGCATGGGTTTCGAAAAAGACGGTCGTGTGAAACCCAGCTCGCGCTATTCGTCCACGAGACTCAGAGGGCCATAGACATGGGTTCCCAGGTAGATGCCGTGTTTCTTCACTTCCGCAAAGCGTTCGATACAGTTCCCCACAGTCGTTTAATGAACAAATTAAGAGCATATGGACCATCAGACCAATTGTGTGATTGGATTGAAGAGTTCCTAGATAACAGAACGCAGCATGTCATTCTCAATGGAGAGAAGTCTTCCGAAGTAAGAGCGATTTCAGGTGCGCCACAGGGGAGTGTCATAGGACCGTTGCTGTTCACAATATACATAAATGACCTGGTGGATGACATCGGAAGTTCACTGAGGCTTTTTGCAGATGATGCTGTGATGTATCGAGAGGTTGTAACAATGGAAAATTGTACTGAAATGCAGGAGGATCTGCAGCGAATTGACGCATGGTGCAGGGAATGGCAACTGAATCTCAATGTGGACAAGTGTAATGTGCTGCGAATACATAGAAAGATAGATCCCTTATCATTTAGCTACAAAATAGCAGGTCAGCAACTTGAAGCAGTTAATTCCATAAATGATCTGGGAGTACGCATTAGGAGTGATTGAAAATGGAATGATCATATAAAGTTGATCGTCGGTAAAGCAGATGCCAGACTGAGATTCATTGGAAGAATCCTAAGGAAATGCAATCCGAAAACAAAGGAAGTAGGTTACAGTACGCTTGTTCGCCCACTGCTTGAATACTGCTCAGCGGTGTGGGATCCGTACCACATAGGGTTGATAGAAGAGAGAGAGAGAGAGAGAGAGAGAGAGAAGATCCAACGGAGAGCAGCGCGCTTCGTTACAGGATCATTTAGTAATCGCGAAAGCGTTACGGAGATGACAGATAAACTCCAGTGGAAGACTCTGCAGGAGAGACGCTCAGTAGTTCGGTACGGGCTTTTGTTGAAGTTTCGAGAACATACCTTCACCGAAGGGTCCAGCAGTATATTGCTCCCTCCTACGTATATCTCGCGAAGAGACCATGAGGATAAAATCAGAGAGATTAGAGCCCACACAGAAGCATACAGACAATCCTTCTTTCCACGAACAATACGAGACTGGAATAGAAGGGAGAACCGATAGAGGTACTCAGGGTAACCTCCGCCACACACCGTCAGGTGGCATGCGGAGTATGGATGTAGATGTAGATGTAGTACACAACATATGAAGAAAGCTGAAACAAGTCAATAGAGATATGACTCGAAAAACATACATTGTCTGTGATCCATTTTGTGTATAACGTTTGTAATGCATCTTTGTTCACTAATTGCGACAGTTGAGCAGAAGTGTACGCAAAGCAAGAACATAGTAAAATACGCAAGCAATTGTGAACAAGAAAATTTGCTAGCGAGGACCTACATTTATTTTTATAATACTCTCTGTTACCACCTTAATTTCTCTCACGTGATCTTCTGATCGTCACGTGAATATACGTGTAAAGCTCTGTGGCGCCGCCTAGTCTTCTCCGAATTCACATTCTGGAAGACTACACAAAGAGATTACGACAGCATCGTTACCGTTTGTTTAAGAGCCCTCACACTATACAACTCTCTGTTATATCTTCGTGTGGTTTGGTCTGGTTACTTACATTCTTATTAACTATTCTTCGTGTTTCAAAACCTTACTCTGCATGTGGCTTTGATGGGGGCCACAAGCACTGGAACGGTGAAGCATATTACGTCGCATTGGTATCGTGTCTGTTTCTCCTGCAGCTACTGAATAGAAGTTGAAGTCGGATTTTTGCCTCTCATTACCGACAGCATATGCCCAGTGCAGTTCATAGCAGCACTTAGTGTCATGAACAGGTATTGAAGCTAACACTCCGTATGATCGTACATCGTGTACTGGACACTTGAGGTAGCATGTAAGACTGAATCGACTGTTAACATGCGTTTTTAGCTTGTACTTCAAACGAGTGGAATATTCCGTATCCTTTTAAGTTTACAACGGAAGTTCACTTTCCACAGCAATATCATTCCGTTGTATGTTACATTTATTTTAGGATATTGTAAACAATGCTATTTTATATTAATGAATTACAACAAAGTGAGTTCCTTACCTAGTCCCACGTGTAAAAATGACAGAGCTGTCTGGGAGAGTGACTGATTCTGTGCTGTATACCCGGTAGTACTGATGTTTGCTCACCTCTGCACGGCCGTCCTTCCGAGTATCGTCGTTACTATTCTCTTCTTTCTTCATGCGAGGGGCAGGTCCTGGAGTCGGTTGACAGGGAAAGATCTCGAAGATGGACGGATATTCTGGCTCCCTTCTCTCTCTGAAGCGTCCGTACTCCATAAACTGTGGGTGTTTTGTTTTTGCTATTACTGACTCATGTAGTATTGCAAATAGCTAAGACATAGGAATACTCTAGATATTCGACTTACCGCCCTTGAATGGATTTTATAGCACAAAAGCACTTGTAAGTGTAAAGTCTGAAGAATGTGTTACATAGTGTTATAGGGAGTGGTTATATAATGAGATTGCTGTAAGAAATCCTAAACTAGTAACGGCCACTTGAAACCAAAACTTTTGTGTAGGTGCTAACTGTAGAAGATATTAAGCAGATTTTGCCAATGCAGTGTGGTAAACAATCTGATATAAAAAGATTAGCCCATGAAGAAGAATGAAACCAGTCAAGAGACTCATGGTCCATAACCATAAATGATTAACTTTGGCCGAGGGTGTGTATAACGTCTATGATGATGTTTTGTTTACTAATTACACGCACATGTGTATGCATACATGTGAACACTAAGTACATAGTAAAATTTGCATGCAAATGTAAACATGAAACTTGGAAACGATAATATAAAGTTATGCTAATAATACTACCCTAAATCATCTGCTGAATTAAATTAATTAATCTAATACCTTGTTAATAGCATATAAATTAGGTGTCCTGATAAATTATTAGATGGAATAGATCTAGCCACATATAATAATTCAGATTCATCGAACGGTGTAATAGTTCCTGAAGTTGTATAGTCTCTAAAGATACTATATCTTTTTTTCTTTAATGATTAACACCCATAATGTTACTCCATATGTACATCGCTATTCTTTTTAATTCTTGTTTTATTGTAGGGCAATTGTTTCGTTTAGGTATCTCCCTAAGTAAACATACTTGATCTACCGTTACACAATATCTTTCAATGGCCTAAATGGTTTCCAGTTTTTTTGGTAACATCTAAGTTTCATTGGCAAATGTTCTTGTATGTTTATAGTCCCAGAACCTCCGCTTTGATGCAACAAAAGCAGTATTTCTCCATCGAATAATGTAGCACTGTTATCAAATGGAAAAACAAGCAAGTATTCGTAAACGCCAATGCTTTCAATCAAATTTTTCCCACTAATAAATGCAAGGAGCGTTCTAATGCAAACCAGACGAACAATGAGCCATTAGATCGGTCCCATCGGCCATCATTCCGTAATACTTTGATTTCCACAGGGTTTCCAATAATCAGTGTTGTACTATGCACCAATGGTATTCTTTAAGGGAGTAATCTTAACTGTCACTCGTGCTACGGCTCCTTAACAGCACTTACGCTGACGCATTGACGATGACATTATGGTTATAGCACAGAGACTATTTGGGGATAGGTATTGACTGACAGAGTCAGTGTTCTTTTTGTGACGAAATAGCCTGTCTATTGCCTCTGAGTAGAGCATGACTATTCCGAAACAGTGACTCTTTTGCACGGTTTACGCTTTTGATGTTGAACCTGGTACCTCAGAATGCTTGTCTGAGACACAGGCAAGGCTTTCATCAAGGTAATAAGCCGACAAACTTTTTATTGTACTGGTTCGCTATCTTCAGACGTGGTGGTTCGAGATTTCCACCACACTATGGGACACCTGTGGACAGGAAAGAGCATATGGTCTAAAACATTTCCTGTCTGTCTCCATTCTTGAATCACACTTCGGTCGTTTAGCTCAGCTCAAACAGTGATAAAATAACTACTTCTGCAAGCAACGCCTTCAGCAGCTTTCAGGGTCGTCAATGAGGTCTGGTTTAACCTGAAAGTAATTCACCCAATGTCCCATTCGTTCATTAAAGAATTCACCCTCGAAGGAGCTTACTGCTGTCGTGAGCCGAAAAACAAAATTCCACAATTCTGGTTACAGTTTGCCATCAGACAGTAACGTGTTCATATCATGGTGCCTTTACTTAGATTAAGTTTCCGATTACGTGTAATAGATGTAGGATGCCGTTTGGTCCACACACTATCTTGACAAGAAAATGTACCGTGGAACATTCGCCACCTCTGGTCCTCTCTAATGAAGCGCAGTAATATTTTTCACGATTTATCCTACACAGTTCATGTTCGCTACGTTTTCATACAAACTGTGCAAATAAACAATCTGCTTGCAGGATCTCACTTGTCTCAACGGGTCACTTGGGCCAATATTATTAAGGTAATCGGAATTATCCTCCATAACGGTTCCGAGAGAAAGAATATAGGGGACTTGTAACCAAGCATATGGAATCGCAGAAGCACTCTTGTTCCTTTTACGATCAACGTTCGTCTAGCTGTCGCTTTCTTGGACGCATTATTCGTTGGACGTTGTGTACTCACAACTCTCCGTCCATCTCCTCGCGCCCTTCACTCTGTCTTTCTCCTCCCACCACTCTCTCCATCTTTCTACTTCTCACTAGTCTGTGGCCGAGCGGTTCTAGGTGCTTCAGTCTGGAACCACGCGACTGCTGCGGCCGCAGGATTCGAATCCTGCCTCGGGCATGGATGTGTGTGATGTCCTTAGGTTAGTTAGGTTTAAGTTGTTCTAAGTTCTAGTTCTAGGGGACTGATGACCTCAGATGTGAAGTCCCATAGTGCTCAGAGCCATTTGAACCATTCTCTCCTTCCATCTTCTCATCCTTTCTCTGTGCTCCCCCTCTATCTACGCACTCCTTTCCCTTATGTCGACCTCCTGATCCCCCCTCTATTTCCACTTCCTCGTACCCCCTCCCTCTTATTCCTTCTTCCCATCCTTCCCTCCCTCCTTCTGTTTGACCGTCTCCTCCTCTTCCCCTGTTCAATCCCTTTCTGGATCCCCCTCTCTCTCTCCATCTTCTTCTCCCCTTGCTCCACCCTTCTCTATTCTGCCTGTCAAAGTCATGCTCTTCCTCTTTCCTTTCACTGTCCATCTCCTCCTCTCCCTTCTCTCTGCCCATTTCTTCCTCCACCACTCCTTGTCTGTCACCTCCTCTCACTATCTGTTTCGATCTCCTCCTTTTCCCGCACTGTATATCCACATCCTCCTTTCCCCTTGTTTGTCCATGTTATCACTTCCACAAGTATAGGAGGCTTGTGATTCTCATCTCACAATATGTTTTTCCCAGATCGTAATGAATATGTGTACCAAATATGTTAAACATATAGGATGACATTTTTGTAGTGTCTTTGACAGTGTATGGACATGACAACTATGTTTCACATTTATTTAAAATACAGAGTCCGCCAGAAAAATGTATACACTCTTTGTCAGGCTCTATCGAGATATCGATAATGTCATTCGATTTGAGTTACGAGTGTGTTGTAGTAAGATCTTTGGCTCAACAGGTGTTAGTACTTTTATCTTGCAATTGAGAAAACAAGATGGTCGGAGCACGCTTGACATTCGAGCAACGAAAATGTATAGTGAAGTGATTTTTCAGAGTTGATAATGCCGTTGAAGTGAAACGTCAGTGCAGGCGGCAGTTGGAAAAGGGAACCGCCAACCCGCCTAACAATTAAATGCATCATTGACAAGTTTGAATTGCGTGGAACGATTTGTGATATTCATAAAGGAAGATCAGGAAGACAGCGTACAGCTTCAAGTCCTGCTACGTCGGCACTCGTGTTGAAAATTATTTTGCAAATTCTACTCAGACGTCTGCTACGCAATGTGCACGTGAAGTGAGGGTTAGCAGTACAAGTATACGAAGAACCCTCAAAGCTGCAAAGTTGAAAGTTTACATTACACGATTACTGAACGCGATTTATGATGACGATCCTGATCGCCGAGTGGAATTTTGCGAATGGTATCAGCAAATGGTAACGGATGACGAACAGTTTGTGACGAAGGTAGTGTGGAGTGAGGAGACGCAATTTAAACTTAATGGAACTGAGAATCTCCATGACAGTGTCTGCTGGACAGCGGAAAATCCGCATGTTTTATGTGGATAAAGCGCTCAGTCTGCCAGGGGTTCATTTGTGGTGTGGACTATCAACCAGGGGCTTAGTAGAACTCTCTTTCTTTGATGTTACTGTCACTGGAGAAACGCCCCTGGAAATTTTACACACACAAATTTTGCCATGTATATGTGCGCTTTGTGGAGCTGATGAAGATGTCTTCTACCAACAGGACGGGGCGCCACCACACTACCACCTAGCCACACCATTTTTTCCTGGATGATAATTTTCGGGGGCACTGGATTAGACGAAGAGGGACCATTGAGATCCCTACTAGGTCTCCAGGTGTAACACCTATGGACTTTTACTTGTGAGGAACTGTGAAAGATAACGTCTATCGACGTAAGCCACGCACGCTGGAGGAACTTCGCCAGGACATTACAGCGACATGTGCAGCGATCTCCACTGTAGCAGTGACTGATGTAGTTGCGGCGACCGCTCGTCTTTCTGTTATGTGTACAGCCGCCAAAGGCGAACATTTTGAACAATTAAAGTAACAATGTGAGAAACTGTAGGTTGCCCGCATCTCGTGGTCGTGCGGTAGCATTCTCGCTTCCCACGCCCGGGTTCCCGGGTTCGATTCCCGGCGGGGTCAGGGATTTTCTCTGCCTCGTGATGGCTGGGTGTTGTGTGATGTCCTTAGGTTAGTTAGGTTTAAGTAGTTCTAAGTTTAGGGGACTGATGACCATAGATGTTAAGTCCCATAGTGCTCAGAGCCAAACTGTAGGTTGTAAAACATGTGTGATAACTATTAAATGTAAAATAACACATAAGTAATAATTTTCGTTCCTTGAAGTGTGTATAAATTTTTCTTGCGGACTCTGTATTTAACGTGTATTTGTAGGTATATTTTACCTGTATTTCTAACGAAGGTCGTCCTGCAGATTCATTTCCACACAGCTCACTATTTATGACATCAAATCTCCTGAATTATATATGACTTACAAATAAATAATTTTCTAAGTACGCTCTATGGGATTTGTGGATACGTCTGCCACAAGTGTTGCGAATGCAGTTGATAGTAAAGAACCAACAGATTAATAAGTGATGTATGATGTATCAGTATTTCACGCTTCTTAGTCTTTGATATCATGTCTCCTCAGTTATATGTGGTTCAACGATGATAGAATCTGTGGTATTGTGAATACAGCCTGCAAAGAGGTGTCTCGTACACAGTAGTACAGAAGTAATAAATTAAAACTTGGTGCTGTGCGAACAGCGAAAATGTAGAAACGGCAAACTAATTTCCTTTCTTCATTTCCTGGAGTTGTCAACGAGAGAAATTTGCAAGACACTGAGTGCTCTCATTCTCAGGTCAAATACTGAAAGCATGGAGTGTGGTTATTCGCGTGTTATGGGTTACACTGCTGTTTTCTGTGTGTGTCAGAATGTGTATAGGAGAGATGAGCGAAGAGGAGAGGGACAGTCGGAGAGGGAAAGGAAGAGATGGACATCGAGACACGGCAGAGGAGACGGACAGAGTGAGGGGAAGGAGAGATGGAAGTGAGAGAAGAGAGACAGGCGCATTGGACAGGAGATATTGTGAGAAAAAGATGAGCGGATAGAAAGGGGGAGGAGTACATGAACATAGTGTGGGAGGAGGAAGTAAACGGAGCAAGACCGGGCTAGTAGATGGCCAGAGAGAGGTGGAAAGAGGAGATGGGCAGAGAGAAGTAGTACAAAGTAGACAGACAGAGGGAAGGGGCGATTGGGAAGTGTGCATGAGGGAGATGGTGACGTAGTGGTCAATTGGAGAGGGAGAGTGTGTGAGTTAGTAGATGGAAGAGAGGAGACAGAAAACGTGTGTATTTCTTCCTTTCTAATAATAAATTGGGAGAAATAAATACGCGGGCGCCTCCGTGTACTCAGCCAATAAATATATAAGAAACGGAAACTGGCTCTCAAAACTAAACTAACATCGCACTAAAATAAGCAAATCATAATTCGCACAGGTCAAATATGTTGTTCTTTAAAAGTTAATCTTAAGAGAACAATGAAAGTGGATAAACGGGTGGACATAGAACGAAAAGATTATAATGGATTTACGTGGTGGAGAGTGACCAGAAATTTTGATGGGTTAGTATAACTCCATTCTTGCCAAAAGAAAATCGTGTACTTCAATCTTTAAAAGGCATGTGGAGTGGACAAGTGTGGGTGTATGTAAAGAATACAATAAAATAAGCGGACAGTGACCTGTGATGGGTATAATAGGTTCACAGTCATGATAATATTACCGTAGGAAGCAATATGAAAAAGAAGAGAGTCTGATGACCTTAAAATATCATGGAGTTATGGTATTGCGTAGGTGACGGTTTTATATTTAGTTCTTAGCATAGCAGAAGCCACATACACTGATCAGACAGAACATTATGACAACAGACCTACTATACATACACTACTGACCATTAAAATTGCTACACCATTAAGAAATGCAGATGGTAAACGGGTATTCATTGGACAAATGTATTATACTAGAACTGACATGTGATTACATTTTCACGCAATTTGGGTGCATAGATCCTGCGAAATCAGTACTCAGAACAACCACCTCTGGCCGTAATAACGGCCTTAATACGCCTAGGCATTGAGTCAGACAGAGCTTGGATGGCGTGTACAGGTACAGCTGCCCATCCAGCTTCAACACGATACCACAGTTCATCAAGAGTACTGACTGGCGTATTGTGACGAGCCAGTTGCTCGGCCACCATTGACCAGACGTTTTCAATTAGTGAGAGAATTGGAGAATGTGCTGGCCAGGGCAGCAGTCGAACATTTTCTGTATCCAGAAAGGACCGTACAGGACCTGCAATATGCGGTCGTGCATTATTCTGCTGAAATGTAGGGTTTCGCAGGGATCGAATGAAGGGTAGAGCCACGGGTCGTAACACATCTGAAATGTAACGTCCACTGTTCAAAGCGCCGTCAATGCGAACAAGAGGTGACCGAGACGTGTAACCAACGGCACCCCATACCATAACGCCGGGTGATATGCCAGTATGGTGATGACGAATACACGCTTGCAATGTGCGTTCACCGCGATGTCGCCAAACACGGATGCGACCATCATAATGCTGTAAACAGAACCTGGATTCATCCGACAATATGACGTTTTAACATTCGTGCACCTAGGTTCGTCGTTAAGAACACCATCGCAGGCGCTCCTGTTTGTGATGCAGCGTCAAGGGTAACCGCAGCCATGGTCTCCGTGTTGATAGTCCATGCTGCTGCGAACGTCGTCGAACTGTTCGTGCTGATGGTTGTTGTCTTGCAAACGTCCCCATCTGTTGACTCAGAGATCGAGACGTGGCTGCACGATCCGTTACAGCCATGCGGATAAGATGCCTGTCATCTCGACTGCTAGTGATACGAGGCATTTGGGATCCAGCACGGCGTTCCGTATTAACCTCCTGAACACACCGACTCCATATTCTGCTAACAGTCACGGGATCTCGACCAAAGCGAGCAGCAATGTCGCGATATGATAAACCGCAATCGCGATAGGCTACAATCCGACCTTTATCAAAGTCGGATACGTGATAGTACGTATTTCTCCTCCTTACACGAGGCATCACAACAACGTTTCACTAGGCAACGCCGGTCAACTGCTGTTTGTGTATCAGAAATCGGTTGGAGTCTTTCCTCAGGTCAGCACGTTGTAGGTGTCGCCACCGGCGCATACCTTGTGTGAATGCTCTGAAAATCTAATCATTTGCATATCACAACATCTACTTCCTGTCGGTTAAATTTCGCGTCTGTAACACGTCATCTTCGTGTTGTAGCAATTTTAATGGCCAGTAGTCTTTAAACACGTCCAGGCAATAGCGGCGTCACACGGCAAGGAATGACTGCTAGTCTGACACACGCTTGTGCATGTACTCTCAGTGACAATGTTGTTCTTTTGTGAAATAGGGAAGGCACGCGATCTATCTACGTTGGGCTGAGGTCAGATTATGGCCCAGAGGCTCGGCATTACCATGCCGGGAACTGCACGACTTACCGAGTTTTCGAGAAGTGCTGTGGTGAATGACTTCAAGATGCAGCGAAAACAAAGTTAAAACCATGTCCTTACGCCGTGAGGTTGAGCGGCAACACCTCATTACAGAAGTGAAACCGCAAAAACCAGGACAGGTGTCGAACTGTGCCTAAACTAAGATCAAACTTTAAGGCTGCGCAGACTACAGTTGAATCTGAGTACACAGAGCACCGAACACTCCTAACGAACGGCCTCCACAACCGTCGACGCATGCGTGTGCCAGTGTCAGCACCTGACGTCGGCAACTACGGCTGACCCAGGCACGTGACCATCGACGCAGGAGTTGGCACAGTGGCAGAGCGTTTCATGGTCCGATGAATCCCAATACCTTCTTCATAATGCCGGGGGGAGTGTGTCAATCCATCGTCTTCCAGGTTAATAGCGCCTTCACACCTGTACTGCGGGATGGAGACAAGATGGCGGCGGCTCCATTATGCTCTGGAGAACATTCACGTGAGCATCCGTGGGTCGAGTTTAGCTTGTGCAAGGCACCGTAACGGCTGGGAGTACACTGTTTGCAGATCAAGTACATCCCATTATGACGATTACGTTTCCTGACAGCTGTGGGATTTTCAGCAAGATAATGCACCATGTCACGAGTCCAGGAGTGTAGTGGAGTGGTTTGACACACCTCATCCCGCCAGATCTGTACTCTACCGAACACACGTGGGGTGTGACCGAACGTGGCTTCAGAGCTTACAGCTCCCTTTCCAGGAATTTACTGGAATTGGGTGACTCGTGTGTGCAGACGTGGTGCCAACTCCCTCCAGCGACCTATCAAAGTGTCATTGCTTCCTTACCACGACGTGACAGAGCTGTTATCCGTGCCAAAGGTAGACATACCGGCTATTAGGTACGTCGTCATATGTTCTGTCTGATCAGTGTATGTGTAAAGCCTGTATGTAGCAAAGTTCATGGGCAACTGAACGTATGTTTATGATAATACTGCTGTAGAAATTAATAATGAAAGCAAACAGACATTCTATGATTTGCCATTATTAATAACACACCCACTATTTGATTTATACGGATTTATTTAATTGTTAGTATTGGACTATATAATACTACGCTCCTCATTTAAATATATGTTCATTAGCTATGAAAATATAGTTGCTTCATAAAGACGTAAAATTACCTTAAGGTGAGATCTGAAACTCTTCATGGGAAGTGATCGTGGATGGCTGAGGGCAAAGAGATTTGGACAGTGAACCACCAACGATAAAGGAGAGCGTCTCCTGGAGTGTTCAGATGAACATAACATGATACAACAATCATAATCTTTGAAGTGGATAAAATAAAAAACTGCACCCGGAAAGTCAATGTGATAATGACAGCCATTTCATCGATTTTATATTCACGTTGAGAGCTTAAAGATATCAAATAAAGTCTAACAACAGTTCTCCAGAATTAGACGTAGACACCGAAAACGAGTGTATGTTTATAGGGTCTAATTTAAGATTTAATATAAACCGGAAAACTAAAACAAGTAGTTGGAATATTGAAAAAAACTGGTACGTTAAAAGAACAGATTTTGCTACTAGAGTAAGCGTTGTTACTAATTTCAGTACTGCTTTAACATCGCTGTACCGTTTCTGATACGTATTGGAGTTGCTCACCATGTTCAGATCCATTATTCCAGCATCAAGGTCTTTCTTCCACTCTTTTCTACTTGTGTAGCGCTCCACATAAGGTGTCGCTTCCTTCGTTTTCTGCGTTTTCTTCGTTTTCTTCCTGCAGGGAATACACGAACAGCACAAGATGCTCCGTAGCACCTGAGAAGCCAAAACAAAATCACTATACGCGTAAACCAGTTCCTACACATTAAGACAACGATGACGCCGCCTCAAACGTGGACTACATAGAATCAGAAAGTTGAGGTTTTTTTTGTGGACTGGCTCCGACACGGATTTGACCCTTGCCTCAGTTTGTTGGAATAATCTCTTGAAGCTGTAAAATCTGCGTTAATAGACGTATTTATCCAAACGTTGAGAAAAAAAAAATGAAATGTATACTTCCATCGATGCTTCACGTTCAGTGGGACTGTGGTGAAGTGCAATATCGAACAGTGCGGGTATGCATGTGTTTTCGAATAAGTTTTATGTTACATCAAGCGAGGAGCTATGAGATACAATGGAGGCTCACTCAGTATCCTCCTGCTTTATTTATCCCAGGCGAATTGGAATTCCATATTACCAAGCCGTAACACAGTGTCAGTGTTCAGGACGTCCACGACGAATGGCAGCTGCAGTTAACTCCGAGATAATATCTGGAGTTTCATATTAACAAGCGAGGTATATTTCCTTATCCGAGCACAGTTAGACACGAGAGGCGTAATAATTTTAACTCTAAGCATTATTTCCAATCAAAATTTTCATGGTCCTTGAATGGCATATTCGGTCAGCCGTAGACAACAGAGACAGCCTGTTACAAGAAATCCATCTAAAAATGTGTGTGCTGCTTCGATTTCCGAGACGTGATACAAACTAGATAGGCATATCACCTTCAGAAGGTACTTTGTTATAAGGTCAGGCAGACTCGACTCTAAAGGGGGTGACGCTGTCCTGCTGCGGCAGGAATTACTTTCTCGGATATACACATTAGTTCCCCTACCGCAGGACTGCAGATATCGGTAGCACGAATTAAATTACGTTCTGTATTATCCACCCCGTTAGCCGGTTTTTAGTACCCGAGAACTGAGATAGGTGAAGTAAGAGTGGAAAGTACTGTTGCTCCAACTTGAGCAACCGCTGGTGCTCTGCGGGAATTTCAGCGCTCACACCTCTATTTAGGGAAATTCGTGTACAACAGACCCAGGACAGAGCTCACCTAATGTAATGGAAGACAGTCACCACATAGTCCTCGACGACGGCTCTCCTGTTCTGGAGTCTCTTGCGACAATAGTGGCTCACGTAATTCTTGACACCAAAAGTGAATATTTGTGTTCGGTCGATATTTCATCAAAAATCAGGATAAGGTAACTTTTCCTGTTATTTGGACGATGGAAGCGACAACAAGAGACGTGGAATTCTTTCCTAAAAGTCATTGGAACATAAATAACAAAAACTGGCACTCTTTCAAAAAGTAATAATAGAGTTGCTGAAGTAAGTTTACCCGAGAACGGCTCAGTGTAAGTATCTTACTACACATTCTTTAGAATATTAAATGCGAAAGACTTCTAGTGTCAAAAGCGACATTTAACTTAGTTATATGTTAAGAACTCCGTGGTACGGTGGAATACAGAATACTCACCAGTGACTGCCGAACGTCGTCTAGAACGAAAGAAGGGTAAAATCTTCTCATCTGTGGAAGATCACCCGTGAAACTGGGATGTAAATGCTCGAACTAACATGTTTTAAAAATTGTGAAAACCTCTTAACTGGATAAATTCCCCCCCCCCCCCCCCCAGCAGTCATCACATATGATCATTTCCTAAGGCCCCCGTCTTAGATGAAATGGATAAATTATATACGGAAGTCCTCTACGAATTCAGTCCTTGGAATGTATTATGCTCACTGTCCTGTTCTCTCTCTCGTGACAAATCGTCCCTTCACGACTTTTCTACGAACCTTATCGACATCTGAATTAGAGTCTGCTACCCCTCTGAATAGTTCAAATTATGGTTCCAGTTCCCTAATCTAAATCGGTGCCTGGAAGTCCAACTTCCTACATACCTATCCCGTTGTCGGCTTGTCGGCGTTTACCAAAAGAGCTCTTGAAAGACTTATTTTGTTTTGTGTTCAGATCTTTCCAAAGCGCAGTACCAAGTGTGTAAGAATAAAAAAAATTGCTCGTACAAACTCAAGAGGACTACCTAAACGCTTAGATCAGCGCACTACTCTGTTTTTAATATACACACGAGAAATGAAGAACATCATTACACCAGTGGTTAAATCTCTCCAGTATGCAAATGATTTATCGCTTTTCTTCTACACTTAAAGACCAAATCTCTATGCCTAATGTCAGGCAGAGCCATTTACACCTTCAATGACTGTATGACGGCCAACGACCTAACTGTTTGACTAAGAAATTTTCTACAGTTGTCATCAGCCCACTATGTAACCACGAAAAGAAGCAGCATTAACGCAATGTGACCTGCAGCTGGAACTTGACGGTGTGACCACTGTAAGTCTGTCTTCGTCCGCTGCATCATCGATTAGAATGATCGTTGTACCGTAGCGTTGCGAAAGGTGCACTTCATCAGTTTGACTTAGTAGAATTCGGGTGCAGGCTTGTGGGCCTTGGAGAAATGCGACCATCTTACAATAATATCTTACTAGGAGAAGTTGTTGACGCCCTGCTGCATGTCGATGTTAGTACTTTCAAAGATATTTTAATAGCCAAGTAGGGCAGCAGCCCAATACAGATTAATCATGCTCCTGCGACAAATGAGGGTGTCTTCCACAACAAGGTCTGCATTGGAAATGAGGAGTGTTTGCCCTCTGATAGTGAAAGCATTCGGCTCAGTGCACAGTATCTACAGTTAGGTTCAAACAGATACATCCATAGACCAACTTAGAAATCCATTCCGGTATCAGATGTAAAATCTCACTATTTACAGTACGATGAAAAATTGCTTTGGCACAATGAGTTCCAGTTTCATTGTCTACTTTAAACTTTACTGACGCACTTTCAAATGGCTCTGAGCACTGTGGGACTTAACGTCTGTGGTCATCAGTCCCCTAGAACTTAGAACTACTTAAACCTAACTAACCGAAGGACGTCACACACATCCATGCCCGAGGCAGGATTCGAACCTGCGACCGTAGCAGTCCCGCGGTTCCGGACTGCAGCGCCAGAACCGCTAGACCACCGCGGCCGGCTACTGACGCACTTTGTTCACTTTTATATTGATTGCTTTTAATTTCAAGAGACTTCAGCAGAAAGATGTGTATTACTTCTCCCGCAGCTGAAGTATTCCTAAGAACTTCGTCTGCCGCCACCTTGATCATATTTTACTGCAGAAGCGGCAGCGATTCGAGATGCTCTGACATTACGTATTTATGTGAGGCTCCAGAACCTGCTGTAGTCTAGCAATCAAAAAGCGTGTTCCATTCTGTTCAGATTAGAGTGTAACAGTAAGATGAATATTCAGGTATTTGAAATTTTACGATAAGCATTGAGAAATAAACGAAAAGGCATGAGAATTTCATTCCAATGGGCCACAGATCATGTATGGCTGGCTTAGGGCACTTAGTCGGAAAGCTGGCGAAGAATCCCAATGGTTCTGGATGTGCGACGAACGTCGTTCTACCATCCTCAGATTTCCAGCTGTGAACGACACTGCGATCCAGCCAGTAATTAGGAGGTTCTTCTGTCTTCGAGACTTTCAGTCTAGCAGGAAGGTGAAAACTATCTTTTTTTTTCTTATTCGTATGAACCAGAAGTTCATCCTAAGTACTTACATTTGGTAGATGTCAGGGATATCCGTTTCTGCGAGTGTCAGAACACAAGAAAGAAGGAGACGCAAGTAACCATATGTTTACCTACAAGTACTTGGAAATACATCAAAACTCTTTAGTGCAAAACCTTGTGAAATTGATGATTCCCATTCCAACAAGTGCTCATGTTTTGTTATATCATAGGGATCCTTAAACATCTTCCCCACTCCTTCTGATGCGTTTACCCTACGTACTAATTTTATTTTCTTCTAGCTCAGAAAAGTAAGTAAATTCGCTGTCCTCGATTGTGGCTTTACTTCACACCACGTGCTTTCTGTCCATCACGTACTTTCGTTTCTGAAAGCTCCCAGTAGGTTGACTGAAGAAACATGTTTATCGCAGCGTTAGCGTGGTTTTAAGAAATAGAGGTAATTTCTGTACTTTTGGACTGGATTGACTGTAGAAAATGCTTCAGAATGTTAATATACCCTGCGCTATAGAGAAAGAGATCATTTATTTCCTCAAAACAACACAGCGATGCTTTTTATAGGTGTAGCGCTATGTCTCCATTCGGCACATTCACGGCAGAGAATACTAGACGTATAAGAGAGCGAAGAAGAGAAGGTGGAATATGATGACAAAGATTAGGCATTTCCAATGAGGTAACGCACCAGAACACCAAAGCCTATGCCAACGGAACATTAAGGATGTTTCATATATGATTATGATTGCGTTGCCTGGTTTTAAGGACTGTTCTTCATATCACATTTGTGTAGTGCACTAAATGCAAAATAGGTATTCGTTTCAGAGAAAGAGCACGAAGGAACTGTTTTTTCAGTTCCATAAAAAATAGAGTCAACGATCTTGCCGCAGTGAAGGCACCGGTTCCCGTCAGATCACCGAAGTCAAGCGCTGTCGGGTTGGGCTAACACTTGGATGGGCGACCATGCGGTCTGCCGTGCGCTGTTGGCAAGCGGGGTGCACTCAGCCCTTGTGAGGCAAACTGAAGAGCTACTTGTCTGAGAAGTAGCGGCTCCGGTCTTGTAAACTGACACACGGCCGGAAGAGCAGTGTGCTGACCCCATGCCCCTCCATATCTACATCCGGGGTGACGCCTGTGGGCTGAGGATGACACGGCGGCCAGTCGGTACCATTGGGCCTTCATAGCCTGTTCGGATGGAGAGAGAGAGAGAGAGAGAGAGAGAGAGAGAGAGAGAGAGAGAGAGAGAGAGAGAGATAGCAAATAGAAGAAACTGTATAAAGGACCATATACATAGGGACTTGCAAAAGTAAGTGACACATGTCGGCCCATGCTTGTGCAACAAGTGTGACGCATTTTCAGAAGACAGTACATGCTCTGGGTATCTTGCAGACACAGTTCTCCAGTGATACAGATAACAAATGAGAGTGAAATCACGCGACAGCTGGACACGTACTCCAAGTTTGAATTACGCGGGACAGTACGATCATTGTGGGCATAACGTCTGACACACAGGTTAGCCGTGAATTCTGACGCTGTATGGACTACATTCAATGTCGCGTTCAGCAACAGTGAAATTCTGCCAACAGTTTGACCAAAGCCGGACAGATGAGGATCATGCTGATCGCCAATGGAGGCCATCGACTTGTACGTCTGCCATAGACGACGATGTGAAGGTACCGAGGAACTGATTCACGCCAGTCACAAATTTTCGGACGATGAAGACATTTACACACTTGTTCTACAATGGCTGCGTGGCCAGGAGCGGGTTTCTATAGTCGATAAAGTGAGCGACTCTTAAAACATTTCGAGTCTTGCTTACAGAGCTCTGATGATTGTGTTGCAAAACATTGTCATGTATCTGCGTTTGTTTGAAGTTTAATGCAGTAATCAATATAATATACTTGGCGTGACATAACAACGTGCAACGTACTTTCTGAAGGCGCTGGAGTGAACAGTTTTCTGATAGTATTTTATGACATAATAATTAACTAACATTTTCCGCTACGTACGTAAAATGTTTATATATTTCATTTGTCAGATTACAAATAAAATATCTAAAGATAATCCGTGAAAATATGTCATTATTAGGATGTAAAACGAGTTTGATGAATGATGTAGCATATATGAGTCTACTTGCCCTAATACTTTTATGATTCATAATAATTTTTTAAAATTTGTTATTTCAGTCTTATTCGGTCCCAGAACATTTAATTGACAATCAATACAAAATTTTCGTTCGCAAATCCAAGCTCAGAACCGAGGAGAATAAATAAAGCTCCTGTTTGAAATTTTATGCTTTCCCGGAGTAATCAGAATCGATAGTCTCCTCAGGGGCCTGTATATTACGAAGACCTGCAACCTTGGCATCAGTTTTCAACAGGACTCAGCAACAGGGGTCCTGATAAGGATGGGGAACAGCTGGATCGCCGAAATACTGAATGAAATTGATTTTTTAATGGGGCAGCCAACCTGAGGTGTCATTCAAGAAAGCCCTTATTTGCTTTACACGAAATAATAGTGTGGTTGTACGAAATACGGTTTGTTATTTATAAGTGAATACTCTTGTTAATCTCTGTGTGTATGCATTTCATTCTCTCTTGAATACTACTTCGTGTTTTCTGAATACATTTGATATGTGAAGAGTCATTAGCTCTAAGTACTGAACATAGGTGAAACAGCAAATTAATTTAAAACCATTGTATACATTATTTATACAATGTTTTCTCTGCATATATGAGTTGACATTTGTACCACGCAGTTTGCAGTATGGCTCA
Source organism: Schistocerca nitens (assembly GCF_023898315.1). Taxonomy (NCBI): domain Eukaryota; kingdom Metazoa; phylum Arthropoda; class Insecta; order Orthoptera; family Acrididae; genus Schistocerca; species Schistocerca nitens. The sequence continues at coordinate 608,100,995 of NC_064620.1, forward strand.
GTAAACCCAAGCGAAATAATGTAGTAATAATAAAATTAATAAAAATGCAACAAAGTAAAGGCTGTGTGTGTGTGTGTGTGTGTGTGTGTGTGTGTGTTGGCTGTCCTACCTATGCCTTCTCTATATAACTCCATATTTTACTTCCTCTGCTCCCCATTTGATTAAAGTCGACTTGAGGGCTAATATGAGAGGACTAATAACAATGTCGTTAGATTAACGACCCCAAGAGGGAAACGAAACCGGTGCATCAAATGTATCTAATGCCAAGCAGCCTACATCTGATGTCTTAATGAGATACAAAGTATTCTTTGAGTTTTGGCCGAGAAAGAAGAGAAGGCCGTGTTGGCGAAGCGGTTAACGCGCTGGAGTTTCATACATCTCGAGCTGCTGAGATCCTCATTCAACGTTTTCACCTGAATTTTATTCATTTTCTCAGTCCACTTCAAGCAGGTGCCGGAATGGTTCACCTGAAAAGGTTATGATCCGTTTATTGCTACACCTTTGTGCGATCCGAACGTCGACGAGACGTCAAACGCAAATTTTCGTTCTACTTATCTAGAACATCACAAAGTAGGATAAAGTTTGAGCGCAGTTCTAGAAATCCCTTTAATCAGTTGGCAACTTTTTGGATCCTTAATCGATAGTTTGGATATAGAGTTATCAAGTTTACATCATCTTAATTCCTTCCTTCAGCCTACTAAAAAATTTCACTATTTTATTTAGCGTTGAAAAGTAAAGAATAAAGTTAATGCCTCATAGGGTAAAACTGCCAAGGTTATCATTGATATCCATCCAATATCCCTGAGTTCATGATGTCTCCCTGAGGTACTAGACGTACCCTAGCAGCAGTAACCCTAATGAGTTTCCTTCACTTAATAATTCAATTATGAATCCATCGTGATCAAACATTTGAGACTCGAAAAATAAGTTATAGTTGCGTTTACTGTATGCCCTTATCCGTGTTACACCAGTTCTCAATTTGCTCCCGTCGCAGAATGAGGAAATTCTGTGGTCTTTCAGCTCCTTTTGTGTAGTCATAGATCTTGCAATTTATATACACATCACACTTAAGCAAGTTTACATAATTATATTTCAGTTACGCCTTTGTTGTTATTGCTGTATCACTACATCCAAATTAGAACACTGAAGATTGTAAACTCGGCAACACGCAAATAAGAGTTAGAAAATCTAATCTGTATCGTTATTGCTCGTACTTACACCCAAACCTCCAGATATCAGACACTCAGATCGGTACCAAACGTTGTGTTTCAATAGAGTACCAACCAAAACACCGATTTAGTTCGCGCTGGGTGCTATCGTCCAATAGAACATTCATAAACGATAATTAAAAGTAACACCAGCACAATGGAGTCTAGGAGAAGCATATCTGTGATAAAACGCCACAGAGAGCTGTGGTAGGTGAGTGGGTAAGGCGTTAGCTCCTCGTCTTAAACTTCCCGAGTTCGAAGCCCACTGATGGACGATTTTTGTAAAAACAGTTTACGCGTGATATTGTTATAAGGGATACCATATTCCTGACATGTAAAAGAACGTTTCGGAGTTTGTAACAATGTTATTTTCGCTGGCCACCATATCCCATTACTACACTCCAGGAACTAAGGAAAGCGTAGGGGGTGCAACGAACATAGTTTATTTATTTTCCTTTTCTCTCATTAATACCACCGAGAATAGCAGGTTGATACTCTATCGGCACACAACGTTTGGTATTGATCTAACTGTTTCACATCTGGAGGTTTGGGTGTTAGTGATAAAATGCTATTAAAGGGGGGAGGATCATCACATAGAGCCGACGACGATGTAGTTCAGCCACACATGTTGCAAGGTCTTGACTTCCAACGCCTAAAAAAACATATGTGACATATTTTCCTGAACCTGTAAAGCACTATAACACGTTCCGAAATACTTCACGTTAATGATAATGCTAAGCCGAGAATCACAGCCAGTATGAACGTTCTTACTACGGACTATTTCACTTCTATCTCCCACTACGTATGGTCGTAAGTAGTGGAAAACAAACTACTGATACTGTCAGGGAATAGTGATGATGATATAACAAATGTGTTTTTTTTTTATTTACTTATTCTTAGCATTCTTCTCAGATGCATCTGACAACGTATTTGCCTTCCCTTCCACCTTATTGTGGAATGAACCCAATCACTTACGGTAATAAGGCAAGTTGGTTCGTACATCCAGAGAAAACTGTTTATTTAATTTGGATGCTCGTTTTGCTATTGCAGTTTTACATTTACATTGAAAACGATTCCATAATTACTGGACCTAATTCGGTCAGTTCTGATCCTCAAAAAGAAAAAAAAAAAAAAGACATTGGACATAAGGCGATCTATGTGGATAGAACGTAAAGCGAAAAACTTATCTACGATGGCGTTAGGTGGGAGAGTTCCGGATGAGACATTTAACTGACTTATTTGCTTGGGATGTATGTTGAATGCTGTTTGCAGAAACGTGCACACATATGAGATGGAGTTCTAATTTAGCAACGTGCATTCTCGATTACCTATCTGCACTGTGGTTTTGTGGAAACAGTTTCGCATGAACTAGCACAAACAGTATACGTTGCTCACATTGGCAGTTTGGTAGAACTCAACGAGCTCATACTGTGACTACTGCAAGTTTTACTCCACTGAATATGCGTAAGTTGATTGCAAATCTGCTTAAATAATCGGAATTATCTATCAGTCACTTCGTTGGCCATACTGGCACAGAAATGCAAGACGATAAGAGAAGACCATATTGCTGAATTCAATTTTCCGAAAATCACAACAGATCGTAATTAGGATGCTACTTTCAGCCATTGCACAAACGTGGAAGTGTTAGTTTTGAGACAAGTATTCAGGATATAGGAAATCAACTGAAATCCCTTGCCAGAGAAAACGTATCAAGGTCGGATGAGAAGCTGGGACATTCTACAGAGGTCACTCAAAGAAGTTGCATCCCTTCGATTACTAGTTTATTATAGGTTGCTGGAGCAACTAGGTAGCTGGAGCAACTGACGGTACCAAGCGATGGGAAAAGAAGCGTAGGTCAATCCAGTTTTCAGGAGAAGTCGCCGGGCAGATTCACATGATAATACAGCGCTACTGACAACGTCCGTCTGTTGCAGATCTGTGGAACAAGTTCTACGCTCACTCATTTGGACGTTTCACCAGAAAGAATATCTGTAAAAGAGTTTTCTACAGACAGAGATCTTGACAGACTTACCAGTTAGTTCGGAATCTGACTCAACCCGTAAGCATATACCACCGGGAATTTTCTCACTATGTAGGCGATAACTGATGCTTGCTACTTTAAAAAGTTTCAGATATTCTTGCAGGATGTAGTGTTATTCAGAACTGAATGAAGTGAATAATGACATGTTCGGAAAGAAGAACCTGTTGAGATATGGATCGTTGAATATTCTCAGTTCACAGAGAACAAGGAGTGCATTTGGCAGTTTCGTTTTAAAGGAGAGTTTAATACCGTAGTCTGACTGGCTGTCTTAGTTTTCATGACTTGTAAACTATTTGCGTGAGACTGGAGCGCTGAGACATTACGAAATGACAGAAATAGGCACGGCTTGGGCAGGGACATGACCTTCACCTGCCACAGTTTCAGTCTCTACCTACCATCTTCAGAGGAAGGAATGGTGTGCACACTTGATCCATAAACCCCTTACATTCCTACTGATGAAGAGTGCAGGTTAGACGTACGCAGGCAACCTCACTCTAATTTTAAACGATTAGCAACGTGAGATCAGCACATTTAGTATACTCAACGAATAATTAACATCTAGCAGAACCATATTATCTCGATACATCAGTCTGTATCGAACTCCGACTCAATTCTGTGTCTCGGTAACAGTGAGTTTGTATACAGGGAATAAAAATCACCATTTGGTTATGATAATGGAAGAAGGACGTTCATTTAATCAAAACATTGTACGGCTTTTGGTATTACTTGCATTATACAAATGTTAATACATTTTTAGTTGTATCAGTACTACTATGTTTTTAATAACTTTACCTACCCAGTGTACCAGTAGCCTCTTGAGGAAGATTGTGGATAATAGGTTTAGTTATTAATTAGTGCACATACCCCCTTTTTCCATTATGTGTCCGCATTTTATTACCATGTAGATAGCGTGGGGTGAGTCAGGAGCATGGATGTTTGCTGATGCATGCATAATGCATTTGTAATGTCAAGTTGTAAACTAACTGTGTTTCTGGAAAAGAATGCAAACAAAATAGGTATGACGGAGATATACAGTAGTCTGAAATGTGTTGTGCCGTGGTTGGTCACGGGAATGATTCAATTTATTCTACCGTGGAACAGAAAGTCGATGCTGCATCATCTGTGGGCCACGATGGGCATCGTATCTTCGTCTTTTAAGTGAACACTCCTCATTTCCAATGCAGACCTTGTTGTGGAACACACCCTCATTTGTCGCAGGAGCATGATTAATCTGTATTGGGCTGCTGCCCTACTTGGCTATTAAAATATCTTTGAAAGTACTAACATCGACATGCAGCAGGGCGTCAACAACTTCTCCTAGTAAGATATTATTGTAAGATGGTCGCATTTCTCCAAGGCCAACAAGCCTGCACCCGAATTCTACTAAGTCAAACTGATGAAGTGCACCTTTCGCAACGCTACGGTACAACGATCATTCTAATCGATGATGCAGCGGACGAAGACAGACTTACAGTGGTCACACCGTCAAGTTCCAGCTGCAGGTCACATTGCGTTAATGCTGCTCCTTTTCGTGGTTACATAGTGGGCTGATGACAACTGTAGAAAATTTGTTAGTCAAACAGTTAGGTCGTTGGCCGTCATACAGTCATTGAAGGTGTAAATGGCTCTGCCTGACATTAGGCACAGAGATTTGGTCTTTAAGTGTAGAAGAAAAGCGATAAATCATTTGCATACTGGAGAGATTTAACCACTGGTGTAATGATGTTCTTCATATCTCGTGTGTATACTAAAAACAGAGTAGTGCGCTGATCTAAGCGTTTAGGTAGTCCTCTTGAGTTTGTACGAGTAATTTTTTTTATTCTTACACACTTGGTACTGCACTTTGGAAAGATCTGAACACAAAACAAAATAAGTCTTTCAAGAGCTCTTTTAGTAAACGCCGACAAGCCGACAACGGGATAGGTATGTAGGAAGTTGGACTTCCAGGCACCGATTTAGATTAGGGAACTGGAACCATAATTTGAACTATTCAGAGGGGTAGCAGACTCTAATTCAGATGTCGATAAGGTTCGTAGAAAAGTCGTGAAGGGACGATTTGTCACGAGAGAGAGAACAGGACAGTGAGCATAATACATTCCAAGGACTGAATTCGTAGAGGACTTCCGTATATAATTTATCCATTTCATCTAAGGCGGGGGCCTTAGGAAATGATCATATGTGATGACTGCTGGGGGGGGGGGGGGGGGGAATTTATCCAGTTAAGAGGTTTTCACAATTTTTAAAACATGTTAGTTCGAGCATTTACATCCCAGTTTCACGGGTGATCTTCCACAGATGAGAAGATTTTACCCTTCTTTCGTTCTAGACGACGTTCGGCAGTCACTGGTGAGTATTCTGTATTCCACTGTACCACGGAGTTCTTAACATATAACTAAGTTAAATGTCGCTTTTGACACTAGAAGTCTTTCGCATTTAATATTCTAAAGAATGTGTAGTAAGATACTTACACTGAGCCGTTCTCGGGTAAACTTACTTCAGCAACTCTATTATTACTTTTTGAAAGAGAGCCAGTTTTTGTTATTTATGTTACAATGACTTTTAGGAAAGAATTCCACGTCTCTTGTTGTCGCTTCCATCGTCCAAATAACAGGAAAAGTTACCTTATCCTGATTTTTGATGAAATATCGACCGAACACAAATATTCACTTTTGGTGTCAAGAATTACGTGAGCCACTATTGTCGCAAGAGACTCCAGAACAGGAGAGCCGTCGTCGAGGACTATGTGGTGACTGTCTTCCATTACATTAGGTGAGCTCTGTCCTGGGTCTGTTGTACACGAATTTCCCTAAATAGAGGTGTGAGCGCTGAAATTCCCGCAGAGCACCAGCGGTTGCTCAAGTTGGAGCAACAGTACTTTCCACTCTTACTTCACCTATCTCAGTTCTCGGGTACTAAAAACCGGCTAACGGGGTGGATAATACAGAACGTAATTTAATTCGTGCTACCGATATCTGCAGTCCTGCGGTAGGGGAACTAATGTGTATATCCGAGAAAGTAATTCCTGCCGCAGCAGGACAGCGTCACCCCCTTTAGAGTCGAGTCTGCCTGACCTAATAACAAAGTACCTTCTGAAGGTGATATGCCTATCTAGTTTGGATCACGTTTCGGAAATCGAAGCAGCACACACATTTTTTAGATGGATTTCTTGTAACAGGCTAACCGAATATGCCATTCAAGGACTATAAAGGCACATTTGCATGCCGAGCGTGAGTTTCCGCGGAAACGCGAAATATTAATTAAATAAATAATCAGTGACTAATAAATAAAGCCTATGGCACACAACTGCAGCGCTGTGTCGCTGATAAAGACAAAAGAATAATTACGTTACTCTTATGTCTGTTTAAGAGAAGGGAGAGCTCAGGTAGAAGTGGTGCGAGAAGCACGTATTTTATTTTATTGTCTGGCACACCGCCATATTTTCATGTTATAGAAGAATACTGCGAGTTGCAACCACACTAGGCACTCGATTCTGTAATGAATTTATATTTATAAAAGTAAGTAGGATTATGAACTGTAGGCTATTTCATTGAATATATCTGATTTAACTAACTGTGTAACTTTTTATGTTTAGTAGACAATCACCTCTGTACGACGTATTGGCATGGCTGGCAAATCATTGTAATGTTGAGATTAGATCATGAGTCCGTACCTACCGCAGCAGTCTTTGGAAACGATTTAATTACGAAGTCCGATTATTTCAGTTTTATTTCACGGTCAACTACGAGTTACATTGCCTTTTCCAAATAGCCATTGTCAAGCGTCTGATACCGAATAATTAAACGTCCACGTTCCAGATAAGCAAATACCAATTACAACTAATCATCATACATACAGAATAATTAATCATTAATATTTTATTCAATTTTATTTTTTATTTATTTTATATTGGCGACTGCGTGTCGGACTTGTTATTTTGTCATTTGTTACATTGTTCTTTTTGTTTCATGTCAAAAATCAACTTTCTGGACCTGGACGTGAATGTATGAGAGATAATGAAAATCTGAAGATATTTTCCAATTCTAAAGTTTTGCCGGAAGACGCAATGAAGCTTCCAGCAAAATAAGGTAAGACGCAGCATCTTTGCATTAGCAGGCTTGACCAGACGTATAATTCAGTGTATTAGCTTTTCAGTAAATTCTGTAGTGTTTCTTTCGCGCATAACAGTTTTCAGTAACAAATTTCATTCTTAGCACTTTTTCCTAAACAATAACGTATCCAACAATACCAATACACGAGTGTACAATATGGCCGACTTCTGTACGATATGATGTAACATGGCCAGCAGCCATTACCAATAATCTCAAATTCGGTTTATATTTTTAAATTAACGGGACAGCCATTGTTGCTACGAGCGATTCATGCTCAACTGCATTTCATTTTAAAATCAGTGTCAAATATTTTCTTGAAACATAAATCACGTGTGGCATGGTAATGACTAGAAATCAATACGCAAAAATGGAACAGCAAAGACGTACTATTCAGACACAATCCGACTCGGACGAGAGACAAATGTTAGAAAATGACTTTACGACAGCAACCGGTAGTGACGATTTATCAAACATTGACGCAAGTGTTGACGGAAATTTTGACAATAGGCCGTCCACCACAAAAATTTCAAAGTCTCAGTCAGAGCCCATGTTAATACATGACGTCACGTCTAATGACGCGGCGCGGGCACAGACGTTGCAAACGGTAAACATTGTCGACAGTACAAATGATAATGAAACAGAACGCCGAAAACATGGCAACCTTACAGACACAAAATGACGAAATTAAATCTGACCTCATAGCACTCAAGACGAGTAATGACACTTTATGTAAACGTGTGGAACTTATAGACGCCACACTGACCAAACAGATGACTGAACTCAGTACTAAATTTTCCCAGCTTAATACGACACAAGAAAAGACTACAACTGACGTAGCACTTTTACAGACACAAGTAAAAAATCTTAATGTCACGTGTGAAGTTCTTACTGAACAAATTCAAACATATCCTTCAGTAGGCGACAACCTTGAAAAACGAATTACTGACGTACAGAATAAATTTGACAATGTTGAACAACACCTGACTGACATCTTACAATCTGATGCTACAGCTCATTTTCAAAACATTAATAAAGAATTTCATGATTGGGTAGTGAACAAAGACAAACATTTTGATAGATGCCTACGTGAAAATTTACCAACAATTGTGCACGACTCCGTAGCGCAATACATTACTAATAACAAACAGCTGATCAGTGACGCAGTACAATCCGTCACTGGACCAATGACACAATTCACCGATCGAACACAGTCTGAATGTAACGAAAATATCAGTCAAAATGTACAGTTCAGGAACCAATATACATTCGAGTATGACACACACATACCGCACACGACAAACACACAAGAACAAAACACACCACGACTACAACATATACCACGAGGTGCAAACACAAACACAAGCTATTATCATGGTAAACCACAGCAACATTATCGTAATTACTCGCCAGCTGAACATTGCAGTAATTACAGTGGAACAAATCCATATCACAATGCAAAGGAAGAAGAAAGCTTAATGAAACACAGGCAATTTCAGATTTTTATCCCAGAAAAACGAACCATTCATCCGGTGATTTTTCTTAAATCTTTTAGTAACGCATTTCCACGCACTTGGAGTGACCGGAAAAAGATTTCATATATTGTCGGTTACATCCAAGGCGATGCAGCTGTCTGGGCATACAGTCAAGCTGACGTATGTACCACGTACAGTGAGTTTGAGCGTGCTTTTCTGAACAAATTCTGGTCGCAATCCGTCCAGGAGCGACTCAGAAGACAAATTCTAGAACCTGAAACTTTTAACAGTAAAAATGGCAACTTACGCCGATATTTTGAAAAATACTTGAACATGGGACACTTTTTAGACGAACCAGTCGCAACACGCGATATACTCCGTGCGTTGAAGGCCAAATTGCCTTTCAACATTAAAGAAAAACTCCTACATATCCCGGATGACGATTCAGATTATTTTTTAACAGCTTTAGATTCGGTTGACATGTTACTTGAAGATCAGCGCTTCGCGCGGCAAAACAGCAGCCACAATGTTTACACTAGTGGAATGTAAAACATGCAGGCTTGCCAACTCAGTTCTGGCGCGCCCACAGTTGGATACGCGGTACAACAAAAACAGCAAACTCACATGCCGTCTCAATACGGAAATCAAAATCAACACGCGTATTCCAATACAAACAATAGTTACAACAGTAATAACACTTCATGCGGCAATCCATACAAAAGGCACCGCGGTAATAACTACAACGGTAACAACGTAACAACGGATACATAGGCAACAACAAAAACACAAACAGAAACAGAAATAATAATAACTACGAGCCAAGACAGCGTCAAGGCTGGACTCGTAACGATCAGTACTTTCATTCAAACACTGCTTTACCACAGCAGCCACCAGGACAAAATTGGAGCATACCTTATGACCGACAGGTAAGTTATAATGCGCAACAGCAACAACAACCGCAAAAGTTTGGAGATCACAATAGGCAATATCCGAATGTGAATATAATAGAAATGACACCTGACACACAACCTCAATCTGTGTCAGTACCTAGTACAAATGCTAATCCAACAAACTAGAAACAGTCACTTCTATGCCCCAGGTCGTGGCTGAGGAATTCTTGGGGGGCGACTTCAATGTTAATCAGTTATTTGGCACCACAGTTGAACATCAGAATAATGATATGCCGAATAATTCTAAACAAAAATTACCTGTTTTATTTATAAGATACAACCACAATAACAATATATCAGATGAACTTTCACAAGACAGTACACAATGTCGTTCAAACACAAATGAAATTGTTTTAGCATCTACCACTGGTGTAGTAGGTGGGATTCCAACTACTATTATTCTAGATACAGGTGCAGCTGTGAGCGTTTTGTCTTTTAATTTCTATAAAAAGATGTGTGAATTGGAACCTGTGCCTGAGTTTCCTGCCCAAAACTGTAAAATAACTACTGCACTAGGTAATAAGTCATGTAGGGTTAAGAAGCAAGTTTTTGTAAACATTAAAATAGGTAATGGAACCGTACAATGGCCATTCCTGGTTGTACAAAACCTTGTGACAAATTGCATATTAGGAATAGATATTATGAGCGAGAAGGACTGCATTATAGACTTCTCCAAAGGTAAATGTATTTTAAATGATAGAGGCAGTGTAATTATTATTGATTTGGACAGGAGAACTCTTAAGCATGACAAACACTGTACAGGGTACAAGGTTCAGTTAGTACTTGACAATGACATTCAAGACACGCACACACACTCATTTGACACAGAGCTAATGGACTTGAAAACATTGCTTGATCATAAGATAAATGAAGCTACACATGAAGTGCACATGAACGTATAAAACTACAGGAAGTGTTATCCAAATATTTACAAGTTTTTGCCAAACGAATAGGTGTTATCAACACGTATGCGTACAAGATTGAAGTTAAGCCTCACAAGATCTTCTACCACAAGACATATAACGTACCGTTATCTCAACGACCTGCTGTGTGGCAAGAATTAAAACAAATGTTAGACTGGAAGGTCATTGAACCATCCACCTCACCTTACTGTAGTCCTCTACTTGTTGTCAAAAAATCAAATGGAAGCATTAGGTTAGTGTTAGACGCACGAGCAATTAATGAAATAATTTTACCAGTTCACACAAAACCCGAAAATTTAGAAGAGCAATTACAGAAATTTCTAGATGCAAAGTATTTTTCCAGAATAGATCTCGCTAATTCATTTTGGCAGGTGAGTATCACTCCTGATTCTCGGAAATATACTGCATTTATGTTCGGGGGGCGAACCTATCAGTTTTGTGTTCTACCTTTCGGACTGAATGTCAGTTCTGGGGTATTCATTACAGCCCTGGATACCGTACTTGGCGATGATTTAGTTGGGACAGTCACACACTATGTTGATGATATACTGATAGCTACACAGTCTTGGAATGAACACGTTGACACACTTCAAAGAATTTTAGAAAAATTTGCACAAGCTGGAGTCACAGCCAATCTTAGAAAATCAAAGTTTGGTTGCAGTGAGATAAAATATTTAGGACATATCATTAATTCACAGGGCATACGTCCTGATCCCAGTAAATTAGATGCTATCAGAAACTTTCCTAGTCCTCGAACTAAAAAGCAGTTAAAATCATTCCTTGGGCTATGTTCATTTTTCAGACGTTTTTTGCCACAACCACTTTTGAACAGTAAACATCTGCTAAATCAACTCAGAAAGAATCAAGTTTGGATCTGGTCGGAACAGTGCCAGAATGACTTTAATACAATTAAACATGCTTTAGTGAATGCAAACTTATTGAGCCATCCAGATTTCAATTTAGATTTTTGTATGACTTGTGACGCTTCACGTACTGGTTTGGGATGTTGCTTATTTCAAGTTGTAAAGAATAAAGATAAGGAACAGATAAGAATTATTGGGTTTGCGAGTCGTACTCTATCTGAATGTGAGCGTACATACTCCACTACTGAGTTAGAAACACTTTCCATAGTATGGGCATTCAAGAAATTCAGTTATTATTTATTTGGAAAACATACAGTAATTTACACCGACCACCAGGCCCTGACATTTTTGTTAACTTGTAAACTTGTACATCCTAGACTATCACGATGGGCAGTTACACTTCAGAACTACTCTTTTGAAATTAAGTACATAAAAGGTAAGGACAACACCATTGCCGACTCTTTGTCTAGACTTCCACAAGGTATGAATGAAACCAACAGTGACTTAGAAAATATTAATGACTACAGGATTCTCTTAATGCAAGACAAGCAGTATCACCAATATTATATTGATATGTGCAGAAACATGGCTAAATTACAAAAATCTGATCCTCACTGGTATAAGATAATAACATTACTGGTAGAAAAACACAATCATCCTTTGACTAAGTATTACAAGTTACACAATGATGTGTTATTTTATCACCGACATCCAAATGCTACTAACTGGTGTGTATGCATTCCCAAAGAGTCTGAACGTAATCTAATTTGGCACACACACTTAGTTTGGGGTCATTATGGGACGAAGAAGTGTTTAGCAAAGCTCAGCACATACTGTTATTTTAGCAATATGAGAAGGAAAATTTACAGGGAACTGAAAACATGTGTCATATGTCAAAAATCAAAACCTCAGAATTTATCCACAAAGACAGATTTACATTCTATTTTACCCAGTAAACCCCTGGAAATTCTGTGTACTGACATCAGTGGACCGCATCCAGCAAGCTCTGGAGGCGTCAAATATATCTTGGCTTTTTACGATATATTTTCTAAACATGTAAAACTTTATGCTTTAAAATCCGCCACTGCAAGTGCTATAATACGAAGATTCTCAAGTGATTACCTGACGCACGTGGGAAAACCAAAAGCAATTCTGACAGATAATGCAGCATACTACTCTGGGTACAAATGGAGAAATTTCTTGAAGGACAATAACATTAGAAGTATATCTATTTCAAAGTTTAGTCCACAATGTAACGCGACTGAGAGACTTTTCCGAGAATTAAACCGATTCATGAGGACCTATATTTCATCAAAACATACTAATTGGGTGTCCTACCTAAGTCTTTTCGAAGACGTACACAATAACTTAAATATTTACGATACAAATTACACACCTAACGAGATCATGTTCAATTGCAAACAGAACGATCAGTGGATAGAGCCATTACCTAAGTTGTCAGACAAGGAAATCACACCTGAACAGAAAATAAAAGAAGTTTTGACTACGCTGACACATCACGCACAGATACGAAACAAACATCACAGAAACATAATAAAAAGAAAACAAAAATTCGAGGTAGGAATGCTTGTACTACTTCGTACTCATCATAAATCTGTAGCACTCAAACGACGCAACGCTAAGTGGCGTCTGCTATATGAAGGACCTTATATAATTGTTAACATACCGCATCCTGGTGCGTATTTGTTACAACATCGTAGAACTAACACAATTATTGGGCTATACGCACACCGAGATCTTAGAGCATTTCATGCGGAATAATGTCAAAGTCACATCCATCAAAACATTGCTAAGCAACTCCAAAAAACTCTGTTGCTACAACACAGATAGTAAGTAGTATAGAAATTTTCATTTCAGCGGTTCCAGTGACGCAGTTGAAGGCAGAAGAACTCTTCTTTCAGCGCGCGCCACCACCTGGAAGACGGAATATTAAAATAAAATTTATGTTTACGTAGCAGTGAATGATATATTAATTTTTTCACGGAACATTTGTGACTGTGGGTATCACTGACTTGGTGTGACACCTGACGAACCGACAGACGTCATCTGTGAAGCGAACTTTTACATTGAGAAATAGATTAGACGCACATCTCTCAACACGAAAAGCATATATCAGTAGTCAAGGCCACACAGACACTATACACACACGCACAAAACGCGAGGAATCAAACATTTTCTCTCTTACTATTTTGAATATTTATTGAGTAGTGAAAATGCCTGGTCTTGCCTACTGATGTAATGAATGTTGTGTCTAACCTATCTTAATTTCAGATGACATCACAAAATAAACATCGATAAAATCCCAGCAAAACCCTTAAAGAGGACGTAATTATCTGCAATTCATGTAATCAAATGTGACACAATGTAATAACCCATAGCTATGTAAGAATGATGTAAACATGTTTATGTGCAACTGTATTATATTTATGCTAAGAAATATGTGACGTGTGTATGTATGATTACTTATATTTTTTTTTCTTTTCTTTTTCTTTCTTCTCTTTCAATGATGTATAATGTAACTGTTACTATGTAAAAGAAATTTGAACAAAACGAGTGCCAAAAGGACATTGCATAGTGAACCATTGTTCACGGACATTAATGAACATTACTAACTCTGCAACTACGCAGAAACCTAGGTGAAAGAAACTGTTAGTGACATTCATTATGCATCGTACCTATGTAAACGCGATGAACCATTTCTTTGATTAATAACTACGAACATTTAGGTGAGCTATATTCAGCAAAAAAAACTGAAAATGTGAAGTGCATAATTCGTGCATCGTCTAGTGACAATACTACAGTACCTAACTTCAAGATGTTAACTGGATTAAACGGACACAAAGTGCCTGTCCAGAAAACAACACGACGGGTGGAAGAATTTTGGTTGGAACTTCAGGGAATGAAATGTTCTCGAAATGTGACGGACACTCTTACCTGGACTGTCCAAGGATCCACGCCAGCTATGTGCCGTCCGAGGTTCTGCAACCAAGCTTCCACGGAATGTAAAAAACGAACTGCACGTGGACCAATTACTAACGGGTCACGTCAGATCTGTAATAAACAATGCCTTTTTGTCACAACGAACTGCATCACAACGACTATAATGGAAATGGAAATGGAAATGGACACGCTTATGTTTTAATCACGTTGTTATACAACGATGATACTAACCTGTGAAAAAATTATTGTGCAGCAGATGAATATGAACTGTAATAACGACACGATGTGAATAGGTCGACGCACCTGAAACATACGGACATTTTTCTTTGAAGTATTTCAAAACAATACTATGTAACTAAGAACATTCAACAACCTGAATTGTATTGTGATATAACAAATATTGTAAATTTAAAACTAAGTTACCTGTTATAGAATGTAGTCTTCATATGTAATCGTTGTTGAATATTTTCTTTGTGCAACGACTAAGATACGCGCGCACACGAACAATATGAACTGCATTACTGTGCCGCGTGATCTAACTGTATGATACAACGGCACTGCCGGAGTCACACAGACGCTTCTGCGCATGCGCGCACTCTATCTGCCAACATAAGAACTTTTACGGCGCACCCGCGTCATTCAAATTTTGTATATAATGTGTATAATGTGTGTAATGTAAGTCATGTGAATAGTTGTAGATAACTTAGATTTACTTGTGCCTTTAGGTGAATTGCTCGCCTGCAGGTGTGTCCTTTCGCCTCGCAATTCAGGGGGCAATATAAAGGCACATTTGCATGCCGAGCGTGAGTTTCCGCGGAAACGCGAAATATTAATTAAATAAATAATCAGTGACTAATAAAGAAAGTATCATCACGGACTGCTGGACCAAATAGAAGATAGCTTTGCCAAAAACAACTCACGGCAATACTATAGAACATTTAGGGAAAAAACCAAAACCTTTACACCACCAACCCTCATGCTCAAAAACAAAGAAGGAGTAACGGCACACAACGATGAAGAAAATGCCAATATTATGGCGGAAAGCTTCCGAAATCTTCTGAACTGCGAAGACCCGATCAATATACTCGACATAAATACTAACACAGAAGTCAGGACACCGGAAGAGAACATACAAGCACCATCAATATCAGAAGTGGAAATAGCAATTAAACAATTAAAAAACAACAAAGCTAGCGGAGAAGACCAACTAACGGCAGAGCTATGGAAGTACGCCGGAGAAAACGCAGTGGCCAGCCTCCACAAGAACATTCAAAAGATCTGGAAAGAGGAGAAATTACCGACAAGATGGACAACAGCGATAATATGTCCCATCCACAAAAAAGGGAGTAAGACAGACCCAGGCAATTATAGAGGGATCTCCCTACTGGACTGTACGTACAAGATTCTCTCCAAAATAATTTATAACAGGGTCAGAGACCAACTAGAAAAAGAACTGGGAGAGTATCAGGCGGGATTTAGACCGGGAAGAAGCTGCCCAGAACAAATATTAAACCTAAAGCTAATCATCGACTACTACAAATCAAGAAACAAACAACTAGTGATCTCTTTCATCGATTTCCAAAAAGCCTACGACAGCATACATAGAGAATCTTTGAAGAAGATACTGAGAAATTTAGGCTTACACCCCAAACTGATCAAAATGATTGGGCTTACACTGGAGAACACAACCTCTAAAGTCAAATTCAGAGGAGCAACCTCAGACGCGTTCGAAATTAAAACAGGATTAAGACAGGGGGACGGGCTGTCCCCAATTCTGTTTAACTGTGCACTGGAATATCTGATGAGAGAATGGAGGAAGATTAATCCAGAACTAATAAAAGTAGGAACAAAAATCAAAGTAAACTGTTTAGGTTTTGCGGACGACTTAGCGCTATTAGCAAACAACATAAAAGAGGCAAGAACGCAAATTGAGACACTAGAAGAGATAGCTGGGAAAATTGGACTAAAAATCTCGTTCCAAAAGACCAAAATCATGGTCAGGGATCCTCTCTGCGTTGATCACATATCAATTTTCAACACTAAAGTAGAACTGGTGAAAAAATTCAAGTATCTAGGGGAAACAATAACACACAACAATAACGAGAAAATAAACTGGAAAGAAAGAACTGACAAACTGAAGAAGTCTCTATTCACAACTCAGAACATATACAATAAGAGATGCCTATCAACAAAAACCAAAATCAGACATTACCAGACGGTGATTCTCCCGGAAATACAATACGCATGCGAGACAATCTCCGGACCGTATAAAATAGGAGAGATAGAAGCAATAGAAAAAATAGAAAGAAGGATAGTAAGAAAGTGTATAAACAAGAAGAACCTAGTGGAAGGCAAATGGAGAATAATCCCAAACGAAACCGTCTACAAAACAATCACTCCACTAACAGAATTCTTCAGAAGGAAAAGGATATCATTCCTGGGACACATACTGAGAACGGAAGACACTAGACTAGCTAAACGACTGATCGACTTTTATTGGAATAAAAAAATCAAGTCAAACTGGGTGAGAGAAGTGCAGAAGGACATGGAAGAACTAGGAATCTCGAAGGAGGATCTTGTAACAAAATCACAGAAATACAGCGAATGGGTAAAAACAAACACAATAACACTCACGCACAAACCAAGGCAGAGACGAAATGTGGTGTATTCAGAGGAGGAAAGAAAACGAAGATCGGAACGGCTCAAAAAAATATGGGCTAAAAAGAAAGAAGAAACAGCCAAACAAATGAAACGGCTAAGGACGACTACAAGATTTGAACTAAAGTGATCCAATAGGGTCGTAAAAGCAATAAAAAAAAAAATAAAGCCTATGGCACACAACTGCAGCGCTGTGTCGCTGATAAAGACAAAAGAATAATTACGTTACTCTTATGTCTGTTTAAGAGAAGGGAGAGCTCAGGTAGAAGTGGTGCGAGAAGCACGTATTTTATTTTATTGTCTGGCACACCGCCATATTTTCATGTTATAGAAGAATACTGCGAGTTGCAACCACACTAGGCACTCGATTCTGTAATGAATTTATATTTATAAAAGTAAGTAGGATTATGAACTGTAGGCTATTTCATTGAATATATCTGATTTAACTAACTGTGTAACTTTTTATGTTTAGTAGACAATCACCTCTGTACGACGTATTGGCATGGCTGGCAAATCATTGTAATGTTGAGATTAGATCATGAGTCCGTACCTACCGCAGCAGTCTTTGGAAACGATTTAATTACGAAGTCCGATTATTTCAGTTTTATTTCACGGTCAACTACGAGTTACATTGCCTTTTCCAAATAGCCATTGTCAAGCGTCTGATACCGAATAATTAAACGTCCACGTTCCAGATAAGCAAATACCAATTACAACTAATCATCATACATACAGAATAATTAATCATTAATATTTTATTCAATTTTATTTTTTATTTATTTTATAGGACCATGAAAATTTTTATTGGAAATAATGCTTAGAGTTAAAATTCTTACGCCTCTCGCGTCTAACTCTGCTCGGATAAGGAAATATACCTCACTTGTTAATATGATACTCCAGATATTATCTCGGAGTTAACTGCAGCTGCCATTCGTCGTGGACGTCCTGAACACTGACACTGTGTTACGGCTTGGTAATATGGAATTCCAATTCGCCTGGGATAAATACAGCAGGAGGATACTGAGTGAGCCTCCATTGTATCTCATAGCTCCTCACTTGATGTAACATAAAACTAATTCGAAAACACATGCATACCCGCACTGTTCGATATTGCACTTCACCACAGTCCCACTGAACGTGAAGCATCGATGGAAGTATACATTTCATTTTTTTTCTCAACATTTGGAATAAATACGTCTATTAATGCAGATTTTACAGTTTCAAGAGATTATTCCAACAACCTGAGGCAAGGGTCAAATCCGTGTCGGAGCCAGTCCACAAAAAAAACCCTCAACTTTCTGATTCTATGTAGTCCACGTTTGAGGCGGCGTCATCGTTGTCTTAATGTATAGGCACTGGTTTACGCGTATAGTGATTTTGTTTTGGCTTCTCAGGTGCTACGAAGCATCTTGTGCTGTTCGTGTATTTCCTGCAGGAAGAAAACGAAGAAAACGCAGAAAACGAAGGAAGCGACACCTTATGTGGAGCGCTACACAAGTAGAAAAGATTGGAAGAAATACCTTGATGCTGGAATGATGGATCTGAACATGGTGAGCAACTCCAATACGTATCAAAAACGGTACAGCGATGTTAAAGCAGTACTGAAATTAGTAACAACGCTTACTCTAGTAGCAAAATCTGTTCTTTTAACGTCCCAGTTTTTTTCAATATTCCAACTACTTGTTTTAGTTTTCCGGTTTATATTAAATCTTAAATTAGACCTTACAAACATACACTCGTTTTCGGTGTCTACGTCTAATTCTGGAGAACTGTTGTTAGACTTTATTTGATATCTTTAAGCTCTCAACGTGAATATAAAATCGATGAAATGGCTGTCATTATCACATTGACTTTCCGGGTGCAGTTTTTTATTTTATCCACTTCAAAGATTATGATTGTTGTATCATGTTATGTTCATCTGAACACTCCAGGAGACGCTCTCCTTTATCGTTGGTGGTTCACTGTCCAAATCTCTTTGCCCTCAGCCATCCACGATCACTTCCCATGAAGAGTTTCAGATCTCACCTTAAGGTAATTTTACGTCTTTATGAAGCAACTATATTTTCATAGCTAATGAACATATATTTAAATGAGGAGCGTAGTATTATATAGTCCAATACTAACAATTAAATAAATCCGTATAAATCAAATAGTGGGTGTGTTATTAATAATGGCAAATCATAGAATGTCTGTTTGCTTTCATTATTAATTTCTACAGCAGTATTATCATAAACATACGTTCAGTTGCCCATGAACTTTGCTACATACAGGCTTTACACATACACTGATCAGACAGAACATATGACGACGTACCTAATAGCCGGTATGTCTACCTTTGGCACGGATAACAGCTCTGTCACGTCGTGGTAAGGAAGCAATGACACTTTGATAGGTCGCTGGAGGGAGTTGGCACCACGTCTGCACACACGAGTCACCCAATTCCAGTAAATTCCTGGAAAGGGAGCTGTAAGCTCTGAAGCCACGTTCGGTCACACCCCACGTGTGTTCGGTAGAGTACAGATCTGGCGGGATGAGGTGTGTCAAACCACTCCACTACACTCCTGGACTCGTGACATGGTACATTATCTTGCTGAAAATCCCACAGCTGTCAGGAAACGTAATCGTCATAATGGGATGTACTTGATCTGCAAACAGTGTACTCCCAGCCGTTACGGTGCCTTGCACAAGCTAAACTGGACCCACGGATGCTCACGTGAATGTTCTCCAGAGCATAATGGAGCCGCCGCCATCTTGTCTCCATCCCGCAGTACAGGTGTGAAGGCGCTATTAACCTGGAAGACGATGGATTGGCACCCTCCCACCGGCATTATGAAGAAGGTATTGGGATTCATCGGACCATGAAACGCTCTGCCACTGTGCCAACTCCTGCGTCGATGGTCACGTGCCTGGGTCAGCCGTAGTTGCCGACGTCAGGTGCTGACACTGGCACACGCATGCGTCGACGGTTGTGGAGGCCGTTCGTTAGGAGTGTTCGGTGCTCTGTGTACTCAGATTCAACTGTAGTCTGCGCAGCCTTAAAGTCTGATCTTAGTTTCGTCACAGTTCGCCACCTGTCCCGGTTTTTGCGGTTTCACTTCTGTAATGAGGTGTTGCCGCTCAACCTCACGGCGTAAGGACATGGTTTTAACTTTGTTTTCGCTGCATCTTGAAGTCATTCACCACAGCACTTCTCGAAAACTCGGTAAGTCGTGCAATTGCCGGCATGGTCATGCCGAGCCTCTGGGCCATCACAATCTGACCTCAGCCCAACGTAGATAGATCGCGTGCCTTCCCTATTCCACAAAAGAACAACATTGTCACTGAGAGTACATGCACAAGCGTGTGTCAGACTAGCAGTCATTCCTTGCCGTGTGACGCCGCTATTGCCTGGACGTGTTTATAGACTACTGGCCATTAAAATTGCTACAACACGAAGATGACGTGTTACAGACGCGAAATTTAACCGACAGGAAGTAGATGTTGTGATATGCAAATGATTAGATTTTCAGAGCATTCAAACAAGGTTGGCGCCGGTGGCGACACTTACAACGTGCTGACCTGAGGAAAGACTCCAACCGATTTCTGATACACAAACAGCAGTTGACCGGCGTTGCCTAGTGAAACGTTGTTGTGATGCCTCGTGTAAGGAGGAGAAATACGTACTATCACGTTTCCGACTTTGATAAAGGTCGGATTGTAGCCTATCGCGATTGCGGTTTATCATATCGCGACATTGCTGCTCGCTTTGGTCGAGATCCCATGACTGTTAGCAGAATATGGAATCGGTGGGTTCAGGAGGGTAATACGGAACGCCGTGCTGGATCCCAAATGCCTCGTATCACTAGCAGTCGAGATGATAGGCATCTTATCCGCATGGCTGTAACGGATCGTGCAGCCACGTCTCGATCTCTGAGTCAACAGATGGGGACGTTTGCAAGACAACAACCATCAGCACGAACAGTTCGACGACGTTCGCAGCAGCATGGACTATCAACTCGGAGACCATGGCTGCGGTTACCCTTGACGCTGCATCACAGACAGGAGCGCCTGCGAAGGGGCACTTGACGACGAACCTGGGTGCACGAATGGCAAAACGTCATTTTGTCGGATGAATCCCGGTTCTGTTTACAGCATCACGATGGTCGTATCCGTGTTTGGAGACATCGCGGTGAACACACATTGGAAGCGTGTATTCGTCGTCACCATACTGGCATATCACCCGGCGTTATGGTATGGGGTGCCGTTGGTTACACGTCTCGGTCACCTCTTGTTCGCATTGACGGCGCTTTGAACAGTGGACGTTACATTTCAGATGTGTTACGACCCGTGGCTCTACCCTTCATTCGATCCCTGCGAAACCCTACATTTCAGCAGGATAATGCACGACCGCATATTGCAGGTACTGTACGGGCCTTTCTGGATACAGAAAATGTTCGACTGCTGCCCTGGCCAGCACATTCTCCAAATCTCTCACTAATTGAAAACGTCTGGTCAATGGTGCCCGAGCAACTGGCTCGTCACAATACGCCAGTCAGTACTCTTGATGAACTGTGGTATTGTGTTGAAGCTGCATGGGCAGCTGTACCTGTACACGCCATCCAAGCTCTGTTTGACTCAATGCCTAGGCGTATTAAGGCCGTTATTAGGACCAGAGGTGGTTGTTCTGAGTACTGATTTCTCAGGATCTATGCACCCAAATTGCGTGAAAATGTAATCACATGTCAGTTCTAGTATAATATATTTGTCCAATGAATACCCGTTTATCATCTGCATTTCTTATTGGTGTAGCAATTTTAATGGTCAGTAGTGTATGTATAGTAGGTCTGTTGTCATAATGTTCTGTCTGATCAGTGTATGTGGCTTCTGCTGTGCTAAGAACTAAATATAAAACCGTCACCTACGCAATACCATGACTACATGATATTTTTAGGTCATCAGACTCTCTTCTTTTTCATATTGCTTCCTACGGTAATATTATCATGACTGTGAACCTATTATACCCATCACAGGTCACTGTCCGCTTATTTTATTGTATTCTTTACATACACCCACACTTGTCCACTCCACATGCCTTTTAAAGATTGAAGTACACGATTTTCTTTTGGCAAGAATGGAGTTATACTAACTCATCAAAATTTCTGGTCACTCTCCACCACGTAAATCCATTATAATCTCTTCGTTCTATGTCCACCCGTTTATCCACTTTCATTGCTCTCTTAAGATTAACTTTTAAAGAACAACTTATTTGACCTGTGCGAATTATGATTTGCTTATTTTAGTGCGATGTTAGTTTAGTTTTGAGAGCCAGTTTCCGTTTCTTATATATTTATTGGCTCAGTACACGGGGGCGCCCGGGTATTTATTTCTCCCAATTTACTATTAGAAAGGAAGAAATACACACCTTTTCCGTCTCCTCTCTTCCATCTACTAACTCACACACTCTCCCTCTCCAATTGACCACTACGTCACCATCTCCCTCATGCACACTTCCCAAACGCCCCTTCCCTCTATCTGTCTACTTCTGCCACTTCTCTCTTCCCATCTCCTCTTTCCACCTCTCTCTGGCCATCTACTAGCCCGGTCTTGCTCCGTTCACTTCCTCCTCCCACACTATGTTCATGTACTCCTCCCCCTTTCTATCCGTTCATCTTTTTCTCACAATATCTCCTGTCCAATGCGCCTGCCTCTCTTCTCTCACTTCCATCTCTTCTTCCCCTCACTCTGTCCGTCTCCTCTGCCGTGTCTCGATGTCCATCTCTTCCTTTCCCTCTCCGACTGTCCCTCTCCTCTTCGCTCATCTCTCTTATACACATTCTGACACACACAGAAAACAGCAGTGTAACCCATAACACGCGAATAACCACACTCGATGCTTTCGGTATTTGACCTGAGAATGAGAGCACTCAGTGTCTTGCAAATTTCTCTGGTTGACAACTCCAGGAAATGAAGAAAGGAAATTAGTTTGCCGTTTCTACATTTTCGCTGTTCGCACAGCACCAAGTTTTAATTTATTACTTCTGTACTACTGTGTACGAGACACCTCTTTGCAGGCTGTATTCACAAACCACAGAGTCTACCATCGTTGAACCACATATAACTGAGGAGGCATGATATCAAAGACTAAGAAGCGTGAAATACTGACACATCATACATCACTTATTAATCTATTGGTTCTTTACTATCAACTGCATTCGCAACACTTGTGGCAGACGTATCCACAAATCCCATAGAGCGTACTTAGAAAATTATTTATTTGTAAGTCATACATAATTCAGGAGATTTGATGTCATAAATAGTGAGCTGTGTGGAAATGAATCTGCAGGACGAACTTCGTTAGAGATACAGGTAAAATATATCTACAAATACACGTTAAATACAGAGTCCGCAAGAAAAATTTATACACACTTTAAGGAACGAAAATTATTACTCATGTGTTATTTTACATTTAATAGTTATCACACATGTTTTACAACCTACAGTTTCGCACATTGTTCCTTTAATTGTTTAAAATGTTCGCCGTTGGCGGCTGTACACATAACAGAAAGACGAGCGGTCGCCGCAACTACATCAGTCACTGCTACAGTGGAGATCGCTGCACATGTCGCTGTAATGTCCTGGCGAAGTTCCTCCAGCGTGCGTGGCTTACGTCGACAGACTTTATCTTTCACAGTTCCCCACAAGTAAAAGACCATAGGTGTTAGACCTGGCGACCGTGTAGGGAACTCAATGGGCCCTCTTCGTCTAATCCAGTGCCCCCGAAAATTATCATCCAGGAAAAAAAATGGTGTGGCTAGGTGGTAGTGTGGTGGCGCCCCGTCCTGTTGGTAGAAGACCTCTTCATCAGCTCCACAAAGCGCACATATACATGGCAAAATTTGTGTGTGTAAAATTTCCAGGGGCGTTTCTCCAGTGACAGTAACATCAAAGAAAGAGAGTTCTACTAAGCCCCTGGTTGATAGTCCACACCACAAATGGACCCCTGGCAGACTGAGCGCTTTATCCACATAAAACATGCGGATTTTCCGCTGTCCAGCAGACACTGTTATGGAGATTCTCAGTTCCATTAAGTTTAAATTGCGTCTCCTCACTCCACACTACCTTCGTCACAAACTGTTCGTCATCCGTTACCATTTGCTGATACCATTCGCAAAATTCCATTCGGCAATCAGGATCGTCATGATAAATCGCGTTCAGTAATCGTGGAATGTAATCTTTCAACTTTGCAGCTTTGAGGGTTCTTCATATACTTGTACTGCTGACCCTCACTTCACGTGCACATTGCGTAGCAGACGTCTGAGTAGAATTTGCAAAATAATTTTCAACACGAGTGCCGACGTAGCAGGACTTGAAGCTGTACGCTGTCTTCCTGATCTTCCTTTATGAATATCACAAATCGTTCCACGCAATTCAAACTTGTCAATGATGCATTTAATTGTTAGGCGGGTTGGCGGTTCCCTTTTCCAACTGCCGCCTGCACTGACGTTTCACTTCAATGGCATTATCAACCCTGAAAAATCACTTCACTATACATTTTCGTTGCTCGAATGTCAAGCGTGCTCCGACCATCTTGTTTTCTCAATTGCAAGATAAAAGTACTAACACCTGTTGAGCCAAAGATCTTACTACAACACACTCGTAACTCAAATCGAATGACATTATCGATATCTCGATAGAGCCTGACAAAGAGTGTATACATTTTTCTGGCGGACTCTGTATTTTAAATAAATGTGAAACATAGTTGTCATGTCCATACACTGTCAAAGACACTACAAAAATGTCATCCTATATGTTTAACATATTTGGTACACATATTCATTACGATCTGGGAAAAACATATTGTGAGATGAGAATCACAAGCCTCCTATACTTGTGGAAGTGATAACATGGACAAACAAGGGGAAAGGAGGATGTGGATATACAGTGCGGGAAAAGGAGGAGATCGAAACAAATAGTGAGAGGAGGTGACAGACAAGGAGTGGTGGAGGAAGAAATGGGCAGAGAGAAGGAAGAGGAGGAGATGGATAGTGAAAGGAAAGAGGAAGAGCATGACATTGACAGGCAGAATAGAGAAGGGTGGAGAAAGGGGAGAAGAAGATGGAGAGAGAGAGGGGGATCCAGAAATGGATTGAACAGGGGAAGAGGAGGAGACGGTCAAACAGAAGGAGGGAGGGAAGGATGGGAAGAAGGAATAAGAGGGAGGGGGTACGAGGAAGTGGAAATAGAGGGGGGATCAGGAGGTCGACATAAGGGAAAGGAGTGCATAGATAGAGGGGGAGCACAGAGAAAGGATGAGAAGATGGAAGGAGAGAATGGTTCAAATGGCTCGGAGCACTATGGGACTTCACATCTGAGGTCATCAGTCCCCTAGAACTAGAACTTAGAACAACTTAAACCTAACTAACCTAAGGACATCACACACATCCATGCCCGAGGCAGGATTCGAATCCTGCGGCCGCAGCAGTCGCGTGGTTCCAGACTGAAGCGCCTAGAACCGCTCGGCCACAGACTAGTGAGAAGTAGAAAGATGGAGAGAGTGGTGGGACGAGAAAGACAGAGTGAAGGGCGCGAGGAGATGGACGGAGAGTTGTGAGTACACAACGTCCAACGAATAATGCGTCCATGAAAGCGACAGCTAGACGAACGTTGATCGTAAAAGGTAGAAGAGTGCTTCTGCGATTCCATATGCTTGGTTACAAGTCCCCTATATTCTTTCTCTCGAAACCGTTATGGAGGATAATTCCGATTACCTTAATAATATTGGACCAAGTGACCCGTTGAGACAAGTGGGATCCTGCAAGCAGATTGTTTATTTGCACAGTTTGTATGAAAACGTAGCGAACATGAACTGTGTAGGATAAATCGTGAAAAATATTACTGCGCTTCATTAGAGAGGACCAGAGGTGGCGAATGTTTCACGGTACATTTTCTTGTCAAGATACTGTGTGTACCAAACGGCATCCTACACCTATTACACGTAATCGGAAACTTAATCTAAGTAAAGGCACCACGATATGAACACGTTACTGTCTGATGGCAAACTGTAACCAGAATTGTGGAATTTTGTTTTTCGGCTCACGACGGCAGTAAGCTCCTCCGAGGGTGAATTCTTTAATGAACGAATGGGACATTGGGTGCATTACTTTCTGTCTCAGGTTAAACCAGACCTCATTCTGCTGAAGGCGTTACTTGCAGTAGTAGTTATTTTATAACTGTTTGAGCTGAGCTTAACGATAGAAGTGTGATTCAAGAATGGAGACAGACCGGAAATGTTTTAGACCATATGCTCTTTCCTGGCCACACGTATCACATAGTGTGGTGGAAATCTCGACCCACGACGTCTGAAGATAGCGAACCAGTACAATAAAAAGTTTGTCGGCTTATTACCTTGATGAAAGCCTTGCCTGTGTCTCAGACAAGCATTCTGAGGTACCAGGTTCAACATCAAAAGCGTAAACCGTGCAAAAGAGTCACTGTTTCGGAATAGTCATGCTCTACTCAGAGGCAATAGACAGGATATTTCGTCACAAAAAGAACACTGACTCTGTCAGTCAATACCTATCCCCAAATAGTCTCTGTGCTATAACCATAATGTCATCGTCAATGCGTCAGCATAAGTGCTGTTAAGGAGCCGTAGCACGAGTGACAGTTAAGATTACTCCCTTAAAGAATACCATTGGTGCATAGTACAACACTGATTATTGGAAACCCTGTGGAAATCGAAAGTATTACGGAATGATGGCCGATGGGACCGATCTAATGGCTCATTGTTCGTCTGGTTTCCATTAGAACGCTCCTTGCATGTATTAGTAGGAAAAATTTGATTGAAAGCATTGGCGCTTACGAATACTTGCTTGTTTTTCAATTTGATAACAGTGCTACATTATTCGATGGAGAAATACTGCCTTTGTTGTATCAAAGCGGAAGTTCTGGAACTATAAACATACAAGAACATTTGCCAATGAAACTTAGATGTTACCAAACAAACTGGAAACCATTTAGGCCATTGAAAGATATTCTGTAACGGTAGATCAAGTATGTTTACTTAGGGAGATACCTAAACGAAACAATTGCCCTATAATAAAACAATAATTAAAAAGAATAGCGATGTACATATGGAGTAACATTATGGGTGTTAATCATTAAAGAAAAAAAGATATAGTACCTTTAGAGACTATACAACTTCAGGAACTATTACACCGTGCGATGAATCTGAATTATTATATGTGGCTAAATCTATTCCATCTAATACTTTATCAGGACACCTAATTTATATGCTTTTAACAAGGTATTAGATTAATTAATTTAATTCAGCAGATGATTTAGAGTAGTATTATTAGCATAACTTTATATTATCGTTTCCAAGTTTCATGTTTACATTTGCAT
Source organism: Schistocerca nitens (assembly GCF_023898315.1). NCBI lineage: Eukaryota > Metazoa > Arthropoda > Insecta > Orthoptera > Acrididae > Schistocerca > Schistocerca nitens. The sequence goes on from NC_064620.1 coordinate 608,128,563, forward strand.
GCAAATTTTACTATGTACTTAGTGTTCACATGTATGCATACACATGTGCCGTGTAATTAGTAAACAGAACATCATCATAGACGTTATACACACCCTGGGCCAAAGTTAATCAGTTATGGTTATGGAACATGAGTCTCTTTACTGGTTTCATTCTTCTTCATGGGCTAATCTTTTTATATCAGTATGTTTACCACACGGCATTGACAAAATCTGCGTAATATCTTCTACAGTTAGCACCTACACAAAAGTTTTGGTTTCAAGTGGCCGTTAACTAGTTTAGGATTTCTCAGCAGCAGTCTCATTATACACTCCTCGAAATTGAAATAAGAACACCGTGAATTCATTGTCCCAGGAAGGGGAAACTTTATTGACACATTCTTGGGGTCAGATACATCACATGATCACACTGACAGAACCACAGGCACATAGACACAGGCAACAGAGCATGCACAATGTCGGCACTAGTACAGTGTATATCCACCTTTCGCAGCAATGCAGGCTGCTACTCTCCCATGGAGACGATCGTAGAGGTGATGGATGTAGTCCTGTGGAACGGCTTGCCATGCCATTTCCACCTGGCGCCTCAGTTGGACCAGCGTTCGTGCCGGACGTGCAGACCGCGTGAGACGACGCTTCATCCAGTCCCAAACATGCTCAATGGGGGACAGATCCGGAGATCTTGCTGGCCAGGGTAGTTGACTTACACCTTCTAGAGCACGTTGGGTGCCACGGGATACATGCGGACGTGCATTGTCCTGTTGGAACAGCAAGTTCCCTTGCCGGTCTAGGAATGGTAGAACGATGGGTTCGATGACGGTTTGGATGTACCGTGCACTATTCAGTGTCCCCTCGACGATCACCAGTGGTGTACGGCCAGTGTAGGAGATCGCTCCCCACACCATGATGCCGGGTGTTGGCCCTGTGTGCCTCGGTCGTATGCAGTCCTGATTGTGGCGCTCACCTGCACGGCGCCAAACACGCATACGACCATCATTGGCACCAAGGCAGAAGCGACTCTCATCGCTGAAGACGACATGTCTCCATTCGTCCCTCCATTCACGCCTGTCGCGACACCACTGGAGGCGGGCTGCACGATGTTGGGGCGTGAGCGGAAGACGGCCTAACGGTGTGCGGGACCGTAGCCCAGCTTCATGGAGACGGTTGCGAATGGTCCTCGCCGATACCCCAGGAGCAACAGTGTCCCTAATTTGCTGGGAAGTGGCGGTGCGGTCCCCTACGGCACTGCGTAGGATCCTACGGTCTTGGCGTGCATCCGTGCGTCGCTGCGGTCCGGTCCCAGGTCGACGGGCACGTGCACCTTCCGCCGACCACTGGCGACAACATCGATGTACTGTGGAGACCTCACGCCCCACGTGTTGAGCAATTCGGCGGTACGTCCACTCGGCCTCCCGCATGCCCACTATACGCCCTCGCTCAAAGTCCGTCAGCTGCACATACGGTTCACGTCCACGCTGTCGCGGCATGCTACCAGTGTTAAAGACTGCGATGGAGCTCCGTATGCCACGGCAAACTGGCTGACACTGACGGCGGCGGTGCACAAATGCTGCGCAGCTAGCGCCATTCGACGGCCAACACCGCGGTTCCTGGTGTGTCCGCTGTGCCGTGCGTGTGATCATTGCTTGTACAGCCCTCTCGCAGTGTCCGGAGCAAGTATGGTGGGTCTGACAGACCGGTATCAATGTGTTCTTTTTTCCATTTCCAGGAGTGTAGAACCACTCCCTATAACACTATGTAACACCTTCTTCAGACGTTACACTTATAAGTGCCTTTGTGATATAAAATCCATTCATGGGTGGTAAGTCGAATCTCTAGAGTATTCCTATGTGTTAGATATTTGCAATACTACATGAGTCAGTAACAGCAAAAACAAAACACCCACAGTTTATGGAGTACGGACGCTTCAGAGAGAGAAGGGAGCCAGAATATCCGTCCATCTTCGAGATCTTTCCCTGTCAACCGACTCCAGGACCTGCCCCTCGCATGAAGAAAGAAGAGAATAGTAACGACGATACTCGGAAGGACGGCCGTGCAGAGGTGAGCAAACATCAGTACTACCGGGTATACAGCACAGAATCAGTCACTCTCCCAGACAGCTCTGTCATTTTTGCACGTGGGGCTAGGTAAGGAACTCACTTTGTTGTAATTCATTAATACAAAATAGCATTGTTTACAATATCCTAAAATAAATGTAACATACAACGGAATGATATTGCTGTGGAAAGTGAACTTCCGTTGTAAACTTAAAAGGATACGGAATATTCCACTCGTTTGAAGTACAAGCTAAAAACGCATGTTAACAGTCGATTCAGTCTTACATGCTACCTCAAGTGTCCAGTACACGATGTACGATCATACGGAGTGTTAGCTTCAATACCTGTTCAGGAAACTCAGTGCTGCTAAGAACTGCACTGGGCACATGCTGTCGGTAATAAGAGGCACAAATCCGACTTCAACTTCTATTCAGTAGCTGCAGGAGAAACAGACACGATACCAATGCGACGTAATATGCTTCACCGTTCCAGTGCTTGTGGCCCCCATCAATGCCACATGCAGAGTAAGGTTTTGAAACACGAAGAATAGTTAATAAGAATATAAGTAACCAGACCAAACCACACGAAGATATAGCAGAGAGTTGTATAGTGTGAGGGCTCTTAAACAAAAGGTAACGATGTTGTCGTAATCTCTTTGTGTAGTCTTCCAGAATGTGAATTCGGAGAAGACTAGGCGGCGCCATAGAGCTTTACACGTATATTCACGTGACGATCAGAGGATCACGTGAGAGAAATGAAGGTGGTAACAGAGAGTATTATAAAAATAAATGTAGGTCCTCGCTAGCAAATTTTCTTGTTTACAATTGCTTGCGTATTTTACTATGTTCTTGCTGTGCGTACACTTCTGCTCAACTGTCGCAATTAGTGAACAAAGATGCATTACAAACGTTATACACAAAATGGATCACAGACAATGTATATTTTTCGAGTCATATCTCTATTGACTTGTTTCAGCTTTCTTCATATGTTGTGTACTACATCTACATCTACATCCATACTCCGCATGCCACCTGACGGTGTGTGGCGGAGGTTCCCCTGAGTACCTCTATCGGTTCTCCCTTCTATTCCAGTCTCGTATTGTTCGTGGAAAGAAGGATTGTCTGTATGCTTCTGTGTGGGCTCTAATCTCTCTGATTTTATCCTCATGGTCTCTTCGCGAGATATACGTAGGAGGGAGCAATATACTGCTGGACCCTTCGGTGAAGGTATGTTCTCGAAACTTCAACAAAAGCCCGTACCGAACTACTGAGCGTCTCTCCTGCAGAGTCTTCCACTGGAGTTTGTCTTTCGCGATTACTAAATGATCCTGTAACGAAGCGCACTGCTCTCCGTTGGATCTTCTCTATCTCTTCTATCAACCCTATCTGGTAAGGATCCCACACTGCTGAGCAGTATTCAAGCAGTGGGCGAACAAGCGTACTGTAACCTACTTCCTTTGTTTTCGGATTGCATTTCCTTAGGATTCTTCCAATGAATCTCAGTGTGGCATCTGCTTTACCGACGATCAACTTTATATGATAATTCCATTTTAAATCACTCCTAATGCGTACTCCCAGATAATTTATGGAATTAACTGCTTCAAGTTGCTGACCTGCTATTTTGTAGCTAAATGATAAGGGATCTATCTTTCTATGTATTCGCAGCACATTACACTTGTCTACATTGAGATTCAATTGCCATTCCCTGCACCATGCGTCAATTCGCTGCAGATCCTCCTGCATTTCAGTACAATTTTCCATTGTTACAACCTCTCGATACATCACAGCATCATCTGCAAAAAGCCTCAGTGAACTTCCGATGTCATCCACCAGGTCATTTATGTATATTGTGAACAGGAACGGTCCTATGACACTCCCCTGTGGCACACCTGAAATCGCTCTTACTTCCGAAGACTTCTCTCCATTGAGAATGAAACGCTGCGTTCTGTTATCTAGGAACTCTTCAATCCAATCACACAATTGGTCTGATGGTCCATATGCTCTTACTTTGTTCATTAAACGATTGTGGGGAACTGTATCGAACGCCTTGCGGAAGTCAAGAAACACGGCATCTACCTGGGAGCCCATGTCTATGGCCCTCTCAGTCTCGTGGACGAATAGCGCGAGCTGGGTTTCACACGACCGTCTTTTTCGAAACCCATGCTGATTCCTACAGAGCTGATGTCTAGTCTCCAGGAAAGTCATTATACTCGAACATAATACGTGTTCCAATATTCTACAACTGATCGACGTTAGAGATATAGGTCTATAGTTCTGCACATCTGTTAGACGTCCCTTCTTGAAAACAGGGATGACCTGTGCCCTTTTCCAATCCTTTGGAACGCCACGCTCTTTTAGAGACCTACGGTACACCGCTGCAAGAAGAGGGGCAAGTTCCTTCGCGTACTCTGTGTAAAATGTAACTGGTATCCCATCAGGTCCAGCGACCTTTCCTCTTTTGAGCGATTTTAATTGTTTCTCTATCCCTCTGTCGTCTATTTCGATATCTACCATTTTGTCATCTGTGCAACAATCTAGAGAAGGAACTACAGTGCAGTCTTCCTCTGTGAAACAGCTTTGGAAAAAGACATTTAGTATTTCGGCCTTTAGTCTGTCATCCTCTGTTTCAGTACCATTTTGGTCACAGAGTGTGTGGACATTTTGTTTTGATCCACCTACCGTGCGCAGACAAGAATCTGGTGTTTATACGCTTTGCACACCTTCACGTTCTTCCCCTTTCAGGTGCGGGGTTCATTATTCAACTGGTTCAAATGGCTCTGAGCACTATGGGAGTTAACATCTGAGGTCATCACTCGGTTCATTAATCCTAGATGCCTTATCATTATTCTTGTCAACCAACCTTTATTTTGTTGTGCCCCATTAAAACATTCTGTACCCTTTTCATTCGCGTGCCTCTCTGTTCCCTATCTCTAATTGATATACACTCCTGGAAATTGAAATAAGAACACCGTGAATTCATTGTCCCAGGAAGGGGAAACTTTATTGACACATTCCTGGGGTCAGATACATCACATGATCACACTGACAGAACCACAGGCACATAGACACAGGCAACAGAGCATGCACAATGTCGGCACTAGTACAGTGTATATCCACCTTTCGCAGCAATGCAGGCTGCTATTCTCCAAAGGAGACGATCGTAGAGATGCTGGATGTAGTCCTGTGGAACGGCTTGCCATGCCATTTCCACCTGGCGCCTCAGTTGGACCAGCATTCGTGCTGGACGTGCAGACCGCGTGAGACGACGCTTCATCCAGTCCCAAACATGCTCAATGGGGGACAGATCCGGAGATCTTGCTGGCCAGGGTAGTTGACTTACACCTTCTAGAGCACGTTGGGTGGCACGGGATACATGCGGACGTGCATTGTCCTGTTGGAACAGCAAGTTCCCTTGCCGGTCTAGGAATGGTAGAACGATGGGTTCGATGACGGTTTGGATGTACCGTGCACTATTCAGTGTCCCCTCGACGATCACCAGTGGTGTACGGCCAGTGTAGGAGATCGCTCCCCACACCATGATGCCGGGTGTTGGCCCTGTGTGCCTCGGTCGTATGCAGTCCTGATTGTGGCGCTCACCTGCACGGCGCCAAACACGCATACGACCATCATTGGCACCAAGGCAGAAGCGACTCTCATCGCTGAAGACGACACGTCTCCATTCGTCCCTCCATTCACGCCTGTCGCGACACCACTGGAGGCGGGCTGCACGATGTTGGGGCGTGAGCGGAAGACGGCCTAACGGTGTGCGGGACCGTAGCCCAGCTTCATGGAGACGGTTGCGAATGGTCCTCGCCGATACCCCAGGAGCAACAGTGTCCCTAATTTGCTGGGAAGTGGCGGTGCGGTCCCCTACGGCACTGCGTAGGATCCTACGGTCTTGGCGTGCATCCGTGCGTCGCTGCGGTCTGGTACCAGGTCGACGGGCACATGCACCTTCCGCCGACAACTGGCGACAACATCGATGTACTGTGGAGACCTCATGCCCCACGTGTTGAGCAATTCGGCGGTACGTCCACCCGGCCTCCCGCATGCCCACTATACGCCCTCGCTCAAAGTCCGTCAACTGCACATACGGTTCACGTCCACGCTGTCGCGGCATGCTACCAGTGTTAAAGACTGCGATGGAGCTTCGTATGCCACGGCAAACTGGCTGACACTGACGGCGGCGGTGCACAAATGCTGCGCAGCTAGCGCCATTCGACGGCCAACACCGCGGTTCCTGGTGTGTCCGCTGTGCCGTGCGTGTGATCATTGCTTGTACAGCCCTCTCGCAGTGTCCGGAGCAAGTATGGTGGGTCTGACACACCGGTGTCAATGTGTTCTTTTTTCCATTTCCAGGAGTGTATTATTTTTTGACAAACGCCTATAGCATCATATTTCACATTCGTTATTAGACACAATTGTGGTCTGCTAACTTAATATACCATCTATTTAACAAAGCTACGTCAGTTGTCTAAAGTTTTCTTCTGTTAGACATACGGCATCCTAGCTGAATAAGCGATAGTAAAACCAAACCATCTACAGGGCCATGCTTTTGGGCGCGTCAAGAAGAGGAAGGCAGCCGAAGAAATACGACCGTCTGATGACCGCGAGCGCAAACACACCGAGCAGCGTCGCCGTCGCCGGAAGAGACGTCAGAATAAACTGGTCGCCGCGCCGCAGGAGGGCCCTGCTGGGGTAAGTCAGCGTCATTACTGCCGTGGAGGGCAAGCAGGGAGAGGCGGACAGACAGGTTGAGAGCTGAGAAACAACAGGTTCTTCTTAAACTGCACTCATTGCAGAATCAGCCACTCTGCCAGATCACGTCTATCGAGCATTTCTGATGCTCCAGACATGCCTCCTCGACTATAAATTCCGAAAGGATAGTTTAAGCGGTTCACTTTATTGCATTCAAATGATAGATTGGTTACAAGGTAATGATGTAAATCTTGGGTCGTACTGATAGTTATTATTGTGGGACAGTAAGGCCCGGTGTGAAATATCCACGGGTTACGATTTTAAAACTTGTGTGAAACACAGCAGCTTCAAACAGCTTCATGTGCACAAATTATAGATCTGCAGCTGTGCGAGTCACAAGTGGCCAAAGACTACTGCCACTCGGAGACACATCCGTCCATCAGTATCGCAGATTAGAGGTAAGACTAGCGACCGGCTTCCATTGTCGACGAATTCAAAAAAGTTCAAATGTGTGTGAAATCTTATGGGACTTAACTGCTAAGGTCATTAGTCCCTAAGCTTACACACTACTTAACCTAAATTATCCTAAGGACAAACACACCCACCCATGCCCGAGGGAGGGCTCGAACCTCCGCCGGGACCAGCCGCACAGTCCATGACTGCAGCGCCTTTAGACCGCTCGGCTAACCCCGCGTGGCTGTCGACGAATTCATTATAGATGTAGTTTGAAGTGTGGAATGACGGGGAATGAAACTGTTTGACACATTTGAAACGAAAGTATGCCGATAACCGTTTTATGTGATTTATGTAAACACGGAGAACCGCAATCCGGTTGGCCCACGTGAATTTAACTGAGCACAAATACTGGGGCCAGGACCTATCACATCAAAGAGAAAACTGCCATGTACGTAAAGATATAGGTACAAGTGATAGTAGCCCAGACTGTTAACGGAACTGAACACTTCAGTTGGATACCCTCGTACGAAACCACAAGCTGAATTGCAATGAAGCCCCATATACCATCAGTGGCACTTATGAGACACTAGGGAACCAATAAAGCACTCGAAATCAATTACCACAGTTCGGCGATTTATGCCTGCAAGAAAGTGATGACTCATCTAACGTACATGGTAGAAGCGAAATGACTACCTTAACATTGCAGGAAACTTGGTAAGAATTAGTCGAAGTTAATCAGACTTCGAGTACATTCCGACTGTATAATGAAATCCTCTGTGACTGACACAAATGGCATACCGAGAACATCTTAAATTTTTTAAAACAGACCTGACACATGAAGAGCATCAGTGCAGTCTTTTCTGGTTTATTATAATTCCATCAACAATTGTTCACGTTATGAGATAAGCGTGAGTTTGCAACTATTTAAGTTAGCCAGACTATTTGTGTGAAATAGTAGTAATAAGAGTCGATAGAGCACACACGACGTCAATGGCAGAACTCGCAAAAATGTGTTACTGCCTCTCACTGGAGCGAATCAGAGATGGCCCAGGAGCCTTGGTGCAGGTTCTGATAGGATTACTCCGAAGACGAAACCAGATGTCATCCCATCTGTATGTCCACTTCGTCTGCGATCAGTTTAATAACTGGAGTTTTAGCACGTAAAGATACTAATTAAGAGCAAGGACAATGTACACAGAAATAAAGGGCTCTAATATCATAGGTGTGAACTGATAAAATTGTGCTGCGTTAATAATCTTACAGCAAATATAGGGGCTCCGATACTAAACGGGAACCGCGCGAAAATCTGCTACGTGTCACTAAATACTTTCAGTATAACGAGTAATGTTTTATCAGGGCAACTGACATACAGGTAATTAATAACTCCACGTTATTCACTCTTAATTGAAAGTAACACTTTTCTTTGGTACAAGATTCCTCATAATAATGTAAAAATAAATTACGTTTTCGTTAGGAAGCTCCCGTTGTGAGGTTACGACGAAGCCGTCGACATACCTCTGTGGCAGTCACAATATCTGTACCGGATGACCTTACCGATTAACAAATCGCTTCCTATAGGATCACAGGAGTTTAGTTAAAGGTATTGGACAAGGCCAAAAATAATAAATTGAATTTATTTAACGAATTTTGGTCCTAGCGGCGTTATAAAAATATAAATAGCGCGTTTATGATACTACTGAATGAACAGACGTCATGCTAAACACAAGCGCACACGAACAGAAAACTAGTATGTTCATGAAGTACACTACTGGCCATTAAAATTGCTACACCACGAAGATGACGTGCTACAGACGAGAAATTTAACCGACAGGAAGAAGATGCTGTGACATGCAAATGATTAGCTTTTCAGAGCATTCACACAAGGTTGGCGCCGGGGGCGACACCTAAAACGTGCTGACATGAGGAAAGTTTCCAACCGATTTGTCATACACAAATAGCAGTTGACCGGCGTTGCCTGGTGAAACGTTGTTGTGATGCCTCGTGTAAGGAGGAGAAATGCGTACCATCACGTTTCCAACTTTGATAAAGGTCGGATTGTAGCCTATCGCGATTGCGGTTTATCGTATCGCGACATTGGTGCTCGCGTTGGTCGAGATCCAATGACTGCTAGCAGAATATGGAATCGGTGGGTTCAGGAGGGTAATACGGAACGCCGTGCTGGATCCCAACGGCCTCGTATCACTAGCAGTAGGGATGACAGGCATCTTATGCGCATGGTTATAACGGATCGTGCAGCCACGTCTCGATCCCTGAGTCAACAGATGGGGACGTTTGCAAGACAAAAACCATCTGCACGAATAGTTCGACGACGTTTGCAGCAGCAGGGACTATCATCTCGGAGACCATGGCTACGGTTACCATTGACGCTGCATCACAGACAGGAGCGCCTGCGATGATGTACCCGGATGAATCCAGATTTTGTTTACAGCATCATGATGGTCGCATCAGTGCTTGGCGACATCGCAGTGAACGCACATTAGAAGCGTGTATTCGTCATCGTCACACTGGCGTGTCACCCGGCGTGATGGTATGAGGTGTCGTTGGTTACACGTCTGTCACCTCTTGTTCGCAGTGACGGCAGTTTGAACATTGGACGTTACATTTCAGATATGTTATGACCCGTGGCTCCACCCTTCACCCGATCCCTGCGAAACCCTACATTTCAGCAGGATAATGCACGATCGCCTGTCGCAGGTCCTGTATGGGCCTTTCTGGATACAGAAAATGTTGGACTGCTGCCCTGGCCTGCACATTGTCCAAATCTCTCACCAACTGAAAACGTATGGTCAATGGTGGCCGAGCAACTGGCTCGTCACAATGCGCCAGTCACTACTCTTGATGAACTGTGGTATCTTGTTGAAGCTGCATGGGCAGCTGTACCTGTACACGACATCCAAGCTCTGTTTGACTCAATGCCCAGGCGTATCAAGGCCGTTATTACGAACAGAGGTGGTTGCTCTGGGTGCTGATTTCTCAGGATCTATGCACCGAAATTGCGTGAAATAGTAATCACAAGTCAGTTTAGTATAATATATTTGTCCAATGAATACCCGCTTATCATCTGCATTTCTTCTTGACGTAGCAGTTTTAATGGGCAGTGGTGTATTAACTTACTTTACACTGTAACTAAAATACCCATACCTTGGCAAAGATTGGTTAATTAGTCTGGGAAGGCAACCACGTTCGCAATAGTTCCACAGTGCTTCCCGAATATTAATCATATATGAAAGAAGTGCAGAAATACTCGTGCCTGCACCCATTGCCTTGACTTGAGTAGATGTTGTGTTCGAGATTACCAGTAAACTCAACTGAACGGTGGAAGTCGTAATGTCAGTCTGAAATCCTTACATACACCGTGCAGCTTAGCTAGCGAACGCCGCTGTCGCTCACCATACTTAGCGTTACCTGTGGCCGCGGGCGGCTGCCGTAGTGGCTGCAGCACTCTGTCATCTGACCTGTACTGAAGACTGCTCTCCCTGAGAGCCGAAACTCTGTGTGTCTCTCTCAACTCAAGTGTCCGCTGGCGAGTCTCTGACGGAAGTTTGCTCTACAGAGCGCTCCCAATAAGAATCAGAAATTTTATTTACTTTTCGGAGTGTGCGTGGTTTCGGATAATCAGTGACTGTTACTCTCCTGAGTACCAGCCAATCAGATCCCTTGTAACAGTGCCGAAATCTCCCTTCCCTATTTAGTTTAACATAATATATAGGTTCATTATGCTGGAGCTGAGAAACACGCAACTTCTGACTCCCACCATCTATCCTATGTCACGTTCAGCCAATCAGACGTTCTCCATGTAGACACATGTGAGTTCCGTTCTTCCACTCCAGAATTTATTTGCATTATCCTATGTCAGTGCTCGCACGTTTCTTAGCAGAGTCAACAAAATTTCAGTTAGCTTCGCAGCAGCCTGTCACCTCACGGAGCCGTGCTGTTAAGCACATAAGATCCAGATGGTCTTTCGTCCCACTCCAGGCTTACCTTTTCACCGTTGTGGACCTATCAGTTCCCACAACATGGGAACACAACCTGTAGCTGCCAACTCACGATATGCCCCCTCTGCGCCAGTGGACACGCCAAGTTAAAACGTACAGATCAGCTTTCCGTCGTTTAGGATGCAGACACGGACAGTGCCTCTGCCGTGGAGCTCACGCCTCACGCTCTATACTGTCGCCTGACACCGACACACGCTCCCTTCTTTTGGTGGCCTGTGTTCAACAAATGGTTCAAATGGCTCTGAGCTCTATGGGACTTAACATCTGTGGTCATCAGTCCCCTAGAACTTAGAACTACTTAAACCTAACTAACCTAAGGACATCACACACATCCATGACCGAGGGAGGATTCGAATCTGCGACCGTAGCAGTAAGGCGGTTCCGGACTGAGCGCCTAGAACCGCGAGACCACCGCGGTCGGCTGTGTTCAACACGCAGTCTGTAGGATTTCCCGCTACTCATTTAAACAATCGCCCAGATTCAGGAAATAATATGGAGATCTAGTGTAAGATACGAAAATCGCTGACGTCAGTTTCAACAAAAACTCTTATTTCTTGGTGGGAATTAATTTAGATTCGTTGGGTTAGTGAAGTTAACGGAGTTTGACTATGGCACCAGACAGGGTTTACGAAAACGGTACTTTACTGCGTATTTGGCATACATAATTTTGTGCTGTACTGTGGTAAGTAGTAAAGAAAAAACCTTCACGAACGTTACATACAAAACAGGCCACGAAAAATGTCTCATGTGGTTAGATTTATCACATAAGAGGCTGGTTTCATTCTTCTGTGTGAGCTAAACTCTTTATGTCTTCTCGCACATTATGCACTGCCTCGGTAGTAAATTGTTTCTTATATTCCAATCTAGGCACATCGTCTCAGCTTTTCCTGTCAAGTGCCTGCGTAACTATTCACGGATGAGTTAGAAATAGTCGTGTCAACCTACCACTAATCATCGACCTTTTATCCTCGTATCCCACAGTTCTCTGCCTTATTTAACAACTTCGTTTTTAACTGACGTCTTCTTATAGTCTACATTTAAGTGCTGCTAATTTAATATATAATATGTTTAAGAATGCTAAGTGAAATATATGAAGCTTTATGTATGATTGATATACGCCATCCTAGCTGAGTAAGTAACTATAAGATCAAACCACCCACAGGTCCACGTTATCGGGCGCTTCAAAGTGAATAAAGTCACAGAAGATAATCCACTGTTTAAGGATCAACACAGGGAGCTCACTACACAGAGAGAGATTTGCTCCGAGGAACGAGATATGATACTGGTCGATGCGCCGCAGGAGGGCCCCAGTGAGGTGAGTCGACTTATTACTAACATTAAGAGTATGCGTGTGAGAGCGATGAGGAAACAGTTACGTCTCTGATTGTACACATTGCAGAACTAGCCACATAGGCGGGTGATATCAATCGAGAAAATCTCATGATTTGCACGTATCTCTATGACTGTAAAATGCAGTCGGCCCTCATCTTTACATGAAGTATTAACAGACTGATTCACCATATTAGAATCCAATAATATAGCAACCGTTGGTTCGAAGACCCAAATGTAAATATAAAGTACTACTCAGGGAATGTAAGAGTCCGTTGTAAAACTGTCACGGGCTCGGCAAATATTACTCGTGTTACAGACGCTAGCCTACAACGATTGTGAGTCCGCCAACTGTAGCACACCGTCATGACGGGTCTCAACGGTCCGAAGGCTGCTACCAGTCGGAGACACATCCGTTTACCAGTAGTGCACGTACCAGGCAATGCTGCAAATTCAGCAGCTGAATTTCAGTTTGGGACAAAGTCGTAATTGACCTAGTGCAACTTATGGCATTTTCTGTGGAATACCATTTATGATTGGCTTGTCTCTTACAGAGATGTAAGACTTTGCGAGGTGCCGGGGCTAGTAGTGTATTTATCACTAAATTCTACTAGAATCCACATGTGTAAATCATGCTCTAAGCCCCCCCTATTCTAACTCCGACTTTTGCTGTTGCACAAGGATAAAAAAAATACGCGAACTGACTCTAAATCAACCCTGCTAGTGGAGTAGAAGAGAGTTTGGCACCTGCAATAATTTAATTTGATACATAAGTTAAATAAACAAAGGTTTCATTAGCATAGTGAGGAATGATAGGGTTGCTCTATCGATTAACAGAATGAAAGTTCTGTTCAAAATAACAATATGATTTATTAAGCTTAAACACAGAATAGTAAAAGAAACACAGGAAATTTATAAATCATCAAATTGGCTAAAATTGGAGATTCATACAAACACTATAAAGGTGAAGTTGTCCCTAACTTAGATCCTGAGGTTTAAGACAAAGTGGTATGTGGAGCCAATTCCTTTCCACTCAAATCTCAAGAGAGACACACAGCTAACCCAATAGTAATTGCTGTTACTCGAAACTGAACACAGTTAGAAAAGGATGAACAGGCGCGCTCTGCTGAGCTCTGATTATCACCTAGGAAAAATCCCTATCTGCCGGTGCTGCGGACGTACATTACCAACAGTCTTCTTATCTCCCAGAACACGATCTGGCGTACCGCAGGCGAGGGCTGGCTGCTTCGACGTCCTCGACCGAAAGGCGACTGCCGACTACTCAGAGCACCCGTACAGGCCGAACACCGAACATTCCCGCCCCCACGACAGTGGCCGTGGTTACGTTCCAATCAGCAACTCGAAAACCGGCGGAAATTCCACTCCATTGCCGGAGCACTACCATTCCACCAATGGAGATTCTTGGCGCCAATTTCTGTGCTGATTTTGCAGAAAGTGCGGGAATTTTCCTGCCACAACTGCGTGGGTACACAAGTCATTCCCACGCCTCGCTGGTAGCCCGCCAGAAAGTGTTTTCGCAAAGTTTCTCTGAAGTAACGGAACCTCTAGCCCAGCCGCTACTTCACACCCCAGCGGGCGTGTCTCTTGACAATGTCGGCGTCTGAAAAGCATTCACTCGACTGCCTCACACACGTCGGCTTAACTCTCTCCAGTTCCACCAAGCCCGCCTGTCACCGGCCCACCCGGGTGACGAGAGACGCTGCGTGGGAAGTACGCGTGTTAAGGAAAAGCAACCCTCCACCGCATGCAACTAGAGAGGAGAATCGTAAGATAGAAATATGAGAGGGGGCTCATGCCACCTCTCAACTTCGGCAAAATATCCTACTGATTCATTGCTGAAAAATTATACGGTTGCTAGTGAGGGTACGAACGTCTGGCTACAGTTGCGATTGCTGCCGTTGTCATTTGCTATCAAGGATAGCGGAGGTCCTTTAGATGCTGCTGTGTGATGCAAATCTGGACCACAGCAGCATACACTCGTCTAGTCAGTCACACCTTCAAAAGTCACATTAGGGAAATATCACAATAAAAGGCAATACTTCCTATGTACTTATATACAAATAAGTACAATTAGGCAAACCTCTAAGTGGAGAAGAGCACTTCTGCGTGCTACGTAGGGGTCAGTGGACGTGAAACCAGCAGCTGGGAATAATTGACACCATGAATACCACCAAAGAACATGTGAAACGGTAGAGGACAGATAAGGCAGTCACAACAGTTACAACACTTCAACGATTGTTGCCAAACAAGAAAGTTATTATATCCCATCTAACACGGATGGTTGAAATGGTATAATTACTACATCTAGTAATTGATAGCGGTACTTTGGCATGATCTCCTGAAACAACTGAGTAGGATATATCCGGCCTCATAAACATTCCATCTGTGTAAATAAATGATCGTCTGACCTAAAGAACATTGTCATCTCTCTTGCAACACTACTCACACAATGAGAGCACAATTCGATCCAATTTCGTGGGGTTTCCTTTGCTCTGTTACGACGTTTCTTCGAACATTGAAACAAACGTGATCTTGTAAAAGGATTGTCAGTCCATATTATCAATTTAACTTGATAAGAAGTGCAGGGGCCCAGGTTACGAGAAAGTATTACTGTCTCTCATTGAGGCGAATGATAGGTTTACGACGTGTCTCCATGCAGGTACTGCTAGAGATACTATGCCCACATTAGTTTTCAACACCATAATACTTCAGTTTTGGAACCAAAAAGATCATTAACAGGGAATTACCACATCCTTAATGAATGTTAGTCTATGAAGTGGAATTACTTTGTTTTCTACAGATACAGGCTGCTTTAGAATTAAGCTGATTAAGTTAAAGCTAGAACAATGGTGAGGATTATACTCTGTGCCAGACTGAGTAACAAGTTTGAGGTAAAGCGTACAAATTATGATTTGATGTACTAAAAACATTTACTTTAACACAGCTGTCGCGGATTGACAAAAAATTTACTCGTAGTAGGAGGTTAACAGAGCAGTGTGTGCGAGGTACACAATGTGATCGGAAGTATCCCAACATCTGGCTGAAAATTACTTTCAAATTCATGGCTCCCCCCATCGGTAATGCTGCAATTCAATGTGTTGTTGGCCAACACCTAGCCTTGATGACAGCTTCCACTCTCGCAGGCGTATGTCCAATCAGATGCTGGAAGGTTTCTTGGGGAATGGCAGCCCAATCTTAACGGATTGTTGCGCTGAGGAGAGGTATCGATGTCATTGGGTGAGCGCTGACACGAAGTCGGCGTTCCAAAACATCCCACAGGTGTCCTGTGGTATTCATTTCAGGACTCTGTGCAGACCAGTCCATTACAGGAATGTTATTGTCGTGTAACCACACCGCGATAGGCCGTGCATTATGAACAGGTGCTTGATCGTGTTGAAAGATGCAATGGCCACCCTCGAGTTGCTATTCAACAGTGGGAAGCAAGAAGGTGCTTAAAACATGAATGCAAGCCTGTGCTGTGATAGTGCCACGCAAAACAACAAGGAATGCAAGTCCTCTCCATGAGAAAAACGACCACACCCTAACACCACCGCCTCCGAATTTTATGCTGACAGATGACGTTCACCGGGCATTCGCCATACCCACACCCTGCCATCGGATGGCCAGATTATGTACCGTGATTGGTCACTCCACACAACGCTTTTTCACTGTTAAATCGTCCAATGTTTACTCTCCCTACACCAACAGAGGCGTCGTTTGGCTTTTACTGGTGTAATCTGTGGCTTATGAGCAGCCACTCGACCATGAAATCCAAGTTTCCTCACCTCCCGCCTGTCATAGTACTGGCGGTGGATCCTGATGCAGTTTGGAATTCCTGTGTGGTGGTGAGGATAGTGTCTGCCTATTCCACATCACGACCCTCTTCAACTGTCAGTGGTCTCTGTCAAACAGACGAGGCTAGCCTGTATCCTTTTGTGCTGTACGTCTCCCTTCACGTTTCCACTTCCTTGTCACACCGGAAACAGTGGACCTAGGAATGGTTAGGAATGTGGAAACGTCTCGTACAGACGTATGTCACAAGTGACACACAATCACCTGACCATGTTCGAAATCCGTGAGTTCTGCAGAGCGCCCCATTCTACTCTCTCACGATGTCTAATGACTACTGAGGTCGCTGACATGGAGTGCCTGGCAGTAGGTGGCAGCACAATGCAGCTAATAAGGAAAACGTATGTTTTTGGGGGTGTATGGATACTTTTGATCACACGGTGTAGGTGCATTTCTCGCTTCACATGTAGCACAGGCTAATTACTCAAACTTATCATGATCTCCTTCTTCTTCTTTGGTCTTTAACTATCAGGTTGGCTATCAGCAATTTGCCAAGCATTTCTGTCTCCGGCCTTTTCCTTTAGTGCAGCATAGGTGGTGACTTGTGTCGTCCACGATACGATTGATGTATACTAGACTATGTTTGTCTCTTTTGTTCTTCCTTTCTGCTGTCCTTTCAGCAACACCTTTAATGACACCATAATGTCTCAGCACATGGCTGACTCATGTGGCGTTCAATAAGCTTTAGGAGACATAGCTGAACGTTATCTACCCTGCAGTGCACCAGTTCGTTTAATACGTTATTTTCACAGAAAATCTTGAGCCTTCTGCGATAGAACCACACCTCGAAGGCTATCAGTTTTTTTCCGCCTCCTCGATTGTCCGTATTTCACATATGTACAGCGGCACACTCCACACAAAATCTTTATGAGGTCTTTCCTCAGGTATTGGGCTATGAAACTAGATATGTAAGGTTCCTGCTCTTGTTGAAAGCAGCTGTTGCCTGCTTTATTTGGCTTGCAATATCCTTCCTTGATCCGTCTGAGGGTGGTTTTACTCCATAGGAAGCCAAAGGATTCCATTGTCTCCAGTCCCTCATTGTTAAGTGAGCACTGGGCAACGGTATTTTGACTACTCATCAAGATTTTTGTCTTAACTTTATTAATTTGCATGTTAGGAAGAAATGGGGCTGACTTTCATCTGCATCTCGCTTCTGTAGTTCCGCACACTCACTTAATGCTGTAGTATCATAAGAAAATCTCAATATGTCTGTTATCTTACCTTCAATTTTAATTCCTACTACAAGTCCTAGTGTGTCCCTAAAATCATCTAGAGTCCTCTGAATGTATCTGCTGAATAAGATAGCAGAAAGTGAACAGCTCGGTCGTACCCCTCATTTAACAGTGGCTTGCTCTTGATGTCATCCGCTTCTTATCACAGCCACCTTTTCTCTGTAAAGTTACTGCAGTACTTCTCTGTTCTGATACATTACGGCATTTCCTCTCTCAGCATCTCAAAAATCTATCGCTAGACTACAACGTCTAATACTCTCTATTTGTCAACGTAGGCAGTATACAGTGTCCTGTGAGGTATGATCAATATTCAGAGGTGCGACAGGAACGGTCATTCGAAGCAAAAGAGACTAGTAAACATGAACTCTACTCGTAGCTCAAGATCTGTAGGTACATGTTTTGTGGAAGAGATGTGTTTCACAACAGTGAAGCTGCACAAGTGCCGAAAGTCTGAAGATGAGCACTTTACAGCCCATATTTACATGAAATTTTTTTCGTGATTTGGGCCATACTTACGCCCCTCAAAATATAGAAGGCCAAAACGAGGTTTTGTTACACTATCGAAGAAGAAGTGCTCGTTGCTGATTTTATAACCCATGTTTAGTAGACGGTTAAGCTTCGAATGATCGTTCCTGTCATACACATAAATACTGACCATTCCTCCTACGACACTCTTCTGCATTCTTAGCTCTTGCTTAGTCTTGTCTCAGGTATTAGCCGTAACCCGAGTACTGCTTCTCGTGTGCCTAGAGCTCCTCTAAAGCCAAATTGATCTTCCGTATCTTGTACACATACCCTTTCTTCAGTCCGCGTTACAATGATAGAGGTCAAGATCTGGGTGGCGTGCGTTATTAAATTGAGGGTGCAAAATTGTTCACGTTTGTTTGCAGATACTTTCTCTTGTGTTGGTGCTGTAACTATTCTTCGAAGTCTGTTCGGTGTTCCCTGGTTTCGTATGTAATTAGTATGAAATGGAACAGTTCTTCATGTAGCTGTTGTCTGGCAGCCTTGATGAGTTCTGCTGGCTTATGACCATCTTCAGCGGCTTTCCCATGTTTTAGCTGCTTGACTACGAGATACAATTGATCACGCGGGGAACAAACTCCCCCCTCTTCCGGATTGCTTGCCTCAGCGTTCTCCAGTTCCTTATCTTCACTATTTCTTGCATACGGCTTTTCAAGGCATTATTTCCACCATTCTAGTACATCTTTATGATCATAGAACAAGAACCAGATGAGGGCGTAGCAGGTTGCTTGAAATACATTAAAGGGTAACGAAAATATAATCCACTTATTGAAATAGATATAACACGTTCACGTTGTGGCAGAGTGAAAATATCCCGATGTTACACCAAACATCGTGCGCAACATAAAACAAAAAATTACAATAGATGTGTTATCAAATGCCATGACAATAACAGTCTAGAATAATCAATTACAGAAGATTAGGAAAAGAAAGTGTGCTGAATGTTAGAAGGGTATTGCAGCTATTGAATATGGAGTTACAGGAACTGCTGTTTTATTACTTAAAGTGAGTTAATCACTGCTACCAGAATGCACCACAACATAATATTTTTCGCGTGAGGGTATATGCATCGAGTCTAGGCCCCTCTTCTTCAATGAATAATACGGCCATTTCCCGTTGGTAAGTAAGGGCCAAGCAACTGTTGGAAAATCTTCACGTGGTGTGTTGTTGATGATGCGGTCTCCCGTTTGAAGTATGATGTGATGCAGGTTCCCAGGGTAGTCTATCCCGTGAGAGGCTCTTTGCTTCTCCATACGTGCAGCAGCCGACGTTAATTTCAATCTGCTTAATGTGTTCAAGTCTTCCTCTACCTGTACGAATCTTACAACCCTTCCACCTCCTGTCCCCACTCACCCTCTCTCAACACCCTGTTAACAGCGTAAGATCCTATGTATCCGCACGATGCATACTAGAAACTGATCCCAGCTATCAGCGAATTGTGTGATAAAAGACTTTTTCCTCCATTTCGATTCATTTCCTCCTCGCAAGCTACACGCTGTACCCACCTTATCTTCAGTGCTCTCCTGGATAAATATATCAAAACTATATATTCCGTTATTTATGAATTGTCTATCTTCAGCGTTCCACTCATGTACATGGCTACACTATAGACAAATAGCTCGAGAGAAGACTACCTAGTACTGAAATTTATATTATAGGTTAACTAATTTCTGCTTTTCAGAAACGTCTTTCTTGCTATTGACATCCTGATGTTTACATGTCCTCTACTTTGCTAATAATCTGTTATTTTTGCGTAAACAACAAAGCTCAGTTTACTTCTCTCAGTGTAATTTGTTAATATTTTTCCACCTTCAACTCCTAGTTCAATCCTACCGCATTTTGCTATCCTACTTTTACCTTTGCTATTATTCACTGATAATTTCTTTTCAAGACATAACTCATTTCGTTCAACTGCTAATCAAAGGAAATTGGTGTATCTTACAGAACTGTAATTTCACGAACTCAACTTAAAGTTTTATTTTTTCTCTCTGAGCTTCAATCCCCATACATAATTTTTGTCTACTTTCCGTACTGCTTCCTGAACTGCTACGTTAGAAACGTATCTCACTCCCGTCCTAGCTGCTGTATGCCTGCGAGATCCTGAGACCTTTATAATTGCATTTTGTTTTATACACACGTTTTCGACCACATCACTCCCTGTATTTTATCCCTGTGACCCTCAGAAATGGAATTCCTACCGATGTACTTTTGCCTTGCAGCAGACTGTCTTCAGAGTGCTAAGGTCGGAAATGACTTACTGGTCCCCATACTTCCGAGAAACCTCCGCTACCAATGTCTTAATTAATTCTATTAGATTTTCCGTGACCATTCCGTTAACTTTGAATCTTGTGAGCATTTGGCCTATCTGGGAATGGGTGTATTACGTTTTTCTGAAAGCCTGAGTGTATTTGGCCTGCTTAGGATGTTTTACGTAACACGTGGAACACCTTTCTCAGGTTCCCAACTAGTGATTTTAACAATTTTGAAACACTGTAGTGTATGACATGAGTATTTCTCCGAATTGGGTCTTTTACTGCAGTGAGAAACTCTTTTTCGTGTACCATATTTCACTTCGAATCTTCATCCACTTCCTTTTTTAAGTTGGTATACTTTGTAGGACCCATTCATACGTTAAACCCAGCTTTCAGACCTCCGTCCTTTCGTTCGTAATGGCTTGCCAGGTAAGCGTTTGATATTTATGCATCTGAATCTCTCTCCTCTAACGGTTTCCATAATTTTCCCATATATGGTATCTAACTTTCCCATTGTTACACGCGCTTCTATTGTTTCGCATTTCTTCTGCATCCAGCCTTCTTTTCCCGTTTTCAGCTTACTGCACAACTTATTTTTAAGTGTGTGTATTCACGTTTGAGGCTTCATTTCCTGTTTTTCTTTTTTAATTTTCTATTTTAAACAGTTAAAAGCAGCATCTGGTGAATTAGGTAAGAATTCCATTGGAAATAATCTTTTTGCCCATGTGATTCTCTACTGCCCTCTCTATTTCATCTGTTCAAGTTTTCCATTCGTTTTGTAATGCAATGCTTCCCCTTTCTCAGTGGGTTCTGGCCTTATCTCGGACCATTTTCCCAGATTTCAATCTTTCTCCAGCTTCTTCAATTTCAGTCAGCCGTCTATAAACAACACAGTATGGATATAGTCCATAACTGCTCATGGAAAGAAAAACGAGTTTAAAATCTGGTTTTCAAATCTCTGTCTTGTTAATACATAATCTGCGCGGCATTTAAAACGTAGGGAATTAGAGAAAATGGGGAATTATGCGTCATTTGCGAATCCCCAAACCACATAACGCTTGTAACTGACACAGTTCTTCGTTGGGTGGTAATATCATTTTCCGAGTCTATACTAGCACTACTGAAGGCTGAAAGACCAACATACGTAAAATTTGTATCCCGTACTTCGGTTGAGGTATACAGGTCAACTGAAGTACGGTATACTGGTGCTAGCTAGATGAAAAAAGCAACATGTCTAACATTGATGTGATTTACCCATATAGGTCAGTTGAAGTACAGAATACACATGTTACAATTCTTGTTATTTCCCATTCGCTAATACTAATTAGTATCATATTCTTCAGTTGACCTATACAGCTCAACTAAAAAATGGGATACAAATTTCACTGCTATTGGTTTTCTTGTCGTCGCTAGCAAGACTGTGATAAATTTCAGTCGATACTATAAGTATAGAAGACAAGAATAAATTGTATCCCATACTTCAGTTGACCTACATAGGTCAACAGGTTGCCAATGATACGTACGAAGATTTCCTCGTTTCCGTTAGCACTAGTATCTTATTCTTCAGTTGACCTATATAGGTCAGCTGAAGTATGGGATGAAATATCATGTATGTAGATATTTCTGCCTTCGCTAGTAATACTATCTACGTCAGAACAGAATGTTAGTAGTAGTGGAGGCGAAAGAAACAACATCTTTAAAATTTGTATCCCGTCTTTCACTTGACATATACAGTTCCACTGAAGAATAGGATACCAATGCTAACGACGTACGTTAAATTTGTATCCCATACTGCAACTAACCTACACACATCAACTGAATTTCGAGATACAACTCATATATATGTCAACTGAGGTACTCTACGCTACCCCTACTTCTATCCTTTTCTTCGTTTATTTTTTACAGAAGCACTCGGACTCAAACAAGCGATATCCTTAACATTATGGTCGAAATATTACTGGACGTTATATATGTCTACCACCTGTTTTTCTCTCCTGCATTCCTTAGTTTAGGAACATTTGTCTCCGCTGTTAAAACTGTGTAGTAAATCATCTCTGGCAAAATCTGACGTCATTGGTCAGAGCCGACAGGTTGTATCCCGTTCTTCAGTAGGCCGGAAACATTTTACTTACAGACATTCTGCCAGTATGAGGACCTCAGCGATATATTATTGTGCAATCGGTGATAATGGAAGACCCTCTCATTCACACCATACACTGAGTCATCAGCTTCTAATATTCCAACATCTTACTACCTGCTAAACACTACCAATACTATTGAAATTTTTAATTTCTTTTGAATCTGACATAAAACAGTGATAATCCATTGAAACCTCTTGTTCAACGCAATGTCTGAAAACTCATACCATTATTATTTCATAATGTAAGTTCTAACGTATAATGTTGTTTCTAGTTTAACCAAGTACCTAAAACTATCTTGGTTGCCTAGGTGGATGTTCTCAAGATGGATCAAGAGGAGGAGAGAGTAGCTGATTGTCTCGTGGAAGCTTTTAAGATCGACCAAGCCTGTCAAGATTTAGAGGAGGAGTCAGCTGAGAGTCTTACGGGTGCTGCCAAGTTGGGCGAAGCGCGTGAAGAGATTAAGGAAGGGGCAGATCATGGTCTCATTGATGGTGCTGAGACTGACCAAGTATGTGGAGATGAGGTGGAAGGGGCAGCTGAGAGTCTAGTATGTCCTACCAGGATATAGCAAGCCCATCATTATTTAGAGAAGGAGGCAGCTGAGAGTCTTACGGGTGCTGCCAAGTTGGGCGAAGCACGTGAAGAGATTAAGGAAGGGGCAGATCATGGTCTCATTGATGTTGCTGAGACTGACCCAGTATGTGGAGATGAGGTGGAAGGGGCAGCTGAGAGTCTAATGTGTCCTACCAGGATGGAACAAGCCCATCAATATTTAGAGAAGGAGGCAGCTGAGAGTCTCACGGGTGCTGCCAAGATGGGCGAAGCATGTCGAGAGATTAAGGATGGGGCAGATCATGGTCTCATTGATGTTGCTGAGACTGACCAAGTATGTGGAAATGATGTGGAAGGGGCAGCTGAGAGTCTAAGGTGTACTACCAGGATGGAACAAGCCCATCAATATTTAGAGAAGGAGGCAGCTGAGAGTCTCATGGCTGCTGCCAAGATGGGTGAAGCATTTGGAGAGATTAAGGAAGGGGCAGAGCATGGTCTCATGGATGTTGCTGAGACTGACCAAGTATGTGGAGATGAGGTGGAAGGGGCAGCTGAGAGTCTAATGTGTCCTACCAGGATGGAGCAAGCCCATCAATATTTAGAGAAGGAGGCAGCTGAGAGTCTCATGGCTGCTGCCAAGATGGGCGAAGCATGTGGAGAGATTAAGGAAGGGGCAGATCATGGTCTCATTGATGGTGCTGAGACTGACCAAGTATGTGGAGATGAGGTGGAAGGGGCAGCTGAGAGACTAATGTGTCCTACCAGGATGGAGCAAGCCCATCAATATTTAGAGAAGGAGGCAGCTGAGAGTCTCATGGCTGCTGCCAAGATGGGCGAAGCATTTGGAGAGATTAAGGAAGGGGCAGAGCATGGTCTCATTGATGGTGCTGAGACTGACCAAGTATGTGGAGATGATGTGGAAGGGGCAGCTGAGAGTCTAAGGTGTACTACCAGGATGGAACAAGCCCATCAATATTTAGAGAAGGAGGCAGCTGAGAGTCTCATGGCTGCTGCCAAGATGGGCGAAGCATTTGGAGAGATTAAGGAAGGGGCAGAGCATGGTCTCATGGATGTTGCTGAGACTGACCAAGTATGTGGAGATGAGGTGGAAGGGGCAGCTGAGAGTCTAATGTGTCCTACCAGGATGGAGCAAGCCCATCAATATTTAGAGAAGGAGGCAGCTGAGAGTCTTACGGGTGCTGCCAAGTTGGGCGAAGCACGTGAAGAGATTAAGGAAGGGGCAGATCATGGTCTCATTGATGGTGCTGAGACTGACCAAGTATGTGGAGATGAGGTGGAAGGGGCAGCTGAGAGTCTAGTATGTCCTACCAGGATGGAGCAAGCCCATCATTATTTAGAGAAGGAGGCAGCGGAGAGTCTTACGGGTGCTGCCAAGATGGGTGAAGCATTTGGAGAGATTAAGGAAGGGGCAGAGCATGGTCTCATTGATGGTGCTGAGACTGACCAAGTATGTGGAGATGATGTGGAAGGGGCAGCTGAGAGTCTAAGGTGTACTACCAGGATGGAACAAGCCCATCAATATTTAGAGAAGGAGGCAGCTGAGAGTCTCATGGCTGCTGCCAAGATGGGCGAAGCATTTGGAGAGATTAAGGAAGGGGCAGAGCATGGTCTCATGGATGTTGCTGAGACTGACCAAGTATGTGGAGATGATGTGGAAGGGGCAGCTGAGAGTCTAAGGTGTACTACCAGGATGGAACAAGCCCATCAATATTTAGAGAAGGAGGCAGCTGAGAGTCTCATGGCTGCTGCCAAGATGGGCGAAGCATGTGGAGAGATTAAGGAAGGGGCAGAACATGGTCTTATTGATGGTGCTGAGACTGACCAAGTATGTGGAGATGAGGTGGAAGGGGCAGCTGAGAGTCTAATGTGTCCTACCAGGATGGAGCAGGCCCATCAATATTTAGAGAAGGATGCAGCTGAGAGTCTCATGGCTGCTGCCAAGATGGGCGAAGCATTTGGAGAGATTAAGGAAGGGGCAGAGCATGGTCTGATTGATGGTGCTGAGACTGACCAAGTATGTGGAGATGATGTGGAAGGGGCAGCTGAGAGTCTAAGGTGTACTACCAGGATGGAACAAGCCCATCAATATTTAGAGAAGGAGGCAGCTGAGAGTCTCATGGCTGCTGCCAAGATGGGCGAAGCATTTGGAGAGATTAAGGAAGGGGCAGAGCATGGTCTCATGGATGTTGCTGAGACTGACCAAGTATGTGGAGATGAGGTGGAAGGGGCAGCTGAGAGTCTAATGTGTCCTACCAGGATGGAACAAGCCCATCAATATTTAGAGAAGGAGGCAGCTGAGAGTCTCATGGCTGCTGCCAAGATGGGCGAAGCATTTGGAGAGATTAAGGAAGGGGCAGAGCATGGTCTCATTGATGGTGCTTAGACTGACCAAGTATGTGGAGATGATGTGGAAGGGGCAGCTGAGAGTCTAAGGTGTACTACCAGGATGGAACAAGCCCATCAATATTTAGAGAAGGAGGCAGCTGAGAGTCTCATGGCTGCTGCCAAGATGGGCGAAGCATTTGGAGAGATTAAGGAAGGGGCAGAGCATGGTCTCATGGATGTTGCTGAGACTGACCAAGTATGTGGAGATGAGGTGGAAGGGGCAGCTGAGAGTCTAATGTGTCCTACCAGGATGGAGCAAGCCCATCAATATTTAGAGAAGGAGGCAGCTGAGAGTCTTACGGGTGCTGCCAAGTTGGGCGAAGCACGTGAAGAGATTAAGGAAGGGGCAGATCATGGTCTCATTGATGGTGCTGAGACTGACCAAGTATGTGGAGATGAGGTGGAAGGGGCAGCTGAGAGTCTAGTATGTCCTACCAGGATGGAGCAAGCCCATCATTATTTAGAGAAGGAGGCAGCGGAGAGTCTTACGGGTGCTGCCAAGATGGGTGAAGCATTTGGAGAGATTAAGGAAGGGGCAGAGCATGGTCTCATTGATGGTGCTGAGACTGACCAAGTATGTGGAGATGATGTGGAAGGGGCAGCTGAGAGTCTAATGTGTCCTACCAGGATGGAACAAGCCCATCAATATTTAGAGAAGGAGGCAGCTGAGAGTCTCATGGCTGCTGCCAAGATGGGCGAAGCATTTGGAGAGATTAAGGAAGGGGCAGAGCATGGTCTCATGGATGTTGCTGAGACTGACCAAGTCTGTGGAGATGATGTGGAAGGGGCAGCTGAGAGTCTAAGGTGTACTACCAGGATGGAACAAGCCCATCAATATTTAGAGAAGGAGGCAGCTGAGAGTCTCATGGCTGCTGCCAAGATGGGCGAAGCATGTGGAGAGATTAAGGAAGGGGCAGAACATGGTCTTATTGATGGTGCTGAGACTGACCAAGTATGTGGAGATGAGGTGGAAGGGGCAGCTGAGAGTCTAATGTGTCCTACCAGGATGGAGCAGGCCCATCAATATTTAGAGAAGGAGGCAGCTGAGAGTCTCATGGCTGCTGCCAAGATGGGCGAAGCATTTGGAGAGATTAAGGTAGGGGCAGAGCATGGTCTGATTGATGGTGCTGAGACTGACCAAGTATGTGGAGATGATGTGGAAGGGGCAGCTGAGAGTCTAAGGTGTACTACCAGGATGGAACAAGCCCATCAATATTTAGAGAAGGAGGCAGCTGAGAGTCTCATGGCTGCTGCCAAGATGGGCGAAGCATTTGGAGAGATTAAGGAAGGGGCAGAGCATGGTCTCACGGATGTTGCTGAGACTGACCAAGTATGTGGAGATGAGGTGGAAGGGGCAGCTGAGAGTCTAATGTGTCCTACCAGGATGGTGCAAGCCCATCAATATTTAGAGAAGGAGGCAGCTGAGAGTCTTACGGGTGCTGCCAAGTTGGGCGAAGCACGTGAAGAGATTAAGGAAGGGGCAGATCATGGTCTCATTGATGGTGCTGAGACTGACCAAGTATGTGGAGATGAGGTGGAAGGGGCAGCTGAGAGTCTAGTATGTCCTACCAGGATGGAGCAAGCCCATCATTATTTAGAGAAGGAGGCAGCTGAGAGTCTTACGGGTGCTGCCAAGTTGGGTGAAGCACGTGAAGAGATTGAGGAAGGGGCAGATCGTGGCCTCATTGATGTTGCTGAGACTGACCAAGTATGTGGAGATGAGGTGGAAGGGGCAGCTGAGAGTCTAATGTGTCCTACCAGGATGGAACAAGCCCATCAATATTTAGAGAAGGAGGCAGCTGAGAGTCTCATGGGTTCTGCCAAGATAGGCGAAGCATTTGGAGAGATTAAGGATGGGGCAGATCATGGTCTCATGGATGTTGCGGAGACTGACCAAGTATGTGGAGATGAGGTGGAAGGGGCAGCTGAGAGTCTAATGTGTCCTACCAGGATGGAGCAAGCCCATCAATATTTAGAGAAGGAGGCAGCTGAGAGTCTCATGCGTGCTGCCAATATGGGCGAAACATGTGAAGAGATTAAGGAAGGGGCAGATCATGGTCTCATGGATGTTGCTGAGACTGACCAAGTATGTGGAGATGAGATGGAAGGGGCAGCTGAGAGGCTAATGTGTCCTACCAGGATGGAACAAGCCCATCAATATTTAGAGAAGGAGGCAGTTGAGAGTCTTACGGGTGCTGCCAAGTTGGGCGAAGCACGTGAAGAGATTAAGGAAGGGGCAGATAATGGTCTCATGGATGTTGCTGAGACTGACCAAGTATGTGGAGATGAGGTGGAAGGGGCAGCTGAGAGTCTAATGTGTCCTACCAGGATGGAACAAGCCCATCAATATTTAGAGAAGGAGGCAGTTGAGAGTCTCATAGGTTCTGCCAAGATAGGCGAAGCATTTGGAGGGATTAAGGAAGCGGCAGATCATGGTCTCATGGATGTTGCTGAGACTGACCAAGTATGTGGAGATGAGGTGGAAGGGGCAGCTGAGAGTCTAATGTGTCCTACCAGGATGGAACAAGCCCATCAATATTTAGAGAAGGAGGCAGCTGAGAGTCTCATGCGTGCTGCCAATATGGGCGAAACATGTGAAGAGATTAAGGAAGGGGCAGATCATGGTCTCATGGATGTTGCTGAGACTGACCAAGTATGTGGAGATGAGATGGAAGGGGCAGCTGAGAGTCTAATGTGTCCTACCAGGATGGAACAAGCCCATCAATATGTAGAGAAGGAGGCAGCTGAGAGTCTCATGCGTGCTGCCAATATGGGCGAAACATGTGAAGAGATTAAGGAAGGGGCAGATCATGGTCTCATTGATGTTGCTGAGACTGACCAAGTATGTGGAGATGAGATGGAAGGGGCAGCTGAGCGTCTAATGTGTCCTACCAGGATGGAACAAGCCCATCAATATTTAGAGAAGGAGGCAGCTGAGAGTCTCATGCGTGCTGCCAATATGGGCGAAACATGTGAAGAGATTAAGGAAGGGGCAGATCATGGTCTGATGGATGTTGCTGAGACTGACCAAGTATGTGGAGATGAGATGGAAGGGGCAGCTGAGAGTCTAATGTGTCCTACCAGGATGGAACCAGCCCATCAGTATTTAGAGAAGGAGGCAGCTGAGAGTCTCATGCGTGCTGCCAATATGGGCGAAACATGTGAAGAGATTAAGGAAGGGGCAGATCATGGTCTCATGGATGTTGCTGAGACTGACCAAGTATGTGGAGATGAGGTGGAAGGGGCAGCTGAGCGTCTAATGTGTCCTACCAGGATGGAACAAGCCCATCAATATTTAGAGAAGGAGGCAGCTGAGAGTCTCATGCGTGCTGCCAATATGGGCGAAACATGTGAAGAGATTAAGGAAGGGGCAGATCATGGTCTCATGGATGTTGCTGAGACTGACCAAGTATGTGGAGATGAGATGGAAGGGGCAGCTGAGAGCCTAATGTGTCCTACCAGGATGGAACAAGCCCATCAATATTTAGAGAAGGAGGCAGCTGAGAGTCTCATGCGTGCTGCCAATATGGGCGAAACATGTGAAGAGATTAAGGAAGGGGCAGATCATGGTCTCATGGATGTTGCTGAGACTGACCAAGTATGTGGAGATGAGGTGGAAGGGGCAGCTGAGAGTCTAGTATGTCCTACCAGGATGGAACAAGCCCATCAATATTTGGAGAAGGAGGCAGATGAGAGTCTCATGGGTGCTGCCAAGATGTGTGAAGCATGTGAAGCGATTGAGGAAGGCGCAGATGAGAGTCTTGTCGATGCTTCTGAGATTGACAAAGCAGGTGTTGATGAGGAGGAAAGGACAGCTGAGATGCTCGTGAATCCTGCGAAGATGGATGAAGCTCTCCAAGACTTAGAGGAGGAGGCAGCTGAGAGTCTCATGGGTGCTCTTGAGATTGATGAAGACTGTGCAGATGAGGAGGAGGGGTCAGCTGAGACTCTCATGAATGTTGCAAAGACGGAACAAGCCCCTAGAGATCTAGAGGAGGACGCAGCCGAGAGTGTCAATGGTGATACCAAGATGAAGGAAGTCAGTGAAGAGGTGGTGGAGGGGGTTGCTGAGCGTCCCTGTAACCAACCATCGGGTGACGCTTGCACCCACTGAAAAAATGTTCGTTTGTTTCTAAAGTTCTTGTTTGTGTTACAATTTTGTTGTGTTTGTTTTTGGGTTCGTTTTTCGTTCTGTGTTTAATTTTTTGCTGTGTTCATTTAATGTTGTTTGTGTTAATTCATTTTTCAATTTTCTTTAAGAATCCTTGGTTTATTTAATACAAAAAATAAATTTTACGTATTTCACCAATTGTTCTCTTATTTTTTAGTGTACATCTGCAACAATAATAGTTGCCGAATTGAAAGTACGTTTCATTTTCAGTTTATTCTATAGCTGACTGTCTCCCTCTCGTTACAATGAAATCAACAATAGACCAAACCTGGGGCTCAGTCTAAGGCATTTATGAAGCTCATTTCAGTGGCACGAAAGGTCTGTGATATATACACGATAATAGTCATCATCAGTAAGTGCTACATTCACTTCTGTATTGCGAACATCACATAATGCCGATTTACGCAGTATGATTTTATAGTTGTTAGAGAAGGTTATGTAACCAGCCGTAATATTGTTGGCCCGATGTTTCTAATGACTCTGGGGAGGATCATGGCATGGACAATTGTCCGCACTTGTGACCAATCTATGTGAGTGTATTTCATGGCTGCAACACGTCTGGGAGAGAGTTGGATGAAAAATGCCCGAAGAATATTGCATAGATTGCTGTAATCTCCTCTCCTCTATGTAGCTAAATTCTTTGTAGTAGAAGTGTACTTCCTTAAATGTGAGAATTGTCAGATTTGGGACATTTTGTTTGTGCTTCTCCCTGCTTCTCCACTGAGTTTCTTTGTAGCTTGTTTAAAAATACTGTCATGACGTGCTGGAATATACAAACTGAGGTCAAGCTGCCATAGTCACATTTTTTTCTGGTATGATTCTGCGCTAATAATACATGCGCAATAAATTGGGTTGGTTTAGTATCCTCTAGTTTTAACTAGGGAAGATCCCTAGAGAGGAGATATAGAGTAAGAGTGGTTCTGTGGGGAGAAGTCCAAATTCGAGCACGTATCCTTCTCTGACCAGCTTCTCATCTACGTAACACGGTACTGTGATACACTTACGTGAAAGAAATGTATCGTATGCCACTCAGCTTAATTATGCTGCTCATTCCTATCCTCAATGAATATTTTTGCACTATATGCTCATCATTAGTATGTAAAACGACCCAGTTATTTACGGTTAATGGGCTACGAAAGTACGTGCGTGAGCAACATAGATTTCTTCCGTATGCTAAACCAACGTGTAGTATTTGAAAGCTAGTGTGTGGGGGGAAACAAAGCATACAATTTGTAAGTACATACAGTAGGTGCATGGCGTGATGTACCATCTCAGTATGCTAAATGGTCTCATTATTATTTAATTTAGTGCAATGGATATGGAAGCGAAGTGTCCTCAGTAACTTACAGGTCGGTATTATAGCTGGGCCGTAATACAATCACTTAAAAAGGCTTAAGAAATCAACTGGGGCACCGTACGCCTACGGAGACTAAATGTTTACAAACGGTACACAGAGAGAGCACACGTACCCATTGTTTGTAGAAGTTAAGCAATAAGCGTAATAACAAAAAAAAGGTGTGCTCATCGGTATATCAGCGTAACAGAATGCACAACATCACACATGCCAAGAAAGAAGAAACCTCATCGTCTATGTAGTTGTGACCATGTGCGAGCATAGTAGAGATATTTCATTTACCTTACTCACAGCTACATCGTCCACGCATCGACTACAACGCTCACAAAAGATTTATATCAAATTCACATTAACACACGCACACTGCCTGATCCGAAAGCTACGCACAAGGAGCGGTTGCCCATTGTACAGTCATGCACACATGGCTTTTTTAAAACGATGGTATACACATTGCGCACCGTTTAATAATCTTGATTCCGATAAAATTCACACACTAATATTCTTTCTCAATGTATGTTTGCACACGCATGCTGCCTTAAATGAGAGCCATTGATGAACGATGAGAGATCACTGTCTGTGTAGTCATGGCCACGTGGTACACGGAGAACAGTGGCATACAGTTTACTGGCCGTGAGATCGTTCGTCATTGTAAGAACGTTCACACAATATTATTTTTATACAGTACACACGAAACATGCAACGTATTCTGTATGAAATGTCCGAGTTAAAGTGAAAGCTAATTGTTTGTGCGGACAACAACGATAGCCCATGGAAGGCAACGGCTGATACATTTCTCACAAAGAAATCATCAGTTGATCCTATACAGATTGCTGGAAAAATATGAAAGGAACACCTGTAATTAAATAATGATAACGTCAGCAGTCCCAAAGTTAAGGTTAAAGGGTAAACGCTGATGATTCAATGATTGCACGATGGAAATTCCATCAGACTTTGCTCTTCCTATTGAATTTACCGGAAACATAAAAATTAATGTGTATTATAACACTTCGCTACTATTAAAAGATTCACAAGGAAAGTGATTAATCAGTTACATTTGTAAATAACTCATTCTTGTACCTTAAGACAGCAACCTGAAGGAGACGCTGTGACGGAGCGACCGTTCACTTAAAAGACGAAGACACGATGCCCATCGTGGTATACAGATGAGGCTGCATCGACTTTCTGTTCCACGGTAGAATAAATTGAATCATTTCTGTGACCAATCATGGCACAACAAATTTGGAACTATTGTATATCTCCGTCATACCTATTTTGTTTGCATTTTTTCCCAGAAACATAGGTAGTTAACAACTTGACATTACTAATGCATTTATGGATGCATCAGCAAACATTCATGCTCTTGACTCACTCCACACTATCTACATGATAATAAAATGCGGACACATAATGGAAAAAAGGGCGTATGTGCACTAAACAATAACTAAACCTGTTATCCACAATCTTCCTCAAGAGGCTACTGATACACTGGATAGGTAAAGTTGTTAAAAATATAGTGGTACTGATAAATTAAAAATTAAGTAGCACTTGTATAATGTAAGTAATATCAAAGGCCGGAGTAATTTAACGGTATATATTGTAGCCTGTCAGCATTAATGTAATATTGTAACTATCATATTATACAGACCTCAGATGATTAGGTGAATTAACGTTTTGATTAAATGAACCTCCTCCTTCCATGATCTTGGCCAAATGGCGATTTTTATCACCTGTATACAAAGTCACTGTTACCGAGATACCGAACTGAGTCGGAGTTCTATACCGACTGATGTATCGAGATATTATGGTTCTGCTAGATCTTATTTTTTCGTAGAGTATACCAACTGTGCTGATCTCACCTTGATA
Source organism: Schistocerca nitens (assembly GCF_023898315.1). Classification (NCBI taxonomy): domain Eukaryota; kingdom Metazoa; phylum Arthropoda; class Insecta; order Orthoptera; family Acrididae; genus Schistocerca; species Schistocerca nitens. The sequence goes on from NC_064620.1 coordinate 608,161,478, forward strand.
ATCGTTTAAAATTAGAGTGAAGTTGCCTGCGTACGCCTGACCTGCCCTCTTCACCAGTAGGAATGTTAGGGGTTTTAATGGTCGAGTGTGCACACCATTCCTTCCTCTGAAGATGGTAAGTAGAGACTCCGACTGTGGCAGGTGGAGGACATGTCCCTGCCTAAGCCGTGCCTATTTCTGTCATTTCATGATGTCTCAGTGCTCCAGTTTCAAGCAAGTAATTTACCAGCCATGAAAACTGAGACAGCCAGCCAGACTACAGTATTAAACTTGCCTTTGAAAGGAAACTGCCAATCGCTCTCCTTTTTCTCTGTACTTTCTAATAGCCAACAGTTCTCCAAATTAAGTATTATCTTACCTAAATTGAAGGTATTTTTTAATAGACTGTGTCAAGATGTTGATAACATTGATGTACCTTACAGTACTTCAGTGTCTAAAATATATTTATTATCTATCGAAATGCACATTTGACTATAGACAATTAAATAGCAAAATTAGTTATTGCACACATCTCCTAATTGTCTGTGGTAATTAACAGATTACGAACGGATACTGGCATTCCTATTTTAGATCTACCTGAGGCAATGAACTCTCTTTACAAAGATCGAATGTTTATCACCTGACATTGCTAAACACTTTTATGGAGGGGGAGGGGATGGAAGTTTTACGTTTAAATGTAATCGATGTAACTGAGCGCTAATGCTGTTTGTATTACTTTATAACTTTAGCATACATGGGGTAACGTGTTTAACCATCAATGTTATATTCATATGGTACTTAAGTACACACAATACAATAGGAATGATACTTTGTGACGAGAGATCTAATGCCTTGTATCACTTGCACTACATATTATCTTAATATAGAAAGGAAGTTTTATCATGTTCCCAATACAATATGCAAACACCCAACATGTCCAAAGGATAACATCATATAACTCCCACCTGAGGCCTAAAACCCTAAACGCGTATCCTCAAATTGACTGAAACAGTAATAATACTTATACATCTATAACTATGATATAGCACGTGATGTACTAAAATAACTTGCTAAGCTCGCAGCTCATAGCTTTTGTTAGCTATACAAGAGACTGTGGACAAAAATCAAGCTGATCAAGCATCATTTTAGGGGAGAAGATTGCCGTCTCATGACAAGACCTTTAATGCACTGTATCGCTAAAATTACGTATTTGCGTAGTTCCAAAGTGTAGCTTTGCACTGCACTATTATGACGTGTAAAGAAACGAAATTATGAAAGAAAATGGTAATGTACGTTACGGATAAATAAAATTTTTAACGTGAACATTTTGATCACTGAAGCACTTTTGCAAGCCACAATGGATCCACGTGTATTTGTCTGTATTATTCTTCACAGTACTTTTGGCTGATATGTTGGCATCAGTAATATAACATGTATGTTTATCAACGATTTCATGCCGACTTTTGTACCACAGATCAAAGAAAGCAAGAGTTGTATATATTATTTATCAAAATACCTAGAACTGTTTCCTAGAAGAATACAAAGCACACATGGCACATGATCTGACTCAGAGCTTAAAGTGCACTAGTCAGTGGGAATATGTTGATGTTTCTATGCAAGTAAACATTTTATTCGCACAGCTAAATCGTGTGCATTTGTTGCCAAAACGTATCAACTAAAACCAATATCAAAGTCAAATAAATGTGTTAGTAAGCCCCAAACAAAGGAATCAACTGTATCTCCCAATGGACAATTATAACAAATTGCCTCATGTATTACTACGTTTCAGTAAATTTGTAATAGATTACCCCATGTTACAGCAAAACTGTAAGAAATTGCCCCTTACATCGCCTTATTTACAGAAACGTTGTTACAAAGTGCTCCAAAAATTGTGTCATTACAGCAAAATTGTAAGATGTTACCACAAAATCCGCTCTGCCACAGCAAAATTGTAAGAAAATTATGTTATATTACAACAAAGTTGTAACAAATTGCCCAATATATAAAAAAATACCTCATACTTCAACGTGTTATAACAAATCGTAACAAGTTACGCCAAATTGTAACTAACAGCTCTACAAATACACATGCTCCACCTAAATTGCAGTAACTTGTGGCATACTTCAATGTGCTATTCGAAAACTATCGTAAAACACCCTACACATCCCCATGTTGCATTAATTTGTCAGAAGCTTTTACTATTTATTGTACCATGAAGTCAACACCATTTACGATAGGTTTCTGCAAAACGACGACGTATGGTGTGAGAAATGTCTTGTAGTCTCCACTGTGCGATGACATGTCGAGATTATCTGCAAAGGATGGAAAATGTTTTGTACTGCAAGATAATGTTGACTCCTGTAATATTATTGGTATTTCCGTCCTATGAAAGCTGTGAGTACCCTTGGAAATGCATTCACCTATCTTTATATTAAATGATCAACTTATGAAATGAGACCTATTCTTTGAAAGACATTTGTTTTGTATAATTTACATAACTGTAAATATGCGCATCTAGCGCGGACGCTAATACATCGTTTGCGCAGTCAAAGAAACATTTTAACAGAAGCTGAACTGTCCTTCCGCTTCGATCCAAATAAAAGACGACAGAAAAAAAAAAAAAAACTTTTGCAGATCTTCAGATTTTAATGTACTACTTCTGCTTGTTATGTGAAAACGTAAAGGTGGTCGACTTTAAGCTAGAAAAGTGAGCGGTCTTGCCAGCGTGCAGACAACACTATTAATTAATAAAATTCAAGTAATTTATGTTCGAAACTGTAAATCGGCAAGTTATTGTTATGAAGGTGTTGAACAGTACAAGAATTGTCTTTAACGAAAGGAGAAAAGTAATGACTGTAATTTGTGACAAAAACGTGAACCAAGGAGACAGCACAGGACAGGCTGAAATCTGATCGCACCATACTGTTAGAAAAGTACTTATGTAAGTTATATTGTTTATAAATAAGCCCTAATTTGCTAGTGAGAATTGTTTGAATATATTTAGTGTTTACCAGACTTCTTATTCTGTTCTTTTCCTTTATACTTTTTTATCCTCCATGCCATATTATTTTTATAAATGTCAAACAGCCTTTACTACAGCAGAGAATACTGCGGCATCCTGGTCGTAGACAGAAGGCCGCTCCTTGTCTTCTATACAACTCATAGCTGCCCCATTTATTAATGATTTCATTTACTATTCATTGTTAAAGGTCCCTTAGGTAATTATAAAATTCATACTGATTACGTAAAGAAATCCGGGTTGTTCTTTTCCAAATAATAGAAGTCTTTGCGTAATCAAAAAACTAGCCTCCTTCTGACAACGATCAGGAGCCGACCAGAAGACGGACGTCTTCGACCGCTTTCGTGTCTCCTGTGGCAAAGCTGTGCCAAACTGGGAACACGGCATTCTAGTATGAAATACAGATTTAAATTGATAGAATTGAAATATATTTAAGCTAATAATAATAATTTTTTTTTATCATACTAGATGTGGCGCCCGAACAGGGACCTGATAAAAATTTTTTTATCTGTTCTGTTATTGTTTCATGACATCATCCGGTGGACATCGGGAAGCCGTAAAGGAAGTACTGAACGAAACCGTGGAAGTATTAAAAAAAATTTCGAAAAATAACAGCAGTGCGCAAAACGACTGATGTAAGTACGGTTTTCATAACGCATAAAATCTCGCGTCTTGTATAAAAAAAATAATAAATAAAAAAAACTGATTTCCGGAATTTCTTTCCTTACTGCTTCATTTTACCCTATCGCTGTTATTTCCTTGCAGAATTGCTTAGTTACGTAGTTAGAATTCATTTCTGATCATCTCTTCATGCGAAGTTTATTTGTTAGTATTATCAGCATCTTCATTGTTGCTACGGTTAAGAACACAAGATGGATGCCATAATAGCAGGATTCAGTGTCTTGTAGGTGTTTGTCACTTATTTTCAAAGTTAGGTGCCATCTTGTCTTCTACCCGATATAGCTCTGCAATTGTCACCTACCGCGGTGTGACGTTTGACTATCAGAAAATGGCTTTCTTTTTTTAAAAAAATAAGTTTTTTTCTCTTCTTCTGTATAAATTTTATGGCTGGTTTAGCGGAACCAGGTGCTCAAGTATTTTGATTTCTTTTGCTCCAAAAGAATTCATCTGCGGAATCTACAGTAGAAGTAAAAATAAAAAGAGATTAAAAACAAAGCACGGAAATTATAATATAAACGCGACATATCTCTCATTCTGTTGCACTGCAACAAGTCATAACCACGCAAAAATTACATGATCAAAATCTCCAAGCATTCTCAACCGACTATTTTACATTTCAGTCCGCCTTGTTGTAGGCACTTAAGAATGACCCTTAGTCTTTTTATATGTTCATCACATGTCTCTGAGAAATAACAGAGAAACATCGCCCACTTCAGGTGCCTTAGTAGATTATCCATCATCCGTTCAAAAGTTGCTGGTGCATTACCCAAACCAGAAAATGTGAGATCTGCAACGGAATTTCCTATTCCTAAAACCAACAGCATTACCTTAAACTCATACAGGTGATGAATGCAGTTTTCTCACGATCAGCCTCATCTACTTCGATTTGCCAATAACTGGAGTACATGTCCATGGCTGAGAAAAACTTAGCCCCCTTCAGAAAATCTAGTGTATCGTCAATTCCTGGAAGAGGGTGAACGTCAGTTTTAGTTATTAAGCTTCCTGTAATCAACACAAAAGCGCCAACTGTCATCCTTCTTCCTGACGAGGACCACTGGTGATGACCATGGCCTCTGCGAAGACAGAGTGATTTCTTCATCATTTTCTCGTCGCGAATTATTCGACATTCCATTGCTGACACACAGTATGCTCTCTGGCTTATTGGTTGATCATCTCCAGTGCTAATCCGGTGATTCACCGCTCTTTACCTGTGGGTTGAAGCACCCAGAGCACTCTTGAAGAATGGCAAGTAGCTTCTTCTGTTGTTCCCTTGTGATAACTGGTGATAGTCGAGCTAGAAGATCTTGTCTCGTAGTGGTACCGCTAATTTCGCCCACAGACTCGGCGTGGGAGGTTTCTATGTCGCTCAGCTGTTCTTCAGTTAACGGCTCAGCGTTTTCTCGGCGACAGTTAAGTATCCATAATTCACCGAATCCGTTCTTAAACGAGACGACAGAGGCTGCGATGACCAAGTTGTTTTTCTGTGGTATACTCCTCTTACATTCCACTACAAGATCAGTGGGTTGATGCATGGCATGATACGTGACAGTTACCTTTCTAGCGCTGACTACAGGAATGATCACTTCATCCAGCACACATAGTCTCCACACACTCAGATGTGCATCTTCCTGTCCACAATATCTCATCTCGTCTTGCATAATCTTCGAGCGACCACAATCTGTAACTGCCTGAGGAGCTTTCAAAATGTCCCTTCCGAGAATAACGTCATGACTACACTCTTGTAAGACCATGAATTCTAAGGGCTGTGTATGGCTATTATACCCACACGAATGGTACATCATCCTGGAGGTTTTATATATTTCCCGTTAGCCACCTTCAGCAGAGATGTTTTGTTGTCGACGAATTCCAAGGAAGGTCGCACGCTTTCGTTTTCCAAGTTGCGGCTGCTAGGTGATCGGCTGGAGCTTATAAACGGCGATGGAGGCCTTGATCGGCGTGTTGGGGAAAGTCCCCTACAGCGGCTAGCTTGCGGCGATGGTGACCTACGTCGTCCTGCACCCACATCTTCTTGTTCATCTTCGTCGTCCCGGAGTTGGCTTCGGCTAAGATCTGTCTGCTGTGTTCCGACGCGGGCGTCATCAAATATACGCCGCCTTTCTCGACAATAGCGCACCACATGTCCCGGTCGTCCACAGTGGAACGATAGTGGTTGGTTACCGTGGGTCCTCCAGACGTCAGTCTTCCTTGGAGCCCATACACGTTCCTCATGCGGCATTGTAGGAACGAAACTCCACCCGGGTCTCGACTTTTTCACCGCTTTAAAGGGAAATGAAGGACGAGAGATTGGGTTCACTGTCTGTTCCACTTCCTCCCTTATGACCTCTAGGAGCGTCTCGGCTTTTTCCTCGCCGTGCAATCCAAGTGCCTTCTGAACTTCCTCTCTCACTATCTGACGAAGAACACTTGTGAAATCAGTTTCTTCCTCTATCACAGACATCGATACGACGTTTGGAAGCCGTTCAAACGTCTTGCGTGTAATTCGTTTTTGATGCATTGTCTCGATACACTGTCATCATTTTATGAAGTCGTCTGATGTCGAAACCTCCTTTAGGAGGAGGGTTTGATACATGTACTCAGCAACACCCACCATGAGATGTGCAACCTTATTTTCCTCCTCCATTCTAGGATTCACTATTTTACACAGCTACAAGTCGTCTTGAATGTAGGATGCTGTAGTTTCTTCCAGACGCTGTGCCCTGCAGTTTAATTTATCTTCAGCCTTGCACTTCTGTCGTTGTGTGTCGCCGAAATACTTGCGCAGTTCCGCCTGAAAAACTTCCCAGCTTGTGAACTTCTTCTCGTTGTTCTCACACCATTGCTTGGCAGTGCCCTCCAAGTAGAAAAATACGTTAGCCAAACACACGGTGTCATCCCATTTGTTAAATTTGGCAGTACGCTCAGCCACTTGTTTGGGTCTCGGCCATCATCACCAGAGAACCCGGAAGGATGTCTCATGTGGTGGCACACAGTTGCTGTCATCGCAACGCCCTGTACTTCTTCTGTCACCGATAGATTGTGATCTGTTGAATACGGCTCGAACTCGGGTTTCTCGCCACGTAAACAGCGGCTCTGTCGTTGCCTGCCGGCCGGAGTAGCCGAGCGGTTCTAGGCGCTACGGTCCGGAACCGCGCGACAGCTACGGTCGCAGGTTCGAAACCTGCCTCGGGCATGGATGTGTGTGATGTCCTTAGGTTAGTTAGGTTTAAGTAGTTCTAAGTTCTAGGGGACTGATGACCTCAGAAGTTAAGTCCCATAGTGCTCAGAGCCATTTTTTTTTGTCGTTGCCTGATGGGAGCCACTGTGTTATCGATAATGTGCGCTATCACAAGTTCCAAGACCCAACGTCTCCACCAGAATAATGTCACGCAGAAGAAGGTGTAATTAGATGAATGACGAACACTAACTTCACTTAACGAAGGTTTATTGAACACTTGCACATACAAGAGTGCGGAGCGAACTGCCTCCGGCCAGAATACATACAGTATATATACAGCTGCAGAGTATTCCAGAACAGTGATTCTTGAAATTTGTGGATACTTCTAGAATGTACTCGAACCGCATATAGAAATTAAAATTTTTCAGTTCAGGTGAGATCTGGACTCACGAGCCTTCATGCAGCAGTTTAGTATTATAACCACTACACCACGGAGCTACTCAGCTTCTTCTGCGACCGTCTATATAGTCGGTTGAGAATGCTTGGAGATTTTGATCATGTAATTTTTGCGTGGTTATGACTTGTTGCAGTGCAACAGAATAAGAGGTATGTCGCGTTTATATTATAATTTCCGTGCTTTGTTTTAATCTCTTTTTATTTTTACTTCTACTGTAGATTCCGCAGATGAATTCTTTTGCAGCAAAAGAAATCAAAACACTTGGACACCTTGTGTCAAACGAAGGTGTGCAGCCAGACCCAGAAAAGGTGAGATCTGCAACGGAATTTCCTATTCCTAAAAGTATTAGAGATGTGAGAAGCTTCCTCGGATTATGGTATTATTACTGTCGTTTTATCAAAGACTTTTGTATCAAAGCCAGGCCACTCCAAGAGTTGTTAAAAGCTGATGTTAACTTTACCTGGGGTGGTGTTTAACAAGATTCTTTCGATGTGTTGCGAAAAGCTCTGACAACTGCCCCTGTACATGTTCTGTATGATAAGGGAGCACCTATCGAGCTAAACACAGATGCCAGTGGCCATAGGATTGGTGCTGTTATGGTGCAAATTTCGGCTGGAAAAGAGAAGGTTATAGCCTTTGCTTCTAGGACACTCACAAAAGCCGAGAGAAACTACTCAACTGTAGAAAGGGGATGTCTTTCTGTGATCTTGGCCATGTGAAAATTTCGACAGTATCTCTATGGCCATTCACAGGTGACAGACCATCATTCACTTTGCTGCCGCATCCTAAAATCATCTTGATTCAATATTTCGGCGATCCAAAGGTCCGCCATCTTCAGGAGAAAGATGCTGCTACTGAGTCCCGCTAAAAACTGATGCCGAGGCTGCAAATCGTCGTCATGTATAGGCGTCTGCACCGTACATCGCGCATGCGCCACCCATCACCTTTGCTGCCCTCCAAGACTAGAAAGGTGGCATTGTTCACGGTAGACCACCGGCGGCAACTGAAATTAGGTTGGCAGGCAATTTGGTTGATAGAGACACAATGGCTCTTCTATTAGCAGGACGTGGGACCCCGTACTATCCCGCATCAAAACAGAACGTTCTTCGGTGCAGCGAGTACGAATGTTTAAAAATGAAAAAAATGGCTCTGAGCACTATGGGACTTAACTTCTGAGGTCATCAGTCCCCTAGAACTTAGAACTACTAACTAACCTAAGCACATCACACACATCCATGCCCGAGGCAGGATTCGAACCTGCGACCGTAGCTGTCGCGCGGTTCCAGACTGTAGCGCCTAGAACCGCTCGGCCACAACGGCCGGCTGTTTAAAAATAGTCTTCGGGTGAGATACATTGTTGCCGCCGGTGTTCCAATAATGGCGGCACCACCTCCACAGCCTTGTAGGGCAGTAATTATAATGGGCGGCGGAGTGCTGTTTAAGAGGACAATTAACAGCCTTGGCATCAGTTTTCAGTGCTACTCAGCAGCAACAGCGTTCTCCTGAATATGGCGGACTGTTGGATCTCCGTAATGTTGAATCAAGATGATTTTAGGATCCGGCAGCAAACCCCAGGAGACTTTCAAGACTTATTACGCCGGGAAAGCCTACGAAGTCACCTCGTGTACCTCTACGAGCAGATGATGAAATTTCTACAGAAGTTGGATGAACTTCGGAGGAAGAATGGAAAGCTCCTGAGTACATCCGTCTTCTTGCTGAGGTGGCGTGATGAAGGTATTATTTCAAATTTGCCACATTAGTTCATCTTATTAGTAGCAAGAGGGCTAACGGGTTTAAGGTGCATGCCAGTCAAGCACTGATAAGAGACCACATTAGTTTTACTCGTAGACAGCTGGACATCGTTTCAGACAAATGTCGACACACTGTGGCCAATCTTTCTAGTAAGGCGATGGATGGACCGACATTGGGGGTGTTGGAGAAAGATTTATACTTTGCTTCTATTCCAAAGAGACTTCCGCTACACAAATTATCTGCTCTGTAGAATACAGCCTCCATGAGGACCAGGCGGAAGAAATAAGGCAATAAGTGGCCCACAGATTGCGTCGGGCTCGGCCACCGCGGGATAACATCTCTTCCGCACTCCCTTAGGATTGATGATGGAGAAGCAGTTTTGCCAGCTGACAAGGGGAATGTCATAACTGTATTGACACATGATGCTTACGTCCTTGAAATGGACTTCTTCTCAACGACCTGGCTTACGAAAGGATTAAGCCCAAGAAAGCTCTTCGTCCGAAGCTTGATGTAAGAAACTTCATCCCGGTGCTGCCATTCCGTCTAGGTTGTATAGTCTGTCAAAGGTACACAATGAACAGCTTCATCTATGCCCTATTTTTATTAATTTGGATGCACACTCTTACAACCTGATGAAGTATTTAACAATTCTTCTCAGTAAGTATGTTGGCGAGTGTGAACACAATATTTCCAATTCGGTGGATTTTATTCGTCGACTGAAATCTTTGACGCTGGGTGCTTCGGATTTAGTAGCGAGTTTTGATGTAGTATCCCTATTTACACGAGTTCCTTTGGAAGTGCTCTTGAGTTTGATCACAGAAAAACAGGATGGAGAGTTGGTGAAGCTTTGTCGTTACCTGCTATGCGTAGTGCTTTATCTACCCCCATAGTCGCAAATTTATTTATGGAAGACTCCGAGGACACGGCACTGAGGACTTTTGCTTTGCAACCAGCGTTCCTCTTGAGGTTAGTAGATGACACCTTTTTCGTCTAACCTCATGGACATAATGCTGTCAACAGATTTCAGGACTTCAGCATTAAATTTACTATGGAGGTTGAAAGTGATGGGATGCTTCCATTTCTGGACGTCATGCTTTACAAAAAACAAGATGGTACACTAGAACACAGTGTTTACCGAAAGCCCGACACACACCGATCGGTGTCTGTCTGCTAAAAGTTGCTACCCACCATGCCAATTCAGTGGCGTCCTCAGTAATATGGTACGCAGAGCGTATGCCATTTCCGACACGGACAGTTTAACGCGAGAACTTGCACATTTGACGGCCGTTTGTAAGAAAAATGGATACTCTGAGAAGCATATTCGTCGGGATATGGAGTGTGGACCTTTCCCGAAGGTGCATGGAGGGGAGCGTAGATCTGTGGCCTTTATTGCTTACGCTGGGGGCATATCGTTTGAGATTGGAGGACCTTTAATGAGTCATAACATTAAGAGTGTGTTCCATCCATCTTGCAAGATTAGGGTTCTGATTGACTGTAAGACAAATGATTTGAGGCTTAGGAAGGCTGGCAAACATAAAATTTCGTGTCAGTGTGGGAAGGCCTACATGGACCGATTCGCAGAGTTCAAGAGATGTGCGCGAAACAGCACCGTCATACGAGGCTACAACACCAGGAGAAATCGTCGGTAGCAGGAAATTGCTTAAACGAGGGACGTGGGATGAAATTTGACGAGACTGTGTTAGATGGAAACACTTCGGGTTTCTGGAACAGTGTTTAAGGAGGCAGTTGAAGTCCGGTTGGCGGACAATTTGATTAATAGACAGAATGACTTTCCACTTAGCAGTACGTGGAACCCTGTTGTCCCGTATCAAAACACAACACTCTTCGGCGTGGTCAGTCTATGTGTTTGAAAATGGTCTTTGAGTGCGATATATGGTTGTCCCGGTGGGCCGGCCGAAGTAGCCGTGCGGTTCAAGGCGCTGCAGTCTGGAACCGCAAGACCGCTACGGTCGCAGGTTCGAATCCTGCCTCGGGCATGGATGTTTGTGATGTCCTTAGGTTAGTTAGGTTTAAGTAGTTCTCAGTTCTAGGGGACTGATGACCTCAGCAGTTGAGTCCCATAGTGCTCAGAGCCATTTGTCCCGGTGTTCTACTACGGGCGGCGCAACCTACCGATTCTTGGATGTGCGGCACACGCACCGTGTATGGTACGGAGGTCAGTGTAGGACGACAATTTGCAGCGTTGGCATGTTTTCAGCAGGAGACAGCAGCAGCGTTTTCCGGGTGATGGCGGACAGTTGGATCGCCAAAATATTGAATCAAGTTTGATTTTAGAATCCGGCAGTAAATCCTAACAAAATTTCAAGACTTATTATGCCGGGAAAGCCTATGAAGTCAAAACGCAGTTGCACATTAACACACCGAGCACAATACAGGGTCTCTCAGTACTTAGCCACTTCTGTAACTTTTCCTTTAGGAGTGGTCGGTTTCCTGACCGATTAAAGTACTCGGTAGTGAAGCCACTTTATAAAAAGGGAGACAGAGATAATGTTGACGTTTTGGCGTGTGTTCACCCCAGGTAATTGACTAACATCAACAGAGAATGTGTGGGGCGGCGGGTTGGAATAATTGTAAATGTTCCTATTATTTATGCTGTTTGCCGTTCTCAACACTGGCTCTCTAACTACAATGTTGGCAACCAGAAAGTGATTAGCAAAACGTGAAGCCTGTAATTAGAATTCCTAGTGCCTACTTCATCTGAGAAATACATTTATAGCTACAGCTTATAGCTCTGAGGAATTAGGAGATTGTCTGGGATTCGTAATCAAAAACCATTCCCTCTAAAATGTTCACTATATTCTGAAAGTCACAGACCAAAAAGAATCCACACAATCCAACTACCAGAGCAGTTCAGAGTCTAATGCGCTGATGCCACTATAACTGTTCAAATTAAATGTTTAAGTGAATGCTCGCCATAATTTGATAATAATGTTCATCAAACGCCACGCTAAATAATGGTAGAATGTCTGTCCTGTGGCGGCACGTGAAAATACGACATACGCAAACTGAAGATAGATCATTAAAGTCATCCCAGAATTAACACTTCACTCGAAAACGACTTCATGGTTATGCGTATCCCGAGTAACTTATTACGGCATCCGAGGCTGTTTATAGCAATGATACCGACGCGACGCGACTCACGGCACAGGTGGTGCGCTAATCAGTGTCTGGAGAGAACTGGGGCCTTCTTTTTCTCGCGCAGCGTTCTTACATATAAAGCCGCGGTGCGCACGGCTAAGGGAACGCCTGATCAAATCTGCTCTCCTGACTAGCCGCTGGGCTAATAATGCACCACTTTAAGTTATCGAATAAATCATTGCTTCCTTTGCTGATGGCCGATGAAGCTCTCAATTTAAATGTGCAATCAGCACACAGGTAAGTAATCATAATAAAAGTCTGTCGTGGCTAAGTCAAATATTTTGGGCGAGAGAATTAATTTAATCATACTACACGCAGTAGACGAGCTCTGAACTTGCTCTTTGGAGATACGCTATAGCTATAGTTTTATAGTTATTCTTTTGAAACTTCTCACATTTATATGATTATAGTGGATCTCCCTTCTACTTAAATTTAAACATCCTAGCTTTATTTATTCGCCTACTTATTCTATCTTGCTTCCTTAATTTCAAAGACAAAAACCAGAAAATCATCAGTTTCAACTAAAATTTTACTTTATCAGATCCAGAATACTGTTTCTACTAAATTATCATGCAAAAGGAATCTAAATATAAATTATTAAGTTTCTAGCTCTTTGCTGTTGCACCAATGATTTTTACAGAAAAACATCCAAATTTCGAAAATGGTTAAAGTTATTGAACTTATATCCAACACATATTGATTTTGTATTACTCCTGACATGCTAGAAACGTTTCGGGTTATTTACTTCATTTTAAAGTATTGCGCAATATTTATGACGTCAGAGCTAGTTACAGTGGACTAGGCTGGCACACAATGGGAAGTCTGATGTTAATTTTATAAGGCGTGAGTGTGCTGCTTCCCTACAAGTGCAAAACTGCCGCAATGTCGGATAATGCAAAGAAAGTAATAAGGGCCTGTGACTCCTAATTGAACTGCGGTGGCAGTGTTGACATTAATTGATTCTGAATAGACGCCCTTTTAATTAAAAAGGGGTGCACATTGATGTTATATTCAGCTATTGAACACCAGATGCAAATGTTGAACATAAAATTAATTAAGAAAGTGACTTGGGATTTCAACTACTTGATTGAAAACAGATGCAGTCGATTAGCACAAATTTATTTTAACTCACGACCTTCAATCATCACATTACATGACTCTCCTAACAGGCAGTGGTAATAAATTGCGTTTGCGTGGAGTAAAGCGCGATAACTCAAAAGTAATTCCTATCGACTGACCCAGGCATAATGCGAAGTGCGAGAAGAATTCTACAATACACAGCCCATGAAACCCTCGTGGAAACTTTGCAGGCGTGATCCAACAAATTAATCAGTGGCCTAACTCAAGCAGGAGCGGGCGCAATATCACCGAATTCAGTGTGGCGGGGCGTCGTCGTTGTGCGGATGTCGGCCTGCCTTCTGGTGCTGCAAGGCTGCACTCGTCTATTGACTCCTAGCTATCTTGCTCAGTATATAGCTGAACGAAAACTTTCTATCTCCAAGCTCAGTCGTTCCGTTAGCTAAGTCCTAAACTGCAGAGATGCTCACTCTCTCTCAGGCAAGCTGAGTAAAGAACGCCACGTCCGCACTCTAGGCAAGCTGGGAATGGAAGACCACTACGGAGACTTCTCCCAGTCCGCTCTTCGCCTCGGTTTCCCCTCGGTTTCCCCTCCAGCAAAATCACTTACGCCAATTGCAGTGCAAGTCGCGTTAATTATGTGACGCTTCCCAGCGCCGACCAATGCCTGCTCTGGGAAGTGAACAAATTCCCACAAAATTTCCCTTCCTCTCAACTTCAGCTATTTAGCTCCTCACAGGCCACCCATCAAGGTTAGAGTCTGCACAAAACACCAATTTTTCAGGAATTCTGACTCCCAGGAGAGTACTTCAAATTCCTTGCTCCTACATTCGCATCGCAGGCTGGCGTATTTCATTCTGTCGCTCTTCACTTGATTTACTTCAGACTCTGCAGACCGTGAATTCAGCATGAAGTTGCTATAGCCACGAACACGCATATTTTGGCCTCTGTTGACTGCTCCACAATAGCTTTGCGCGGCTTTCTCGCATGTTTCACTGAAAACGGGACGACGGACATTTATCAACAGGCATACAAGTTCGCCGTCTGCTTCCCTGTACACCAGCATGGGGTCAACCACCCACTCCCTGTCACTCATCTTAAGGCAGCTGGAGGCCGCGCCCATTAACCGCTTTCTCAGAGCTTGAGCTGCCCTAAGCTGCCTATTGTCACTTCCCTTCGCCGCTCTCCATCCGGCCACGGTCAACTCTGAATACTTCCCTGGGTTAAACAAGCCTCCAGTAAATCGACGCATTTCCACCAGGTTTTCATGTCTATGTGAATTACTTTAAAACCATCACCCGACATTAATTATTCCAATATGTCCATACTATACCCTCTACAACATGCATTGTGCCTTGTCAGTCATTTTTGTTCAGCCCTACTGTTCACTCAACGTGAGTTACGTGATCTTTAATGACTTCATGTAAGGGGCATAGTTCTTGCCATCTTACACTATGCCATCGGTGTTTGCTAAAGTTATCGAGAAGGTTGTATGTACAAGGTTACTGGAGCATTTAAATTCACATAATTTTCTGTCCAATGTACAGTTTGGTTTCAGAAATGGTTTAACAACTGAAAATGCTATATTCTCTTTTCTCTGTGAGGTTTTGGACGGATTAAATAAAAGATTGCGAACGCTAGGCGTTTTCTTTGATTTAACGAAGGCCTTTCACTGTGTTGACCACAAAATATTACTGCAGAAGTTGGACCATTATAGAGTAAGGGGTGTAGCTTACAATTGGTTCGCCTCTTACTTTAAGACCAGAAAGCAGAAGGTAATTCTCTGCAATATTAAGAGTGGCAGTGATGTTCAGTCCCAATGGGGCACTGTTAAGTGGGGCGTTCCCCAAGGGTCGGTGCTGGGGCCACTGCTGTTTCTTATCTATATAAATGATATGCCTTCTAGTATTACAGGTGATTCAAAAATATTTCTGTTTGCTGATGACACCAGGTTGGTAGTGAAGGATCTTGTGAGTAATATTGAAACAGTATCAAATAATGTAGTTCACGAAATAAGTTAGTGGCTTGTGGAAAATAATTTGATGCTAAATCACAGTAAGACTGAGTTTTTACAGTGTCTAACTCTAATTCAACAAGAACCGATATTTTGATCAGACAGAATGGGCAAATTATAAGCGAGACGGAACAGTTCAAGTTCCTAGGCTTTCGGATAGATAGTAAGCTGTTGTGGAAAGCCCATGTTAAGGATCTTGTTCAGAAACTAAATGCTGCTTTATTTACCATTAGAACAGAATCTGAAATAAGTGACAGTTCTACACGAAAAGTAGTCTACTTCGCATATTTTCATACGCTTATGTCTATGGTATTATGTTTTGGGGTAATTCTTCTGATTCAAAAAGGGTATTTTTGTCTCAAAAACGGGCTGTTCGAGCTATATGTGGTGTACGTTCGAAAACCTCTTGTCGACCCCTATTCAATAGTCTGGGAATTCTGACATTGCCCTCACAGTATATATTTTCTTTAATGTCGTTTTTTGTTAGCAATATTAGCCTATTCCCAAGAGTTAGCAGCTTTCACTCAGTTAATACTAGGCAGAAATCATATCTGCATATGGAACGCACTTCCTTGACTCTTGTGCAGAAAGGAGTGCAGTATTCTGCTGCATCCATTTTCAATGAGCTACCACAAGAACTCAAAAATCTTAGCTGTAGCCCAAACACTTTTACGTCTAAACTGAAGAGTTTCCTCATGGCTCACTCCTTCTATTCTGTCGAGGAGCTCCTGGAAGAGCTGAAAAATTAAGCAAATTCCAGTGTTACATTGTTGATTTTCTTTATTTAAACTTACGACTTGCCGCCTGAATATGTTTCTTATATTTTCTTTTATCTGTTTCTACTATCGTGTTATAATTTCATGTATTGACTCGTTCCATGACCATGGCGAGTTCTCCTTAATTTGGTCCCACGGAACAATAAATAAATGAATACTAAATAAAAATTAAAAGAGTGGTTAGAATTCAGCGATGTGACAGGATCGATCATTCTAACTGAAAAAGCTTGGTAAGCATGGGCTCTAAAATGCATACTTTAAGAGCTTGCTCATCTTTGCTACGGGGAAACGCATCTCTTCTTCTGAACAAGTGCTTATGGGTTTTAAAGTAAGTATTTTAGAGCCCTTGTTTACCAGACTTTTTCTTAGAATGATCATTGCTGTCATATCCCTGGATACTGACCATCCCTCCCGGAACACCCTTTGTTTAAATCGCCCTCGCTGACACTCGGTCATTCCAGTTGCTTTCAGCCGCCCACAGTTCCAGTCAGCGCTTTCTACAGTTCCAGTTCCTGTTGCCTACGGTGATCGGACATTTCTCTTCTGTAGTCATCGGTTGGTACGAGTTCAGTCATCGGACGGTTAAGGTCGAGCGCCGACTTCTGGTCGGAGTGGTAGTACAAGCATTTGTCTGTTGAGAGGCAGAACTGAGAAACTCTGTATCTGCAGTCCAAACTGAACTTCAAGTACAGTAATTAGCCAACATGTACTATGTTAGGTTAGAATAGGTTCAGAACTTTCATGTAAGTGCCACGTTACATCAATAAAGCCAAGCCTGAGTACATTTTAATTCACATTATTTTAATAAATGAGTGACTCCAACAGTCACTTGTTAGTAATATTTTATTAGCAAGCCGCGTTTCGGGAGCATGCTGTTATCATGAGGTGCATTTACAATGACTTCTACACTGCAATTAAAAGGAAAAGAGGTTGGTTACCTTTGCTGTGTGTACTAGTCAGTTTATGTGTCGAAAAAGACGCCTGTTCAGGAACACAAATACGTCATAATGTATACATTATGTGATAAGCAAGATCAGTCATTTAGTTAGTGCGTTTACTTACCTTTTTGTTGGTTATTTAGTTGTCTCCAATGGAAACTAACCACACTTCATATTAATTACAATTTAAATGTAGTTGTAAATGCACGTGAAGAGGGCAGCATGCTGCTGAAACGGGTCGGGTTAAAAGAATATTAGCAACAAGTGACTGTTGTAGTATACATTAATTCATAAAAATCTTACAGTACAGTCGCAACACTCTATAACATTCTTATAACATGGATAAGTTTAAGTATGTTCTATTTTAGATATATTCCCTTTGATGTGACTGTGGTAAACGTACTGGGAGGCCGCTTTTCTGTAGCCACGGAACTCTGTATCTGGGGTTCAGTTCCTGCTGTGTTTATGTTGGACACCTGAGTGCTTGGTGTACAACAGCACGTTTATGGCACAGTGTATCGCGATGTTCTCTTTCTTGTTCTCATTTCCTCGAAGAAATTTCTTAGCTATTCCATGACTTTTTGGAGTAAACAGAACACCGCATAGTAATGACGTCGCAGTTTTAATAGTGCTATACATTAAATTTCACAGTTTCATCCTTAGTGACTGACGGAAAGAAGAAGGTAAGGGCTAGATGCTTCAGCTCTCAATCCGCGCACTCCTTTACCACTAACTGCTGTTACAGCTGGTGGTAATGAAATTTCAAAAATATGCACACGTAAGATCGATTTCCGTTAGTTCTGGTAAGGAAATACGCCGCTCCTGTTAAAACTGAGGCAGGATAGCGTGTGAGAGCAAGGCAAAATGTAACTTCAGTTAATCTGGTATACATAGAGTACATTTGGGAGACAACTTGGTTAAATTTATAAGTGTTCTGGCGCCGCAGAGGTGGAATGCCCTTGAGAGGAGACGGACTTAGACGGCCAGTATGGTGCTCCATTGCCGCGCAGCGCTCTGCTCGCACGCCTCACCGTGAGAACACTACGAGCAACGCCGTTCCACGTGGCCGGCACGAGCGAGAACTCCGTCCACGCACATCCGGCCGCTTCAGTGCTCACTCGCTCTCGATACTATTGGATCTGCCCTCGCCGTTCTACCACTGCTTGGTAACTACCTCCCTTGTCACTCGGATTTCTCTCTCTCTCAGCCTTGTTGTCATCGTTGTGGCAAAGACTTCAATTAGCGTCTAGGTTGGCTGTACTTGTACCGGTGTGTTGTCTTCTCCCCACTCTACCTGTATCGTTTCGCTCTCCTACCGTTAGTCTCGTCTGCTCTTCCGCAGACGTCTGCCCTTCCTGGCGCAATCCTCCGTTCGTCCATTCAGCCTGATGCAGTAAGGCAGCAGCACCTCTTCTCCGTGGCGACTATTGCAAACATACGGATGGAGTCGCCAGTGGACCAGTTGGAAGTCGTGGACGGAGGACTGGGTATGAAGTACCGCTTGGTCTGGCATAAATAGATTGTGAGACAGTCTGTGAATCGGTTTCAACAAAATCTGTCTTGGAAGTGATTGTGAAGTACGATGTTGATTCAGTCTACGTAAGTACGTAGAAGATTATCGAAATGAAAAATGCCCCTGTAATAGCACGAAAAAGGCGAAAATGTCGTGGGCAAAGTTAGGGATTTTGAAGAAGGGAAGTAGCTTTTCCATTTTACTTGGCAGCTTCAAAGACATTTAAATTATATGCCCCTATAAAAACTTTTTTACCTATTACATGTGTGGTGTCACCGCCAGACACCACACTTGCTAGGTGGTAGCTTAAATCGGCCGCGGTCCATTAGTACATGTCGGACCCGCGTGTCGCCACTGTCAGGATCGCAGACCGAGCGCCACCACAAGGCAGGTCTAGAGAGACGTACTAGCACTCGCCCCAGTTGTACGGACGACATTGCTAGCGACTACACGTACGAAGCCTTTCTCTCAATTGCCGAGAGACAGTTAGAATAGCCTTCAGCTAAGTCCATGGCTACGACCTAACAAGGCGCCATTAACCATATCTGGAGAGAGTCTCACTTGTATTATCAAGAGCAATGTACAACAAGAAATTAAAGTTAAGTATACGAGAAGCTCCGTTCTTTTCTTTATAGCTTTCATCACGTATCCTGTTTCAGACTTAACGCCAGTCGGCGTGTGTGTACGCGTGCCTTTCGGCTACTTCTCAGTGTGGCGTAGCTAGCTTGTTACGCCACAACAACATGTATGTTATTCAGCCATATGATATAATAATACACTACTGGCCATTAAAATTGCTACACCAAGAAGAAATGCAGATGATAAACGGGTATTCATTGGACAAATATATTATACTAGAACTGACATGTGATCACATTTTCACGCAATTTGTGTGCATAGATCCTGAGAAATCAGTGCCCACAACAACCTCAGCGGCCTTGATACGCCTGGGCATTGAGTCAAACAGAGCTTGGATGGCGTGTACAGGTACAGCTGCCCATGCAGCTTCAACACAATACCACAGTTCATCAAGAGTAGTGCCTGGCGTATTGTGACGAGCCAGTTGCTCGGCCACCATTGACCAGACGTTTTCAATTGGTGAGAGATCTGGAGAGCCATTGTAGGTAAAATCAGTCAATTGTAGGAGTTTCTGCGACGGTAAATGGAACCATTAACAATGGGGAACTGGGAGCTAGCAAGTTATCAGCGCCCTGTCGATCGTGGAGTGCCGCGGAGAGAAGACACTTTGGCACACCGCTTGAGTGAAGCTATACACTCTCACTGCGTGAGAATCCTGAAGAAACTGCTAACATCTTCTGCAGGTATCTCTAGGATGTGTCTGAATGCATTCGCGGGATCTTCTTCCAGGTGGTGGAGAGAGTATTTTCCTTGGCGTTCTCTTACAAACTGGTGATATTTCCTTTGAATGGTGAGATACGTGTCGGAGTTGCAGCCTGATGTATTCCATATTACATAAATGCGATGTAAATTACATTTTGGTTTCTGCCAATGTACAAATTGCGGGGTTAATCAATTTCGGGGCGTTCCCTGTGCCTGAGTAACCAGGTACTGTCTGTGTTAGGAGTGTCCAGTTACAATGCCATGGTCTATACCGATTTATATTCCAAGTCATCGATCCGTTACCTCTTCTAATTTTGATCCAGTTAAGTTATTGTCTATGTAGTTCCATTTTAATTTTGCTTATCCATGTATTAAAGTAATGGAAACTTTCTCCGACAACAGATCTTTGCTGTGGCCGAGCGGTTCTACGCGCTTCAGTCCGGAGCCGCGCTGCTGCTACGGTCGCAGGTTCGAATCCTGCCTCGGACGTGGATGTGTGTGATGTCCTTAGGTTAGTTAGGTTTATATAGTTCTAGGTCTAGGAGACTGATGACCTCGGATGTTGTCCCATAGTGCTTAGAGCCATTTGAACCATTTGAATTTGAGCAGATCTTTGTACCTGACGTTTTCCTTACGAATCTGGAGTGAATAGTTATTTTATTACATGTGATGCGTCGCCTATTGCTTAAGTGCTGTAAGGTATGGCTCTTTAGGTGGGTGCGTTTCGCTGATGGTTCTTGTTTTTCTATATTTCTGGAAGAGTGTGGGATGTTACATTCCCGTACAATAAAAGTACTGGCAGTTTCCAACATTTCAATTTCTGCTCAATGGAAGGAAATGGTGATCGCAAGCCCCCGTAGACATGTCAGGATGTCAGGATGTCAGTGGCACACGTAAACAACATCTCTGTGATAGAACCATCGCTAGAGTGCGTTACTCTTTTCCGTGTTTCGTGTTGTTACTGGGCCTGGTAGGGTACTCATAGGGCAGGAACAGAGTGAGATGTTGAATGATGACTGTTAAGGACACGGAGGTACCGCGTACTCGTGTGAGACAGTCTTATCAGCACCTAACAGAGTGGGCTGATTGTGTGGTTCCGTTTAGCTGGCCGGTCGAATGGTGCAATATCCAGATTTTTGGTGCATTCAGATGTGACAGTGGCCTCATGTTGGACTGCAAAGGAACGTGATTGCAGAGTTACTCCTTAACATTCTGGTCGAGAACATCTGACGACTACACGCGAGGATCACCGTATTGTGCACCAAGGATAAAGTGGCCCTTAATCATCCGCGCCTGCCATCCAAGAACAAGTTACTGACAGCATGCGGTATCCTCCGTCGCGCTGCACCATTGGTGGGAGAATAACAGCAGGAGCAACAGCAGCAGCAGCAGCAGGACAGGTGAATTGCCTACCCGCGCGTAAGCCGCCGTTAACACCACAACGCCAACGGCTGCTGATGGTTGACGTAGCACTGCTTTCAGCGATGAATGGTGGTTGCGCACCAGCCTAGCTGACCGTTGTCGGCGAGTATGATGGTGGGAGTATAACACCATCGCCCGTATTACCTGTAATTGTCTTATCTAACTTCTCCGTCTGTTTTTGCTTAACGTAACTTCTGTATAACCATACTCTTCAGTCTAACATCTATGTAAATGTTTTAGTCATCATTTGTGACCATTTATGTAATTGTAATTAACCTATGGGTACAATTTTAAAAGTAAAAGAACGATAATGCTAAAACTTTGCTTGTAATACTGGTTCATGCTTAGGGGATGAAGGTTTGTAAGCAAGTAAAAGATGAAGAGAAGTCCCTCTGCAACGAAAGTGGTTTGGCAGGAATAGAGATGGTGGAATTGGCGGTCGAACCGCGAGGCTCCTTTGTGGCAAGAGTTAGTCGGTGGCAAGCAGGCAAAGTGTTAGTGTCACGTGAACTGAACGAGGCGAGATGGACTGCAGGATTATATAATATAGCCTCAAAAATAGACGACATTTGGCATGTTATGCATGGCAAACTTTCGTTAGCTTTGTACTAAAAAAATTCGATGCTGGGAAGAGAATTTTCAGAGCTTGTTACACGGCAAGAGCCATGGATACTTATGCTGCCTTTTTTGAATAACGCAGGAGATCGACGCTGGCACCAACTTCATCTCAAATTATCAGTTGAGTACTGTATAACTGCATGGACCGGTTACCTGGTTTCTTTTTCAATAATAAGTTTTTTTTTTAATTTTTTGTTGAGGTCCCGCATTTTATCCTTAATAGTTAACCTAGACAGGGTTCTGTCCCAAATACTACGACAGTTCCGAGTATCCTATTTTCCTGAACTGTAAAGCAATGACCTTGCATAATAAAAGTTAATGAATTTTGTGGCGTTGTGAAGTTCATTATTATTTGGTGGGAGTAGGTTTCCAATACTCCAAGTAATTTTAATAAAACGGTAGTTAAAGTTTCATCAAAGTTCAGTTACTAATTGTAAGAGAAGATTCTTCTTATTGAAGATTCTTCTTATAGAAATAACGGTGTTTATAATTTCATGTGTTAAGTAAAGAGCACTATTTCTAACATTCTTATCTGGCTAAAACGTTCAGCCCATATCTGAGTCTATTGATAGACTAGCTTCTGGCTCCCCATGCTAATAGTTTTGCCACATTTAAATTTCATATTACAATAACGGTATGCAAGAAGAGCAAAAATGGTTCAAATGGCTCTGAGCAGTATGGGACTTAACTTCTGAGGTCATCAGTCCCCTAGAACTTAGAACTACTTAAACCTAAATAACCTAAGGACATCACACACATCCATGCCCGAGGCAGGATTCGAACCTGCGACCGTAGCGGTCGCGCGGTTATAGACTGTAGCGCCTAGAACCGCTCGTCCACTCTGGCCGCCCAAGAAGAGCAACTTTCACTCTTGTAACTTGCGTGCATTACATTAAGCAGACGGCTACACCTATTCAAACCATACTAGACTCAGGTGTCGCACGTCCCATCTGAGTTAAATAGTACAAGGATGTGAATGCTCCTTGACAACGCAAATAATAATCAGTGCAAATGATGCAATCACTTCAAGACTATTTCAGTGGTAGTAATTTCCAATAATTAAATTGACAAAGGAACCCTTTGTCCAAGTTAGTAGTGCTCCACCGGTGATAATCATTTACCTATACTGATCATTAGCTTCCTACTGTAATGTACAAATGTTCAAGTGTGTGTGAAATCTTATGGGACTTAACTGCTAAAGTCATCAGTCCCTAAGCTTACACCCGACTCAACCTAAATTGTCCTAAGGACAAACACACACACCCATGCCCGAGGGCGGACTCGAACCTCCGCCGCGATCAGCCACACAGTCCATGACTGCAGCGCCCAAGACCGCTCGGCTAATCCCGCGCAGCTGTAATGTACAGATAGTAGGCGTTATTGAGAGCCAGTACGTGCCGAAACGTATTGATACTGCTCCTGTGTAGTTCATGTCAAACAGCTGGTACATTACTTGCTACATTGCGCTACTACCTTGTATCTTCTCCGCAGAACAGAATTTCAGTACCATTGCCAACTGTTAACTTTCTTGAATGAAACATGCTACTACTTGTACAGCTCTGCCTAACTAGGTTGGCGACCTTTTCCTTTTGTCGAGTTTCAGTTTACTTGATTACTAATAGAACCTTGGTTCGATTCGTGTTTCTTCTGCTTCCTCTTCCTTTCAGCAGAAAGCTGTAGAGAAACAAAAACGGTCCAATACTTTTCTATTACGCACGATCACGTTCACGGTCACGTAAGTATCCTTTCACAGGAGTAACTGATGTGTCGGCAGCTGGGCCAACACCTTGTAAATAGAGGTGGCTTAAAAGGCACGCAAGACTAACGCAGACGGGCGTGAAGTACTGGAACAGGATACGTAATTAATGCTATGAAGAAAAGAACGGAGTTTCTCATATACTT
This sequence comes from Schistocerca nitens, assembly GCF_023898315.1. Lineage (NCBI taxonomy): Eukaryota > Metazoa > Arthropoda > Insecta > Orthoptera > Acrididae > Schistocerca > Schistocerca nitens. The sequence continues at coordinate 608,185,301 of NC_064620.1, forward strand.
ATCTTTAATTTCTTCTTGTACATCTCTATGGTGAACACAAGTGAGACTCTAATTACAATCACTGTAAGGCTAATGGCGCCTTGCTAGTTCGTAGCCATTAACTTAGCTGAAGGCTATTCTGTCTCTCGGCTAATGAGAGAGAAAGGCTTAGTACGTCTAGTCGCTAGCTCTGTCGTCCATACAACTGGGCTGAGTTCGAGTCAGTCTCTCGAGACCTGCCTTGTGGTGGCGCTAGGTTTGCGATCACACAGTGGCGACACGCGGGTCCGACATGTACTACAGGACCGCGGCCGATTTAAGCTACCACCTAGGCCGTGTGGTGTCTGGCTGTGACACCACATTCCTCCCCCGCAAATCGGCGAACGGTCGTGAGATAAGGCTTCCGCCCGCCGTGGGGAGGACCCCATGTTGACGTATGCGATGAGGTGGGGAGCCTAACAACAGGCGAGGCTGTGCCACCCGCACCCGGCCATTCGGTCCGAGGGGAGCTAGGAAACGCCTGAAAACCTAGTCCAGGGTGCACGTCAACATGCGGTGTATGCGCCCGTAAAGAGACAGAAGGGGCCGAAGGGTCGACCTCCATGTGGTCGGAGAATCCGACGCGCGATGACGACACCTGGTCCGGAGCGGGCAAGAGTTCCATGGCGGAGGACAGCTGGTCACGGGAAGCGATCGGCGGCGCGTGACCCAGGGAGGCGCGTGGCGGCTGCAGCGAAGCGTCCACTGCGGGCGGCGCCGGAGGCGGCTGCGGCGGCTGCGGCGGCGGCGCGACGCCATGAGGCAAAATGGAAGGCAGCGTCGGTAACACCTGGGGATGAGGCGAGCCAGTAGATGGTTCCCCAGGGCGCTGACCTGACGGCCCCGTGGCTGAAAGCAGACGGGGAGCGGCAGAACCCAGGCGACGACAGAGGCGCAGCTGATTGAGATGCCGACGCACCTCACCAGAGGCCCCCAAAACCAAATACATCGCGCGGCCGAGGCAGCGAAGAATGCGCCCTGCGAGCCAACGCCGTGAACCACGATAGGTGCGATAGAAGACAACGGCGCCAGGAGCAAAAGCAGGAGTCTGCCGCTGCACAGGAACCTGATGCGGCGGATGCAGCAAAGACATCAAGGTTCGATGAGAACGACCATGGAGCAACTCAGCCGGCGAGCGACCATCGCGAGGCTGAGAGCGATACAAGGACAAAAAGAGTAATAATGCGTCCTCCCGAGAATGCGACTCTTTCAATTTCAACATCTGTGACTTGAAAGTCCGGACCAATCGTTCCGCGGCACCGTTTGACTGAGGCGAAAACGGCGCGGACGTCAGATGGTGAATACCATTGGCCTTGCAGAAGGACTGAAATTCTGCGGACATGAATTGTGGGCCATTGTCGGAAACAATAGTCTGCGGAAGACCTTCAATGCAAAAGATAGCAGACAAGGCTTGGATCGTGGCAGAAGACGTCGTGGAAGACATCCGGACAACAAAAGGAAAATTACTGAAAGCATCGACCACAACCAACCAACGAGCATTCCAGAATGGACCAGCAAAATCGATGTGCAAGCGTTGCCAAGGGGAAGTGGCTTTCGGCCATGCAAAGAATTTCCGCGGCGGTGCGGATTGTTGTTCGGCACACGCCACGCAAGAGGAGCACATATTCGTAATCGCAGCATCGATTCCGAACCAAGTACAGTGCTGACGAGCAAGTTGTTTCGTCCGCACGATACCCCAATGTCCGTGGTGAAGAAGCCGTAAGACAGAGGACTGTAACGAACGTGGGACCACGACTCGGGACTGATCATTATCAGAACGCAACAACAAAACACCACGTCGTACAAAAAGTCTCTCCTTGTGAGCAAAAAATCGGCGAACCCGCGGATCCTCGATCCGTGACGTGGACAAGGGCCATTGCGTAGCAACAAAACGCAAAACAGTAGCAAGGACAGGGTCAGCAGCTGTGGCTGTAGCTACACGACGAAAATCAATCGGAAACGATTCGACCACGTCATCGGTTTCCGCATCAATGAACATGCAAGCAAGTTCGGAAGAATCGAATGCTTTATCCTCAGCAACAGGCAAACGGGACAACGCATCAGCGTTTCCGTGCTTAGCAGTGGACCGATACAAGATATTGTAGCGGTACTGCGAGAGGAAAAGAGACCAGCGAATGAATTTCTGCGCCGTACGCGGAGGTACCGGCTTGCTCGGATGAAAAAGCGATGTCAAAGGTTTGTGGTCCGTGATGATGGTAAAGTGACGACCATACAAGAAATCGTGAAACTTAGTAACACCAAACACGAGAGCTAAAGCCTCTTTCTCGATCGGTGAATAATTTCTTTGCGCAGATGAGAGCAATTTTGACGCAAAGGCAATAGGGCGATCATGCGATCCATCTTTGTGCGCAAGCACAGCACCGATCCCGAAATCCGATGCATCTACCATCAACAAAAGGGGTTTCTGGGGATCGAACGGCGTAAGGCAAGTATTTGAAAGTAACGCCGATTTCAACTGGCGAAAGGCGCGTTCGCATTCCGTCGTCCAGACGAACGGAACACCTTTACGGCGTAAGCGATGAAGCGGAGCTGAAATGGAAGAAGCATTGCGCAAAAATTTATGATAATAATTTATTTTACCCAGCACACTCTGCAGCTGTTTCAAGTTCTGCGGTGACGGCAAATCCTGTATGGCACGGAGGTGCTCTGGACTCGGATGTATTCCTTGGGCATTGAGGACATGGCCCAGGTAGGGTAAATCCCGAGCAAAAAACACACATTTGTCCTTCCTCAAGCGAAGACCATTTTGTCGCAAGACCTGAAATAATGTTCGGAGATTTTGCAAATGTTCGGCTTCTGTCTTTCCGGAGATCACAATATCGTCCAGATAGTTCGCAGCAGTAGGGACCGACGCACAAACAGTTTGTAAATATTGCTGAAACAATGCAGGGGCGGATGCACACCCGAAAGGCAGTCTGTTGAAGCGATACAAACCAAGATGCGTGTTTACCACCAAGACGTGCTGGGATTCTTCGTCCACAGGTATTTGCAAGTACGCATCTGCTAGGTCCAACTTTGAAAAATATGTTCCCGGGCACAGTTTGTCAAAAAGATCTTCCGGGCGGGGCAAAGGAAAAGTTGCAGTCACAAGTTGTGGATTCACAGTTGCCTTGAAGTCCACACAAAGTCTCAATTTTCCGGAAGGTTTTGGCAAAATTACTAAGGGTGAGGCCCAGAGAGAAGCCTGCACACGTTCAATTACACCTTGAGATTCTAAATCGTTCAATGTTCTTGCGACCCCATCACGCAATGCGTGGGGAACATTGCGCGCTCTGAAAAACTTCGGTTGCGCGTTTGCTTTCAGTTCCAAATGTGCTTCATAGTTCTTAGCGCAACCAAGGACCGGTGCAAAAATGTCTGCAAATTCCTCACATAGACTAGAAACACTGGCGGAAGGCACAGTCTGAGTCACTGATAGGACCTGATTTACTATAGACAAATTAAACAACTGAAATAAATCTAAACCAAACAAGTTCACTGCAGTAGAAGAACGAAGAACGTAAAATGACACAAGTTTTGTTTGTCCCTTGTATGTTGCAAGAAGGCTGCACTGTCCTAACACTGGTATTTTCTGGCCTGAGTAACTATTGAGCTGAACATTTGCGGCACGCAACGGAGGTTTGCCCAGTTGGTTGTACGTGTCGTGATTGAGCAATGAAACTGCAGCTCCAGTATCGAGCTGGAATGGAATCACTTTGCCTGCAAAGTCTAAGTCGACAAAAAGTTTATTGTCCTGCTGACGACAAAAGCGACTGTTTTGTGCAACTGGAACAGACACTGGGACAGAATCACGTGCGACGTGACGGGACTGCCGTCGACGTCGACGCACACTTTTTGTGGAATGAACACTGTCACCGGACGGGGTGGAATGAACTACATGAATATCCATGGGCGAAGGTTCACGAGCCTGAGTTTCCTTGGTTCGATTCCGGCGCGAAGCAAAGGGCCTGGAATTGGTGTGAGTGTCTGATCTGAGCTTTTTCTGGCAAACACTTTGGACATGTCCTTTCTTATGACAGTAAAAGCAAATAGCTTGGCGTGACGGGCAAGTTTCACGCGAATGTCTAGTTGCACACCGCGGGCATGATTTCACTGCATTAGCTTGCTTACGCGGCGCACGTGTTTGCGAGCTAGGCTGCCGCTGCGCCGACGGGCGCGAGGGCCGCCTAGCGTCCCGTGCAGCGGGCCCGGCGGGCCGGTTAATGTGACACACTGCTGGCGAAGTTTCAAACGATTCCTGAGCAAAGTCAAGTGTGTCTTGCCTGTCCAATATGTCTATCACTTGTTGAAGGGAGGGATTAACCAGTTTCAAAATCTGTTCCCGTATGCGAACATCAGAAACGTTCTGTGCTATTGCATCACGCACCATAGTATCTGAATAAGGAAGTCCACATTCGCATTCAAACGCACACTCCCTAGTAAGTCCTTGCAATGTCGCAACCCACTCCCTATTAGTCTGACCGGCCGTACGTTTTGTACGAAAGAACGTATACCGCTTTGCAACGACATTTACTGTTTCCTTGAAATAGGCATCTAAAGCAGACAAAAGTTCTTCGTAGGACAGAGTTGCTACGTCGCGCCGGGGAAACAACTTCACTATCACTCTGTAGGTGGACACACCGACACAAGAAAGCAAAAACGGCTGCCGCTCATTACCTTGAATTCTGTAGGCTGCTAGGTGGAAGTCGAACTGACGGGACCACTCGTGCCATGACTCGTGGGTGGCATCAAAGGGTCTGAATTGAGGTGCAACAGCATGTTGTGGCTGCGGTAGCGATGAAGCGGCGGCGGCCGCATCGGTGTGCTGCGCACGTTGACCCTGGACGAGCTGTCCAAGAGCATCCAATAACGCCTGCATCTGCTGATTCTGCAAGCGATAAAATTCGGACAGTACATCTGGAGATTGTGGCGAAGCCATGACACAAAGAAATTAGGGCAAAGTAAAACACAAGAGCCTTTGTAGACTCGTCGCCATGTGATGTGTCGGCAGCTGGGCCAACACCTTGTAAATAGAGGTGGCTTAAAAGGCACGCGAGACTAACGCAGACGGGCGTGAAGTACTGGAACAGGATACGTAATTAATGCTATGAAGAAAAGAACGGAGTTTCTCATATACTTATCTTTAATTTCTTCTTGTACATCTCTATGGTGAACACAAGTGAGACTCTAATTACAATCACTGTAAGGCTAATGGCGCCTTGCTAGTTCGTAGCCATTAACTTAGCTGAAGGCTATTCTGTCTCTCGGCTAATGAGAGAGAAAGGCTTAGTACGTCTAGTCGCTAGCTCTGTCGTCCATACAACTGGGCTGAGTTCGAGTCAGTCTCTCGAGACCTGCCTTGTGGTGGCGCTAGGTTTGCGATCACACAGTGGCGACACGCGGGTCCGACATGTACTACAGGACCGCGGCCGATTTAAGCTACCACCTAGGACGTGTGGTGTCTGGCTGTGACACCACAGTAACACTGTCGGTTCCTCGCTAGTTTAGTTGTAGCCGTTGGTGTGACAAGATGTAAGATGTCCCACTCGCCTATTGTCTTGGAGAGGCGCTCCTGGCGTCACAGTGTGGGAGAGCCGTCGGCCGTAACTTGAGGTGACGGCTAGTAGGCTGATAGTGGCTGTAATGGTAGCTCTGACGGAACAGTGGTACACCTCGGATAGCCTGCGTATTCGTGTGATACCTCTCGTGGGACAGGCGCCATTTTTCAAGAAAACTATGCTCGTCCACTCGTGGCAAGTATCTGTGTGGACTGTCTGTGTGATGTTGAGGTACACTGTGAAGGCATAACTAATTACGCATATAAATTTTTTTTTCGTGATTTTCTTTAGATTTCTACTCTTTTTCTTTTGTACATATGGGCATTTCTAATTGTGATTATGTAACATTTTACTGTGGTTTTTTAAATGTAAAGATGTAATTGTGATTATTTCGTTTTCCAATGGATAAATATGTTTCTTGCTTTGTACCTGTGGTACAGTTTGTGAAGTTCTCTTTTGGAATATTATTAATTGTGAAAAATGCAGTCAATAACATTTATAAAGGTTTATGTAATTTACGATAGCGATATAACGTCTATAGACAGGGGACAGCGATAGTGATATCGAGAGTCGAAAGGTTGTTGCGTAGTAGAGGGGATGGTGGATGGCATGTCTGTGAAGCGTGCGCGGGAAAAATAGTACTGTGTTCCATGAAAAGCTTACGTAATTGTATGGAAAGCGATACCGAACTATCAGATTGTTAATTCTCTTTACCAATGCGGTATGTAATGCCATCGCCAGCGAACTTTAAGAGCAAATAAACCGGACTGTGAAAGTGCCGCTAACATTACTTTGTTGTGGCCGACACGAACTGTGCCTTTATTCGAATGAACTTTGCTGGTATTGGTTTTGGGTGGTGGAACTGTTGTCTATCACATTATATCAAGCCGTGAAAGTGAAGACTTTAATTAACTGTGCAATATAAATGACTTTCAGTGACGTTGTCGAAGTTTGAAATGCGAGAACAGAGTGAATATTGTTTACGGTGTGCTTCACACGCAAGAACAATTGTATGAACTGTGTATTTGTGGCTAAGACTGCATGAATGAGACGAACTGGGTAATTATGGACGATAGCGTCACGGACAATGCATAAAGTGTAAAAACGAGCGATGTCTACCTCATGTACTTTGAAAGAGAGGACATGTCAACAACGTTCGTATACTGGCGTCTTGTGGTTTGTTAATCACCACGGGGTTAATGATACAGCTGTACCGGAACTTTATTTGCGTTTCGCAGGAGAAGATTAACCAGCGGAACTGCCTGTATCCTGCTCTCATCATCGTAACCCGCCGACATCGTGCTGCGCAACGCAACGTTTCGTATGCAACAAAAAGTTAAGAGATTTCGCCGAACGCTATCCCCTGACCTAGAAACTTTCTTTCTCTATTAAAAGTTTAAGAATTACAGACTCTATTTAAAGAAATTCTTTGTTTGCTCTTTCTGCTAACAAAAATAAAATTACAATCAGTGAATTAAAAGTTGCCAGATAGTCATTGTTGAAACACCAGTAAATACTCGTATAAACTTCTTCCTCTCATTAGAACTAATTCTCCTAGCATGTCAAAATTATTGTAGTTATTTTATGTAGTTTTATGTATTGTTATGAGACTAGATACATGACAGTGACTAATAAGAGTATTTTGTCGCGAAATATGGCTTCGCGCGAAAATTACGGCGACCGCCATAATTGCTTGCGTTCTGACCAATAAAGTAATAGCTGCTATTCCCGTATTGGTGCATTTCCTGACGTGAGCGGGAATTATAAATGTCAGCTGTCGAATCACGTAGGGACTGTTTACCCAGTAATAAAAGTTTTTGATATTGTATCGCTACGAGTCGTAGTATTAAGAGACACTGGTTATACTCAAAAGTGGGTAGATGTATGGTGAAGCCCCCCAGTGTTTATGCGATTGTTTACAGTATTGTGTGTGATTCACGAAATTTTGTCACTTTTTCTAATTCCTTTCAGATATTGTCTTAGGTGTCTTTGAAGTTTCAGAGAATATATGTACAATTTTGTCGGTTCAGGTTAATTTCAGAGCAGTTTCTCGTGAATATTAGAGTTTTCAGTTCATAAACAAAGTGGGATCGTGACCAATTGAGAAGTATAACAAAGAGTGTGGTTTTCCAACTAGAATTTTGTATGACTTCACAGTTCAGATTTTGATAATTATTTTTCCTGTGGGTTGAGGTCATCACAACACCTGTGGTCAGCAATGTGGTCAGATCTGTCCCCGATGGAACACTGTGCGACCAGCCTTGCGTCAACTTCGTCCAGGTACCAGTATCCAGAAAATGGACGATTAGTCATAACAGTCATGAGGCAACTTGCCTCAAGAGAGTGCCTGCATCGAGGCTAGATGGCGTGATAAGTGGGCTCATACTGCCAAGTTCTTTGAAAATTTGACTCGAATTACTAATCACTGAAATAACTTCACACACCCTGTCAACGTCCAAAGTTTCATTTCGTTCAGAATTAAGCTTTCTGTGTTGAACGTGAAACCGATGGCTGTCTTATAAGACAGTGCGTGATTTCATACACAGACGAGGAAAGGCGGCTCTTCACGTCGAATGAGGAGGAAACAGAGAGCTGCAAGGCCGCTGTGCCGCTGTTCCGGGCTACAGAAGAAGTGTAGCCTGCATTCTGTCTGTCTTTGTTGTTCAAGTCTGTCCAGTGCTGATCACTTGGAAAAAATAAACGTCTTTTGCAAACCAAGATAAGTAGGAATGCTACTTCCTTACCGAGAATCCAAATGGGACGCGTAGAAAACAGTTGATTCGTACATAGAAAGGTTTCCCAACAGACTGTTTCCAACAAGAAGGACATTTTAGTGAAGAGCTGTTATTCCAGCGGCACTGGAATACTACGTAGAGGGTGCTTTCAACGAGTGGAGCGAAAGAAATAAATGTCCTGAGTCCTGTTGTTCATAATTCACACCTTAAATCTAAGGAACTTACGTGTGCCTCTGGAGTAAGTCAGCCGAACAAACAGCTTCCATCCGTACCGTGCACTTGATTCTCAGTTCTGCAGAAAACACATGGAATTCTGTTACTCGATTCTGACGAGACAGCAGGACACAATGGTTCAAATGGCTCTGAGCACTATGGGACTTAACTTATGAGGTAATCGGTCCTCTAGAACTTAGAACTACTTAAACCTAACTAACCTAAGGACACCACACACATCCATGCCCGAGGCAGGATTCGAACCTGCGACCGTAGCGGTCGCGCAATTCCAGACTGTAGAGCCTAGAATCGCTCGGCCACTCCGGCCGGCTAGGACACAATGTTCCTTTGATTTTATCCATACTGGATGAGAGGTCGTGGTTGTGAATGTCAATGTTAAAAAATATACCGGCTCAACCACTTGTTTATTGTATAAAACACTAAGATTGACGCGTTTCGGAAGTCAAGCTTCCCTCATCAGACCAATAAAAAGTAAAAGAACCTGTTAAAACTCGCTAAAATGGAACATGCACCAGGCACAATAAAATTGATAATAAATTTAAAACATCGTGGCTACTTCCCTTGTTGCAGCCGTGTCTTCCAAGGTGCATGTGGAGATGGAAGACACGGCTGGAACAAGGGAAGTAGCTACGATGTTTTAATTTTACTATCAATTTTATTGTGCCTGATGCATGTTCCATTTTAGCGAGTTTTAACAGGTTCTTTTACTTTTTATTGTTCTGATAATGGAAGCTTCACTTCCGAAACGCGTCAATCTTACTGTTTTACACTATGAACAAGTGGTTCAGCCGATATATTTTTTAACATTGACAATGTTCCTTCTTAAAAACACTTTAGCGGTGAAGCTACATTTGTAAACCACGACAAGCTAAATGACACAATTGTTGTGCATTGTTGGGTCGCTGACAACCTGCGCTGGCTGAGATCGGTCCAACATCAGAGGCGGTGGAGAGCGAACGCCTTGCGCAACATTAGTGGAGACCACGTGACTATTCCTCACTTCATTATACAAATCGTAACGGCTAAAAGATTCGCTCTGTTCCTTATCCAAGTGCTACCAGGTCTCCCATAGGAAGTACCTGTAGTGTATCTTCCGTTGCTAGGAGAATAAAATTTGGAAAAACTATTTAGTTGTTACAAAAATATGTGCCACGCAGTTAAGAAAGGCTTGTCTCAGAGAAGGTATGTCACAAATGCGATGGCATGATGTTGTAACTAGTTTGATACACATCACATGACAAAATTTAGTGTTATTTGGTGAACTTCCGTCAGTTTAGTGTCTTACATCGACCACTGCGGATTTGATGCCCTCTCGATGTGTCAGGCCCTGGCGGTTACTGTACATCGTCATTGTCTGTAAGCACTGACCGTGAAAATCACCTTCCATGCACCAAGTGGCAAAAAGTATGAAATCGGCCTTCGTAGAAAAATAATGCATAAGTTCGACTTTGAATGTACGTGACGGTAAATCGACCCGAGGTGATAAGCCATCGGCCGTTTTGCTTCGAAACAATGTGTTCACATTCCTGGTACATAGATCTGAGATGTTAAAACTCATAACCTGATTAAAATATATAGTGCCAAAAGACTATACGGATGACTACAGACTCCTTTATGGAGTGGTTACTACTGGCAAAGTTTTATTCAATAACAATAATAATAAATTACACGAGAGCAATTGCATATAACTGTGTTCACTAATGATATCCAATAAGTTGTAAACTGAACATTATAAGTGGAAGACCTCGCTTCCTTACTGTTGTTTTAAAAAGTGGATAGCATTTATATATAACCTATGTTGGTTTTTCCTATACACAGTCTGCAGCATCAAATTTATCTTTTACGCCGTAGCTATCATTTAGCATGATCATACCGACGTGATAGCTTTATGTCGGTCTGCACGTTCGCATGACTGGACGCCAGAGGACTTTTTTCTCAGAGGCAGACTCGCAGATGGAGTCTCAATACAAGTTCCGACGACCCAAGAGGGCACCGCATTGTCGTACCGTGCACAATCATACAGGAGAAATCTGTTTAGTCGTCCCAGAAGTCCTTGCATTAGCGAATGCGAACGTGTATTGCAGTAGATAGTGGGCGTTGCTAACACTCCATGACACAAATGGATTTTAAAGAAAGTGTATATGACCATATTCTATTTAGAGTTTCTTCTAGTCTATGTTGCTGACGTTATTCTGAAAGATAAATGTGTATCTTGACGTTAAACCGATGACGCAATAGACAAAGATCTCAACATAGGGAAAGAGATAGGTAACTATCGCCAGTGCGTTTCAGAGGAGAAACGTCAACATGTATAAGAAGCTTAAAAGGCAATAAGCGGCAAAGTGCAGAAAAAAACTAACAATTTCAAATCGAGAATAAAAACAGTGAATACTTTCCCAGGAACTACACTGGTAAAATAGCACTAAACATTGAACACTGCCTAAGAAAAGCTAACGTAAAATTCGGCTTCCAAACGAATACTTTAAGAAAGCGGCTGCACCATGACATTCGTCAGAAACTAAATAATTTTTCGTATTCAGATGTATACAGAACAAACTGCAGCGATTGCGATAGGTACCATATAGAACAAAATGAACGCCCGTTTAGAATTAAATATAAAGGGGACAGCTGATCGCAGAACAGGACGGCTTCCGGTGAACATTTTTTTTTTTTTTAGCACGTTTCATTCCTTCTCTTGAGGGGAGAAGGCGGGCTGTTTTAAGGGTTATCTCAGTGCCCTTCATCATCCTGAGGTTTACATCTTTATTTTATTTATTGTACATAACTTACACTTTTGAATACATGCTATACATAATTTTGTTTTTTTTTCATTAACGTATAAATAAGTGATTGATAACATTATAAATTAAAATAATTGAAATATAAGTAAAAATAGATAAGTGATGTGTCATTGAGTAATGGTGTACATAGCTTTTTCTTCTTTTTTTTCCTGCTATTTTGTACAGGAGTGTTATGTGTTGTGGTGTCCGTACTTTTGTGTTTTCGCTTACTTCTACGTTACAGGTTCTCCTTTCCTGTTACTACAGTACTCGGAGTAGGGTATTACAATGTTTTCCTTAGTCTGTGACTGATTTTGTTCTCTTTTGTCATGTTTTGTGTGTGTTGATGTTGTGTTTTTCTGTGTGATACTTGTGTGTTTTGTGCAGTGTGGAGCCGTTGCGGTGTTTTGGATATGGGTTTTGGTGCGTTATGTTTTATGTCATGGGCTTTTGTTATGGTCTTTCGTCTAGGTGAGGTGGGGTTGTTTCAGGATGAGTCAGTTCTGTCATTGTTGGTGCTAGGTCGAGGAATATTTTGGAGGTGTTCTGAGCTACTGTACGCGCTGGATAGATGTATTTAGATTTTGGTCGTCGTGTCGTTGGTGGTTTGTTTGTCAGTATGTCTTCCATGTCTGGTCTTTTGTGGAGGATATGGGATCCATATCTTGCTCTGAGTTTGGGGAGCCTTGTCTGGAGTGGTATCATGTCTGTGATCTGGTATACTTCGTTGATTGGGGTGCGAGGTGGTAGTTTTGCGATGCTGCGCAATAGTCGTCGCTCTGTTGCGTATAGTTTTTTTGCTATAGTCTTCGGTATACCGCCTAGTTGCGCTGAGGCGTATTCGTAAATAGGTCTGATGTATGTTTTGTACGTGTGTATGGCTGTCCTGGTGGAACATCCATACAGTCGGCCTTGGACTTGTCTGATATGGTTTTGTCTTCGTCTTGTTTTGTTTAATAGGTGCTGAAGATGAGTCTTATAGTTTACGTGTTTGTCAAGGAATACCCAGAGATATCTTGCGGAGTCTGCGAGTTGTAGGGGTAGGTTCCAGAATCTGAGGGTGATGGTGCGTTTTTGTTGTCGTTTTCGGGTCAGGTTTCGGTGCTGAATAGGACTGTTTGTGTTTTTGTGTGGTTTGGTCTTATCATCCATTTTGTCATCCAGTCTTCGAGTTTGGTCAAGTATCTTGTGGCTTTTCGTTGTATGGTGTCTGTCCGGATGCCTGTGCACCAGTAGGCGGTGTCGTCCGCATATAGCACCAACTTTTCGTTGGCGCGCCCGCATCTCGTGGTCGTGCGGTAGCGTTCTCGCTTCCCACGCCCGGGTTCCCGGGTTCGATTCCCGGCGGGGTCAGGGATTTTCTCTGCCTCGTGATGGCTGGGTGTTGTGTGATGTCCTTAGGTTGGTTAGGTTTAAGTAGTTCTAAGTTCTAGGGGACTGATGACCATAGATGTTAAGTCCCATAGTGCTCAGAGTCATTTGAACCATTTTTTTTTTTTCGTTGGCGTCTCTTGGGGTCGGTACGTCATGCGTGTACAGCGCGTACAGTAGCGGAGATAGTACAGCTCCTTGTGGGACGCCTGCCTCTGGGGTTAATGGTTCTGATGCTGCGTCGTTTACATGGACTCTGGAGATCCTTCCGGTGATCTGGATGCGTACGAGGCGTACTAGTTTGGGTGGGATGCTTAGTTTGATTAGCTCGTAAAGCAGTCCGTTGTGCCATAATCGGTCGAAGGCGCGTTCTATGTCTAAAAATATGGCTAGTGTGCCATATTTATATGAACAAGTGTGGTTGCACATAAGTACTCAGCTACGGATATGTCACAAACTATGGAAATTTCACAGGCCGCTTCTAATGGAAGACTGCTGGAAGAAAAGGAGCTAGCCAGTGGCAAGAGGAAATACCCTGAGCGTATTCGTAACGAAGCAAGTGTGTTAAAAGGCAAAATGTTTACTTTGACGTCTTTTGATCTCTTGGCGAAGTGTGTGGGTCCAACGCAGCGGGGGTGGGGGGCGCGGGAGGAACGTTGCGGCGGTGTCCTCCTGGCCTGCTGCTGCTGGTGTTGTGTGGGGGGCACAGCGAGAGACCCCTGCAGAGCTGCCCGCGCGCTGTCGCAGCGAGAAATCGACTGGGCTCACCAACGAGTAAACAACCAACTTCCAAAAAATGGCTCTGAGCACTATGGGACTTAACATCTGAGGTCATCAGTCCCCTAGAACTTAGAACTACGTAAACCTAACTAACCTAAGGGCATCACACACATCCACGCCCGAGGCAGGATTCGAACCTGCGACCGTAGCGGTCGCGAGATTTCGGACTGAAGCGCGTAGAACCGCTCGGCCATCGCGGCCGGCAACCAACTTCCCTTCAGGTCTTATGCTGAACACGTTGACTTTTATGATTTGTTTTGCATAATTTACAATTTCAACTTTTTCCTTTGTTTCTGCCCAGTAATGCTCTTGCCCGCAATAACCACTTCCATTCCTAGACTAGCATAAAATACATTTTTCCTGTAACAAATTTTTTGCTTGCCGTGCCATTCTGTCATTAGAAACAAAAGTCGTTTCGATTGTTCATATGAATTGTAGGTTACTTTTAGATAATGCGTTCTACTGCCATTTTACCTTTTGCATCTGTATTTTACATTTACCTGGTTGTTCTACAGTGTGTGAGCTCAGCACAATTCTGCACCCTCTACTGACATACACTACCTGATATAAAGTGTCCGGACAGTCGTTTACAAGGCAGAACTGACCACTACACGTCATGGCACGTGGACCCACCTGTATAAAATTAGGCGAGGAGTACAGTGTCACCAGCACAGAAGCGGCAACGGGAGAACGAGTCGATCAGTGGGTGTCACCTGAGTAACAAATCCACCAGGGAGATTTGAGCCCTTCTTAAGCCACCCAAGTTGGCTGATGGCGATATGGCTGCTAAGTGGAAACCTTGAAGGAGCAATCAACCAAGACCGGGCATACCACTTGTACAGACGGACAAGGGCCATCAAGTGTTGTGTTCTGCCCATTCGTGTAAGACGTCTAGGAAGCCCGCTTTCTTCGATCGCTAGACAACAATTCAAGCCAATCGTATTAATATTTTTTTATAGTAAGAGAACTGACAATACGTAACTTTGAGAAATGTACAATGAGATGTCGCAAGCAAAGGGCGACATGAAACATAAGCAATCTCTTCAGAACTTACGTTTCGTAATACAAGCGAAACAGTATGGTCCCTAAGTCACTGCCTAGACTTCAACACTGGGCTGCGGTTAGGCGGCACGGTGCTTATATTCTCTTCGCGTAGATGCCGCTCCTGTCTGTGTCGCCCTAGAGAGGATTCCGTCAGCGTACATAAGCACTCAGCTACGGACATGGAAAAAAAACTATGTAAATTTCACAGCCCTCTCCGGTCTAACGTTCTTGCCCTTCGTGCCGGCGCAATCAGCAGAAGGAATCACTCGTCAGCTCCAGCAATCCAGGTGCCAGAATGACTCTACGTAGAGAGCTAAGAAGAGTGGGGGACGTCAAGCAGCACCTAAGCTGCGTACTAGTCTGTAGTGAATGCTAAGTGATGTTTGAGTTGCCAGTGGACAGTGGATGACTGGCAACGAGTTGTTTGGAGTGATGAAATGCGCTATACCCTGTGGCAGCGATGGAGGGGTTTGGGGTTGGCGAATACCTAGAGATGTTACCTGGCATCACGTGTAGCGCCAACAGCGAGGTACAGAGCAGGTGACGTTTCGGTATGGGCGTGTTTTTCGTGCTTAGGCTGTGGTCGTGGTCGACTCATTGCGTTCAAAAAAGAAAAAAAACAACAGTGAATGCGGAAGGTTGTGGGCACATTTTACAGCAGTGTGTATTGCGTGTAGTTGAGGAACAGTTTGGTGACAATGACTGTACCATCTTGAAAGTGCAGCCTGTCATAAAGCAGCATCTGTGAGGCAGTGGTTTGTGGACGGTAACATTCCTCAAGTGGAATGGCCTGTCCAGGAGTCCGCAGCTCGTGGTCGTGCGGTAGCGTTCTCGCTTCCCACGCCCGGGTTCCCTGGTTCGATTCCCGGCGGGGTCAGGGATTTTCTCTGCCTCGTGATGACTGGGTGTTGTGTGATGTCCTTAGGTTTAAGTAGTTCTAAGTTCTAGGGGACTGATGACCATAGATGTTAAGTCCCATAGTGCTCAGAGCCATTTGAACCTGTCCAGGGTCGCAATGGAACAGTGTCAGAACGTCAACTTGCTCCAGGCTCCAGTGTCCAGTATCATTATCTTCTCTGACTTCGGCTGCCATTCCTCCAAAGACACTCAGGCACATAAATGAAAGTGTCCCTAGCAGAGCTAAAGCCGTTATAAATCCGAATGGTGGACGCACCACATACACAATTTTACTATTCGCATACTTTTGATCAGATAGTGTAGTATATCTCACTGTTGTAAGCACGACGCAGAAGCATCAAGAGCATTTTGGGACCTTGTGACGATTACTAGGTCACGTTACTCAGGAACAAGCCTACTGTGTATGTTTCCACCAATATGCATTCATTTCTTTATTTTTCATGTTTTACAGCATCTACTTGTATTGAGTCTTTTCTGTTTTCTAGCTCAGATGATGGCTGCTTAACTACTGAAACATTTCGACGCTCTCGTTAATTTGTACGATCAAGACAGTTTCAATAAAACCATTGTCAACATTAGATCACTTGCTGCGTAGACAGTTTCTACATTAATGGAACTACTTTTTTCTAACAATAATTATTGTGAATGGCTTTTTTGTTTAATAAATATAATTTTGTAATAAAAAGGAAATGCATGCTTCAGATAGCTTCCTTGGGCAGAGTTTATCATCGACGGAAAAAATTTCATATAC
Source organism: Schistocerca nitens (assembly GCF_023898315.1). NCBI lineage: Eukaryota > Metazoa > Arthropoda > Insecta > Orthoptera > Acrididae > Schistocerca > Schistocerca nitens. The sequence continues at coordinate 608,201,490 of NC_064620.1, forward strand.
TAGCAAAAATAACTGGATGATATTTGACGTCATAGCGATGAAAAAATTCGTAACTAAATGATTTAGTTGCTTCTTTTTATAAAACGGTCATTCAATCTGAAATTTGACGAAAACAGGCAGAGAGAGAGAGAGACAACCACTTCCAGACGTCTCTTGTAGGGCAAAAAAAGAAAGGGTAATTCATATGATACATTATTGACAGTAATGTTTTACGAAGATCGAACGGCACTTCACATCGGCTTCAAATAGAGTCCAAATTGTTGTCATCTTAAGGACCCGATCTTGTATGCAGTGACTGATAACTCTTCCTCCACACTCATATAGCCTGAACCATACATTAATCTTGTTTTCTATTTCTTCAAGTTGAAGTCAGTGACAAATGAACATATAGTTCACAGTTGGCTTTAAAGTTGTCAAAGGGGAAAAATGCTATACTGACTTCTCCCTGCATTTGACGTTTCGTTGGTTAAGATAACGACGATGCCCGTAATCTAAAAGTCTTTTTTATCAGAATGTGTACAATGTGATAATGCCTTAAGATAACATTTCACATCATCGGGCCTGTATACTCTTCGTCTATAGAACAACATCGCCTGGTTTTGTAATTGCTGTTAAATGCCTGTGCATCAAATGCCGGTCTTTTACTATTTGTTTCTATTTCTGAGCTTACTTCATCCTTAAGAGAAACAGCTAACGGAGTTTATCACTTTGTTTCATTATGAAAGTGAATGCTTTACTTTGTAAATAAATTTATTTACACTCAAATTCGTTCTTGGTTATAGCTTGTTGGCATACAATATAAAATATCACTCTATTGTCACACTGTAACACGAGGTCAAAAAAGTGATCCCTGACAAGATCTCATAAGAATAATTTCAGCGCTAATGTTCAACTCAAATAGTATGAAATATTTTGTATTACCGCTATAGTAGCTGCACAGCTGATGCCATGAAAACGCGAAAAGGGAGGCGGTATATACGTTATGTTATGTTGGTAGAAGAGCCAACACAGTGTTACGAATGCAGGCCGAAATGCACGCGTTTTAGCTCACGCAGGCTGGCGTGAGGAGGGAAGAACTATACTGACGTCAGGTCTGGAACATGACAAGGAATTAGAATTCAGAAAGCGGACGTAATTAGTTTGATACTTAACTTTAATCCATGAATGATGAACGTCGCTCTTGACGGTACAGTATTCACATTATTATCTGTTCAGAATAGTAACTGAATATGGCGCCTTGCTAGGTCGTAGCAAATGACGTAGCTGAAGGCTATGCTAAACTGTCGTCTAGGCAAATGAGAGCGTATGTAGGCAGTGAACCATCGCTAGCAAAGTCGGCTGTACAGCTGCGGCGAGTGCTAGGGAGTCTCTCTAGACTAGACCTGCCGTGTGGCGGCGCTCGGTCTGCAATCACTGATAGTGGCGACACGCGGGTCCGACGTATACCAACGGACCGCGGCCGATTTAAAGGCTACCACCTAGCAAGTGTGGTGTCTGGCGGTGACACCACACGTTACGTGCTCAGACAAACCGTATGACCGTTGGTCACAACAAACTGAAATAGACAAGGGATGGAAAATATCCAGTTGTCGTCTTTGGCTTCATCGTTGTACGACAGGTAACAACGTGTCAAATCATTTTTCCTGAATAATTTCATCGTGCTATCTTGATCTCTTATTTATATGTCGTAGCTGTAACGGGAATAATGTACTGAAAATGCTTAGAAAATTTGCATTGACCTTCCTGAATTTTTTAGCTCTGTTGTGATGTCTCCTTTTTGCGAGTAAGGCAAGAATCCATGCTAACACCATTGTGCTAAATGCAGCTGGTGGAGAAAAAAGAGGTTCAAATGGTTCAAATGGCTCTGAGCACTATGGGACTCAACTGCTGAGGTCATCAGTCCCCCAGAACCTAGAACTACTTAAACCTAACTAACCAAAGGACATCACACACATCCATACCCGAGGCAGGATTAAACCTGCGACCGTAGCGGTCGCGCGGTTCCAGACTGTAGCGCCTAGAACAGCTCGGCCACCCCGGCCGGCAAAAAAGAGGTAACGCAAAAAGAAAAACAGTGTACCACGCCTAATACGTTGTAGGAAAACCATTGGCATTCGAAACAGCTTCTACTCGTCTCAAAATAGATAAATACAGGTGATGTATGATTTGCAAGGAAATCGTAAACCATTCTTCCTGCTAAATAGTGCCAAGTTCAGTTGACGACGATGGAGGTGGATGGCAGCAACGCATCCTTCTCTCCAAAGTAGGTCACAAAGGCTGAGTAATACCGAGGTCTGGTGACTGTGGAGCCCAGGGTAGATGCGCCAATTCATCAGCGTGCTCACAAAACAAATCGTGAACGATGTAAGCTGTGTGAACAGCGGCCCCGCCGTCTTGGAACACAGAATCACCGTCGAGGGACAAACATTCTACCAAGAGATGGACCTGATCATCCAAAATGGTCACACAATCCTTGCCAGTAATGCGACATTGCAGAAAACCCGTGGAGTCCATGCAACGCCATGATATAGTGAAATGATAATTATATCAATACCCTAAGCTGTCGAGAGGCGTTGATTAATATCAACGATGACAGTTGAAAATGTGTGCCTCGATCGGGACTCGAATCCGGGACCTCCTGCTTACGTGGCAGATACTGTATCCATTTGAGCCACCGAGGGCACAGAGGATAGTGCGACTGCAAGGATTTATCCCTTGCACGCTCCCCGTGAGATCCACATTCCCAACTTCACACACTACACTGATGTATATCAACGCCTGTCGAGAGCTTAAGCTGTTGATTTAATTATCATTTCATTTTCGAGAGCCGCATGGTCGCCGATGGTATCTGTTCTTTCGGACATGTCCGAAAGAACAGATACCATCTCCATGTACCATGATGTAGTTGTCCAAATCTTCACCGAACCCCCGACAAGTTTCATCTTGCGATGTAAAGAAATAGTGTGAAACAGGAGCCATCCGACCAAAAGACATTCCTCTATCTCCCCCAGTCCAGGTTTCGTGTCTTCGACAACACGTCTTCCTGTTACGGGCGCTGGCGCTGCAGTCCGGAACCGCGGGACTGCTACGGTCGCAGGTTAGAATCCTGCCTCGGGCATGGATGTGTGTGATGTCCTTAGGTTAGTTAGGTTTAAGTAGTTATAAGTTCTAGGGGACTTATGACCTAAGATGTTGAGTCCCATAGTGCTCAGAGCCATTTGAACCTGTTACGGGCATCTGCATCACTGATGAATGGTTTTGGAATTCCAGCTATCCCGGCAAATTCGCTGCTACTGAAGCTTTAGTCGCGTTGCTTTAGTGCTGGCAGGGTTCGCGAGTGCCACATTTAGTTCTGCGGTAACTTTTGCAGCTGTCGTTCCCTTACTTTTTGGTCACAGACCATTCGTCACGATTACTCGACACACACTTTCGTCCGCTTTGTGACACAGCGGATAACGTTTCTCCGCTTTCCCTGTACGCAGTATAAATTTTGGTACGGTGTCTCTAGTAAAATCAAACACTTCGGTTGCCTTGGTTGTGGAAGAACACACTATACGAACACAAACAGTTTTCCCACGTTCGAATCCACTTATCTCCGTCATTCTGCGCTCACAACTGCACAGAACTCTCTTCTGACCATGGCCGTCTTTAACCTATTGGAGGCCCTGTGCACAACGTGATCCCTATGACCTTGATAGGGCACTATTTTTTTAGAATAGACAAAGAAAGTAGACAAGCGAGTTTATAGATATATTTTTATTTCCTTACAGTCACATTAAATGAATAGATAATATAATAAAATCCACAAAAGTAACTCTTTTACCATTCGCAGGTTGGTGCTTAAAAATCTATGTCGACTGAAGAGGTGGGCAAAATCGTTAATCACCTCTTCAGAATCTATACTTTTGAGCATATCCCATTCTATGGACATTTTTTATTGTTTTATGTATATTATTTATTCCAAATTACAGACCTGTTATCTGATGTTTCAAAACAACTCGTACATCGCACAATTTCTGTTGTTCATCTTTTTTGCAGTTTTCTTTTCTTTCGTTTTATCTGCAACATTTAAGAAGAATAATACTTTTCAAAATAACAGTAATTTGAGGTTGAAATATAAAGATTTTTTAAGAAGAATATAAAAAGATGGTAGGATTGAAAAGAGATTTGTTAGTGCCATCACCGATTGTGACTGATGGTGACCTCGGAATCGTTTCTTCAAGCTGTTGACCGCCAGTCACACACACACACACACACACACACACACACACAAATGGTTATTAGTAGAGAAATAGTATTGCTAATCCTATGTATTAACTTTGGATGATTACAGCATTTGGTGATTTCCTGACCGGATCGCCAACACCTTATGCTTATTTGCTGTCACATCTCGTCTTCCTCCTCCTGTTCCACTTCATTGTCACTGTTTTCTCTGTCACTGTGGGTATCGCTGTCCACCCTCTGGAGATGTTATGAACATCAGCGATAAACTGGTTAATCTCTCTTGAAGCGTTGTGCTTCTTAATTTATTTTTTATTCTTTTCAGTTTGGAGTAGGAGTGTTCCCCACTGCAGTTGGTTACCGTCATGCTTCAAAAGATTCTCAATGCGATTTCTACGTTTGGAAATGTGTCTTCAATTCTGGCTTCTTTCAAAAGGTGATATATTTCCAATATATTAATAGTTCCCCCAATTTTGCTATTAACTATTTTCAAGTATTCCGTTAAATGCATACATTCCATTTGAAACTCTTGCCCGTCAATGCCTTCAAAAAGAATTTGAGCAAATTCTTTGCAGCTTTGTCTCACCTCTTCGGAATTCAGACTTTTCAAGCGAAAAAAATAAACCAAAGAGCTGACTCATGTTCTCATACGAATATAATCGGTGTTTTACATCTCAGGGTGTCAATAATGGGAAGAAACTTTTCTACTCTGAATTTCTCTTTCCCATTCAGTTGGAGTGACGGTGTAGAGCCATCGAAAACCTCTGGAGTGAGCTTCTACGTTCCGTTCTTTGAGATATGTCGTTGTAATCAGACTGCGGGTTTCTTTCTCTGGCGGACGATTCGATGTCATCAAATTTATCTCTGAGGTTACTGATAAAATCATCAAGTGAAGCGAACAAATTAGGAGCAACGTGCACTGATATCGTTTCTTTCTGAAGATTTTTCCTTGTTTTGACTATACTTTCCAATATAGAGCTCCAAATTTCCGTTAATGTAGTAAATTCTAGCTTTACCATCTTTCTGGACAGACTAAGGGCTTCGTCTCTAGTTTCTCTTGCCTGTTCTGTATCTTCTGTTCCATAATTTTTAATACCCTCACGCAAGGCGCTTATTGCATCAGCTCGGGCTGGCCATCTGGTTTGTGAAAGACCTTTAACGACTTTTCTTCAATCTAATATATTCAAGCGGCTGGTAGAGCTCGACAAAAAGTTGTAACTTTCTGAACCATTTCAAAAAACTTTGTTGCCTCTGATACACACACAGCAGCTTGGACACCTACCTGGCTTAGTGAATGTCCCGCACAACGTAGAAAGGTGGCAAATTCACATTTCTCATTGATTCTCGCTTGTAGACCAGTATACTTCCCTGACATATTTGAAGCATTCTCGTAGCTTTGTTCTCTGCAATCTTTCATGAGAATATCATGATTCCCTAAAAAATTCAAAATGGTTTCCGCTAAATACTCAGATTTACGGTCTATAATAGATATAAGTTTCAGGAACTTTCAACAGAAACACGGTCTTTTACGTATCGAGTTACAGAAGTCAGCTGGTCAACATGCGACAGATCGGGCGTACTGTCAACGCTAATAGAAAATATTTTGCTAATTTAACTTCATTTATAATTTTTTAGGGTCTGTTTTGTCATTACATCAATAAACTAATGACAGCTATTCGCTGATAGATAAGAAGTGTTACCTTTTCTAGGATTCCCAAATTTTTGTAAGTGATCTCCAAGAAATGGATTGAATTCACTCAGTAATTCTACACATCCCAAATAACTTCCATTGTTGGGAGATCCTAGGATTTCATTGTCACCGCAAATAGAAGCCCTCTCGACGCCAAAAACTTTACGACGGCTACAATCCGTTTAAGTACATTTCTCCAGCAATCCACCTGTGTTTGACGTTGAGATAATAAGGCTATATCTATTCTACCAACCGCTTTACTTCGTGCCGGATAAGTCATCATAGGTTGTCTATGTGCTCGGCTACTTTCATGTGTTAAATCTGTGTAATTAACGTGCTTCCAACCATTACATCCACTCGGAGAGCATAGATTTACGTCAGAAGGGTTAAATGAGCAGCTTGAAAAACAAAACACAAAGCTATGGGATACCAGAGCTGAGTCACTAACAACTACAAACAAAACAAACGTTACAACACCGCACACAAATACAGGGGAATTTCCGATCGTCGAGTCGGTTTATTTAAGTCAGTTGGTCACGTTTAATTTTACGTCGCTATTTGGTCCGGGCAGAACTGAGCGCTACGCAAAGCTAATAAGCAAGTGGGTAATGTAGTCAGTCACTATCGTTCGATTTTTTCGGAATGAATATGTTTTACGGGGTCCAAGGAGTAGACAACATTCCATTAGTACTACTGACAGCCTTTGGAGAGCCAGTCCTGACAAAACTCTACCATCTGGTGAGCAAGATCTATGAGACAGGCGAAATACCCTCAGACTTCAAGAAGTATATAATAATTCTAATCCCAAAGAAAGCAGGTGTTTACAGATGTGAAAATTACCTAACTATCAGTTTAATAAGTCGCAGCTGCAAAATACTGACGCGAATTCTTTACAGACGAATGGAAAAACTTGTAGAAGCCGACCTCGGGGAAGATCAGTTTGGATTCAGTAGAAACACTGGAACATGTGAGGCAATAATGACCTTACGACTTATCTTAGAAGAAAGATTAAGAAAAGGCAAACCTACAGTTCTAGCATTTGTAGACTTAGCGAAAGCTTTTGACAATGTTGACTGGAGTACTCTCTTTCAAATTCTGAAGGTGGCAGGGGTAAAATACAGGGAGCGAAATGCTATTTACAATTTGTACAGGAACCAGATGGCAGTTGTAAGAGTCGAGGAACATGAAAGGAAAGCAGTTGTTGGGAAGGGAGTGAGACAGTGTTGCAGCCTCTCCCCAATGTTATTCAATCTGTATATTGAGCAAGCAGTGAAGGAAACAAAAGAAAAATTCGGAGTAGGCATTGAAATGCACGGAGAAGATATAAAAACTCTGAGGTTCGCCGATGACATTGTAATTCTGTCAGAGACTGCAAAGGACTTGGAAGAGCAGTTGAACGGAATGGCCAGTGTTTTGAAAGGAGGGTATAAGATGAACATCAACAAAAGCAAAACGAGGATAATGGAATGTAGTCGAACTAAGTCGGGTGGTGCTCAGGGAATTAGATTAGGAAATGATACACTTAAAGTAATAAAGGAGTTTTGCTATTTGGAGAGCAAAATAACTGATGATGGTCGAAGTAGAGAGGATATAAAATGTAGACTGGCAATGGGAAGGAAAGCGTTTCTAAAGAAAGGAAATTTGTTAACATCGAGTATAGATTTAAGTGACAGGAAGTCGTTTCTGAAAGTATTTGTATGGAGTGTAGCCATGTATGGAAGTGAAACATGGACGATAAATAGTTTGGACAAGAAGAGAATAGAAGCTTTCGAAATGTGGTGCTACAGAAGAATGCTGAAGATTAGATGGGTAGATCACATAACTAATGAGGAGGTATTGAACAGAATTGGGGAGAAGAGGGGCTAGTGGCACAACTTGACTAGAAGAAGGGATCGGTTGGTAGGACATGTTCTGAGACATCGAGGGATCACCAATTTAGTACTGGAGGCCAGCGTGGAGGACAAAAATGGTAGAGGGAGACCAAGAGATGAATACACTAAGCAGATTCAGAGGGATGTAAGTTGCAGTAGGTACTGGGAGATGAAGAAGCTTGCACAGGATAGAGTAGCATGGAGAGCTGCATCAAACCAGTCTCAGGACTGAAGACCACAACAACAGCAATAAATATCGGTTATCGTTTGGTGATGTGGCAGGAACTGGGGGGCCCGTACGTGCCCAAAGTGGCCAGTGGGAGAGGGGTGCGTGCTTCCGACCGCTGCTGACACTGGCAACGCACTGAGGCCACTGCAGAGATGGCGCACGTTCTCCACATTTTTTCCAACCACTGTATGTCGCCCGTCAACATTCCCGTTTCAGTAAATGATGCAACCAGTGACAAATATCTGTTACTTCTGTAGCATTCTGGAACTAGTTTTAATCTGAAGAGATACCAGGGTATTATACACTATGGGTTGTAAGCCACGCCCGCCAGTCCGTCCGGTATAATTCGCCCTCCAGTACTATTAACCTGAAAAGTACTGACTGAACGCAGCGCATTTTTATTGTACAAGGAGATACATGGCAAAAGGGTACCAGTAAAATTACCTAGGGTGTTTACTTTTTAGATGTACAGCTGAAATCGAGTGGGAGGGAAACGAATTCATTAATACTTACTCCAGTAATATGCAAGAGATTATAACTGTCGGTAACAGCCTTCACTACTGACAGTAAAACGTATTGTTTCTGGTCGATTGCACAAAACCTATGAATGCCAGTGCCTCAGAAGGTGAAGAAGGTTGGAGGCAGAGTAATTACAAATGCTTATATCACAAGAGGATGGGTATGTTTGTCTGTCTAATGCAACTGCACAATCATCTGATACGTATTGTCTCCCAGGCATCCACTTTATATGCACACATCGTCGACCACTGTCGATTAGTCGTTAACTTGTAACATATCATTCCTGATAGAGTCTAGGTACTCCATTACGGATACTGTGAACGCAAGAGCCTGCTTCCACTGACTAGGGAAAAGGCACTTTATCTAGCCTAGAGAACACGACCTGTCATTAGAAATCCCACTCATTGTTTTGCTCTACTGGTAGGAGCAGTAAGTGACCAATTACATTGCCTGCATTCTGTTCCTGATATCTGACTGAGCGGTACTTACGTATAACAACTCCGTGGATCGGTTTTGGACCTCATGAGCTCGGGAGCCGTCCAGACGGCATCCTGGATGTAAGAGTTGAGTCGCGGGCCTTCACAGACGGAAGAGAACGTTTTAAGCTGTGTATTTCAACTCAAGATGGAGTGATATTTTGTGATACATAAAGTTATTGTTATGGTTGGAAAGAGTTCTTAAGTGCAATCCCGTGCTGGGCTGCGGTATCCTGTACTTTGTTGATCGTGTACCTGTTCGGAGGGAAGAGGCCGCATAGTAAAGAGAAGGATCTGATTAACGAACGAAGCGGACTAGGCAAGATCTAACAGAGCACAATAAATTCCATTTCTCCTATGGAAACTTCACTTGTGTTATTTTCGTGTGTGTCGTTTTCCTTTTTCAAGTTTGTTCTGTTACCCTGCTCTCTTTATTGAGGAGATTATCGACAGGCGCTGCTAGAAACAAGTTGCAGATTGTTTAGTGGCTATGCTGTACGTTTTCCACAATAAAATTTACAATAGGAATAGAAAATCACAAATTCATCAGCATCCTAGACCTAAAAATAAGCAAAGATTATAACCAAAACAAATCTGAAATTTACAGGAAACCTACAACAGCAGACTTCATCGTCAACAAAAATTCGTGCCATCCTAGGTCACATAAATAAGCCTACCTTTAAACCATGACAACAGAATCATAAATTTACGACTGGAAGAACAACCAATAAAAAATGAAATTACAACACCACAATATGTAGCACATAAAATAATTTCCACGCAGATATAGGTCTCAAAATCTACCAAGACAATGTTCAACGTCAAGCGGAAAACGAACATAAAGACAACACTGGAAACAGGTGACAAACCAAAGTCAAACCGATATATGTACCAACTACATATACAGGGTGGTCCATTGATTGTGACCTGGCCAAATATCTCACGAAATAAGCGTCAAACGAAAAAACTACAAAGAACGAAACTTGTCTAGCTTGAAGTGGGAAACCAGATGGCGCTATGGTTGGCCCACTAGATGGCGCTGCCATAGGTCCAACGGATGTCAACTGCGTTTTTTTAAAATAGGAACCACCACTTTTATTACATATTCGTGTAGTACGTAAAGAAATATGAATGTTTTAGTTGGACCACTCTTTTCGCTTTGTGATAGATGGCGCTGTAATAGTCACAAACATATGGCTCACAATTTTAGACGAACAGTTGGTAACAGGTAGGTTTTCTAAATTAAAATACAGAACATAGGTACGTTTGAACATTTTATTTCGGCTGTTCCAATGCGATGCATGTACGTTTGTGAACTTATCATTTCTGAGAACGCATGCTGTTACAGCATGATTACCTGTAAATACCACATTAATGCAATAAATGCTCAAAACGATGTCCGTCAACCTCAGTGCATTTGGCAATACGTGTAACGACATTCCTCTCAACAGCGAGTATTTCACCTTCCGTAATGTTCGCACATACATTGACAATGCACTGACGCATGTTGTCAGGCGTTGTCGGTGGATCACGATAGCAAATATCCTTCAACTTTCCCCACAGAAAGAAATCCGGGGACGTCAGATCGGGTGAACGTGCGGGCCATGGAATGGTGCTTCGACGACCAATCCACCTGTCATGAAATATGCTATTCAATACCGCTTCAACCGCACGCGAGCTATGTGCCGGACATCCGTCATGTTGGAAGTACATCGCCATTCTGTCATGCAGTGAAACATCTTGTAGTAACATCGGTAGAACATTACGTACGAAATCAACATACATTGCACCATTTAGACTGCCATCGAGAAAATGGGGACCAATTCTCCTTTCTCCCATAATGCCGCACCATACATTAACCCGCCAAGGTCGCTGATGTTCCACTTGTCGCAGCCATCGTGGATTTTCCGTTGCCCAATACAGCATATTATGCCGGTTTACGTTACCGCTGTTGGTGAATGACGCTTCGTCACTAAATAGAAAGCGTGCAAAAAATCTGTCATCGTCCCGCAATTTCTCTTGCGCCCAGTGGCAAAACTGTACATGACGTTCAAAGTCGTCGCCATACAATTCCTGGTACATAGAAATATGGTACGGGTGCAGTCGATGTTGACGTAGCATTCTCAACACCGACGTTTTTGAGATTCCCGATAGTCGCGCAATTGGTCTGTTACTGATGTATGGATTAGCCTCGACAGCAGCTAAAACACCTACTTGGGCATCATCATTTGTTGCAGGTCGTGGTTGACGTTTCACATGTGGCTGATCACTTCCTGTTTCCTTAAATAACGTAACTATCCGGCGAACGGATGATGTCGACCAGGATACCGAGCAGCATACATAGCACACTCCCGTTGGGCATTTTGATCACTATAACCATACACCAACACGATATCGACCTTTTCCGCAATTGGTAAACGGTCCATTTTAACATGGGTTATGTATCACAAAGCAAATACCGTCCGCACTGGCGGGATGTTACGTGATACCACGTCCTTATACGTTTGAGACTATTACAGCGCCATCTATTACAAAGCGAAAAAAGTGGTTCAACTAAAACATCCCTATTTATTTACGTACTACACGCATATGTAATAAAAAAAATGGGGGTTCCTATTTTAAAAAACGCAGTTGATATCCGTTTGACCTATGGCAGTGCCATGTAGCGGGCCAACCATAGCGCCATCTGGTTTCCCCCTTCATGCTAGACGAGTTTCGTTCTTTGTAGTTTTTTCTTTTGATGCTTATTTCGTGAGATATTTGGTTCGGTCACTATCAATGGACTGAACTGTATAAGCAAAATATCGCACAAAATAAACAATTTGTTTTGCTACACAAAAATACATCATTTTACGCTACCAATAACTTGCAAAGCTGAGATCAGCACAGAAATAGCTTTTACATCGAGCAGAGGGGATGAAGTTTTATTGTTTCATTTTTAAGAACACACGAGAGATTACAAAGGCAACCAGTCAAATTGATACCTACACTTAAGGAATTAAAATTTTAGAGCGTAAACCATGGAAAATACTTTGAAAATTCTACATAGAACAACAAAAGCTGAAACCATGAATATCTTGGAAGAACTAGAAATTAATGCAGACACAAATATATATCCGAATGGTATCCTAAACGAAGAAACGGACCTCAAACGATAAAATTAAATGGAAAACTTTATTGGAAAAACAGAAAAAGAAAAAAACAATCATAACAGAATAAACATTTCTTATAGACAATAAAAGATTACACATCTACATAATGTACAATGTCTCTGGCAAAAAAAAAAAGAAAAGAAATTGTAAACATAAACCAACAATGGACCGTTCTGTTATTTTACAATTGTCCAAAAATACCACGAAATTTCTGTAGAAAGTAAACACGTGAGCTATGTTAACAACTTTGTACATAAAAGAATTTATGTTGTAAGACGATTTAGGGACGTCATTCCATCTAGACGTACGTGTAATAGTGAAAGAAACTGGTGCACCTGCCTAATATCTTTTAGGACCCAGGCGATATTCAGAAGAGCCGCAACACGACGTGGCATGGACTTGACTGATGCCTGAAGTAGTGCTGGAGGGAATGACGCCATGAATCCTGAAGGGCTGTCGATAAATCCGTAAGAGTACGAGGGGGTGGAGACCTCTTCTGAACACCACGTTGCAAGGCATCCCAGATATGCTCAATAATGTTCATTCTGGGGCGTTTGGTGGCCAGCGGAAACTCACAAGAGTGTTCCTGGAGCAATTCTGGACGTGTGGGATGTCTCATTGTCCTGCTGGAATTGCCCAAGTCCGTCGGAATGCGCAATGGACATGAATGGATGCAGGTGATCAGACATGATGCTTACGTATGTGTCAACTGTCAGAGTCGTATCTAGACGTATAAGGGGTCCTATATGACTCCAACTGCAAGCGACCCACACCATTATACAGAGCCTCCACCACCTTGAACATTTCCCTGCTGAAATGCAGGGTCCATGATTTCATGAGGCGTTTCCATACCCGTACACGTCCATCCACTCGCTATCATTTGAAACTAGACTCGTCCTACCAGGCAACATGTTCCCGGTCATCAACAGTTCAATGTCGGTTCTGACGGATCCAAGCGAAGCGTAAAGCTTTGTGTCGTGTAGTCATCAAGGGTACACGAGTGGGCCTTCGGCTCCGAAAGCCCATATCGGTTATGTTTCGTTGAATGGTTCGCACGCAGACAGTTGTTGACAGCCCAGCACTGAAACCGCAGCAATTTGCGTAAGTGTTGCCCTTCTGTCACGCTGAACGATTCTCTTCAGTCGTCGCTGATCCCGTTCTTGCAGGATCTTTTTCCGAGCACAGCGACGTCGGAGATCTGATGTTTTACCGGATTCCTGATATTTACGGTACACTCGTGAAATGGTCGTACAGGAAAATCCCCACTTCATCTGTGGTGCGGCAACTATAATACCACGTTCAAACTCACTTAAATCTCGATAACCTGCCACTGTAGTAGCACTAACCGATCCAACGACTGTGCCAGACACTTGTTGTCTAATACAGGCGTTGCCGTCCGCAGCGCCACATTCAGATTGTTTACATAACTCCGTATTTGAATATGCAACCCTATACCACTTTCTTTGGCACTTCAGTGGAGAATCTCCTAGTACTATCAGATTGACAGTGGAATGCTCTATAATTATGTAACTGTCGAAAAACTAGTATTAAATTTCACTATTATTCTTCTGTAGAAAGTAAATAAGTGACGTATGTTAAAAACCATGTACATAAAAGAAATTACGATGTTTTATGGACATCGTTCCATCTAGGCGTATGTGCAATATAAGATAAAATTTGATGGTACTATTACCTAGACGTAGAATAAAATTATAGATGAACGCACTGACAACGGGAAAATTTGAAAATGTTACATATCCCGAAACAAGATTTCGTGGAGCTATACAGGGTGCTACAAAAAGGTACGGCCAAACTTTCAGGAAACATTCCTCACACACAAAGAAAGAAAATATATTATGTGGACATGTGTCCGGAAACGCTTACTTTCCATGTTAGAGCTCATTTTATTACTTCTCTTCAAATCACATTAATCATGGAATGGAAACACACAGCAACAGAACGTACCAGCCTGACTTCAAACACTTTGTTACAGGAAATGTTCAAAATGTCCTCTGTTAGCGAGGATACATGCACCCACCCTCCGTCCATGGAATCCCTGATGCGCTGATGCAGCCCTGGACAATGGCGTATTTTTATCACAGCCGTCCACAGTACGAGCACGAAGAGTCTCTACATTTGGTACCGGGGTTGCGTAGACAAGAGCTTTCAAATGCCCCCATAAATGAAAGTCAAGAGGGTTAGGTCAGGAGAGCGTGGAGGCCATGGAATTGGTCCGCCTCTACCAATCCATCGGTCACCGAATCTGTTGTTGAGAAGCGTACGAACACTTCGACTGAAATGTGCAGGAGCTCCATCGTGCATGAACCACGTGTTGTGTCGTACTTGTAAAGGCACATGTTCTAGCAGCACAGGTAGAGTATCCCGTATGAAATCATGATAACGTGCTCCATTGAGCGTAGGTGGAAGAACATGGGGCCCAATCGAGACATCACCAACAATGCCTGCCGAAACGTTCACAGAAAATCTGTGTTGATGACGTGATTGCACAATTGCGTGCGGATTCTCGTCAGCCCACACGTGTTGATCGTGAAAATTTACAATTTGATCACGTTGGAATGAAGCCTCATCCGTAAAGAGAACATTTGCACTGAAATGAGGAATGACACACTGTTGGATGAACCATTCGCAGAAGTGTACCCGTGGAGGCCAATCAGCTGCTGATAGTGCCTGCACACGCTGTACATGGTACGGAAACAACTGGTTCTCCCGTAGCACTCTCCATACAGTGACGTGGTCAACGTTACCTTGTCTAGCAGCAGCTTCTCTGACGCTGACATTAGGGTTATCGTCAGCTGCACGAAGAATTGCCTCATCCATTGCAGGTGTCCTCGTCGTTCTAGATCTTCCCCAGTCGCGAGTCATAGGCTGGAATGTTCCGTGCTCCCTAAGACGCCGATCAATTGGTTCGAACGTCTTCCTGTCGGGACACCTTCGTTCTGGAAATCTGTCTCGATACAGACGTACCGCGCCACGGCTATTGCCCCGTGCTAATCCATACACCAAATGGGCATCTGCCAACTCCGCATTTGTAAACATTGCACTGACTGCAAAACCACGTTCGTGATGAACACTAGCCTGCTGATGTTACGTACTGATGTGCTTGATGCTAGTACTGTAGAGCAATGAGTCGCATGTCAACACAAGCACCGAAGTCAACATTACCTTCCTTCAATTGGGCCAACCGGAGGTGAATCGAGGAAGTACAGTACATACTGGCGAAACTAAAATGAGCTCTAACATGGAAATTAACCGTTTCCGGACACACGTCCACATAACATCTTTTCTTTATTTGTGTGTGAGGAATGTATCCTGAAAGCTTGGCCGTACCTTTTTGTGACACCCTGTATAATCAACAAGAAATAACAATTCGTATGTAATGTGATAGTATTTTCAATGTAGCTGAATTGCTACAGACCATTTTTGATTGTGTAAGGGAAGTGATTCACTTGTCAAATCGAGGCTCATTTACGAGTTTAGCAGTCGCCAAAAGTTTTTCCCGCATATGTCTGCGGAACAGTGCAACACGTACTCTGCCTCGCGTGCCCCACATCACTAAGAGGGCTTGTATTCTGGTAGGTGGCACTTGGCGCGAAACCGGCGAAGCTCGAAGGAGGAGACGGGAGGAGCGTTTCCTCATAGGAATGCTTAACAGACGGCCGTCGGCTGTCCCACACCGTCAGGACCCCAGTAGGGGTACGAGAGCCGACAGGACGAAAGGCTTCTCACCTTTCGCTGCGGTCGAGGACTTTTTTTTTTTTTACAAATTTGTGTTACGTTATATGGTCCATCCCTTAAGCATATATGGACCTTACAATCTCTATTACATTTATTACTTCACATATTCTTTAATACAATGATTAGTCTATTCTCAAGATTTCTACACGATTTTTACAAAATTTCTTCAAAATAATTTTCTTTTACCTTTTTGCTACTATTTTACATTAGTTGGATTTTACTTCCTACAAAATTTCTACAAAATGTTTTTCTTTTACTTTTCTACTATTTTACATTAGTTAGATGCTACTTTCTTCATTTATTCTACTTTACAATTGTTTATTCGGCCTACTTAGCCCTACTGGTTATTCCAGTTGGTTACCATCCCTAGGGACGTGGACCTGGGCCTCTCTGCTAACCACTGCTTTTTTTCTATTTTATAATCTCCCATCACCGAATTCCCATCACCTTCTCTACATATAGCGCTCCTACTACTTTTCTACATTTGGAGCGCTATCTACTTTGTCTACTCTACAGTCTGTTCGTTGGGTGGACAGGAGTGGAGGAACCTTCTTCTTGGTGGGACGATCCAGCTCGCAGTGTCCGGCCTAGCCTAAGGTGGCCAGTACAGTCCGACCT
Source organism: Schistocerca nitens (assembly GCF_023898315.1). NCBI lineage: Eukaryota > Metazoa > Arthropoda > Insecta > Orthoptera > Acrididae > Schistocerca > Schistocerca nitens. The sequence goes on from NC_064620.1 coordinate 608,218,022, forward strand.
GGAAGGCGGCCGGTCCAGCGCGACGGCGGCCCCACCGTTCTTTTCCCGTCGCTCCGGTCTCCTTCCCAGGGGAGGGGAGGGAGCGTCCGACTCTCTTCCTCTCCTCCGGCTCCATCTCCTTTTTCTGTCCGGTGGGCACCAGGGGACTGGGGAGCCATATCTCCCCTAGTGCTTGTCGTGGTCGAGCTATTCATACGAGGGTCGGTCAAAAAGTAATGCCTCCCATTTTTTTTCTACTTAAAGAAATTAAGTTAAGTGAAAAATTTGAATTTGGCGCCATTCCTCAAACCTTCTTCTGCAATCCACTGCAGTAGTAACTTTCTGTGTCAACAGGTGGCAGCACAGCAGAAGTTTGTAAGATGGCCGACATCGATGTTCGTTTGAGACAGCGTTGTGTGATTGAATTCTTGAATGCAGAAGGTGAAACGCCCATACGCATTCATGAAAGACTGAAGAAGGTGTATGGTGTTGTGACAGTGGATGTCAGCACTGTTAGACGATGGGTTCGTCGTTGTAAGGAAGCTGAAGGGCAAACACCGTTGACTGACGAAAAGCGGAGCGGCAGGCCGGTGAGTGCAGTGACTCCACACAACATTCAGCAAGTTGATGACATCATTCGTGGTGACCGTCAGGTGACTGCAGATGAAGTGTGTCGCATTATTTCTCTTAGTAAAGGCAGTGTGATCACGATTATTAAACAATTGGGGTACTCAAAAGATTGTGCACGGTGGGTTCCAAGAATGTTAACCGATCAGAATAAAGAGGCAAGGAAAACAATAGCCTCCCAACACTTGCAGCGCTTCCGTTTGGAGGGAGATGAGTTTCTGAAAAAAATTGTGACCGGGGACGAAACATGGGTGCATTTTTTTGAACCCGAATCAAAGAGGCAGTCAATGGAGTGGCGTCACACAAGCTCGCCGAGGAAGAAAAAATTCAAAACTGTGCGATCGGCAGGGAAAGTTATGGCAACAGTTTTCTGGGATACAGAGGGTGTGATTCTGGTTGATTTTTTGGAGCAGGGATGCACAATAAATTCTGTTCAATACGTCACAACCCTCAAAAAACTTAAAGCACGTCTTCAGCGAGTTCGCCCAACAAAATCAATGGCAGATGTTCTTCTTTTGCATGACAATGCAAGACCACACACCAGTCGTCACACCTCTGACGAGATTGTCAAATTTGGATGGGAAGTTTTGCCTCATCCCCCATACAGCCCTGACCTGGCACCATCAGACTTCCATCTGTTTGGGCCACTAAAAGAAGCTCATCGTGGGATTCATTTTGAAGATGAGGAAGCCGTCAAAACATCCGTGCGTCAATGGCTTAGGAAGCAGAGCTGTGATTTCTACCGTGCTGGGATACATGCCCTTGTTCAAAGATGGACCAAAACTGTAGAGATGGGCGGAGATTACATTGAAAAATGACAAAATGATCCTCAATGTTGTGGTTTTCAACCTATGTAATTGCATTTAAATTTCCTGACAATTAAACGTAGAAAAAAAAATAGGAGGCATTACTTTTTGACTGACCCTCGTACAATATCATATGTTGTACATTTGTAATGCTACATCTGAAATCTATGTTGTTTTCTTATCTAGTATTTTTACTTTTTCTTCATCCCATATTGTGTCACGTATGTTTTTAGTGTTCAGTCCATCCCTTTCCTCTTGTACATCTCTGGTGAGAGTGGTGCACTCTAATACAACATGCTCTGGGGTGCCTACCTGGACCCCACATTCGCACTCTTCTGACTCCTTTTTCCCTATCCTGTGTAAGTACATAGGATAGGGTCCCTGCCCTGTGAGGAAGTGTATGAGACCTTTGCTTGGCTGGAATTTTTTATATTTTAGTCTCTCTCTTACATTCGGAAATATTTCATGAACCCTTCTTGCTGTTGATGAATTATCCCATTGCGGTTGCCAGATGTTTATTACTTCCTCTCTTATCTCCCTCTTACTTCCCAGGTGTTTTCCCATTATCTCCCTGATTTTATCGAAATTTCCCTTTTTTAACCAGTAATTTGCTACTTTTCGCCTTATTAATAGATCTAATGGGCAAAGGCCCATTAATACTAGTAGCCCATCTGTTGGTGTTGTGCCCAAAGCCCCTATTGATCTTAGTAGTATGTTGTTTCTTTGTACTCTTCTCACAGCCATGGAAGCCTTCAGAAGGCGTAACCTGTGGGCCCATAAGCTTGACCCAAATCCCATCATCGACACCAGCAGACTGCCGTGGTATAATTTCACTACATTTGGTGGTAGATGGAATCTTTGTTGTCCTATTCTGATCAGTTTATGCATTATTGATAGTGTTTTTCTTATCTGTTCGATAGGACTCCACGGTCAAGCGATACGGCATTCGGGACAATTAGCGAACAATTCATCTCCCACTCAGACCAAGAGTTTGATGTATCACTAATGTGCTTGTTGCTGGTGCACGAAATGTTGTGGAATATCTGTGATTTGTTACTCAGTGCGGTTTTTTGTACTAAAGTAAATCAAGCGCAAAAAAAAAAAAAATCGGACCAAAGTTGTGACTCGATTCAAGACCTACTGGCAGATAGAACTCAACACGTACCTGATAACGGAACAAGATCGGCAAATGGAAAGGTAATTTCCGGAGTTCCCCCAGGAAGTGCGATAGAACCGCACTCCTCTCCCAAGACTATTTCCAGTTCTTGCACGGTTCTGTAAGTTTACCAAGCGCATCTCAATCAATTGCCGAAAGAAGCTTTAGTGGACCTATATAATCAAGAAGCAATAACAATTTGTTGCAAATTTTTTCAAAAGTATAAAGAATGCGACAGTGTTTTGAATGTAGTTGAGTTGCTACACAGCATTTTTAATTTATATTGGAAGTGACTCAGGACTCCTGTGTCACGAGTGCGCTGCGAGGGACTTTAAGGTTAAAATGGTTCAAATGGCTCCAAGCACTATGGAACGTAACATCTGAGGTCATCAGTCCCATGGACTTAGAACTACTTAAACCTAAACTAAGGACACCACACTCATCTATGCCCGAGGCAGGATACGAACCTGCGACCGTAGCAGCACCGCGGTTCCGGACTGAAGCGCCTAGAACCGCTCGGCCACAGCGGCCGGCACTTTAAGTTTGTTACTTGGCTTGTGTGGACACGTTCTCGTCTCCATGTCAATTTCTGTCTGCAGTGGAATCCTTAAGAACACAGTTTATTCCTGAATGGTTCAAATGGCTCTGAGCACTATGGGACTCAACTTCTGAGGTCATTAGTCCCCGAGAACTTAGAACTAGTTAAACCTAACTAACCTAAGGACATCACACACATCCATGCCCGAGGCAGGATTCAAATCTGCTACCGTAGCGGTCTCGCGGTTCCAGACTACAGTGCCTAGAACCGCACGGCCACTTCGGCCGGACTTATTCCTGAGATCGCTTAATTACTTACCTGACGGTGTCGCGCCCGATCTCGTAATGCTGTGTACCCCTTTGTACTTTTCCCTTTCCTAAATTTCTTTCGCCAGGCTATTCAGAATTATGTCAGTTGACATTTTGTGAAGGTGGTACGTAAAATTAATTATGGGTTATTGATGCATATACACTGAAGCGCCAAAGAAACTGGCATAGGCATACGTATTCAAATACAGACATACGTAAAAAGGCGGAATGCGGCGGTGCGGTCGGCAAAGCCTATACAAAGCGAGTGTCTGGCGCAGTTGTTAGATCGGTTACTGCTGCTATAATGGCAGCTTATCAGGATTTAAGTGGGTTTGAACGTGGTATTATACTCGTCGCATTAGCGATGCCACACAAAATCTCCGAGGTAGCGATGAAGTGGTGATTTATCCGTACGACCATTTCACGAGTCTACCGTGACCATTAGGAATCCTGTAAAACTGCAAATCTCCGACATCGCTGCTGTCGAAAAAAGACCCTGCAAGAACGGGACCACCGACGACTGAAGAGAATCTTTCAACGTGACAGAAGGGCAACCCTTCCGCAAATTGCTGCAGATTTCAATGCAGGGCCATTAACAAGTGTCTGCGTGCGAACCATACAACGAAACATCATCGATATGGAATTTCGGAGCCGAAAGCCCACTCGTGCACCCTTGATGACTGCACGACACAAAGCTTTACTCCTCGCCTGGTCCCTTCAACACCGACATTGGACTGTTGATGACCGGAAACATGTTGACTGGTCGGACGAGCCTCATTTCAAATTAATATATAAGAAACTCTCAGCTTCGATTGCGGTAATGGAACCAACCTTTACCTAGGTTTCAGCCCAAGTAATTGAGTCTTCTTCAGAAGATATACCTGATTCTATAATATGTCTACGAGGGCAAGGTCTAGAAATAAAACTAAAACAGCCTGAATAGGCGTAGTCACATTTTAAAAATGTGGTACATAGGTACTAAGTCACCACCAAGACTTACCTGCGGCGAGCGCTTCGTGTGGTGGGCCTTGGGAACTCACGTGAAACTCTTGGTGGCCTTGATACGCCTGGGTATTGAGACAAATAGAGCTTGGATGGCGTGTACAGATACAGCTGCCCACGCAGCGTCAAAAGACAATACCACAGTTCATCAAGAGTAGTGACTGGCGTACTGTGACGAGCCAGTTGCTCGGCCACCATTGACGAGGCATTTTCAATTGGTGATAGATCTGGAGAATGTGCTGGCCAGGGCAGCAGTCGAACATTTTCTGTATCCGGAAAGGCCCGTACAGGACCTGCAACATGCGGTCGTGCATTATCCTGCTGAAATGTAGGGTTTCGCAGGGATCGAATGAAGGGTAGAGCCACGGGTCATAACACATTTGAAATGTAACGTCCACTGTTCAAATACCGTCATTGCGAACAAGAGACGACCGAGACGTGTAACTAATGGCACCCCACACCATCACACCAGGTGATATGGCAGTATGGCGATGACGAATACACGCTTCCAATGTGCGTTCACCGCGATGTCGACAAACACGGATGCGACCATCATGATGCTGTAAAGAGAACGTGGGTTCCTCCGAAAAAATGACGTTTTGCCATTCGTGCACCCAGGTTGGTCGTTGAGTACACCATCGCAGGCGCTCCTGACTGTGATGCAGCGTAGAGGGTAACCACAGCCATTGTCTCCGTGCTGATAGTCCATGCTGCTGCAAACGTCGTCCAACTGTTCGTGCACATGGTTGTTGTCTTGCAAACGTCGTCATCTGTTGGCTCAGGGATCGAGCCGTGGCTGCACGATCCGTTACAGCCATGCGGATAAGATGCCTGTCATCTCGACTGCTAGTCGAACATTTTCTGTATCCGTTGGGATCCAGCATGGCGTTCCGTATTACCCCCCTGAACCCACCGATTCCATATTCTGCCAACAGTCATTGGATCTCGACCAACGCGAGCAGCAATGTCGCGATGCAATAAACCGCAATCGCGATAGGCTACAATCCGACCTTTATCAAAGTCGGAAACGTGATTGTACGCATTTCTCCTCCTTACACGAGACGTCACAACAACGTTTCACCAGGCAACGCCGGTCAACTGCTGCTTGTGTATGAGAAATCGGTTGGAAACTTTCCTCATGTCAGCACGTTGTAGGTGTCGCCACCGGCGCCAACCGTGTGTGAATGCTCTGAAAAGCTAATCATTTGCATATCACAGCATTTTCTTCCTGTGGGTTAAATTTCGCGTCTGTAGCACGTCGTCTTCGTGGTGTAGCAATTTTAATGGCCAGTTGTGTATTTTCTTGGAAGATTCGTAGTGCTTACGATGCGTGGTAATAATCTGCTGTTGGTGGAATGTGAAAATTACCGGAATGCGGGACAAATTAGGCATTTTGAGGGACACTTTTATTAAGTCTTCCAATGCGGGACGGTACGGCAGGATCCCAGACGGATGGCCGCCTTATAAGTCATAGCCTCGATTGAAGAGCTGCCCTAGTTCTTCAACGTAAACTGATGAAACTGTAGTGTCTGTTTCTTTTTCCAGCTGCCGGCCATTGTGGCCGAGCGGTTCTAGGCGCTCCAGTCTGGAAACTTGCGGCCGCTCCGTTCGCAGGTTCGAATCCTGCCTCGGGCATGGATGTGTGTGATGTCCTTAGGTTAGTTAGGTTTAAGCAGTTCTGAGTCCTATGGGACTGATGACTTCAGATGTTAAGTCCCATAGTGCTCAGAGCCATTTTTTTCCAGCTTCTTCGCACTCACAAAATGTTTACGCACTACATTTGCTGCTTCTTATGGAATACAAACATGGCTACCTTCCCCTAAAACTGTGTTATTTTGTGGATAGCCTCCCTTTACTTTTTTTTAAATTTTAAACAACATCAGTAACTTAGGTCTTGTTTGTTTGTATAGTCCACCATATACTGATCCTCGTTGGAAATCAGTGAAGGCTTCCATTTGGCGCACTTGGTTAACTCCATTACCTCAGCTCTAAAACACCGAACACCACTAGCCAGTCAGAGGTAAACTGCGGTACTGAACTCTGGGACAAAGCCACCCACAATATGAACTGGTGTGGGCGCAGGGAACTTTGTGCAGAAAATGGGCTGTGGCCTGCCCCAGAAGGCGTCGCAGGTAGCAATGGACAGGCTGGTGTATCCTAATTGCTGAACACTCTCTCCACTACCTATAATGTCCTGGGCTCCGTGCAAATGTCAACACATTCAGTCTCCGTACAAGTGTCATTCTGTGCAACTGTCATAAACTCCTACTTGCCTTGTTTGCTGTTTAAGAAAAGTTCATTCAGCCTTCTTACAGTCCTTCTCGCCTCTGACAAGTTGACACGCAGTTTTAATAAGCTCGGAAATGTAGACTATGATCCTTTACTGTTGGCAATTATGTCTTTCTTGGGGCCATTGTAATCGGCCTTGTGGTAACGAACGTACAGTAGATGACCAGTCTTGCTATAAATTTAAGGACTTTTTGAGATTATTTATTCTGATCATTTAACTGTTCTTTAAAATGCGTTTTTATTGGAGCTGTGACTATCGAACTTCATTGTGAATTTTATGTACAGTAGATACCAAGTATAGGTATAAGTTTAAAGGATTTGATATTAATTATTCTGGTCATTAAACTGCCGGTTAAAATTGAATCTTCTTGTGGCCGTTGTGCTCTGGTCTAAGTCATGACATCAGGTTTTACAGAATAGAGAAATTTACTGAGTATTTCTGAATTCGTATTGTCTTCAAATGCGTTATTGTTTAAATGCATGTAAATAAAAGTCCTCACCTTCCGCTACGTTCCCTTGGATATTCCTAAGAATACATGTATCACCACCTCAAAAGCGAAGTATTTACAGTATTATTGTTCAGTAAGGACCGGTGTATCTAACAGTCAGAGACTGGATATGACCTTTTACCATCATTTGAACTGCAGACTCGGCGTTTAACTGCCCAACAATCCCTCGTTTATAGTGGCTGGCTATAACGGTGGCAACGGATGTACAGCGTCGGCTGGAAGTGTAGACTGGAACTGTAGAACTGCAGCTATGGGACTAACAGAGCAGGAACTAGAACTTAGTTATAAATCATGGCTTCAAAAATCATGAAAGTTTAGTAATACCATCTTCTCTGAATACGAAGACGCATATCAGGGCAGTTTATAAAACCGATAAAATTCCTACCGAATCGTAAAATAGTGTTGGGGTCTGATTTATCGATTTTTTCCTTGTTTTACATGTAAGTTTAACACATCAAATATGAACCATACTGAATGTGGTTGTTCCATCAGTTTTACACTGTGAAAATGGCTGTACAGTTACTAGGTGCAGAATGCTGTTTTCTTAAGGTCCCGGTGGACATACTGTAGGTCACAGTTATACAAAACACAGCAAGTACTCTGTAAGTTGTGTAACAGTTTTGGGAGCTATTCCTACGCCTCTGATTAAGCACAAGTTAGTAATCTTATGGTTCCAGTGGGTGTGTTGTAGAATACTGCCAAAGAGACCATAGCAAATGTCCTGTCGTTCATGACACATAGGTGTATCTGCTATGGAGTGCATTGTAAAGAAGGAGACTATTCTAGAAATTTTTGTGCACAGTGACGGTAAGTTACAGTTTTGCTCTAATGTGTCGACGTATGAGGCAATGTGTTACAGTTTTTCTGTAAAATGGCGATGTATGGGGCGACGTATCGTGTATTTTTCACTATGTCATCGCTTGAGTTAACATTATCAGCAAAAGATGACAAATGTTTTGTTTGCCAAGTTAAAGATGGAGTCACAGAAATGTCTGGGTGACTGTAATAGGGTATGGGTACTTGAAAACATAACAGAACCCATTTTTTACCTGTACAGATATGCATTACTAGTGTTCAACACGCTATTTCATTGAATTGTTATGTAGTCTCCACTGTATGGCAGCATAAATCTCTCCACAACAAGCGCACTTTAACCTGTAACTTAAATGAATAGTAATTTCATTTGTGTTTTGTGAGTCTGCAAAATGAGTAAATGAATGTAGGATGTGAACTACACCATTTCTCACATCTGGTACGCTTGCAAACAGCATGTACAGAAACCGAGTCACTCATTACAAATTTATACGAGGAATCGCTTAGAAATGCAATGGTGGCACAAACTCTAGACCGCTGTATGATGATCAGCAGCAGCACTGAAGTTTGATGTAACGTCTGCATCGCGATCGTAAGCGACTTAGTGCTATCTTGCACTGAGATGGGTATAAACTGCCAATGATCTTGCTGAATGAATTACATCGCTATCTATCGGAATTAATTTAGAAATCCTGTGGACACATCCAGTGTCCTCTGTACAGCGCAGAACGTGAAAGTTATTCAACAAATATTAGCTGCAAATGTTCTGTTAGGTGGTTTCTCTCACGTATCCTTTGCAGAGTCTAAAACCAACTGCATAACTACGTCTGATTCTTCAATGTAGAGGTTCAACGGCAGGGGAGCACAACCGCTTTCTCGTCTCATCCCCTTTTCAATGTGAGCCCTTCTCCCTTGGATTTACATTCTTTCCATTCGCTATAGATTTTTGTCCATGTTGTTCAGTATCCATCCCTCCCTGTAGCATACGCTCATTTTTCTTAGATTTTGAAACATATGTTTGCTACCCCGTGTAAAATCTTAAAATAACCGTTAAGCGAACAGATTTCGAAGAAAATTCGGTTATTTCGTGGATATAACTCTCACTTTTCAGAACTGCTACTGCTTATTTCCTCCTGCTCTGCGTTCTCTGTTGCTCAACAAGAAACACGTTTCACTGATGGGCATGCTCAAATTTCTTCAGGTTACTGTACACTCTCTCAGAAGAATGGAAAATGTCAATTTGCGAATCTGAATGTCGTAAACATTTGATGACACTTACCTCCGGAGACCTACAAAAGATTGTCCAACCCAAGGTACGCAGAATCGCCGCTGTATTGGTTGCTAAAGGTAGACCAACTTGCTGTTAAGCTTGTGGTTATAACGCGTGACTCACCTGTGTTGATGCTCTCCAAGTGTGCACTTTGGTCTTGACAGCATGTTAATCAGCCACACATTAAGGACCCCTCAAGTGAAGTTGATTGACCGGGACAGCTGGACTGGATTATTTTCCAGAAAGTGATGCAATGTTAAGGAGCAGACCAACATTTCTAAGAGCCAAAAGCTATCGCTTATCTCAAGTGTACAGCTGTGCACCTTCAATGTGACAGCATAGCGACCTTCTGTGATCAAGCTAGCAGGCAGAAGACTGTGCTCACGCTGCGTACAGACTTCCAGCACTCGAGCCACACGCTGCTGCACGTGTGGTTGGGTGGATTGGTTGGTTGGTTTGTAGACTCTGGTTAAGGAATGCATTAGGAGGGTCATCTGTTGCATACATGACTGGAATGCAAATGATACACGTCAACACAGACATGAACACCATAAACAGCAGTAGATTAACTGGCATCAAGTCACAAAAATATGTATGCAGCTGTAAATAATAGTAACAATCACGATTTAATTGACATAGCATTATTATTGGTACACAACATCAACAACAGCACCGTCTATGAGCCGAGTGGTTTCATTCTAGCTATGTGGTTCCTTTGTTTTAAGGTCAATAGAACACGATATTTAAAATACAAATATCTCACATAGAATGTCGTAAATATTAGCGTGTGCCATGTCGTTTTGTTCTCCTTTGCTGAGACATTGCATGCTGTTGAAAAAAAGTATACTGAGACAACTACAGCTACTCGGCAGTTAAAAATAAAGTGTATTAATCAGTCTGCACTTGTCTCGTGCTCGAATGTCGACGTGATACAATGTATCTAATGTTTTTATATACTGACGTAGCACTGCCTGTCAGAATGGCGGAAGGTCGAAACGCGTAAGGTTGATAAAGACGTAAGTAAAGTTATTGAAAGTAAAAGAACAGCTGTTCCCTCGGCCGCCTGAGCGCCGTGCTGGCTGATGAGGTCTCTGGTTGTGGCGTACTCATTTTATATACGAGAGGAAGGAAGCTGGTGCAGACTGTTCAATATTACCAATGTGTTATATTATGAAAGTAAAATATGCAAAGCTTCATTAGGCTTAAAGCCCACGAACTAAGTACAGAGTGAGGATAAAAGAAAACTCGTCATGAGGTAAGCCCACTGGCTTCTGTCTCGGGTTCTCTGGCGAACGTTTGTTTGACAATTTTTACATTTCACCAACACGAGTGATTGGAACTGTGATAGATTCACCTTCCAGTGATGCTATACGCTGCGGCAGTCGGATGGAAGGATGTGGGTTCGGCCGATACCTCGGGAACTTTACCTGCCGTCATGTGTAAATCCAGCAGCGACGTATGGGTATGTGGCGTTGCGATACGGAGACGTTTTTCGTGGATATGGTGCGATCCCCCTGTTCCGCTTAAGGAACCGCTACTTGAGAAAAGATAAAAATCCATTTTACAGCGTTTTGTACTGAGTACAGTAGAGGAATATTTCGGAGATGACGACTTTATCAATACGACAGTACAACCTGTCATACGGTGACGCCTGTGAGGTAATGGTTTGCGCACAGAAACATTCCAGAAATGGACTGGCCTGCCCAGTGTTCCGACGTGGACCTAATGCAGCTCTTTGAGGATGTGTTAGGACGTTGACTTTTCCCCAGACCTTAGCACATCACTACCTCCTCGGGTTTCAGCTCTTGAGGAAGTATTTCACAGACATTCTGACACCTTATTAAAAGTGTCCCCAGCGGAGTTCAAGCCATTATAAAGGGGAAGGGTGGAAACACTCCATATAAATGTCCAGTATAGTCAGGCCCCTAGAAGAACATCCCTGACAGTTCACGCACGTGGCCTGTATTGTCTTCTGGGTCCACACTAGCGTTAACACCAATTGTTGAATTCATAAGCGTTATCATGGTGATGCTGCCGCGTCGCCACCCTTACAACTCATGCTAGCGCGTTGTGGCGCTTAGTGGCTGCAGAGTCTTTGTCCTGTGCTCGTCGCTTATCGCGGATCCTGGGTTAACCGATTCTGTTAGTGTTAACGAAACGCCGGCCACGGTGGTCTCGCGGTTAAGGCGCTCAGTCCGGAACCGCGCGACTGCTACGGTCGCAGGTTCGAATACTGCCTCGGGCATGGATGTCCTTAGGTTAGTTAGGTTTAAGTAGTTCTAAGTTCTAGGGGACTGATGACCACAGATGTTAAGTCCCATAGTGCTCAGAGCCATTTGAACCATTTTTTTTAACGAAACAGTGTAACGTATCATATTGTTAACTGCAAACGTAAGTGATACGATCTCTTCCTCAAGCTGCAAGAAAGTAGGCAGGGGCACTACGTTAAAGAGACAGTATCGTGAGCTCGTATGTATTGTACGACGCTATTTTGAGGAAGATAGGCGTGAGGGGAGGGGGGGCGGGAGGGGGGGGGGGAGCAACTTACGTCGTTGTAGAAAGTCATCGAACGAATTGCAGCAGTTACAAATTTGGAACATTCTCTGTGGAAAAGATACAGAGGGAGATGAGTGCTGAAGAACTGCAGGAACCAACTGCTGTCGTTTCGATTGCAAGAGAAAACAAAGTGCGTGCTGCCAAAACAAAGGTACTCGATAATTTTCAAAAGGATGCTATTCAGCTTCATATTTGACTATTACCAGCAGAAATTGTCTTCTACACGGGAAAACCTGCTTCTGTTGCTGCGGGACAGTGAGTTGCTTTTCGGAGGAGAAACCAGACTTTCAGTGGTACAAAATGCGATACAGTTTTTTTGGAAAACTGTTTTCTGGGGGACGTGTTCTGCTTGAACTGGGGGTATCGTAGCCGGGAGGGATCATTCTTTGAGGGAAGTATCAAAGTGTAAACCTCACGAAATCGTTTGGTTGGACGAAACTTGGGTAAATGTTGGTCATACTAGACCGGCTGCCTGGGCAGATGGCACTACTTCGGCAGGAAAAGGCAATCGGCTCATTCTTTTACGCCCTGGAGCAATGGGCGAGTTTGTTCCAGATGCTTTCAGATGCTCTTTCGTTTTTTTCCGTCAAATAAATCTGAGGAAATGGTAGTAACGAAATTTAAACCGTATTTCGTACTCTCTTTGCTTCCAAATATAGGAAAGAAGTCCACTATAAATTTCGATGCTGCTCCATATTACTCCATTCAGTTGAACAAAGCCCCGACAAGTAGCAACGAGAAGGATGACATCGCGGACTGGCTAGAGAAGAACGGCAGAGATTCCTTTTACAGGGAAGTGCAAGGAAAGAGGCAGAACTGCTCGAAACCGTGAAAGAGCAAAGTCACATAGTATTGTTCACGACACTGAGCAAAATGAAAAAGAAAATGTTAATAGAATGTAGCGCCTTCTAATACACCATTGCCATTCCAATGTAATAGAATTATTGCTACACACAGAAATAAAAGTTTGAAACTGAAATGCATTCAATTCCTAGCGTGTGAGTCGTAAGGCTGTATTACTCCCACTAAATGGGAAACTTTTGTCAAACAGGTGTGGAACATCTTGGAAGAGGCATGACAACGAAAACGTCCGCTGGAACAATGGATGGAAGACTTGACAATGTGTTTAGGGGGTGGCAGCAGCAGCAGCAATGAAGATAGTGTCAGTGACATAGGAGATGAGGCTGCGGAACCAACACTTTTCCACGGGCGTCTGAAACATTTTTTCCAGGGGGAGGGGCAACGCTCTAAATGTGTTCTTTTTCATATAAATAAGTTGGTAAATTTCGAGACATGTCATGCCGCAAGAGGTATATTTTATAGGTTAGACAAAAAACTTTTTATATGGCAGAGAATTAATGGTAATCCACTCAGTATATGAATATAATTCCTGCACTGAAGATTGGAATGGTCGGCGTCAAATGCGCTCTCTCGTACCGCTGTTCCCTCTTACCTAAGATACCGATAAGAGACGGATGTACGCATTAAAACATATACTGAAATACCGAAACGTCGTAATCTTTACTATATCGCGACGTATATTTACAAAACTACGAAGAGAGTACGTTTCGATGACCCGAGGTTATCAACGTTTGTTCACGTTTCAGTTGTACGGCGCTGCAACGGCTCCAGAATTTTCTGGTGGGATTGTCGTAGTAGGCCGACCGACAAGGAGTAACAACCAATAACCACGCGGTGGCACTGGCAACAAATGTACCTGTAGCTGCGGCAGGCCCGGCCATAAAAGGTGTCAGGAAACTTGTGGCCAGATGGTGTAAGTTCAAGTGGTTCAGATGGCTCTGAACACTATGGGACTTCTGAGGTCATCAGTCCCCTAGAACTTAGAACTACTTAAACCTAACTAACCTAAGGACAGCACACATATCCATGCCCGAGGCAGGATTCTAACCTGCGACCGTAGAGGTCGCGCGGTTCCAGACTGTAGCGCCAAGAACCGATCGGCCACTCTGGCCGGCGATGGTGTAAGTGTATTAATTTAGTAAGCATTCCATATTGGAGAAGTGTGCCATGCTTTTCTATTTAAAATGAAATATTCCTTTTTTTTTTTTTTTTTTGGTCATCAGTCTACTGACTGGTTTGATGCGGACGGCCACGAATTCCTTTCCTGTGCTAACCTCTTCATCTCAGAGTAGCACTTGCAACCTACGTTCTCAATTATTTGCTTGACGTATTCCAATCTCTGTCTTCCTCTACAATTTTTGCCCTCTACAGCTCCCTCTAGTACCATGGAAGTCATTCCCTCACGTCTTAGCAGATGTCCTATCATCCTGTCCCTTCTCCTTATCAGTGTTTTCCACATATTCCTTTCCTCTCCGATTCTGCGTAGAACCTCCTCATTCCTTACCTTATTAGTCCACCTAATTTTCAACATTCGTCTATAGCACCACATCTCAAATGCTTCGATTCTTTTCTGTTCCGGTTTTCCCACAGTCCATGTTTCACTACCATACAATGCTGTACTCCAGACGTACATCCTCAGAAATTTCTTCCTCAAATTAAGGTCGGTATTTGATATTAGTAGACTTCTCTTGGCCAGAAATGCCTTTTTTGCCATAGCGAGTCTGCTTTTGATGTCCTCCTTGCTCCGTCCGTCATTGGTTATTTTAGTGCCTAGGTAGCAGAATTCCTTAACTTCATTGACTTTGTGACCATCAATCCTGCTGTTAAGTTTCTCGCTGTTCTCATTTCTACCACTTCTCATTACCTTCGTCTTTCTCCGATTTACTCTCAAACCATACTGTGTACTCATTAGACTGTTCATTCCGTTCAGCAGATCATTTAATTCTTCTTCACTTTCACTCAGGATAGCAATGTCATCAGCGAATCGTAACATTGATATCCTTTCACCTTGTATTTTAATTCCACTCCTGAACCTTTCTTTTATTTCCATCATTGCTTCCTCGATGTACAGATTGAAGAGTAGGGGCGAAAGGCTACAGCCTTGTCTTACACCCTTTTTAATACGAGCACTTCGTTCTTGATCGTCCACTCTTATTATTCACTCTTGGTTATTGTACATATTGTATATGATCGTCTCTCCCTATAGCTTACCCCTACTTTTTTTCAGAATCTCGAACAGCTTGCACCATTTTATATTGTCGAACGCTTTTTCTAGGTCGACAAATCCTATGAAAGTGTCTTGATTTTTCTTTAGCCTTGCTTCCATTATTAGCCGTAACGTCAGAATTGCCTCTCTCGTCCCTTTATTTTTCCTAAAGCCAAACTGATGGTCACCTAGCGCGTTCTCAATTATCTTTTCCATTCTTCTGTATATTATTCTTGCAAGCAGCTTCGATGCATGAGCTGTTAAGCTGATTGTGCGATAATTCTCGCACTTGTCAGCTCTTGCCGTCTTCGGAATTGTGTGGATGATGCTTTTCCGAAAGTCAGATGGTATGTCGCCAGACAAATATATTCTACACACCAACGTGAATAGTCGTTTTGTTGCCACTTCCCCTAATGATTTTAGAAATTCTGATGGAATGTTACCTATCCCTTCTGCCTTATTTGACCGTAAGTCCTCCAAAGCTCTTTTAAATTCCGATTCTAATACTGGATCCCCTATCTCTTCTAAATCGACTCGTTTCTTCTTCTATCACATCAGACAAATCTTAACCCCTCGTAGAGGCTTTCAATGTATTCTTTCCACCTATCTGCTCTCTCCTCTGCATTTAACAGTGGAATTCCCGTTGCACTCTTAATGTTACCACCGTTGCTTTTAATGTCACCAAAGGTTGTTTTGACTTTCCTGTATGCTGAGTCTGTCCTTCCGACAATCATATCTTTTTCGATGTCTTCACATTTTTCCTGCAGCCATTTCGTCTTAGCTTCCCTGCATTTCCTATTTATTTCATTCCTCAGCGACTTGTATTTCTGTATTCCTGATTTTCCCGGAACATGTTTGTACTTCCTCCTTTCATCAATCAACTGAAGTATTTCTTCTGTTACCCATGGTTTCTTCGCAGCTACCTTCTTTGTACCTATGTTTTCCTTCCCAACTTCTGTGATGGCCCTTTTTAGAGATGTCCATTCCTCTTCAACTGTACTGCCTACTGCGCTATTCCTTATTGCTGTATCTATAGCGTTAGAGAACTTCAAACGTATCTCGTCATTCCTTAGTACTTCCGTATCCCACTTCTTTGCGTATTGATTCTTCCTGACTAATGTCTTGAACTTCAGCCTACTCTTCATCACTATTATATAGTGATCTGAGTCTATATCTGCTCCTGGGTACGACATAAAATCCAGTATCTGATTTCGGAATCTCTGTCTGACCATGATGTAATCTAATTGAAATCTTCCCGTATCTCCCGGCCTTTTCCAAGTATACCTCCTCCTCTTGTGATTCGTGAACAGGGTATTCGCTATTACTAGCTGAAACTTGTTACAGAACTCAATTAGTCTTTCTCCTCTTTCATTCCTTGTCCCAAGCCCATATTATCCTGTAACCTTTTCTTCTACTCCTTCCCCTACAACTGCATTCCAGTCGCCCATGACTATTAGATTTTCGTCCCCCTTCACATACTGCATTACCCTTTCAATATCCTCATGCACTTTCTCTATCTGTTAATCTTCAGCTTGCGACGTTGGCATGTATGCCTGAACTATCGTTGTCGGTGTTGGTCTGCTGTCGATTCTGTGTAGAACAACCCGGTCACTGAACTGTTCACAGTAACACACCCTCTGCCCTACCTTCCTATTCATAACGAATCCTACACCTGTTATACCATTTTCTGCTGCTGTTGATATTACCCGATACTCATCTGACCACAAACCCTTGTCTTCCTTCCACTTAACTTCACTGACCCCTACTATATCTAGATTGAGCCTTTGCATTTCCCTTTTCAGATTTTCTAGTTTCCCTACCACGTTCAAGCTTCTGACATTCCACGCCCCGACTCGTAGAACGTTATCCTTTCGTAGATTATTCAATCTTTTTCCAATGGTAACCTCCCCCTTGGCAGTCACCTCCCGGAGATCCGAATGGGGGACTATTCCGGAATCTTTTGCCAATGGAGCGATCATCATGACACTTCTTCAATTACAGGCCACATGTCCTGTGGATACACGTTACGTGTCTTTAATGCAGTGGTTTCCATTGCCTTCTGCATCCTCATGTCGTTGATGATTGCTGATTCTTCCGCCTTTAGGGGCAATTTCCCACCCCTAGGACAAGAGGGTGCCCTGAACCTCTATCCGCTCCTCCGCCCTCTTTGAAAAGGCCGTTGGCAGAATGAGGCTGACTTCTTATGCCGGAAGTAAAGCAGAATCACTACCTGTAAAACTATTTTTGTGTTTCAACGGAAAGAAAGACACGTTACGATCAATGTAGCTGTATGAAATTAGAATACATTGTGATCCTTAACTTCACTGATATTCATTTAATGTAATAATGTTGGTTTTGTGGCCATTGTTATGTTTAATTAGCACAAAGTCAAACCAGTAAAAAAAGTAGAAAAATGCATGCAGTGATATACACAAAAAACCGTTTAGAAGATATTGTATCAGCAGAAGACTTGCTTACGGCCAATGTTTTATTGCTTTCTTCCATTGATGGGGCATGGGGTTAGATGAATTATTGTACTGGCAAACGGTTTTTAATTTTGGGATGACTTCTTTTTCGCCGTCGATGACGATTAGTTTAATGTTGTCAACAAATGGACATCCGTTGATCTCCAGGTCCGGGTTGTTTCGAATCCGCAGCTCACTCAGATTCGGTAGTTTGCCAAACGAGTGTTCCCACAGGTCAGTGAGGCTGCAGCTAGAGACGTCAAGAGCGTCCAGCGAACTGGAGACGAGGAACGGCTCCCTGGAAGGCAGCGTCAGCGGGTTTCCAGACAGGTTCAGAGAGAGAAGCTTTGGCAGCTCACTCAAGTCGGAAGAAAGGGCACTCAACATATTGTTGGACAGGTCGAGATGCTGAAGTTCTTTCATCCGCTGGAAACTGTCAGGCAGTATCTACGAAAGAAAATGAAAAATAAAATTAGTTAAATTGAACAAGCAAAATAAAAGTGCAAGACACTAAAAGAACATTAAGGGAAAAAATTTAGATGTAATGTTTATAGGGGGGTTTGAAACTGACTGTCAGGGTTTTAATATCCTTAGCATCTTTCATACAAGTGTTGAATGTGAGCACCATTCGTCGCACAGCATTACGTCGAGTCGACAGGAGAGTTTTTCCGAAATCTTGGTCATCCTGTCTAGAGCACTGTTGCAACAACTGCTTCATTACTGTTTCTTAAGTTCGTCAAATGAGCTGGTAGCGGACGCACACGAATATGATCATTTATGAACCCCCAAAGGTAAAATGCACATGACGTCTGATCGGTCGAACGTGGAGGTGACATCTTGCTGCCAAACAAAGTTCTATGGTCAGTTTCTTCCAGCTGAGGAACATCGGAAACACCAGTTACAGTTGCTCCACCGAAAAAGAACGGCCCATAAACTTTCCGCCGGGATGTGGCACAAAAAACGTTCAGTTTAGGGGAATCTTGTTGCACCCGTACTATCTCGTGTTTTTCTAAAATGTTTATTACTTTTTCCACACAATACGTTTGTTTCATAATCTGCTTGTTAAACAGAAGTTGCAACGCGCACAGCCGCTCGGCTACCCTCGCGGTGTGAGGCGCCTTGCCACGGTTCGCGCGGCTCCCTGCGTCTGAGGTTCGAATCCTCCCACGGGTGTGCATGTGTGTTGTCCGTAGCGTAAGTTAGAAGTTGTATTACGTAGTCTGTAAGCCTAGGGACCAATGATCTCAGCAGTTTGGTCCCATAGGAATTTACCACAAATTTCCAAAATTTTACAACGCGCACATTATGTAGCCTTTGAGGTTTCTGATTCTGACACACTTAACTTACATTCAAGCTTTTGGACTAATCTCAGATATTTTTCTGTTTTTGGGAAATGCATCATTGACACAATGTGTTCCACTGCCAGTGTTTCATCCTGTCCCGCAAAACACATTCTCCTTCTAGTCAATATTCATACATTCTAATTAGGGTCACTCGAAGTCCTCAAATCGTATACGTTAAAAGCAGAAAGCTCGAGAATATTATGGAAAAGTATCAAGGGCTACCTATAGTTTTTTTTTTCCTGCTAGATGACCAAATGTGTCTACAGCCCCTTTCGTTGAATTATAATCCAGGATCATTTTTGGCTTATTATCAGGCCGGTCAGTGATTTAACTATCACGACTGAGGGTGACCATTGGTACAACATTCTTATTTCTCGTAGGAATGTAACTGACCGCTGTACTGTCACTCGTGAACTAAAACGAAGAGCTATATATCTCCTTGTTTGTCAAATTTTGTGGAAGCTTAGACATATTTCTGCTTGTAGTTTCCAGCATCGTTAATACTCTTTTAAGAAGCAGCTGCCCCAATTTTATGATGTAAAAAAGTTATCACATGTTATATTTTGACCTAGCAAACTCAGAAGTGAGATAAGCAATCTCCCTCATTCTCATATCTTTTAGTGGTGTTACTCCTCACTTGTTTCCTTATTAGTTTGGGCTTTCAGTATATATAAAGATTTACTGTATTTAGTTAGTTAGTTAGTATTTTGATCCCATACTTGGTCGGTTTACTTAGGACATCAACCTCTAAATTCTCCTAACTCTCCGTCGACGGCAACGTTTTATCGAGGATTACAGAATTTAGGTAGGACTTCTACCGACTTCTCCCAAATCCTACGAATTATAAAAATTTATAAGTATGTCTTCCTGCTTTTGTGGTGGATATCTTAGCAAATTGCAGGACAAACGATAGCCAACAGAAATTTCATGCAACGCGGTTGCTCGAAATGTGTTCCGATCAGTATCCTTATGCCAGAAACTGATTTTAAATCGATATACACCCACAAGGAATAAGAGGCCTAAGTACAAATGAAATATAGGATCATCACGTTTGTCCATTCTTGAGAATAAACTCGTCACCCCTCAAAATTTGGCATTTCTATTATTTCATTTTGAAGTGCTGTACACAATACTAGTCCAAATGTAGATCTTACGTCGCTTATTCTGCTGGAAGCGTACTTTCATCTATTGAGGAATTTATTAATCCCTTAGACACATATTCAGTCAGTGAATTTCCATGGTGTCACAACTGAAATTGAACAGACACAATAAAGATGCGAGAAACAATAAAGGTGCGAATAATTGAAAAATGTGAATCAATTTCATGGAAGAATCAAGAAAAGAGCCCATAGATGCAAACACAGAGGCTTTGATGATTGTTCAAAGTTCGTTGGAACGACAAAAATGGCTATTACCATAAAGTAAAAGAAAAAACTAAAAAATATTTGACATTGGAGTAATGATATTGATATTGGGTCATTATGACCAGAATGTGAAATATATCACTATTACGGTTTATGGCCAAGCCACTTAAATAATTTTAAACCTACTTCTCATGCAAACATTCATTTTCAAGTTATCTTGTTATCTAAATCCTGAGAAAAGAAATTTAAAGCCTTTTCTGGTCTTACGTTCATAGATCCGAACACAACAGCGGGGTTAAGAAGACTTAAAGTTTATTTTTCATAAACCTATACTTGCAGGTAGTCTATTTTAGTTACTTCTAAGGCGTTGCTTGCGGATTTCTATTACACGCACAAACTGAAAAATTCCAGATAAAAAATATTACAGTGTTCTCCATAGACGTAGAAAGACTAACATACCGTATAACTTCCTCAAATATTTATGATGTTAATCCTTTCCCTAGCGTCGTGTCACAGAGGCCCGTCTGCGATGTTTAATATCTTTTGTATTAGTAACTACAGATTTTATTTTAATGAAATTTTGTGATTTTTTCCCTATTTTGTCAAGTTAGTCATAATTTTGGAAAAACAACTATAAAAATTTACCTATGGAATTATATTAAATTGTTGGTGCGGGTCAGTGCGATTAGAAGCAATTTTTCAACGAGATATCTGGCCGCGCAGCATCTGCTACGGCATGTGCCATTGTCGACTCGCGCTGTTATTCTTTCACTGTTCAACTGTCCTCCTTATGATAAGAACTTGTTTATTCTTGTATATTATTTCATAACAGTTGTCTGTAATACAAACTGAAAATATTACGCAGATGAATAATTTAGTGCAAATTCTGTTGAGTGTGACTTATTGCTTTGTCGTAATGGAAATAAAATATGGGCTACAGCTCCTCAAGTTGGAATTTCTAGTAGGCGGAGCCAAAAGGATGCACAGAAAGAAGGCCAGATACCTCCAAGTTATTTGATTAGTAGCCGTGATAATGACAAATCTGGTTTTATGTTGTTCTCTCGTGTACCCCTGATGGACAAAATGTGTATGTGAACCAATAAGAAAGGTCGAACAGTTTATGAGGACTGGGTTGACATAGATACGCATGAAATGAAAAAGTATCTTGCTGCTCTGATCCTGACTGGAGGTTACAAATCAAAAAATGAAGAGATCAGTCAGCTCTGGAGTGTTGAGAATGGCTGACCACTGTTCAATGAAATTATTTCTCGCAAGCGCTTCCGTGCTATTCTGAGGGTGATATGCTTTGGTGATGCAGCAGCCCGACGTGAATATAAGTCAGGTGACACATTGGAACCATTTAGAGAAGTTTTTGAGATGTAGGAAATTACACTTAAGGATACGTACATTCCAAGATGGTGCATGACCACGGATGAACAGTTGGTCACATATCGAGGACGTTGTGTATTTCGACAATACATACCTCAAAATCTGGTGGATACGAATTAGAGTTCTGGGCAATTTGTGACCTTGTAACAAGCTATTGCTGGAAGATTCAAATGGTTCAAATGGCTCTGAGCACTATGGGACTCAACTGCTGTGGTCATTAGTCCCCTAGAACTTAGAACTACTTAAACCTAACTAACCTAAGGACATCACACACATCCATGCCCCAGGCAGGATTCGAACCTGCGACTGTAGCAGTCGCACGGTTCCGGACTGCGCGCCTAGAACCGCGAGACCACCGCGGCCGGCGCTGGAAGATGAAAGTGTATTTGGGGAAGGAGGAACGAACCAAAGCCGTGCGATTTGCAGAAAATTTTGTGAAAACCCTGGTTATTGAACTTTAAGAATCTGGACGTAATATCCCTGTGATAATTTTTTTACATCTCACGATTTAGCTCTTTATTTGCTGTCACAGGGTCTGACAGTAGTTGGTACTATGCGAAAAAAACAAAAGTGAACTGCCTGCTGATATTTTTACACCTAAAAGATATAAAGTGTACTGTTATATCATTTGGTTTTCAACCAGCTATGATGATAGATTCTGTTGTTCCTAAGAAAAACAAAGTTGTTACCGATCATAGCACTCTTCATGTCCAGCCAACGGTACCGTCATCACAAGAAAAGAAGCTCGTAGTTATAATGACATACAGTGCCACAAAGGACGGCGTTGACAACATGGACCAGAAGACGCGATGTTACAGTGGAAAGAGAAAAACAAGGCGCTGGCCATTGGTGGCTTTCTCCAAAGTGATCGATGTAAGTGTAATGAATTCATACATAATTTAGATCATGCTTGGTTGTAATAAAAAGTGTGACGTCAGACTTTCATCATCAGTTTGGGAAAGCAACTAGCAGGGTAAAGAAGTCAATGACTTCATTAGTAGCAACGGATCCAGGAAGGGCAGTGAAACCACAATCTAAGAAAAGGAGAAAAAGTGCTTATTGTGTAGAGAAGAAAGATAGAAAAAGTCAAACAGCATATTAAAAGTGCACAAAATTTGCATGCTTGGAACATTCTGCTATTGTCTGTAGACAATAAAAATAAAAGCCACCAGCAAAATATAAAACTGTGTGTTTTTAATGCAAATTTTAAATAAATACAACTATTTTAGAAGTATATATAATTCGAAAGTCTTTCACATCAAAAAGAGTCAAAATAGTTTCAGTTTATGTCAATTTAAACAACACGGGACTGAGAGGCCCGTGTTGCAGACAACGTGATACGGATTTTCTGGTAAGCACAGGGTTAATAAAAGTGGTGTGTACAGGTGATCTGTCACTTCGACTTACCCCTATAATAGTATTTATAACGTCCCATGTGTCAATAAAAAGAAAGTGGGTTTAATGAAAGATGCATTACCAGGGGAGATTATTACAGAGATCAGAGGAATGAGAGCAAAACTCTTCGAATCTGCAAAACTCTTCGAATCTGAGACACAATGTGTAAACAGAAAGTATAATGTACAGTTTACTTTTTTGATGTCCTCCTTGTTCCATTCGTCATTGGTTACTTTGCTGCCTAGGTAGTAGAATTCCAGAACTTCATCAGCTTCGTAGACGTAAGTCCTGATGATATGTTCCTAACTGTTCTCATTTCTGATACTTATCATTACTTTCGCCTTTCTTCTGTTTACTCTCTTTCTCTGTTCTGTACTCATCACACTGTTCATTCCATTCAGCAGATCCCGTAATTCTTCTTGACTTTCACTCAGGATAGTAATGTCATCAGCGAGTCATATCATTGATTTCCTTCCACCTTCAATTTTAAACCCATTTCTCAACGTTTCTTTTATTTGATTCTTTGATGTACAGATTGAACACTAGGGGCGAAGGATTAAATCCCTGTCTTACACCCTTCTTAATCCCAGCACTTCGTTCTAGGTTGTCCACTATTATTATTCCCTCTTGGCTCTTGTACATATTGCATATTACCCGTCCCTCCCTATAGTTTACTCTTATTTTTTTCAAATTTCCAACATCTTGCACCATGTTACATTGTCGAACACATTGTCCAGATCACAAACCCTATGAACGTGTCTTGATTCTCTCTGGTCTTGCTTCCATTACCAACCGCAACGTCAGAACCGCTTCTCCGGTGCCTTTGCCTTTCATAAAGCCAAACTGATCGTCATCTGACAGATCCTCAGTTTTCTTTTCCGTTGTTCTGTATATTATTCTCTTCAGCAACATAGAAGCACGAGCTGTTAAGCTGATTGTGCGATAATTCTCGGACTTGTCAGCTCTCGTAGTCTTCGTAATTGTGTGGATGATATTTTTCCGAAAGTCAGATAGTATGTCGCCAGACTCATAAATTCTACACAGCAACGTGAATAGTCGTTTTGTTGCCACTTACCCCAATGATTTTAGAAATTCTATCTCTTTTGCTTTATTTGATCTTAAGTCCTGCAAAGCTCTCTTAAATTATGATTCTAATACTGGCTTCCCTATCTCTTCTAAGTCGACTCCTGTTTCTTCTTCTTCTAACACATCAGACAAATCTTCCCCCTGATAGAGGCCTTCAGTGTACACTTTCACCTATCCTCTATCTCCTCTTAATTTAACAATGGAATTCCCGTTGCACTCTTCATGTTACCACCCTTGCTTTCAATTTCACAGAAGGTTGTTTTAACTTTCACGTATGCTGAGTCAGTCCTTCCGGAAAGCATTTCTTTTTCGATTTCCTCACATTTTTCGTGCTACCATTTCGTCTTAGCTTCCCTGCTCTTCCTACTGATTTCATTCGTCATGGACTTGTATTTCTGAATTCCTGTATTTCCCCGAACATTTTTGTACTTCCTTCTTTCATCGATCAACTCAAGTGTTTCCTGTGTTACCACTTGTTTCTTCGCATTTACCAGTCTTTCCAGCTTCTGTGATTCAGCATTCTCATATACTTTCGCTTTGTTTTCATCTACAGCTTGCGACGTCGGCATGTATACCTGAACTATCGTTGTCGGTGCTGGTTTACTGTCGATTGTGATAAGAACAATCCTATCACTGAACTCTTCACAGTAACGTACTCTCTGCCCTACCTTTCTATTCATACCGAATCCTACTCCCGTTATACCATTTTTTGCTGCTGTTGATGTTACCCTATACTCATCTGACCACAAATCCTTGTCTTCCTTCCGTTTCAGTAAAATGACCACTACTGTGGGTAGACTGAGCCTTTGCATTTCGATTTTTCAAATTTTCTAGCTTCCCTATCACGTTCAAGCTTCTGACATTTCATGCCCTGACTCGTAGAACGTTATCCTTTCGTTGGTTAGTCAGTCTTTTTCTCATTGTCGCCTTCCCCTTGGCAGTCCCCTCCTGGCCATCCGAATGAGGGACTATTCCGGAATTTTTCGCCAATTTTTTCAATTACATGGCTTGTGCATACACGTGATCTGCCTTTACTGCAATGGTTTTCATTGCCTTCTGCATCCTCATGCTGTTGATCATTGCTGATTGTTCTGCCTTTAGGGGCAGTTTCCCACCCCAAGACCTCTGTCCGGCTGGTCGGGGTGGCCGAGCGGTTCTAGGCGCTTCAGTCTGGAACCGCGCGACCACTACGGTTGTAGGTTCGAATCCTGCCTCGGGCATGGATGTGTTAGATGTCCTTAGGTTAGTTAGGTTTAAGTTGTTCCAACCTCTGTTGTTGAACCTCTGTCCGCTCCTCCGCCCACTTTGAGAAGGCCGTTGGTAGAATGAGGGTGACTCATCCCTATTTACATCAACTAATTGTCTGAACATCCAAATTTTGTCATTCATAAGCAGAAGATCGTCTATCGAGGGTACTACAAGCTAAGGAGCAACAGAATTGTTTTATGTAATCTAGAAATGGTGTATGTTTGGTAATCAACTTCGATGAATATACAGCCCATAACATTGAAAGAGATTCCAGTAACAAAGGGTACTTCTGACGACTACTAGTAGAATTACGACAAGAGAGAGATGCAAAACGAAGAATGGAGATTTTTAATGAATCTAATACTACAACCCATCTAAAGAAACCAGCAATGAGAGATTAATTAATCGGCCTGTTCAAAATTTCAGATAATATGAATAGCTTTCTTCGTGACTTAACAGAAAACATTAGAGAACCTCCTTAATGTGAACTCTAAGAGATCTTGTGAATTTAAATGTAAAATGATATTAAACCCAGCTACGTTCGTACTTGTAGCAGGTGACTTAAACTATGAGCAGCTACCTGTGATATGCGTCCGAATGAGAGGTCCAGAGAGATCAGGTGGGCGAAACGATGAAGCCGAGTACCATTTATAATTCTCCAGCCATTGTGCTGGCAGCGAAGAGTCGTTACATTTTTGCTGATGTACAAAGGGCACCAGCCAATGCAGACAGCCTCACTGCCATCACGTGAAAAGTCGCAGTTCACTGGAAACGTGGAGCTGGCAGCAGAAGCGACGAGGAAGACTAGCAGTAGCAGAGCGGTCCTCTGCGCAGCTAGCATCCTGCAACCACCATGCCCAGCAGTTACTTGTTATTCAGTTCCATTATTTCAGCCATATAAATCCAATTGTAAAAACAAATAATAAAATAAAAAACAAAGTAAAACTATCATGGTATCTCTCTCATATCATCAAACTATAAGATTCTGTCGAAAGCTCTGCAAACTAGGACAGAAGAACAGTCACACCCACAGCTGAAGAGTATCAAGAAGGTTTCAGGAAGGGGCGATCATGCGTCGAACAGATAATTGATCTCAAATTCTTCCTTTCGTACCTGAAACTTGTAATGCCACAACGAAGCATAACCAAGGTGCAGCAGTTGAATAAGTGAACGCTCATGCCATGTGTTGGATAGTTGCACAAACAAAAGCACAGGTGCTTCCGCCTGGCGGCAGTCAAATGAAATAGCGCTACGAGTAAGACAGTATCTGAATAGTGATGTGCTCGGACGACGAAATAAAGAAGTGTTAAACTAGGATAATATTATTACATATAGTAAAATATTAATTTAATGTTAGTTTATATTAGTATATATATGCACGTTGGCACGTGAATTTGGCAGTAGAGAGAGATGTTTTCTGTTCAGATGCAGAACAGAGATTACGCGGCGCGAAAGTGACGGTTTAAGTACGGTACGGTTACGGTAATAATGACAGGAATGACCAGAGACAGCAATATGGAGTGAGAGCAGTGAGGACTAATAGAGGTAGAAGAGGTGGAAGAGGTTTTGGTGGTAGAGGTAACTACAATGGTAGACCGCAGTCGGAAAACGAAGAACCGCCACAGTAGAGGGCCGAACTGGAGCGGAATGTGGGGGTAGGCCCCAACAACAGGGTAATAGGAACCAAAACGTTATCACCAAAGTAAGAATTACAATAATAATAGGCAATATAATAGACGGAAAGTAAACTATTGCAAAAAGAGTGAACAGAATGAATATCATACTTGGTGTGAGAAAGATAAGAAGCAATGGGGGAAGAGAGAATGTGACTCTAAATTAAAATGGGTACAAGGTTTAACTGGATTTTGTAGAAAGAAGGAACTAGATACGTATTACAAGCTAAGGAAAGCCTATCAAGTAGACATAGATGATACCTTGCCAACAAATGAACATAATAGCATAACTAATATTAAAGAAGGGATACCCAAAAGGGAAAAGGGTGGTACTTGCAGAAATATAGGAAAGATGATCAATGGTAGTACTGGAAAAGAAGTAGGAAGTGTAGTTATTGAGAGTAAGTCTCTCAATAATACTAGTGGTGAGGAAGGATATGATCACTGGGTAAATGACTTACATGGGTTAGGTACAGGATTAATAGAGTATGAGAGGGAGCTAGGAGAGGATACTCATAGTAGGTACGAGAAAGTTGAAGGAAGGGGTAGAATTGAAATAGAGGAGAATATTGAAGATATTCCCGAAATATGTAGTGAAATGGAGGAGGAATCAGTAAGTAGTACCAGTAGTCACAGTGATGAGGAAACTAGTAGTGACGAGAGTGATGAGGAGATAATGGAGAGGGGTGCTACTACTGTGTAGTGTGAGTAGACAGATGGAGCATAATTTGCAAGGAGAGTGTTTCAAAGGAAATAATTCAAAGAGTGACCAGGAAGGTAACAGTTTGGTAGACATCGGTAATGAAATCATTAGTGTAGAGGGGCAAGTGTTTAATGGTAAATGTGATATGGTGATAGTAGGTGAACCTAGTCGAAAACATGAGAGGTTATAAGGTACCCGAAGAGCAGAACTAAGTGAAAGAGAGTATCCTACCCGTGCTGAAAGGGAAACACAAGTTTACCTTGTCAAAAGAGGCAATTGTAGGGATCATTGCCAAGATGATGAAAGTGTGATAGGTGATAATGAAAATTCCTCAATAGAAATGCGTCAAAACACAGTAGGAGAGACAAACAGAAAAATACCCCAGAGAGAGTTTGTCACAGAGAGGTAAAAGGAACCACCTGATAAGTATAGTGATAAGTTAGTGCAAGGAATGTTAGCAGATTGGACTAATGAGGCAATTGAACAGGATTTGCTAAGAGAAGAGGAAGATGAGTCATCAATTAGGTTAGGCCAACCCTTAATAAGTGTACAGTTGTATGATGTAAGTGATATGCATTATTAGATACAGGTAGTGAGATAAGTCGTATTTCTGAGTCCTTGTGGAAACATATTAGTAGTAAATATGAGATTCCAGAAATGTCTGTGTCTGGACACAAGATAGTAGGTGCCACAGGGAAGTAAACCTGTGAAGAAACAAGTGTATTTGTCTTTCAAAATGGGCAATTGTAAGATGGAAATTGTGTTTTTAGTTATTCCTAATTTAAGTATAAATATGATTATAGGTTCAGATTGGATGATGGAAAATCAAGTAATAATTAATTGTGACCAAGGGCTGATGCTGTTTAAATATTTGCGTACAGAATATACAGTGAATTTTGCAGGACAATGGTAGATGAGAGGGAATCATTAGTTTGTCTCAAAATAGTGGGTCAGTAGTGGAATGTTGTGAAGAGTGGGAGGAAGGAAATGTTGGTGAAAGTGAGAATCTATGGTTAGACAATAATATGGTGTTCCATCAGGTGAGTGAAGTGGACGGTATTGATGAACAACAAAAGGAGGAGCTGTTTAATCTGTTAGTAGAAAACGAACAGGTGTTTTCTGAGGAACCAGGAAGAGTAATCGATTCTGAATGTAGGTTAAACATTAAACCTCATGAACCATTTTATAGAAGACCATTTGATATAGCTATAGCAAAGAGGAAGGCAGTAGCCGCTGAATTGGACAGGATGGAAAGCCTGGGAGTAATAGAAAGATGTAATAGCAATTATAATAATCCGATTATGTGTGTACAGAAAAAGGATGGTGGAATTCGAGTTGTACTGGATGCCAGGAAGCTAAATTCAATAATAGAAAGAGAGTGTGACAAACCAGACGGTTTAGATGATATAATACAAAATTTTAATGGGATTAAATACTTATGTAGTCTCGATTTAACAGCGGGATATTGGCAAATAGACCTGGCAAAGGAGCATAGAAAATATACAGATTTCTTATTTGGAGGAAAATGTTACCAATATTGCGTGGTACCATTTGGTCTGAATATTTCAGTATCCATATTTATATAGGCTCTAGACAAAGTATTAGGAAAGGAGTTGAGTAGCAAAATTACAGTGCATGTGGACGATATACTCATAGCTACCAAAAGTTGGAAGGAATATTGTACTATATTGAGAGAGGTGTTTATGCATTGCATAAAGGAGGAATGACATTACGATTGAAGAAATCTGAATTTGTGAAAAGTGAGATTATGTTTAATATTAATTTATATATATATATATATATATATATATATATATATATATATATATATATATATATATATATATATATATATGCACGTTAGCACGTGAATTTGGCAGTAGAGAGAGGTGTGTTCTGTTCAGATGCAGAACAGAGATTACGCGGCGCGAAAGTGACGGTTTAAGTAAGGTACGGTAACGTTGCTTATAGACAGTTAAAAGTGAGATTACAACAAACACGAACTGGATTTATGGTGTGTCAGCAAGTCAAATGAACAATAAGGCTTGCAGGATGCAATATTTCGACGGAGACGGCTTGTGAGCGATATAGTTGCTGTTCCCGCTTAAAAAGCACATGGCATGCCTTGTGGAAGTCTGCTAATTTACGACGGACTGCAGCGACCAGCAGCAAGGTATAAAGTGACCAGTGTCTGCAGATAATATTGCAATGTGATCTTACTACCATATGAGATCCATTGATGAGCTCACGTCAGCACAAACAACAAACTAGTAGTTATCATACGACAGTGTTTTTATGAACAGTGCATTTTATGTCGCCGCCATAACAAGTACATTTATCCGTAGTGAACCAGTTTATCTATTTATCAAGTCAAGTTCTCTACAGTGTAATGTCTGAGTGAAATAATAAGTTTGTGATTCAAAGTGCATTCCACGAGTGTCATCAATTATTTACAAAGAATAGTTCGTTATTATCCCAAATCCATCACTGTGTGTTAAGCAATACCAGTAAAAAGGCTATATTACGTGAGTATCGGCGTATTAATGCAACAAGAGGATATAATCGGAGTTAACGCCGAAAATTTCCAACAAACGCCGGATTATACAACTGATAGAAGACGCCAGGTACTGTGCCACATTAATTACAGTTCAACTCGATGTGGTGGCTTTTCAGTACATTATCAACGTAAAAACTCATTCAGTTTCATTAGAACAAAATGATTCTAAAGTAATGTTTTTAACAACTCTAGTAACCATCAGTTCTATAGCGTTCATTGATTATTCGATTAAAGAATTATTTGCCACCACAGTACTCATTGTACCTTCAGTACAATGCAAATTCTGTAACATTAAAATCATTACTGACAGTTGGTGTGGATCAATCTAACTCACAACAAGTTCAAGTGTTTATCATATATGTGTATGTTGTGTTACGTAAATGTTGTTCGCCTGCTAGGCGTGATTAACGTACACCAGTTAGTGCATTCTGTTCAGTCACTTCAAAGAGGTTATGTTTGTTAATGAAAATCAGAATTCATTTAACATTCGATTTCTTGTACGCCATCGCCAATATTTATTCAGTAATTCCGTGTAGTAGCCTGAATTACATAGAAAAGCTATTCAGGCTTATTACACGCGATAGCCGCTTTCCAGACGTCCGATGCCACAAGGACTAAAATATTACAGTACATTTGGATAGTGGCATCGCAAGCTCAGGAATAAAAATTTTGTTGTGACCTTTGTGGATTTCATAAAGGCATACGACTCGATTGATCGTAAAACCCCGATCAGAATTCAAGAAGAACTTGGCCTAGACAAGAAGACCAAAGCGATAATCCAGCAAACACTGACCAACACATCCTCAAAAGTGAAATTTAGAGGAGAAACATCCCCCCCCCCCCTAATGGACCATGGTGGGGAGGCTTGCGTGCCTCAGCGATACAGATAGCCGTACCGTAGGTGCAACCACAACGGAGGGGTATCTGTTGAGAGGCCAGACAAACATGTGGTTCCTGAAGAGGGGCAGCAGCCTTTTCAATAGTTGCAGGGGCAACAGTCTGGATGACTGACTGATCTGGCCTTGTAAAACTAACCAAAGCGGCCTTGCTGTGCTGTTACTGCGAACGGCTGAAAGCAAGGGGAAACTACAGCCGTAATTTTTCCCTAGGGCATGCAGCTTTACGGTATGGTTAAATGATGATGGCGTCCTCTTGGGTAAAATGTTCCGGAGTAAAATAGTCCCCCATTCGAATCTCCGGGTGGGGACTACTCAGGAGGACGTTGTTATCAGGAGAATCAAAACTGGCGTTTTACGGATCGGAGCGTGGAATGTCAGATCTCCTAATCGGGCAGGTAGGTTAGAAAATTTAAAAAGGGAAATGGATAGGTTAAAGTTGGATATAGTGGGAATTAATGAACTTCCGTGGCAGGAGGAACAAGACTTCCTGTCAGATGAATATAGGGTTGTAAATACAAAATCAAATGCAGGAGTAGGTTTAATAATGAATAGGAAAATAGGAATGCGGGTAAGCTACTACAAACAGCATGGTGAACGCATTATTGTGGCCAAGTTAGATACGAAGCCCACGCCTACCACAGTAGTACAAATTTGTATGCCAACTAGCTCACCAGATGACGAAGAGCTTGATGAAATGTATGATGAGCTAAAAGAAATTATTCAGATAGTGAAGGGAGACGAAAATTTAATAGTCATGGGTGATTGAAATTCGGTAGTAGGAAAAGGAAGATAAGGAAACGTAGTAGATGAATATGGAACGGGAGGAAGGAATGAAAGGAAGCCGCTTGGTAGAATTTTGCACAGAGCATAACTTAATCATAGTTAACACTTGGTTCAAGAATCATAAAAGGAGGCTCTATACATGGAAGAAACCTGGCGATACTGGAAGGTCTCAGATAGATTATATAATGGTAAGACAGAGATTAGGGAGCCAGGTTTTAAATTGTAAGACATTTCCAGGGGCAGATGTGGACTCTGACCACAATCTATTGGTTACGAGCTGTAGATTAAAACTGAAGAAACTGCAAAAAGGTGGGAATTTATGGAGATGGGACCTGGATAAAGTGAAAGAACCAGAGGTTGTAGAAAGCTTCAGGGAGAGCATTAGGGAACGATGGACAAGGATGGGGGAAAGAAATACAGTAGAAGAAGAATGGGTAGCTTGAGAGATGAAATAATGAAGGTAGCATAGGGTCAAGTAGGTAAAAAGACGAGGGCTAATAGAAATCCTTGGATAATAGAAGATATATTGAATTTAATTGATGAAAGGTGAAAATACAAAAATGCAGCAAATGAAGCGGGCAAAAAGGAATACAAACGTCTCAAAAAATGAGATCAACAGAAAGTGCAAAATGGCTAAGCAGGGATAGCTAGAGGACACATGTAAGGATGCAGAGGCGCATATCACTAGGGGTAAGATAGATACTGCCTACAGGAAAATTAAAGAGACCTTTGGAGAAAAGAGAACCACTTGTATGAATATCAAGAGCTCAGATGGAAACCCAGTTCTAAGCAAAGCAAGGCATAAAGGTGGAAGGAGTATATAGAGGGTTTATACAAGGGCGATGTACTTGAGGACAATATTATGGAAATCGAAGTGGATGTAGATGAAGACGAAATGGGAGATAAGATACTGCGTGAAGAGTTTGACAGAGCACTGAAAGTCCTGAGTCGAAACAAGGCCCCGGGAGTAGACAACATTCCATTAGAACTACTGACAGCCTTGGGAGAGCCAGTCATGACAACACTCTACCACCTGGTGAGCAAGATGTATGAGACAGGCGACATACCCTCAGACTTCAAGAAGAATATAATAATTCCAATCCCAAAGAAAGCAGGTGTTGACAGATGTGAAAATTACCGAACTATCAGTTTAATAAGTCACAGCTGCAAAATACTAACGCGAATTCTTTACAGACGAATGGAAAAACTGGTAGAAGCCGACCTCGGGGAAGATCAGTTTGGATTCCGTAGAAATGTTGGAACACGTGAGGCAATACTAACCTTACGACTTATCTTAGAAGAAAGATTAAGAAAAGGCAAACCTACGTTTCTAGCATTTGTAGACTTAGAGAAAGCTTTTGACAATGTTGACTAGAATACTCTCTTTCAAATTCTCAAGATGGCAGGGCTAAAATACAGGGAGCGAAAGGCTATTTACATTTTGTACAGAAACCAGATAAGAGTCGAGGGGCATGAAAGGGAAGCAGTGGTTGGGAAGGGAGTGAGACAGGGTTGTAGCCTATCCCCGATGTTATTCAATCTGTATATTGAGCAAACAGTAAAGGAAACAAAAGAAAAATTCGGAGTAGGAATTAAAATCCATGGAAAAGAAATAAAAACTTTGAGGTTCGCCGATGACATCGTAATTCTGTCAAAGACAGCAAAGGACCTGGAAGAGCAGCTGAACAGAATGGACAGTGTCTTAAAAGGAGGATATAAAATGAACACCAACGAAAGCAAAACGAAGATAATCGACTGTAGTGGAATTAAATCGGGTGATGCTGCGGGAATTAGATTAGGAAATGTGACACTTAAAGTAGTAAAGGAGTTTTGCTATTTGGGGAGCAAAATAAATGATGATGGTCGAAGTAGAGACTGGCAAAGGCAAGGAAAGCGTTTCGGAAGTTGTGCCACAAACTTCTCTTCTCTCCAATCATATTCAATACCTTCTCATTGGTTACGTGATCTACCCACCTAGTCTTCAACATTCTTCTGTAGCACCACATTTCGAAAGCTTCTATTCTTGTCCAAACTATTTATTGTCCATGTTTCACTTCCATACATGGCTACACTCCATACAAATACTTTCAGAAACGACTTCCCGCCACTTAAATCTATACTCGATGTTAACAAATTTCTCTTATTCAGAAACGGTTTCCTTGCCATTGCCTAGTAATGAACAACAAATCCCTAATCGAATAACTCTAGGCCAAGGATAGGAAGATTTTGAGAAAGATCTTAGATCCCATCAAAGAAAATGGGGAATATAGATGACGTCATAATCATGAACTGTATTCCCACATAGAGAAGATGAGCCCTGGAAGAGTCACCAATCCTATGATCACCTACTTTCAGGAGAAGAAAACAAAATGGGCCTGGTTCACATACACTCCTGGATATGGAAAAAAGAACACATTGACACCGGTGTGTCAGACCCACCATACTTGCTCCGGACACTGCGAGAGGGCTGTACAAGCAATGATCACACGCACGGCACAGCGGACACACCAGGAACCGCGGTGTTGGCCGTCGAATGGCGCTAGCTGCGCAGCATTTGTGCACCGCCGCCGTCAGTGTCAGCCAGTTTGCCGTGGCATACGGAGCTCCATCGCAGTCTTTAACACTGGTAGCATGCCGCGACCGCGTGGACGTGAACCGTATGTGCAGTTGACGGACTTTGAGCGAGGGCGTATAGTGGGCATGCGGGAGGCCGGGTGGACGTACCGCCGAATTGCTCAACACGTGGGGCGTGAGGTCTCCACAGTACATCGATGTTGTCGCCAGTGGTCGGCGGAAGGTGCACGTGCCCGTCGACCTGGGACCGGACCGCAGCGACGCACGGATGCACGCCAAGACCGTAGGATCCTACGCAGTGCCGTAGGGGACCGCACCGCCACTTCCCAGCAAATTAGGGACACTGTTGCTCCTGGGGTATCGGCGAGGACCATTCGCAACCGTCTCCATGAAGCTGGGCTACGGTCCCGCACACCGTTAGGCCGTCTTCCGCTCACGCCCCAACATCGTGCAGCCCGCCTCCAGTGGTGTCGCGACAGGCGTGAATGGAGGGACGAATGGAGACGTGTCGTCTTCAGCGATGAGAGTCGCTTCTGCCTTGGTGCCAATGATGGTCGTATGCGTGTTTGGCGCCGTGCAGGTGAGCGCCACAATCAGGACTGCATACGACCGAGGCACACAGGGCCAACACCCGGCATCATGGTGTGGGGAGCGATCTCCTACACTGGCCGTACACCACTGGTGATCGTCGAGGGGACACTGAATAGTGCACGGTACATCCAAACCGTCATCGAATCCATCGTTCTACCATTCCTAGACCGGCAAGGGAACTTGCTGTTCCAACAGGACAATGCACGTCCGCATGTGTCCCGTGCCACCAAACGTGCTCTAGAAGGTGTAAGTCAACTACCCTGGCCAGCAAGATCTCCGGATCTGTCCCCCATTGAGCATGTTTGGGACTGGATGAAGCGTCGTCTCACGCGGTCTGCACGTCCAGCACGAACGCTGGTCCAACTGAGGCGCCAGGTGGAAATGGCATGGCAAGCCGTTCCACAGGACTACATCCAGCATCTCTACGATCGTCTCCATGGGAGAATAGCAGCCTGCATTGCTGCGAAAGGTGGATATACACTGTACTAGTGCCGACATTGTGCATGCTCTGTTGCCTTTGTCTATGTGCCTGTGGTTCTGTCAGTGTGATCATGTGATGTATCTGACCCCAGGAATGTGTCAATAAAGTTTCCCCTTCCTGGGACAATGAATTCACGGTGTTCTTATTTCAATTTCCAGGAGTGTAGATGGAGAAAGATCTTGAATAAGTGGGGATTACCAATGATGACACATTGGAGCGTGTCCCACTCAAAGAGAAACTTATGGCGTGGACCCAGGAGAAGAAGGAGCATCACCGACAACGAATGCGGGAGCACTGGGCAAACATCAGAGCACGTAAAGCCCCCCACTCATACAGCTATTATTGGTGGAGACTTCAATCTACATTCGATTTGTTGTCGAAAATACATGTTCAAAGCCGATGGTAGACAGAAAACACGTTGCGAAATTGTACTAAATGCTTTCTCTGAGAATTACTTTGAATAATTTGTTCATGAGCCCACATGAATTGTAAATTGTTGCGAAAACGCATTTGACCTCTTAGCCACAAGTAATCCTGATCTAATAGAGTGGGTCATGATGGATATAGGGATTAGTGAACACAAGGTCATTTTAGCGAGGCTCAAAACCATATCAACCAAAACCACTAAAAACAAATGCAAAATATATCTATTTAAAACAGCAGATAAAAGTTCGCTTGATGCCTTCCTAAGAGAGAGTTTCCATTCCTTCCAAGCTAATTATGTAAGTGTAGACCAGATATGGCTTAAATTCAAAGATACAGTATCGACAGCAATAGATAGATTCATACCGCATAAGATAAAAAGAGACAGGACTAATCCACCATGGTACGCAAAACACGTCAGAACACTGTTGCAGAAGCAACGAAAAAAGCGTGCCAAATTCAGAAGAACGCAAAAGCCCCAAGACTGGCTAAGTTTCACGGTAGCTCGAAATTTAGTGCGGACGTCAATGCGAGATGAAACATTGTCTCAAAATATGGTAGAAAACCCAAAGAGATTCTGGTCATATGTAAAGTACACCAGTGGCAAAAAACAGTCAATACCGTCACTGCTCGATAGCGATGGAAATGTTACCGATGATGGTGCCACTAAAGCGGAGTTACTAAATACAGTTTTCCGTGATTCCTTCAGGAAAGAAGACGAAGTAAATATTCAAAAATTCTAAACCAGAACAGCTGTTAGCACTTGTCCGTCCTCTGCTGCGTGGTGTGGGATTCTTGCCAGGTAGGATTGACGGAGGACACAGAAAAAGTGCAAAGAAGGGCAGCTCGTTTCGTGTAATCGCGCAATAGGGGTGAGAGTGTCACTGATACGATACGCGAGTTGGGGTGGCAGTCACTGAAACAAAGGCACTTTTCTTTGCGGGGAGATCTGTTAACGAAATTTCAATCACCAACTTCCTCTTCCTAATGCGAAAATATTTTGTTGACGCCCACCTAGGTAGGAAGAAGTGATCATCATAATAAAATAAGAGAAATCAGAGCTCGAACGGAAAGATTTAGGCGATCCTTTTTCCCACGCGCTATTCGAGAGTGGAATGGCAGAGAAGTAGAATGAAAATGGGTCGATGAACCCTTCGTCAGTCATTTAAGTGTGAATTGCAGAATAACCATGTAGATGTAGATGTAGATGAAAGCAAGACAGTTGAAATAACGTAGTCCAAAGATGGCCTATACGAAATGAATGAATGAAAATAAAACATTTCCAATACAGACAAACAGAAAGAAACACTTCCAATGCATACAAATTGATCAATATAGGCAAGTTAAGTTTACGTAACATGCGAAACTGGGTTCTGAGAGAGGTAAATACCTGTACATTTCTGGCTGTTGACTGACAGACACATGATATGCTCTGACGATTCAGGTCCCATAAGATCGATTTTTTTTACGCTATTTCATTAAATGTATATTACAAACGACTTTCAAACAGATATCTTGAAATGGACTCCGTGCACCCAAGGAGGAACTGTTGCCTTTATGAGTATTAGCATACTGTGCGGTTTACGGGGAGGCACTGTAACACCAGATCATGGGTGTCAAATGTCGTCTTTTTGGATCCTTTGCCATATAAAATTAATATCGTCGCCAAAATTCTTTGAACCGTCAATTTACTTTCAAAATCTTTTCTTAAAGAATTTACTTTATTTACTAGCGATTCATCAAGAACATCAACACATTTAATCACACTAGGTGAGCGTGGAAGTAGTTGCCAGGAAGTAACTGATGGAAAATGAAGTCACTTTTAAGAAATGTGAATTATATTTCTAAAAGCTTTTTTCAAAAACAGATTTAAAATTATAAGCAGAAAACCACTCTCGAAATATCAAGTTACAATTTTATTTAGAGGCAGGAAGAACAATATTAACAGTAGGAGCCTTCGGGCTGAGAAGCTTGCCTGCTCCCTTTCAACACGGCCGTAGTCATGACCGCTCACAACAACCTCTGAAAGAGTACACTGGTGCAAATCTGCAACACACCAGATTACTTTAAACAAAAAAAATTTAACAACTGACACAAACACGTCAACTATGCACCCCGTAAGAGGGATGGAAATGGTACAACACTCAAATTATTTGCCACCGAAAGTGCAATTTTTTTTAAAGGACTCTTACGGTCGATGGGTGGCAACCTTATAACCTAAAATGACTATTTAAATAAAATACTTACATAAAATGTACAACATGCTCTAGATTACACATGTACCACCTCGCAAGATAAAAACGGAAAGAATGGTGGGACGACTTCAAAACAAAGCGGCTGGTGACCTCACCAAGAAAACGAGTAGAATTTAACAAGTAAATGAAACAACATATCCCCAATCACTTGACTTCTAATAAACTGCGATTTCTGGCGAAGACCTGGTGCAGCACCCCCAACGCTCTCCCGAACCGTCCGCTGCCAGCTGCTTCAACGGACGCAGGATGGCGCGCCGATCTCCCGTCTCAAGGCGTCGCAGCTCGCTCCGGCTAACCCGATGTCGTAGTTTCGCTCCTCTTGCTCTCGTGTGAACCGCGAAGTCACTACCCCTTTCTATACGGCGCTGCCCGCTGGACTCACGTGGGGACCTCACATGCTCCGACGGACAAGTCATCTTGTGCCTCAGTGCGCGACCGACCAACCGACCGATCCAACCGCCAATGACCGTTGCCCGAGCAACTCGAGCAGACTGGCGGCCTACGCGCAGACTCAGATGCAGGAACTAAGCCCCGACCGGGCGACCACTAGCTGAGTTCTGTTACTGGCGGAGTGGCAAGACTCTCATTTGCCGGCCTTAAAGTTTGATCCAAACGACAGACATACTAGCACTTCGACGACAGACAGGCACTAACTGCCGCACAAATGCAAACGAGAGACAGACAAATAACTGGTGACGCGAGACTGACCTAGCCTCACTCCGACTGATCCACCGACCGACTGAGACTGACTGGTCCCCAACCGAGCTCATAGCGCCGCTTAAATGCACGTGAGCAGGCAACTTTTCCCCTTTCCCTCCAGAGGGAGACACCAAAACTGCGATTGCCACAGCGGCGCCACCGCCAGAAACGGAAGGCAACTGCTTTACACTACGCGCTGCGGCGCGCTCGTCAAAACAGCTAATTTTACCACGGCTCATTCTTAATAGGGTGTGTGTACATATATAATTTATATCGTCGACAAAATTCTTGACAGGGTGTGTGTTGAGTGCATACTCTGCAAGTTGCTGGACGTACTGCAATACGTGTACGCCCCCAAAACATCACACACTCATTCGATGTGATTCAAGTCGCGCGTACGGGCAGGCCAGTCCATTCGCCGAATATCGTCTCGTCCCATAAGCCCCTACTGAAGCAAACCAAGCGCTGAATCTTGTGTGAGATACAGAGGCGAGCGAGTGCGCCAGGAATTACCCCAGTTCACTGCTAGTAGCGCCACGTCACCTTAACACGTCTGCATGTACCGCACAAGTATTGCACCACAATTTAGTATGAAATTAAAAATCAAAATTTATGTTTAAAACTTTGTTAAATTATAGTTCAGTGTAATAATGTTCCAAATACCAAGTCTTGATGCTCTAAACTTAATAGTTTACGGAAAAATGCCGTCTTAAGAGAAAAATCAGAGGCGCTAAATAATAGCGCTAGGAAGCCAGAATTTGGTCAGAAGGTGCAGTTAGAAGTTATAAATAAGTGATGCTGGTTTCCAAAAACATAAAACAAAAATTAACCCCAGAATCCACGTTTTTCGGAAAAATCAGAGGCGCCGCCAAATAATGGACTTAGAAACTTGAAAATTTGTTTTATGCTTCAGTACACCCCAAAAATAATAACAGAGAGTCCGCGTTAATCTACCTCTTATAGTTTTTGAGTAATTAAATAAAAACTAATTTTGTAACTAAAATGTACCTAAGTGTTGTAGATTAAGTACTTGAAATTTTAATGATAGAGGATTTTGGTTCAACCAGATGATCAAACATATCAAATAATAAAGCTACACCATGTTTAAGACTTGTAACATAAATAGCAACTGATATAAGTCTTAGCAAAAGTATGGTTCAGGGGTAACAATCTACCGTTAGTTCCATTAAATAAATTCTATTAAGCAAAGTTTTCATTCTAGCGAGCTGAAACATTCTACGTGCTTTCAAACTGCTTATCTGCATACCAGCAAAAATTAAGAAGTTTCTGCAAACAATTGGTAACTATATTATTAAAGATTATGTGCCCGAGATAGCGGTCGTTTGTAGACTGCCGCCGTATGCAAATAGACAGAGACAGATGTTTTCTCGGCAGTCCCCGCCGGCACCTTATAAATACAGCCCCTGAAGCAGTAGAGAGGTTCACTTCGCTCTCAGACACTGACAGGTCCACGCCAGTTAAACGTCTGGTCGCGCTCTGCCTCGGATGACGTCAGAGCCGAGC
The DNA here is from genome assembly GCF_023898315.1 of Schistocerca nitens. Classification (NCBI taxonomy): domain Eukaryota; kingdom Metazoa; phylum Arthropoda; class Insecta; order Orthoptera; family Acrididae; genus Schistocerca; species Schistocerca nitens. The sequence goes on from NC_064620.1 coordinate 608,258,394, forward strand.
CGTGATAAGCACGTATTTGGCAGTGAAAACGGATAGTGAACTCGCGAGAACTGTACACCGTCCTGGATCATTTAGAATTCGGTAAAATAACTGTTAGTGTGCCGTCCGTGTGAAATTCAATTCCGCGTGGCAAGTGGTGAATTTATTTCCACTTTTATGGCGAGCATTAATTTTTGAACATTTATTGCGTAGTTTCAATTGAGAGATGTTAGTCAGGGTGAACAACAATCTGCTAGGATAGGTTGTGCCAAAGGAAGCGGACGACTGGCCCTCCTGTGTCTACATCTACATCTACATGATTACTCTGCAATTCACATTTAAGTGCTTGACAGAGGGTTCATCGAACCACAATCATACTATCTCTCTATCATTCCACTCCCGAACAGCGCGCGGGAAAAACGAACACCTAAACCTTTCTGTTCGAGCTCTGATTTCTCTTATTTTATTTTGATGATCATTCATACCTATGTAGGTTGGGCTCAACACAATATTTTCGCATTCGGAAGAGAAAGTTGGTGACCGAAATTTCTTTGCTTTAATGACTTCCATCCCAAATCGCGTATCATATCTGCCACACTCTCTCCTCTATTACGTGATAATACAAAACGAGCTGCCCTTTTTTGCACCCTTTCGATGTCCTCCGTCAATCCCACCTGGTAAGGAACCCACACCGCGCAGCAATATTCTAACAGAGGACGAACGAGTGTATTGTAAGCTGTCTCTTTAGTGGACTTGTTGCATCTTCTAAGTGTCCTACCAATGAAACGCAACCTTTGGCTCGCCTTCCCCACAATATTATCTATGTGGTCTTTCCAACTGAAGTTGTTCGTAATTTTAACACCCAGGTACTTAGTTGAATTGACAGCCTTGAGAATTGTACTATTTATCGAGTAATCGAATTCCAACGGATTTCTTTTGGAGTTCATGTGGATCACCTCACACTTTTCGGTATTTAGCGTCAACTGCCACCTGCCACACCATACAGCAATCTTTTCTAAATCGCTTTGCAACTGATACTGGTCTTCGGATGACCTTACTAGACGGTAAATTACAGCATCATCTGCGAACAACCTAAGAGAACTGCTCAGATTGTCACCGAGGTCATTTAAATAGATCAGGAACAGCAGAGGTCCCAGGACGCTTCCCTAGGGAACACCTGATATCACTTCAGTTTTACTCGATGATTTGCCGTCTATTAATACGAACTGCGACCTTCCTGACAGGAAATCACGAATCCAGTCGCACAACTGAGACGATACCCCATAGGCTCGCAGCTCGATTAGAAGTCGCTTGTGAGGAACGGTGTCAAAAGCTTTCCGGAAATCTAGAAATAGGGAATCAACTTGAGATCCCCTGCCGATAGCGGCCATTACTTCGTGCGAATAAAGAGCTAGCTGCGTTGCACAAGAACGAGGTTTTCTGAAACCATGCTGATTACGTATCAATAGATCGTTCCCTTCGAGGTGATTCATAATGTTTGAATACAGTATATGCTCCAAAACCCTACTGCAAACCGACGTCAATGATATAGGTCTGTAGTTCGATGGATTACTCCTACCACCGTTCTTAAACACTGGTGCGACCTGCGCAATTTTCCAATCTGTAGGTACAGATCTATCGGTGAGCGAGCGGTTGTACACTCCTGGAAATTGAAATAAGAACACCGTGAATTCATTGTCCCAGGAAGGGGAAACTTTATTGACACATTCATGGGGTCAGATACATCACATGATCACACTGACAGAACCACAGGCACATAGACACAGGCAACAGAGCATGCACAATGTCGGCACTAGTACAGTGTATATCCACCTTTCGCAGCAATGCAGGCTGCTGTTCTCCCATGGAGACGATCGTAGAGATGCTGGATGTAGTCCTGTGGAACGGCTTGCCATGCCATTTCCACCTGGCGCCTCAGTTGGACCAGCGATCGTGCTGGACGTGCAGACCGCGTGAGACGGCGCTTCATCCAGTCCCAAACATGCTCAATGGGGGACAGATCCGGAGATCTTGCTGGCCAGAGTAGTTGACTTACACCTTCTAGAGCACGTTGGGTGGCACGGGATACATGCGGACGTGCATTGTCCTGTTGGAACAACAAGTTCACTTGCCGGTCTAGGAATGGTAGAACGAGGGGTTCGAGGACGGTTTGGATGTACCGTGCACTATTCAGTGTCCCCTCGACGATCACCAGTGGTGTACGGCCAGTGTAGGAGATCGCTCCCCACACCATGATGCCGGGTGTTGGCCCTGTGTGCCTCGGTCGAATGCAGTCCTGATTGTGGCGCTCACCTGCACGGCGCCAAACACGCATACGACCATCATTGGCACCAAGGCAGAAGCGACTCTCATCGCTGAAGACGACACGTCTCCATTCGTCCCTCCATTCACGCCTGTCGCGACACCACTGGAGGCGGGCTGCACGATGTTGGGGCGTGAGCGGAAGACGGCCTAACGGTGTGCGGGACCGTAACCCAGCTTCATGGAGACGGTTGTGAATGGTCCTCGCCGATACCCCAGGACCAACAGTGTCCCTAATTTGCTGGGAAGTGGCGGTGCGGTCCCCTACGGCACTGCGTAGGATCCTACGGTCTTGGCGTGCATCCGTGCGTCGCTGCGGTCCGGTCCCAGGTCGACGGGCACGTGCACCTTCCGCCGACCACTGGCGACAACATCGATGTACTGTGGAGACCTCACGCCCCACGTGTTGAGCAATTCGGCGGTACGTCCACCCGGCCTCCCGCATGCCCACTATACGCCCTCGCTCAAAGTCCGTCAACTGCATATACGGTTCACGTCCACGCTGTCGCGGCATGCTACCAGTGTTAAAGACTGCGATGGAGCTCCGTATGCCACGGCAAACTGGCTGACACTGACGGCGGCGGTGCACAAATGCTGCGCAGCTAGCGCCATTCGACGGCCAACACCGCGGTTCCTGGTGTGTCCGCTGTGCCGTGCGTGTGATCATTGCTTGTACAGCCCTCTCGCAGTGTCCGGAGCAAGTATGGTGGGTCTGACACACCGGTGTCAATGTGTTCTTTTTTCCATTTCCAGGAGTGTATATGATTGCTAAGTCTGCCGAACGTGGCGCAAACTTTTCGTCGCTTTACCGAAGAAGTTTTGCTCGGATTAGACTTTCGCTTCCCATACGTACTTCAGCTGGAAGGAAGTATGGATAAACAGCGAGAAATAAGTGCTTGACAATAAATGCAAATCCCACACAAGCCTGCAGATGGCGGTCTTGTATTTTATCCCGCACGGCACCTGAGCGATGCCCACGACACGTTGAAAGGCAAGTGCCAGTCGTGGCGAGAACAGCGCCCTCTGCAGCTGCGGGTGCGTTATGTACGCGCTGATTGAAGTCTAACGTGTGCGAATTGTTGGTGCTGGTGTGTTAGCGAAAATGTTAGGAGTTTCAAGAAGCATTGTATTGGAGATTTATACCGCACACAGCAAAAGTGGGAAAACACCATCCACTAAATCATAACTTGGATCGTAGATCGCATCAGCAAAGTACTCAGAAAACGCAGTATTGATGCAGTGGTTAAAGCAACAAGAAAGGTGCGTGAATATTTCTGAGGGTGAAGAGATACTCCATTTCGGCAGCTGCACGATGGTACAGTGTGAGCCCTGTTCCGAGAGCGCATCCATCACATGCGACGCGACTGGCAGTTGTATACCGTTAACTTAATAGAACATATTCCTCAGTAATACATCTACGTATATGTCAGACCTGAGTTTCTCCTGCCGTATACAACTTTCAAATAACTTCCGGGAATTCAGCCAGGTGAAAGTGTTACCTGGCTTAATTCCCGGAAGTTATTTGAAAATCTACATACATACTTCGCAATCCACCATACGGTGCGTGGCGGAGGGTACCTCGTACCACAACTAGCATCTTCTCTCTGTGTTCCACTCCCAAACAGAACAAGGGAAAAATGACTGCCTATATGCCTCTGTACGAGCCTTAATCTCTCTTATCTTATCTTTGTGATCCTTCCGCGAAATATAAGTTGGCGGCAGCAAAATTGTACTGCATTCAGCCTTAAATGGCACTTCGCTAAATTTCCTCAGTAGCGATCCACGAAAAGAACGCCTCCTTTCCTCCAGAGACTCCCACCCGAGTTCGTGAAGCATTTCCGTAACACTCACGTGATGATCAAACCTATCAGTAACAAATATAGCAGCCCGCCTCTCAATTGCTTCTATGCTGTCCCTGAATCCGACCTGATAGGGATCCCAAACGCTCGAGCAGTACTCAAGAATAGGTCGTATTAGTGTTTTATAAGCGGTCTCCTTTACAGAAACAAATCGTGAACGATGCAAGCTGTGTGAACAGCGGCCCCGTCGTCTTGGAACACAGAATCACCGTCGAGGGACAAACATTCTACCAAGAGATGGACCTGATCATCCAAAATGGTCACACAATCCTTGCCAGTAATGCGACATTGCAGAGAACCCGTGGAGTCCATGCAACACCACGATATAGTGAAATGATAATTAAATCAATACCCTAAGCTGTCCAGAGGTGTTGATAAACATCAACGGGGACAGTTGGAAATGTGTACCCAGACCGGGACTCGAACCCGGGACCTCCTGCTTACGCGACAGTCGCTCTATCCTTTGAGCCACCGAGGGCACTAAATTGTGTCAAGTTTGGAGCAAGACCGATACTTCAACGTCTCGAACCATGGAAGTAGATTTTTCAGTATCAGTTAACAGACAAAGAAATGGTTCAAATGGCTCTGAGCACTATGTGACTTAACTTCTGAGGTCATCAGTCCCCTAGAACCTAGAACTACTTAAACCTAACTAACCTAAGGACATCACACACATCCATGCCCGAGGCAGGATTCGAACCTGCGACCGTAGCGGTCGCGCGGTTCCAGACTGTAGCGCCTAGAACCGCTCGGCCACTCTGGCCGGCCACTTAACAGACAGAAGAACAAATTCGATACATTGATAAAGGAGAGAGTAGCTTTTCTATGTTCAGACATGAATCATACTCTTAGCCTGACAGAATTTGTCTAAGAATGAAACGGAGTGCATTCCAAAGAAGGAAACTATGTGGTTGCACCTTCTCGAACTCGAATGAAAGACATTGTTGCTAACGTCGAAGCTGAAATGCCTTTATTACCTAAACCAGCTGCAGAGAGCATGCACGCATAGAATCATCCAGGATATTGCTTAAGACCAAACCACGTTGTAGTAATTTGATGGAAGTTGAAATGAAAGATGTCCGAGATTTAAAAGTCTGATAAAGACATTCTAATTGTTCCAGCAGGTAAAGGCCATCCTACAGTGGTAATGAAGAAAGAGGACTAGTCAGAAACCATTTCTCACAACCAGTTCCGAAGTGAATTCTGAGTCCGAACTGTTGCGGAGAAAGGTACTGTGAATGCAGGTCTATCATACAACGCAAGCGTCACATAGTACGACATGTAATGCAGAGGTAGTGACATATTTTGCAAATGTAACGATGAATGAAAACTTAATTGGGTACTGTCAGTTTTAAAGTTTTCGTGCGTGATAAGGAACCTGTGCAGCCCATTGAATTCACTGAAACTTTTAGAGGACCAATGCCTAATTCACGGACTGAGCCACAAAAAACTGTACTTAGATGCATCCACGGAGAAGGATCAGTAATGACAATGAGTGTTCCTGGTTATTATAATAGTTATGATGATTTTGAACGTGTGTTCCTTGTTAAGTACTGGTCAGATGCTCGTCAAGAAAGATTAAGGAAGGAGGTTTTTAACATGAAACCTCTTCAATCAAAAAGGGAAACCTTAGAAAATATTTCGACAAGTAGCTGAACGCACAAAATATTGGGAGAACGCCATGTCACAGTCAGATGTCATCCGAATATTCAAGGCCAAACTGCCGATGCTTATTACAGAAAAATTAATTAACACGACAGAATCGAATATTGAGACATTCATGTCAGTATTAGATTCCATTTACCTGATCAATGAAGATGCCTAGGCAAATTATCAAAGTGATAAAAACAGTAGTTGTCCTAATCGTAATGAAAGGCACAAAAATTGTGTGGATAATAAATAATTGCAATAGTAGTAGCAGTAAAGGGTACAGTTACTTTGATAGGCGTAAACAGAGAAAACTGAACTATTGTTCGGCTAATCATTCGCAAAACTAACTTCGACCATGTCTAACTTTGAATGGTTTATCAGAGAATCGGAGAGCGGTGCTCAAAACGAAATTTGATGTGGGACAGGGGAGCTCAAAACGAAATCAGTCTAATCAGGTATGACAACGGACAAGATATATGAGAGGAATTATGTTCTGGTAACGTATGTTGTAAGAGGCAGCCTAAGGCAAGGCCTCAGTCAGCGATATATACTGTAACGATAAGTATTACTGTAATGGTTACAACTGACACAGGTGCTGCATGGATTGTATGAAAGATAATCTCAGATAATGGAAGTGCTTACTTTGCCAGTCAGCAATTTCAGGGTTCTGATAGCCTTTGGCACGCAGTCCCAAAATATTAATCAGCAGCGTCGCATGCCATTGTAGCAATAATGAGTATATTTTAAATGAAAAAATGTTAATTGTGGACTTCTTATTTGGATTTCATTTTCTCCGCGAGATCAAGACAACAATAAGCCCGTCCATGGGAAAGTTTCTTGTTTACGATTGCTGGGCAAGAGTTGGCAGTTAACTCTCTGAAGACAGATTTAGGCCATGGAAAATACTGTCAGGAAATTAGAATTAGATTGATAGGGAGAGAGATGGAGCATGTATACCTGTAGCATTCTGGAATCAGTTATGAACTCAACATTGAGTAAAAGATTGAGGTCAAGATACCTGAGTGACAGAGTTTTACTAAAGACCAATAGACCGATTTGGTTAGTGTTTTTTTTTGTTTTTTTGAATTCATAAAAGTTTTTGAAACAAAACTCAGAATGATCGAAGGATATTCTTGTCATCCAAATGTCATGCCACATGAACCAAATTGTTTACCGTCGTACCCCATTCCGTGGCCAAAGTGTGCTGCTGTTTCAAAAGCAATTAAGAAGATGCTAGAAAGTCAGGTTATTGAACCATCGCTGAGCAAAAGTTGGGGCTAATGTACGGTTGGTGGTTGATACCAGAGCAATCAATAAGATTATCATTCCAGTGAAAGAATCAATGACACTTTGGTCAACTCACAATATCTGTATCATCCTGACATGTCATAGGATTGTTCCTTAGCTCGGATGCTTTGTCCATTGACTTGGGGGTTTTCCTTTTTCAGATTAGAAACACAGATGGGGAACCTACCATTCTCCTTAACAATTTACCACAGTCTGACAACGCTGGTGTAATTTTACTATTCTGCAACTAGAAAAATCCCGAGGTTTTGAGGCAAAGAACTCGTCGAGATGCGATCGGAGCGCATTTGCACTCGGAATAGAAGTTCCTTGAAGGTTGTTTGATAGGGAGTGGAAAAGGTGAAAAACTGAGGACGCAAGATCAGGTGAATAAAAAGGGTGCGGAATGACTTCCTAATCCAACTTCCGTACAATGTTGTTTGCTAGTTTAGCAGAATGAGGGTGGGCGTTATCGTGGAGTTGCATCACTTTACACAGTTTTCCTGGTGGTGGTTCTCGGATTCCGTCTGCGAGATGTCTCAGTTGTTGACAGTGAACGTCAGCAGTCATGGTTACGCCTCAGGGAAGCAATTCGTAGTACACCATACCGTCGTTATTCCAGCACATGCATAAAATAATCTTTTGAGAGTTTGTCTGAGACTGAGGAATATGATAGTCAAAATAATGAATTCGAAGTTTATTAATGAATGATGGAACGTACTGGCAGTGTTACCTCCATCTGTGTAGAAACGTGGGATGTCTACAAGATAATTATCCCAGATAGGGGACATAAGAAAGGTAGTTAGTGAGAAGCCCGACAGAGATGGCAAGTAATCATTATGTGGCGCATAATGGTGTACTGTTTTATCGCCATAATGCACGGAACAGTGATTGGTGTGTTTTCATTCCAGAAGGAAGCCAAGCAGACGTAATCTGGTGCACCCATAGGATTTGGCTAAAGGCGCCGCAAAAATTATTGAATATTGAATATACGAAGGAAAATACAGCAATTGGTACGGAAACGTTTGATATGTCAAAAGGAAAAACCTTCAAACCGAGACTCAAAGGGAAAATTAAACCCTATTTTTGTCGAGAAACGTCGACAGGTCGAACGTGACAGACGTTTGTGAACACTTTCCAATTGCATGTACAAACACCCAATACGTCATTACAGTCTGTGGGTTGTTTTCGAATATGCCTTGAAGAGGGCAACCGGCACCCAGTAATCCGACGATTATTAGAAATTAAATTCCTCAAGTCAGCAATTCGAATGATAACGCATAAAATTTCACGAGCAGATATGGAAGCAAATTTTGGAGATTCGTGGTATCAAACAGAGACTCATATCACGCTATCATTCTGAAACGAATCCCATACAGGTATTCTTCGATTTCAATAGGTTCATGCAAATTTACTGGTCAAGTAAAGAAACTGCATAGACGGATTATTTGCTGTTGTTCAAGGATCTTTTTCATAACTTAACCCATATCTCGACCCAGTGCACTGTCTATGAGCTAATTTTTGACAGGAAGAACAATGAATGTGTTAAGCCATTACCCAGGACTGCAAGAGAAATGACCTCTTTCGCAACAACAGAGAAGAGAAACTTTTACTTTGACACCAGTTCGAAGAGAGTACAAGAGTTTGAGGCAGGAAAAAAAAAAAAACCTTGTACGAAGCCACACTGCGTCTTCTACGTTAGCTAAAAGCAAAAAGAAGTAGCAGCTGCTATATTCTGGCCCCTATGTCGTTATTGACGTACCCCACGTGATCATGCGTCTTTTGTCATATCCCGACACGCAACGCATCAAAGTGATGTATGCTCAAAAGGAACTCAAAAAATATTTTGAGCAAATACACTTACGAGAAGTAAAACTGCTTTTGTAAAAATGAGCATAAGTTTGTTTGGATGTAATCTGGTATATTTAGGAATTGTCTGTTCTTGAAAGAATTGGTTAGGTTTGATCATTGATAAGCCAGTCTTTTCTTTGCACTACTAAGGTCTCTGTAAAAATGACAGCCTTCGTTATCAAATAAACTGACTTTAGCTGTGGGAGCATATTGATTAGTTACAAGCAGGTTGTAGATGCATTTAGTTGCTTGCTCGGTAATGAAGTAAAACTAAAATTAAATCCAATTTCTAAATACATTTGTCATGGACGTATGTGGCAAAGTACCACAAATGACATCAATAATTGAGGTATACTGTATTTTTGTGGAAATGATTATTACTAAGCAGTTAATTTACTGCAAATCAATAGATTAACAAATATCGAATCACACTCGATTGTGAGGTATCTCTCCTTCATTCGTTCACCGATGACATTTTTCTCTTTCGGCTCCTTCAGTACATATTTTTTCCTTTCTATTGCAGTCGGATAGACTTTGCCATCTTGATACAAGGACCGATTTCTCTGAAACGGTACAAATTATTCATATTACTGGAAATATCCTTGACTGAAAACTAGAATAGAACTAACGGTTTTAGACAAAGCAAGAGCGTAGAAAGGATACGTAATCTGATAACGATCTAGTTCAGAAATGTATGAGATGGTGGTCTGTGGAAAACATGTCTTCTATAAAGACAGTTTGTGTGAATTGTAAAGGTTATGCGCAATTAATGCATGCATATGGGCTTAGTGGTAATATAGACAGCCTCGTTAATTGTGAGCCGTGGGTATCAAGGATGAAGTGAAGATGGCAGCTTACAGACAATAATGTGTGCCGACAGCTATTTAACTGATGTGTTGGCTGCTGTGTAACGAACAATTCTAAAGTGAATCTATTAGTGAAACTAATAACGGACACCCGCTGCAGTGTCTATCGTAGAACAATAATATGTCCTGTAAATGGTACGCAGTTAACGTCAAATTAGAACTGGACTCCGGTGACGGCTAACAGACGGCATTGCTACTGACAAGTGCGAGTTATCAGTTTACCGGTCTGCCAAGGGGCAATAACCGGACTACCAACCTCAAATGCATGCAAGCTAATTAGTCCATGTAGTGACCGTACAGTTACTGGACTTGAAGGAGCAGTGAAAACTAGCAAAGAAGGACAAAACTGACCCAACTGATCCCGAGGATATGACTAATCTATAACGTACCCGATTTCAGAAATGAGCAAAGGATATTGCATTAAGTCGAGATTCTGAGTCGAAACTCCTCACTGTCAAATGCAATGTATTAATCCATACGAAGTCTTCTATATTGGTAATAATTAATTAATTACTTTAATTTTGGAATTTTTCATGTTCTTCGGCATCCGGTGAGGAGTGGCGAGGTAGAAGTAGCTTATAATGCAGAGCTACAGTTAGCTACGCCTAAACGACAGCAAGCAACCCCTGCCTAAAATTCAACCACTTGCTCCATCCGATCATCTCTACGAATACTAAAAATGTATCATGATAAACTTTGTAACCAAATGATTACTACGAAAGATGAATGTTTGTATGTTAAGCGAAAAATGAAATCACCAGCTGTGTACCTTACAGAATTTTTGTAGAAATTTAGTTTGGTATATGGATGAATGTAAACTGAAATTTTGCTCTTAAGCTATATTCTGTGAATCTGAAAAACTGGCACCAACTTGTATTTAAACCTGAACTCTGGCTCATATGTCACTAATAGTACTGTTTTATTTAGGTAATCAATTGAACTTCATGAAGGTTTTTAACAAAGAGGTGACCAAACAGTCAATTAATATTATCGTTCATTTACGAGAATGAGATTTTCACTCTGCAGTGGAGTGTGAGCTGATATGAATCTTCCTGGCAGATTAAAACTGTGTGACGGACGGAAACTCGAACTCGGGACCTTTGACTTCCGCCGGCAAGTGCTCTATCATCTGAACTACCCAAGCACGACTGACAACCCGTTAGCCACAGCTTGGGGGATGTTTCCAGAATGAGATTTTCGCTCTGTAGTGGAGTGTGCGCTGGCAGATTAAAACTATGTGCTAGAGCAAGACTCGAACTCGGGAGCTTTGCCTTTCAGGGGATGGAGCAAGTGGTTGAATTTTAGGCAGGGGTTGCTTGCTGTCGTTTAGGCGTAGCTAACTGTAGCTCTGCATTATAAGCTACTTCTACCTCGCCACTCCTCACCGGATGCCGAAGAACATGAAAAATTCCAAAATTAAAGTAATTAATTAATTATTACCAATATAGAAGACTTCGTATGGATTAATACATTGCATTTGACAGTGAGGAGTTTCGACTCAGAATCTCGACTTAATGCAATATCCTTTGCTCATTTCTGAAATCGGGTACGTTATAGATTAGTCATATCCTCGGGATCAGTTGGGTCAGTTTTGTCCTTCTTTGCTAGTTTTCACTGCTCCTTCAAGTCCAGTAACTGTACGGTCACTACATGGACTAATTAGCTTGCATGCATTTGAGGTTGGTAGTCCGGTTATTGCCCCTTGGCAGACCGGTAAACTGATAACTCGCACTTGTCAGTAGCAATGCCGTCTGTTAGCCGTCACCGGAGTCCAGTTCTAATTTGACGTTAACTGCGTACCATTTACAGGACATATTATTGTTCTACGATAGACACTGCAGCGGGTGTCCGTTATTAGTGCCACTAATAGATTCACTTTAGAATTGTTCGTTACACAGCAGCCAACACATCAGTTAAATAGCTGTCGGCACACATTATTGTCTGTAAGCTGCCATCTTCACTTCATCCTTGATACCCACGGCTCACAATTAACGAGGCTGTCTATATTACCACTAAGCCCATATGCATGCATTAATTGCGCATAACCTTTACAATTCACACAAACTGTCTTTATAGAAGACATGTTTTCCACAGACCACCATCTCATACATTTCTGAACTAGATCGTTATCAGATTACGTATCCTTTCTACGCTCTTGCTTTGTCTAAAACCGTTAGTTCTATTCTAGTTTTCAGTCAAGGATATTTCCAGTAATATGAATAATTTGTACCGTTTCAGAGAAATCGGTCCTTGTATCAAGATGGCAAAGTCTATCCGACTGCAATAGAAAGGAAAAAATATGTACTGAAGGAGCCGAAAGAGAAAAATGTCATCGGTGAACGAATGAAGGAGAGATACCTCACAATCGAGTGTGATTCGATATTTGTTAATCTATTGATTTGCAGTAAATTAACTGCTTAGTAATAATCATTTCCACAAAAATACAGTATACCTCAATTATTGATGTCATTTGTGGTACTTTGCCACATACGTCCATGACAAATGTATTTAGAAATTGGATTTAATTTTAGTTTTACTTCATTACCGAGCAAGCAACTAAATGCATCTACAACCTGCTTGTAACTAATCAATATGCTCCCACAGCTAAAGTCAGTTTATTTGATAACGAAGGCTGTCATTTTTACAGAGACCTTAGTAGTGCAAAGAAAAGACTGGCTTATCAATGATCAAACCTAACCAATTCTTTCAAGAACAGACAATTCCTAAATATACCAGATTACATCCAAACAAACTTATGCTCATTTTTACAAAAGCAGTTTTACTTCTCGTAAGTGTATTTGCTCAAAATATTTTTTGAGTTCCTTTTGAGCATACATCACTTTGATGCGTTGCGTGTCGGGATATGACAAAAGACGCATGATCACGTGGGGTACGTCAATAACGACATAGGGGCCAGAATATAGCAGCTGCTACTTCTTTTTGCTTTTAGCTAACGTAGAAGACGCAGTGTGGCTTCATACAAGGTTTTTTTTTTTCCCTGCCTCAAACTCTTGTACTCTCTTCGAACTGGTGTCAAAGTAAAAGTTTCTCTTCTCTGTTGTTGCGAAAGAGGTCATTTCTCTTGCAGTCCTGGGTAATGGCTTAACACATTCATTGTTCTTCCTGTCAAAAATTAGCTCATAGACAGTGCACTGGGTCGAGATATGGGTTAAGTTATGAAAAAGATCCTTGAACAACAGCAAATAATCCGTCTATGCAGTTTCTTTACTTGACCAGTAAATTTGCATGAACCTATTGAAATCGAAGAATACCTGTATGGGATTCGTTTCAGAATGATAGCGTGATATGAGTCTCTGTTTGATACCACGAATCTCCAAAATTTGCTTCCATATCTGCTCGTGAAATTTTATGCGTTATCATTCGAATTGCTGACTTGAGGAATTTAATTTCTAATAATCGTCGTCGGATTACTGGGTGCCGGTTGCCCTCTTCAAGGCATATTCGAAAACAACCCACAGACTGTAATGACGTATTGGGTGTTTGTACATGCAATTGGAAAGTGTTCACAAACGTCTGTCACGTTCGACCTGTCGACGTTTCTCGACAAAAATAGGGTTTAATTTTCCCTTTGAGTCTCGGTTTGAAGGTTTTTCCTTTTGACATATCAAACGTTTCCGTACCAATTGCTGTATTTTCCTTCGTATATTCAATATTCAATAATTTTTGCGGCGCCTTTAGCCAAATCCTATGGGTGCACCAGATTACGTCTGCTTGGCTTCCTTCTGGAATGAAAACACACCAGTCACTGTTCCGTGCATTATGGCGATAAAACAGTACACCATTATGCGCCACATAATGATTACTTGCCATCTCTGTCGGGCTTCTCACTAACTACCTTTCTTATGTCCCCTATCTGGGATAATTATCTTGTAGACATCCCACGTTTCTACACAGATGGAGGTAACACTGCCAGTACGTTCCATCATTCATTAATAAACTTCGAATTCATTATTTTGACTATCATATTCCTCAGTCTCAGACAAACTCTCAAAAGATTATTTTATGCATGTGCTGGAATAACGACGGTATGGTGTACTACGAATTGCTTCCCTGAGGCGTAACCATGACTGCTGACGTTCACTGTCAACAACTGAGACATCTCGCAGACGGAATCCGAGAACCACCACCAGGAAAACTGTGTAAAGTGATGCAACTCCACGATAACGCCCACCCTCATTCTGCTAAACTAGCAAACAACATTGTACGGAAGTTGGATTAGGAAGTCATTCCGCACCCTTTTTATTCACCTGATCTTGCGTCCTCAGTTTTTCACCTTTTCCACTCCCTATCAAACAACCTTCAAGGAACTTCTATTCCGAGTGCAAATGCGCTCCGATCGCATCTCGACGAGTTCTTTGCCTCAAAACCTCGGGATTTTTCTAGTTGCAGAATAGTAAAATTACACCAGCGTTGTCAGACTGTGGTAAATTGTTAAGGAGAATGGTAGGTTCCCCATCTGTGTTTCTAATCTGAAAAAGGAAAACCCCCAAGTCAATGGACAAAGCATCCGAGCTAAGGAACAATCCTATGACATGTCAGGATGATACAGATATTGTGAGTTGACCAAAGTGTCATTGATTCTTTCACTGGAATGATAATCTTATTGATTGCTCTGGTATCAACCACCAACCGTACATTAGCCCCAACTTTTGCTCAGCGATGGTTCAATAACCTGACTTTCTAGCATCTTCTTAATTGCTTTTGAAACAGCAGCACACTTTGGCCACGGAATGGGGTACGACGGTAAACAATTTGGTTCATGTGGCATGACATTTGGATGACAAGAATATCCTTCGATCATTCTGAGTTTTGTTTCAAAAACTTTTATGAATTCAAAAAAACAAAAAAAAACACTAACCAAATCGGTCTATTGGTCTTTAGTAAAACTCTGTCACTCAGGTATCTTGACCTCAATCTTTTACTCAATGTTGAGTTCATAACTGATTCCAGAATGCTACAGGTATACATGCTCCATCTCTCTCCCTATCAATCTAATTCTAATTTCCTGACAGTATTTTCCATGGCCTAAATCTGTCTTCAGAGAGTTAACTGCCAACTCTTGCCCAGCAATCGTAAACAAGAAACTTTCCCATGGACGGGCTTATTGTTGTCTTGATCTCGCGGAGAAAATGAAATCCAAATAAGAAGTCCACAATTAACATTTTTTCATTTAAAATATACTCATTATTGCTACAATGGCATGCGACGCTGCTGATTAATATTTTGGGACTGCGTGCCAAAGGCTATCAGAACCCTGAAATTGCTGACTGGCAAAGTAAGCACTTCCATTATCTGAGATTATCTTTCATACAATCCATGCAGCACCTGTGTCAGTTGTAACCATTACAGTAATACTTATCGTTACAGTATATATCGCTGACTGAGGCCTTGCCTTAGGCTGCCTCTTACAACATACGTTACCAGAACATAATTCCTCTCATATATCTTGTCCGTTGTCATACCTGATTAGACTGATTTCGTTTTGAGCTCCCCTGTCCCACATCAAATTTCGTTTTGAGCACCGCTCTCCGATTCTCTGATAAACCATTCAAAGTTAGACATGGTCGAAGTTAGTTTTGCGAATGATTAGCCGAACAATAGTTCAGTTTTCTCTGTTTACGCCTATCAAAGTAACTGTACCCTTTACTGCTACTACTATTGCAATTATTTATTATCCACACAATTTTTGTGCCTTTCATTACGATTAGGACAACTACTGTTTTTATCACTTTGATAATTTGCCTAGGCATCTTCATTGATCAGGTAAATGGAATCTAATACTGACATGAATGTCTCAATATTCGATTCTGTCGTGTTAATTAATTTTTCTGTAATAAGCATCGGCAGTTTGGCCTTGAATATTCGGATGACATCTGACTGTGACATGGCGTTCTCCCAATATTTTGTGCGTTCAGCTACTTGTCGAAATATTTTCTAAGGTTTCCCTTTTTGATTGAAGAGGTTTCATGTTAAAAACCTCCTTCCTTAATCTTTCTTGACGAGCATCTGACCAGTACTTAACAAGGAACACACGTTCAAAATCATCATAACTATTATAATAACCAGGAACACTCATTGTCATTACTGATCCTTCTCCGTGGATGCATCTAAGTACAGTTTTTTGTGGCTCAGTCCGTGAATTAGGCATTGGTCCTCTAAAAGTTTCAGTGAATTCAATGGGCTGCACAGGTTCCTTATCACGCACGAAAACTTTAAAACTGACAGTACCCAATTAAGTTTTCATTCATCGTTACATTTGCAAAATATGTCACTACCTCTGCATTACATGTCGTACTATGTGACGCTTGCGTTGTATGATAGACCTGCATTCACAGTACCTTTCTCCGCAACAGTTCGGACTCAGAATTCACTTCGGAACTGGTTGTGAGAAATGGTTTCTGACTAGTCCTCTTTCTTCATTACCGCTGTAGGATGGCCTTTACCTGCTGGAACAATTAGAATGTCTTTATCAGACTTTTAAATCTCGGACATCTTTCATTTCAACTTCCATCAAATTACTACAACGTGGTTTGGTCTTAAGCAATATCCTGGATGATTCTATGCGTGCATGCTTTCTGTAGCTGGTTTAGGTAATAAAGGCATTTCAGCTTCGACGTTAGCAACAATGTCTTTCATTCGAGTTCGAGAAGGTGCAACCACATAGTTTCCTTCTTTGGAATGCACTCCGTTTCATTCTTAGACAAATTCTGTCAGGCTAAGAGTATGATTCATGTCTGAACATAGAAAAGCTACTCTCTCCTTTATCAATGTATCGAATTTGTTCTTCTGTCTGTTAAGTGGCCGGCCAGAGTGGCCGAGCGGTTCTAGGCGCTACAGTCTGGAACCGCGCGACCGCTACGGTCGCAGGTTCGAATCCTGCCTCGGGCATGGATGTGTGTGATGTCCTTAGGTTAGTTAGGTTTAAGTAGTTCTAGGTTCTAGGGGACTGATGACCTCAGAAGTTAAGTCACATAGTGCTCAGAGCCATTTGAACCATTTCTTTGTCTGTTAACTGATACTGAAAAATCTACTTCCATGGTTCGAGACGTTGAAGTATCGGTCTTGCTCCAAACTTGACACAATTTAGTGCCCTCGGTGGCTCAAAGGATAGAGCGACTGTCGCGTAAGCAGGAGGTCCCGGGTTCGAGTCCCGGTCTGGGTACACATTTCCAACTGTCCCCGTTGATGTTTATCAACACCTCTGGACAGCTTAGGGTATTGATTTAATTATCATTTCACTATATCGTGGTGTTGCATGGACTCCACGGGTTCTCTGCAATGTCGCATTACTGGCAAGGATTGTGTGACCATTTTGGATGATCAGGTCCATCTCTTGGTAGAATGTTTGTCCCTCGACGGTGATTCTGTGTTCCAAGACGACGGGGCCGCTGTTCACACAGCTTGCATCGTTCACGATTTGTTTCTGTAAAGGAGACCGCTTATAAAACACTAATACGACCTATTCTTGAGTGCTGCTCGAGCGTTTGGGATCCCTATCAGGTCGGATTCAGGGACAGCATAGAAGCAATTGAGAGGCGGGCTGCTATATTTGTTACTGATAGGTTTGATCATCACGTGAGTGTTACGGAAATGCTTCACGAACTCGGGTGGGAGTCTCTGGAGGAAAGGAGGCGTTCTTTTCGTGGATCGCTACTGAGGAAATTTAGCGAAGTGCCATTTAAGGCTGAATGCAGTACAATTTTGCTGCCGCCAACTTATATTTCGCGGAAGGATCACAAAGATAAGATAAGAGAGATTAAGGCTCGTACAGAGGCATATAGGCAGTCATTTTTCCCTTGTTCTGTTTGGGAGTGGAACACAGAGAGAAGATGCTAGTTGTGGTACGAGGTACCCTCCGCCACGCACCTTATGGTGGATTGCGAAGTATGTATGTAGATTTTCAAATAACTTCCGGGAATTAAGCCAGGTAACACTTTCACCTGGCTGAATTCCCGGAAGTTATTTGAAAGTTGTATACGGCAGGAGAAACTCAGGTCTGACATATACGTAGATGTATTACTGAGGAATATGTTCTATTAAGTTAACGGTATACAACTGCCAGTCGCGTCGCATGTGATGGATGCGCTCTCGGAACAGGGCTCACACTGTACCATCGTGCAGCTGCCGAAATGGAGTATCTCTTCACCCTCAGAAATATTCACGCACCTTTCTTGTTGCTTTAACCACTGCATCAATACTGCGTTTTCTGAGTACTTTGCTGATGCGATCTACGATCCAAGTTATGATTTAGTGGATGGTGTTTTCCCACTTTTGCTGTGTGCGGTATAAATCTCCAATACAATGCTTCTTGAAACTCCTAACATTTTCGCTAACACACCAGCACCAACAATTCGCACACGTTAGACTTCAATCAGCGCGTACATAACGCACCCGCAGCTGCAGAGGGCGCTGTTCTCGCCACGACTGGCACTTGCCTTTCAACGTGTCGTGGGCATCGCTCAGGTGCCGTGCGGGATAAAATACAAGACCGCCATCTGCAGGCTTGTGTGGGATTTGCATTTATTGTCAAGCACTTATTTCTCGCTGTTTATCCATACTTCCTTCCAGCTGAAGTACGTATGGGAAGCGAAAGTCTAATCCGAGCAAAACTTCTTCGGTAAAGCGACGAAAAGTTTGCGCCACGTTCGGCAGACTTAGCAATCATATACACTCCTGGAAATGGAAAAAAGAACACATTGACACCGGTGTGTCAGACCCACCATACTTGCTCCGGACACTGCGAGAGGGCTGTACAAGCAATGATCACACGCACGGCACAGCGGACACACCAGGAACCGCGGTGTTGGCCGTCGAATGGCGCTAGCTGCGCAGCATTTGTGCACCGCCGCCGTCAGTGTCAGCCAGTTTGCCGTGGCATACGGAGCTCCATCGCAGTCTTTAACACTGGTAGCATGCCGCGACAGCGTGGACGTGAACCGTATATGCAGTTGACGGACTTTGAGCGAGGGCGTATAGTGGGCATGCGGGAGGCCGGGTGGACGTACCGCCGAATTGCTCAACACGTGGGGCGTGAGGTCTCCACAGTACATCGATGTTGTCGCCAGTGGTCGGCGGAAGGTGCACGTGCCCGTCGACCTGGGACCGGACCGCAGCGACGCACGGATGCACGCCAAGACCGTAGGATCCTACGCAGTGCCGTAGGGGACCGCACCGCCACTTCCCAGCAAATTAGGGACACTGTTGGTCCTGGGGTATCGGCGAGGACCATTCACAACCGTCTCCATGAAGCTGGGTTACGGTCCCGCACACCGTTAGGCCGTCTTCCGCTCACGCCCCAACATCGTGCAGCCCGCCTCCAGTGGTGTCGCGACAGGCGTGAATGGAGGGACGAATGGAGACGTGTCGTCTTCAGCGATGAGAGTCGCTTCTGCCTTGGTGCCAATGATGGTCGTATGCGTGTTTGGCGCCGTGCAGGTGAGCGCCACAATCAGGACTGCATTCGACCGAGGCACACAGGGCCAACACCCGGCATCATGGTGTGGGGAGCGATCTCCTACACTGGCCGTACACCACTGGTGATCGTCGAGGGGACACTGAATAGTGCACGGTACATCCAAACCGTCCTCGAACCCCTCGTTCTACCATTCCTAGACCGGCAAGTGAACTTGTTGTTCCAACAGGACAATGCACGTCCGCATGTATCCCGTGCCACCCAACGTGCAATAGAAGGTGTAAGTCAACTACCCTGGCCAGCAAGATCTCCGGATCTGTCCCCCATTGAGCATGTTTGGGACTGGATGAAGCGCCGTCTCACGCGGTCTGCACGTCCAGCACGATCGCTGGTCCAACTGAGGCGCCAGGTGGAAATGGCATGGCAAGCCGTTCCACAGGACTACATCCAGCATCTCTACGATCGTCTCCATGGGAGAACAGCAGCCTGCATTGCTGCGAAAGGTGGATATACACTGTACTAGTGCCGACATTGTGCATGCTCTGTTGCCTGTGTCTATGTGCCTGTGGTTCTGTCAGTGTGATCATGTGATGTATCTGACCCCATGAATGTGTCAATAAAGTTTCCCCTTCCTGGGACAATGAATTCACGGTGTTCTTATTTCAATTTCCAGGAGTGTACAACCGCTCGCTCACCGATAGATCTGTACCTACAGATTGGAAAATTGCGCAGGTCGCACCAGTGTTTAAGAACGGTGGTAGGAGTAACCCATCGAACTACAGACCTATATCATTGACGTCAGTTTGCAGTAGGGTTTTGGAGCATATACTGTATTCAAACATTATGAATCACCTCGAAGGGAACGATCTATTGATACGTAATCAGCATGGTTTCAGAAAACCTCGTTCTTGTGCAACGCAGCTAGCTCTTTATTCGCACGAAGTAATGGCCGCTATCGGCAGGGGATCTCAAGTTGATTCCGTATTTCTAGATTTCCGGAAAGCTTTTGACACCGTTCCTCACAAGCGACTTCTAATCGAGCTGCGAGCCTATGGGGTATCGTCTCAGTTGTGCGACTGGATTCGTGATTTCCTGTCAGGAAGGTCGCAGTTCGTATTAATAGACGGCAAATCATCGAGTAAAACTGAAGTGATATCAGGTGTTCCCTAGGGAAGCGTCCTGGGACCTCTGCTGTTCCTGATCTATTTAAATGACCTCGGTGACAATCTGAGCAGTTCTCTTAGGTTGTTCGCAGATGATGCTGTAATTTACCGTCTAGTAAGGTCATCCGAAGACCAGTATCAGTTTTTAGTCAATCTGCTACTAGCTGCGAATTTTTGTGTAAGTATGTGTGAAACGATATTCTGCATAATTAGTATATTTGCAAATTGTTTCAACTCCAGCATCAATTTAGAGGCATGTTAAAAATAAATAAACAGTATCTATGAAAATTGATTAATGCATTATGATTTACATTATATTAACCTGCTGTTGTGATAATCTTCTAGTTCATCGGCTCGACACAGACTGAACGAATTTCCCACCATTTTTCCTGAGGCGACCATCTTGTATTACACCACTGGTGGGGAGTGTACTGGGAGTTGTCTGAGTGGGACCCACGTGCCAGCTGTGGAAAACCCATGACGTTTTTAGGAGTAGGGGTACTTAATTGATCAATTAATTTCCTTAGTTAATTTAATATCAATTTGTCATCAGAGGGGGCTAGAAACGGCTCAGCCCCACTACTCACGCTGTCATCTGACAAGCCATAAGGTGAGTGAACATTATGACTCTAGAGAAGAGAGACCATGCACTGTTAGTGAAACTGTCTTATGCTAATGACGAAAGTTAGAGTGGAACATTGAGAGATAAAACCAGCTGAAAGTCTGAGGATAGACCCAATGTCATTAAATAGTATACATTAAATGATGACGAAATTAGGAAACACGGGTGAGCTTGATGTAGCATCTGGAAAAGGGAGGTGTCCTTAGAAGTTACTGACGAGGTTGCTGTTGCTGTAGTTGACTGCGCAGCATGTGTCCTGCGTAGTACTAGTGCACATGTGTCATGAGAATTGTCCATGCAATAGTCTACAGTGCGGAAAGTGTTCCGATATATCGGACACTGGTACATGTAGACGATTCAGA
The DNA here is from genome assembly GCF_023898315.1 of Schistocerca nitens. Lineage (NCBI taxonomy): Eukaryota > Metazoa > Arthropoda > Insecta > Orthoptera > Acrididae > Schistocerca > Schistocerca nitens. The sequence goes on from NC_064620.1 coordinate 608,279,785, forward strand.
CAGTGCAGCACCTCATTTACCTCTTCTGTTTCTGGCACAGATCGAAGTTTGTGACATGTGGCTAGGCAATATTCTGTGGGTTGACGAGGGACATTTTACAGTACAGGGTGTAGTGATTGCACAGAACTGCCGAATTTGCCTACTGTTGGACAGCGTGTTGTACACGAACAGACACTGCATTCTCCGTATGTGACTGTGTGGTGTGGATTCACAACCACCTTTATTGTTGGTCCGTTCTTCTTTGAAGAGGACAAGCGCAGAGAGCCTGTCAGATGTACCGAGACGTGTGCAAGCTATCGAGACTTCCTTGTACAGCATGTGATTTCTACTTCGAGAAAGCGGAACTGTCTGTAAACCAGAGTTTTCATGCAAGATGAGGCAACACCTGAAGTCGCTTGTCCAGTGAAAAATCTGCTTAATGCAACCTTCCACGGGAGTGTTGTTTCGTGATGTATGGCCTGCAAGTCACCTTATCCGAATCCATGCGTCTTTTGGCTTTTGGGATATCTAAGAGAATGCTCTTATCAGAGACACGTTCGGTCTCAACCTGATCTGAATGCCGGTACACAGGGACACGCTGCTGAGATTCCACTGGAATTGCTGTGAGCAACTGTTGATCACTTCTTTCTACGGATGCTCATACTGAACAAATTGTGTGGGTGGCGGTTAACAATAATATCAAAGCTAAGCCTTTCTTACTTGTTTTACTTTTCCGCCCATGTCTCGTCCTAATACGTTACCTACGGAAACATTTCCATAACCTTTTCTCGCATTTACAACGCCAGATTTGCACGTGGTAGTCAGAACTGGAAGTATTTTTTTCCAGCGTAAATCAATTCCTCATTATCTCATTAGAATATGTACCACCTTTCGTTGCCATACGATAACTACAGTCCGCACTGGTCCTCTTTGGGCAGCTGTATTTTAATTTGCACTCAGTACGTCCGTTTCGCTATGAGACACTATACACAAAGTGTAGAAAAACTACGTTAATGGTCGCAGGTTGTAACTGAACAGCTTGCACACATTCATCACACAGTGGTAAGAAATTCGTTGTTTTCCCTTTGTGTTAAACATATTGAGGTAAGGGAAACACAGCCTAACGAAAGCTGCAATTTTATGTTTGGAAGTGACAAGTCAGGACGCTGTTTTTAATTCCTTGTACCTCCGTCGAAAATACACATCTCCCAAAATGCACCAGCTACACTAATTGATTACGAATCTATTCTTTCCCCGTGTCGTCATGAAACGGCACTTGCAACTGCGGTAATTCAACTGATATCACAATCATTGTCTTTGACGCTACAGATTTTCTCGAGTTTGTAAAACCGAAGAAGTAACTGGATATTAATTCATGTCTGCCCCCTTTAAACGGTTTCCGGAAAATCTACAATTCTTCCTGCAAGTTGATTCTCACACCCCTCTAATCTGTAAGCAGAATTCTTGTCCTCCACGAAAGCAGCAACTTCGTTATACAGTGCTTGTACGGATTCTCGCGTAGTGCACAAGCTGTTCAGACGAATGGGAACTTTGGCTCCAAACATGGGCAGAAGACGCTTTTGTTCGTGTCATTTAACGTCGCAAATGTGGCTAAGTACTGTTATAAGAGGAACACAACAGGGAACGCTCTCACGATATTCCAAATCTGTTATTGTATTGAAAACCTGGTCGGAGACAAAAACAAAATATTCGTATCAGTCATCCTCTCCTGTGCGTCTTTAGTAATATTTACTCCCGTCGGCTTAACGTCTGCGAATATGGTTGTAAGTAAAACGATATTCACAAGACACCAATCTGTGTTTATGTAATGTGCTGTAAGTGTCAAATAATGCAACTTTTTCACAAATCATTCCACATAGCAACTGTCGCAGACAATGTTTCATTAATAACTTAGATAATAACAGAAGGCCTTATCCGGTTCCGAGCTGCAGCAACCTCTTCTGTGACATGTTTACTTACACTAGAGAGGTTTCACATAATATCTGAAACGCTGAGTTCTCGATAATATGCGCCCAAATGAATTAATTGTAGACCTATTTCGTTGAAACCTTCACCAGAAACAACTCTCAAAGTATCATCTCTTTAGTGCACATTGCAACGAACTGTTGTTTTTTTTATATTATTATTAATACGTACATTCCCGAAGGACGTGTGCCAGTGTGGGATATCTTACAACTGTGTTTCTTTAAATGAGTTGCTCCCGACTAGAAACACAATAACATAGATCAGTTTAGGCACGAGACGTATCCTGCAGACTTACTGTTATCGTTTATAACAAATATTTATTTCTTATTTCGCTTTTTAGACCCAATAGTTTCTTCTGCATTTTCGCATTGGTTACAGTTTTACTTATTACTGCACTTGCTTTCTCACTCTGCATGATTATAAACACACCACAATTGAGAAGCCTGTGCTGGATGTAGTAGCGGAGGGATAAGGACACGTTTAACGTTGTTATAGTCGAACATTACCTGGGACACGGTCTCGCCCTCTACGCTCGGCCACTATAACTAGTGCGGCCAGGCTGTCCGGTTACGCACACTTCGTATTTTATGCGCGACTACACGGTCATGCAGGACTGGTCTGTCCCATCACCGACGGCTCCACTTTTTATTTTCATTTATTTACACGTCAAGTTCCGTAGGACCAAACTGAGGAGCAAATCTCCAAGCTCATGGAAAGAGTCAGTACATGATATTACAACATGAAAGTTGTAGTGGACTGTTAAGGCAGCCAGTCCACAGTGAAGTAGCCGAAAGGGCACACGTCAACTCACGCCGTCTGGCGTTAAGTCTGGAACAGGATTCGTAATGAATGTGATAAAGAAAAGAACGTAGCTACTAGAACACTTAACTTTTATATCGTCCTTTGGTATACAGCATTCTTGATGATACAAGTGAGACTCTTTAGATTCATGAAGTAACTAATGGCGCCTTGCTAGGTCGTAGCCATGGACTTAGCTGAAGGCTATTCTAACTGTCTCTCGGCAAATGAGAGAAAGGCTTCGTCAGTGTAGTCGCTAGCAACGTCGTCGTACAACTGGGGCGAGTGCTAGTACGTCTCTCGAGACCTGCCTAGTGGTGGCGCTCGGTCTGCGATCCTGACAGTGGCGACACGCGGGTCCGACATGTACTAATGGACCGCGGCCGATTTAAGCTACCACCTAGCAAGTGTGGTGTCTAGCGGTGACACCACAAAAGTAATAACAGATAAAAATAAATGTTAACGAACCTGAAAAAAGTCAGTCCATATGTTTAAGTAAACGCTATCAGCAATACAATAAGAATCAGCTTAACTTTTCAAGGAACTCCTCAACAGAATAGAAGGAGTGACCCATGAGGAAACTCTTCAGTTTCGATTTGAAAGCGCGTGGATTACTGCTAAGATTTTTGAATTCCAGTGGTAGCTTATTGAAAATCGATGCAGCAGTATACTGCACACCTTTCTGCACTAGAGTTAAGGAAGTCCGATCCAAATGAAGATTTGATTTCTGCCGAGTATTAACCGTGGTGTGACCGCCAGACACCACACTTGCTAGGTGGTAGCCTTTAAATCGGCCGCGGTCCATTAGTATATGTCGGACCCGCGTGTCGCCACTATCAGTGAATTGCAGACCGAGCGCCGCCACACGGCAGGTCTAGTCTAGAGAGACTCCCTAGCACTCGCCCCAGTTGTACAGCAGACTTTGCTAGCGATGGTTCACTGACTACATACGCTCTCATTTGATTTGTATCAATCCAAACGACTGCCATTCGGGTGCGTATCCGCCCCTGTATTGTTTCAGCGATATCTACAAACTGTTGGTGCGTCGGTACTTACTGCAGCAAACTATCTGGACGATATTGTGATCTCCGGAAAGACGGAAGAAGAACATTTAGCCAGTCCCAGAGCATTGTTTCAGGTTTTGCGACGAAATGGTTTTCGCTTACGGAAGGACAAATGAGTGATTTTCGCTCGTGACTTGCCATACCTGGGCCATGTACTCAATGCCCAAGGCATACATCCCAGTCCCACACACCTCTGTGCCATACAAGACTTGCCTTCACCGCAGAATTTGAAGCAGCTACAAAGTGTGCTGGGAAAAATTAACTATTGTCGTAAATATGTGCCGCATGCCTCTTCCATATCAGCTCTGCTTCATCGCTTACGCCGCGTTCCGTTCGTCTGGACGACGGAATGCGAACGCGCCTTTCGCTAGTTGAAATCGGCGTTGCTTTCCAATACTTGCCTTACGCCATTCGATCCCCAGAAGCCCCTTTTGTTGATGGTGGATGCATCGGATTTCGGGATCGGTGCTCTGCTTGCGCACAAAGATGGCTCGCACGATCGCCTTATTGCCTTTGCGTCCAAATTGCTCTCGTCTGCGCAAAGAAACTACTCACAGATCGAGAAAGAAGCATTGGCTCTCGTATTTGGTGTTACAAAGTTTCATGACTTCTTGTATGGTCGTCACTCTACCATAATCAGAGACCATAAACCTTTCACATCGCTTTTTCATCCGAACAAGCCTGTACCTCCACATACCGTGCAGAAATTCATTCGCTGGTCTAATTTAACTTGCTTGCATGGTCATTGATTTGGAAACCGATGACGTGGTCGAATCGTTACCGATTGATTTTCGCCGTGTAGCTACAGCCACAACTGCCGACGCTGTCCTTGCTACCGTTCTGCGTTTTGTTGCTACGCAATGGCCCTTGTCAAAGTCACGGATCGGGGATCCGTTGGTCCGCCGATTTTTTGCTCACCAGGAGTGACTTTTTGTTCGACGTGCTGTTTTGCTGTTGCGTTCTGATGATGATCAGTCCAGGGTCGTGGTCCCACGTTCGTTACAGTCCTCTGTCTTAAAGCTTCTCCACCAAGGACATTGGGGTATAGTGAGAACGAAACAACTTGCTCGTCAGCACTGTACTTGGTTCGGAATAGATGCCGCGATTACAACTATGTGCTCTTCCTGCATGGCATAAACCGAACAACAATCAGCACCACTGCGGAAATTCTTTGCGTGGCCAAAAGCCACTTCCCCTTGGCAACGCTTACACATCTATTTTGCTGGTCCATTCTGGAGTGGTCATTTTCTGGAATGCTCGATGGTTGGTTGTGATAGATTCGTTCAGTAATTTTCCTTTTGTAGTAATTTTCCTTTTGTTGTCCAGATGTCTTTCACGACGTCATCTGCCACCATCCAAGCGTTATCTGCTATCTTTTGCATTGAAGGTCTTCCACAGACTATTGTTTCTGACAATGGCCCACAATTCATGTCCACAGAATTTCAGTTATTCTGCAAGGCCAATGGTATTCGACATCTGACGTCCGCGCCGTTTTCGCCACAGTCAAACGGTGCCGCTGAAAGATTGGTCAGGACTTTCAAGTCACAGAAAGTTGAAAGAGTCGCATTCTCGGAAGGACGCGTTATTGCTCTTTTTGTCTTCATATCGCTCTCAGCCCCGAGATGGTCGCTGGATGGCTGAGTTGCTCCACGGTCGCCATCATCGAACCTTGATGTCTTTGTTACATTCGCCGCATCATGTTCCTGTGCAGTGGCCGACACCTGCTTTTGCCCCAGACGACGTTGTCTACTACTGCCACTATAGAGGTTCACGGCGTTGGCTCGAAGGCCGGATTCTTCGCTGCCTCGGACGCGCTATGTATTTGTGGGCCTCTGGTGAGGTGCGCCGGCATCTCAATCAGCTGTGCCTCTGTCGTCGCACGGGATCTGCCGCTCGCCCTCTGCTTTCAGCTAAGGTGCCGTCTGGTCAGCGCCCGGGGACCCATCTACTGGCTCACCTCAGCCCCATGTGTTACCGACGCTGCTTTCCATTTTGCCCCATTGCGACGCGCCGCCTCCGCTGCCGCCTGTTCTCCCGCCGGTGACGCCCGCAGTGGACGCGTCGCTTCAGCCACCGGGCACCTCCCTGGGTCACGTGCCGCCGATCACTTCCCGTGACCAGTTGTCCTCCGACGTGGAACTCTTGCCCGCTCCCGACCATATGTCGTCTTCGCCCGTCGGGTGCCCCGGCCCGATGGAGGTCGACCCTTCGGCCCCTCCTGTCTCTCTACGGGCGCATACCCCGCATGTTGGAGTGGTTGGTGTGCACGCTGGAGTAGGTTTTGAGGCGTTCCCTAGCTCCCCGCGGTCCGAACGGCAGGGTGCTGGTGGCGCAGCCTCGCCTGTTGTTAGGCTCCCACCTCGTCACACACGACAACATGGGGTCCTCCCCACGGCGGACGGAGGCCTTATACTACAACCGTATGGCGATTCGCGGGGGAGGAATGTGGTGTCACCGCCAGACACCACACTTGCTAGGTGGTAGCCTTTAAATCGGCCGCGGTCCGTTAGTATACGTCGGACCCGCGTGTCGCCACTATCAGTGAATTGCAGACCGAGCGCCACCAAACGGCAGGTCTAGTCTAGAGAGACTCCCTAGCACTCGCCCCAGTTGTACAGCCGACTTTGCTAGCGATGGTTCACTCACCACACATGCTCTCATTTGCAGAGACGACAGTTTAGCATAGGCTTCTGCTACGTCATTTGCTAGCGAGGCGCCATATTCTTCAGTAATGTATTCTGAACTGATAATATTGTGAATCATGTACCGTCAAGAGCGACGTTCATCATTAATGGATTAAAGTTAAGTATCAAACTAATTACGTCCGCTTTCTGAATTCTAATTCCTTGTCATGTTCCAGACCTCACGTCAATATAGTTCTTTCCTCCTCACGCCAGCCTGCGTGAGCTAAAACGCGTGCATTTCGGCCTCCACTACTAACACGGTGTTGGTTCTTCTGCCAACACAACATTAACCAAGTGAAAGTTGCCTGTTCTTGAGAATAAACTAATATTGGTAACAAGAAACGACAATAAGGAGTATAGATATTGAGAGGCCAATGTCAAAATACCCAGACTCGTGAACAGAAGTCGACAGGAGGTTCGTGAACTCGCACCGCTTATTGCCCAAACCGCCCGTTTCTGAGCCAAAAATATCCTTCTACAGTGGGAAGAGCTATCCCAAAATATAATACCGTAAGACATAAGCGAATGAAAATAAGCGAAGTAGACTAATTTTCGTGTCGAAGTATAAGTCACTTCTGATACCGTTCGAATAGTAAAAATGGCAGTATTAAGTCTTTGAATAAGATCCTGAACGTGGTGTTTCCACGACAGCTGACTATCTAGCTGAATACCTAGAAATTTGTACTATTCAGTTTCACTAACCATATGCCCGTTCTGTGAAATTAAAACGTCAGGTTTTGTTGAATTGTGTGTTAGAAACTGTAAAAACTGAGTCTTACTGTGATTTAACTTTAGTTTATTTTCTACAAGCCATGAACTGAGGTCATGTACTGCACTATTTGAATCCGAGCCAATGTTGCACACAGCATCCTTTACTATCAAGCTAGTGTTATCAGAAAACAGAAATATTTTAGGGTTACCCGTAATACTAGAGGGCATATCATTTATATAAATAAGTAACAGGAGTGGCCGCAACACTGATCCCTGGGGCACCCCCCCCCCTTCCCCCACTTGACAGTACCACACTCACATCCCACATCACACCTGTTTTCATCGTTGTGAATAATGACCTTTTGCTGCCTGTTGCTAAAGTAAGAGATGAACCAATTGTGAGCTTCTCCCCATATTCCGTAATGGTCCAACTTCTGGAGCAATATTTTGCGATCAACACAATCTAATGCCTTTGTTAAATCAAAAAATACGCCAAGCGTTCGAAACGTTTTGGTTAGCCCATCCAGTATCTCACAGAGAAAAGAGAATATAGCATTTTCAGTTGTTAAACGACTTCTAAAGTCGAACTGTACATTTGATAGCAAATCGTATGATATAAAATGATCAATTATCCTTACATACAAAGCCTTTTCAATAACTTTAGGAAACACTGGTGGCATAGAAATGGGTCTAAAATTATCTACATTACCCCGTTCTCCCTTTTTATAAAGCGGCTTTACTACTGAATACTTTAATCGCTCAGGAAACTGATCATTCCTAAAGGAAAAATTACAAATATGGCTTAATACAGGGCTAACATGCGCAGCACAGTACTTTAATATTCTGCTAGACACTCCATCATAACCATGAGAGTACTTAGTCTTCAGTGATTTAATTATTGACTCAGTGTCCCTCTTGTCTGTATCACAGAGGAGTATTTCAGACATCAATCTCGGAAAGACATTTGCCAAGGAAGTTATATGATTTCCTGTGGAAACTAAATTTTTATTTAATTCACCAGCAATGCTCAGAAAATGATTGTTAAATACTGTACATATATCTGTTTTATCAGTAACAGAAATATTTTTACTGTGACTTTATATCGTCGACCTTGTGCTTCTGACCAGACACTTCCTTCACAACTGACCATATGGTTTTAATTTTATCCTGTGAATTAGCTAATCTATTTGCATACCACATGCTCTTTCCCTTCCTAATAACATTTTAAGCATCTTACAATACTGTTTGTAATGGGCTACTGTAGCCTGATTGTGACTACTCACAATATTTTGATATAATTCCCTCTTTGTTCTACATGATATCCTTATCCCACTAGTGAGCCCCCTGGGCTGCCCATTACTGCTAGTACCCCGTTTAAAATGGTGTAATGGAAAGCAACTCTCTAAGAGCATTAGAAATGTGTTAAGTAAAGAACTGTATTTATCACCTATGTTATCGGCGCTATAAACATCCTGCCACTCTTGTTCCTTGACAGTTTTTAAAATACTCACTATTGCCGTTGGGTTAACTTTCCTACATAGTTTGTAATTAAATGTGACATTGGTTTGAGTACAAAAGCCTATTAGTGCTAAAATGTGTGCATCGTGGTCTGAAAGGCCATTCACGCTCTTACAAACAGAATGACCATCTAGTAATGAAGAATGAATAAAAATATTGTCTATGGCTGTGCTACTGTTCCCCAGCACCGTAGTTGAAAAAAACACAATTTGCATCAGATCGTGTGAATTTAGATCTATCAACATCCTTTTTCTTGTACAATCATATACAAAATTAATATTGAAGTCAGCCGCCCGAAGTGGCCGTGCGGTTAAAGGCGCTGCAGTCTGGAACCGCAAGACCGCTACGGTCGCAGGTTCGAATCCTGCCTCGGGCATGGATGTTTGTGATGTCCTTAGGTTAGTTAGGTTTAACTAGTTCTAAGTTCTAGGGGACTAATGACCTCAGCAGTTGAGTCCCATAGTGCTCAGAGCCATTTGAACCATTTTTTTAATATTGAAGTCACCACATGTAACTAGTTTCTGGTACTCCCTACAAAGTGAATCAAGAACCCTCTCTTGCTTGATTAGAAATGCTCTGAAGTCGGAGTTAGGGGACCTATAAACAACAACAGTTAGAAGTTTAGTTTTACTAAATTCAACTAACTCTACACAGCATTCAAATATCTGTTCAGTGCAGTGTCTTGATACGTCTATGGACTCAAATGGAATACTGTTTTTCACGTACACAAGGGACTCCTTGAGAAACAGCCAGCTAATCTGTAGCCTGGTAAAGGAGGGCCACTGAATTGCCAAATAATTTAAGTGGTGCTCTGATATACCAATAATTTCAGAGTCAACATCTATAAGCAGTTCACTAACTTTATCTCTAATACGTCTTATATTCCACAAGGCACATGTCCATGAAACACATGGTCAGCTTTTCTTCTAAACCTGAACCACAGTTCTTCACACGCTTCTCTCTAGAATCAAACGTTTTGAATTCCTCAAGGACCTTAAACACACACACACACACAAACGCATACACGCACAATTTATCGACCGACCGACAAATTTCGTGGCAGCCCACACAACGCACGTCCCGGCCGACTACACTCAACGACTGCAGCGCCGCCCTGCACCTTTCGCTGGTTGTGACGTTATGTTCTACGAGATATCGCTTAGTGTTACACAGAAAAAGAATTGGGATTTGGCTTGGCTGTTTTCGAACGAAAAATGCCAGAAAAAGCTGTGGTCAAGCTGCAGGTAAAGAAATGGATAATGCAATGGAAGAAATGCACCTACACTGTGTTACTCACGGAGCTGGGACCCGAAGATTTTTGGAATGGATGGAAACTGCTTTTCAGAACATACTGAAGATGCAGTCGTGAAGTTGTAGTAGTAGTAGTAGTAGTAGTAGTAGTTAGTAGCTTTATTCATCTGTAGATCTGGTTTTACATGGATATGGGACATGTCAAACTATTTACAAGTTACGACCAATTTAAAATAAGCTAATTCGTATACACGTACATTTACAGACTTCTAGTCAGAGACAATCATTAGATTTATTCCTGATATACAATACTTTTAAAAAAAAAATTATTAAATAATGTAATGCCACACTGATCACTCATATTTCACTATCAGTCACTGTACACACTATACACACATTGTTTCATAACACTTCACTCACTACACACACACACACACACACACACACACACACACACACACACACAGGTGATATCTGAGCCATTTTTTGTGCTGCAACTTCCCATCTGCAATCCTGAAAAAGTGAGTCAGCATCCCTCTATAGTGTTGAGCTCAGAAAGAGGAAGAGGTGTTAGTATTGTGCTATGCATAGCTTGCGGGTAAGTATTTCTAGAAAAGGAAAAAATAAGGAAAAAACATAATGTGTAGGTGTTAGATGGAATGTTGGATGTTTTATAATCATTATTGTTATTTATTTGTGTAACTGTTCTTTACCAAACCCCTACCGCTTTATCTAAGTAATCCTTCACTGTATAAAATGTAATGCATAACAGATACATTTTAGCTGCCGTATTAAATAAGTGTATTTTTGCAATTCCTTTAATCTCTTTTGGTATTTTATTGTACAGTTTTATTCCTTGGTAGAAAATGCTGTTTTGACTTTTATGTTTATTTTTTCTTGGCAAATGTAAGTTGAGCTCAGCTCTTGTTCCATGGTCATGGACAAAGCTGTTTGTGCAGTAATTACCAATGTTATTTTTGATGTGTACAACTGACTGGTAAATGTATTCCCATCGAGCAGTAAAATCCCCAGTGTTTTGAACAGATCTTTACAATGAGCTCGACTACTATTTTTGGTTATTATTCTTATGGTTCTTTTCTAGAGTTTGAAAATTTTGTTCATTTTTTGTTCATTTGTTCCCCAACGCCGGCCGCGGTGGTCTCGCGGTTCTAGGCGCGCAGTCCGGAACCGTGCGACTGCTACGGTCGCAGGTTCGAATCCTGCCTCAGGCATGGATGTTTGTGATGTCCTTAGGTTAGTTAGGTTTAAGTAGTTCTAAGTTCTAGGGGACTGATAACCACAGCAGTTGAGTCCCATAGTGCTCAGAGCCATTTTTGTTCCCCAAAAAAATATGACATAGCTGAGATTCCCTGCTATAACCGCAGGACAGGACAGATGAGTGGCGGTCAATTACACTCGAACACACTACTTTATTCATCTGACAAACATTACAAGAATAAGAAAACATTACAAACAGAGCTAGCCAAACATTAATTTTATACCTCAATTCCCGGCTAAATGCGCCTTTCAGTATCACACTTAAAGGGCAAAACAACTCTAATTTAAAACCAACTGAAGGCCAATCACTTAAGACTCAAACACATGAATTTGAATTTTAAAAGGCAGAAGGCCTCATCTTTAAAACATTTCTCTAAATTAGGCTGAAGGCCCAAACAATCTCACACGTTAAGGGCAAAACAAATGTACTTCAGAATCGGCTAGAAACCATACACAAACAACAAGGACAAATAAGAAAAGGCAGCACATCAAACGGCGCTCAGAACTTTCCTAGGGTCGGCCTGGAATTCACACACTAACGCTTGCTTAGGTGAGACAGGCAGATGGCCCAACAATTCTCACTCCGACAGCAACCCAACTGACAGACAGTCACCTGATGAAGCGACAGGATAACTTCCTCTCCACCCGACCAGCACACAACAGGGAGTTCAATGGAACAACGCAGAAGGTATTGGCGCCCACAACGAATTACACATTCAGCTGTCAAACTACATGTCGTGCAGGACAGCCACAACACAAGGAGAAAAATACAAATGGTTCAAATGGCTCTGAGCACTATGGGACTTAACTGATGAGGTCATCAGTTCCCTAGAGCTTAGAACTACTTAAACTTAACTAACCTAAGGACATCACACACATCCATGGCTGAGGCAGGATTCGAAACTGCGACCGTAGTGGTCGCGCAGTTCCAGACTGTAGCGCCTAGAACCGGTCGGCCACTCTGGCCGGCGAGAAAAATACACTGCCTGAATTTACGTCAACGCCAGGGCAGGTAACCAGAACATTAACGGCCACAAGGGAGAAGATTTCGCTGGTGCACTTCAATTCAAAAATAATTAAGTTAAACTCCATAGGAGGGCGGCTAGTTTTTCACCTACTTGAAAATACACATTGTTGCTCACAGGAATGTCCCAACAGCCCACAACGAAATTCAAACGACACAATGTGAACAGTTGGGGCTGGCTGGTAGATTAAGTAAGGACTGAACTTTCGTGTATGGGATCGGTGAGCCAAGGACCTCGTAGCAATGGGAACAGCCCCTCACACTCCAACCACACGTGAGTGCCGCCAGCGGCCCCGGCCAGACCCGCACCATGGAGACTTCCTCGCTGCTCCACACGAAGAGGGCACAGCCAGAAGCGATAAGCGTGAGGCCAAAGATAGTACAAGGGTGCGAATATCGATACATGCTGCTGCTGCGACTCATGAAGAGAGAGGATAACAGCATAACCGCGATAAGTGTGGGAGACTAATCACAGAATAGCAACCAAGGTTTAATGAAAAACATATTACGGGCCAGCCACAGCTCAACCTTCCCCCTTAACACAGGGAGGGGGTGACTCATACCCTAAGCTACCTGAACTTAACTTGGCTAAGGTGAACCCGATACTGGTTACCCGAACAGTATCCTTGACCAACAGATTTACCGGGCCTAACATACGCATCATGGTGCAAGACCCCAGAAAACGGGGAGTAAATTTACTAAGATTCCCGCCACGCACCTGCCTCCCCAGGAAATTGCGGACATAGACATGATCCCCTGGCCTGCCCTTAAAAATTTCTCGATTACTACTATAACGCTCAGCTTGTTTATTATGTGCTCTGAGTATATTTCGTCTGGCCTGGTTCCAGTTTCCCTTGATAACTTGAGGACTAAATATCTCGTGGAATAAGATCTTGAATTCCCCACAAGTTCGAAAGAGGGGAATTAATGGGATACGAAAGGATCAAGGAGGCGGGCGTTGCTCGCAAAACTTCATGACGCGGTATTAAAGGCAAAACTAAGCCAAGGAGGACTGGAGTCTCATTTACTAGGCGTTTTCTGATGATAAATAATCAATTCTGACTTAAGATTTCGGTTAACTCTTTCCGTATAGGACCCCTGCGGATAATATGGGGTGGTTGTGATATGCTTGACACCGTTCTGAAAACAGAAGGCCTTGAAAGGAGCCAAAAGGGAAGCAGGAGCATTATCGCTAACTAGCTACTTAGGTGGGCCAAAAACACTGAAGACATTAGTTAAAAGAGAAATAGTGGTGGGAGCGATAATGTTATGGCTCGGTAGGAGCCAAGTAAATCTGGAGAACGCCTCGATAATAACTAGCACATATCGGTGACCCTTCTTATTACTAGGTAAAGGTCCTAAATAACGAAAAACAGGGCGCACGAAAGCTACAGGCAAACAGATCTTGCACTGCTTAGCATCGCCCACCCTCTTACAGAGAATACCACTCTTAACAACATACTCATCCGACTGCTCTCCTGCCAACACACGTTGCTTAATCTGGGCCCAAACAGAGTCCTGATCCCGATGCTGAGCAACCTCCTCAAACAAGAGGGGAATTTCACCCGACACTCTACAATTAAGACTGTCTCCCTCTACCTGCTGGTTTCCCTTACTAGGTGTAGTTTCGGCGAACATCCGGCTGAGGACATCCGCAAGGATATTTTCAGAGCCTCTCACATGTTTAACTTTATACTGAAATACCGAAATACGTACCGCCCATCTGGCAACATGTCCAGTTTTACGCGACCTAGCCAACACCCAACTGCTTGTCCGTTTCTAATTGGAAAACCCGATGTTCAAGGTGGAAGCGGTACTTCTCCAACGCAAATAAAACGGCCAAAGCCTCGCACTCGTAGACAGAGTACCTAAGTTCGGCATCAGTTAACCGATGCGTAGGCTAGAGGCTGTATCTGCCTCCTGGAGGAGAACAGCTGAAATACCGGCATTAAAAGCGTCAGTTTGAACAACAAACCTTTTATTAAAACCGGGTACTCCAAGAACCGGAGGACTGGCTATTGCTCCTTAATGTGCTCAGAGACGGTTTCGTGGGCGGGTCCCCATTCAAAACGCGCGCCCTTCCGCCGTAACTGATTTAAGGGTGCCGCCAACTGAGTAAAATTGGGATCGAAACGCCTACATTAGTTCGCCATGCCTGTGTATTTAGCAATTCTTCGCTTATCAGTAGGTGAAGGCAAAGCCCGCAAGGCTTTAGTTCGCTCTTGGTCGATGCAAATACTCTGACCTGACACTATATGACCCTAGAAAGCTACCTGCTGCTTGGCTAGCGTCATCGTACTAGGCTTAACGGTCAACCCGGCTGCCTGTAACTTAAAAGAACTTGCTAGATATGCTCCAAATGGTCCTGAAACGAACAGATACAGATAGATAACTAAGTCGTCCAAATAGTTGTACGCACAGACTAAGTTCAAGTCGCCAAGGATATTATCCAGAAAACGAGTAAGCACAGCTGCACCAGTCGCTAGCCCAATAGGAACTCTGTTAAACTCAAACAAGTTCCAATCAGTACAAAACGCAGTAACATGTTTACATTCTTCAGCCAAGGGAATCTGATAATAGGCCTGATTCAAATCGAGGACCGTAAACCAATTAGCGCCAGCAAAGCAAGGACAACCCTAACGTTCAAACGGCGGTAGGCAACTACAGGTCTGAAATCGCGCCCTCATCTTTATGTACAAGAAATATTGGGGACGGATAAGCAGATGTAGAAGGCCTAATCACTTCTTGTTGGAGCATCTGACATATTTTAGACTTGAGTATCTTCACTTTAGGGGGTGAGAAGCGATATGGGAACTGCCTAAACGGAATATTGTCGCACAGATGGATATGATAATCAAAGGGGTGAGAAGCGATTTGGGAACTGCCTAACCGGAATGTTGTCACACAGATGGATATGATAATCAAGAACGTTAGTGTGGTGTCACCGCCAGACACCACACTTGCTAGGTGGTAGCCTTTAAATCGGTCGCGGTCCGTTAGTATACGTCAGACCCGCATGTCACCACTATAAGTGATTGCAGACCGAGTGTCGCCACACGGCAGGTCTAGAGAGACTTCCTAGCACTCGCCCCAGTTGTACAACCGACTTTGCTAGCGATGGTTCACCGACAAAATACGCTCTCATTTGCCGAGACGATAGTTCAGCATAGCCTTCAGCTACGTCATTTGCTACGACCTAGCAAGGCGCCGTTATCAGTTACTATTGATATTGAATCATGTACCGTCAAGACCGACATTCACCATTAATGAATTAAAGTTAAGTATTCCACTAGCTACGTCCGTTTTTCTAAATTCTAATTTCGTTGTCCTGTTCCAGACCTCACGCCAGCCTGCGTGAGCTAAAACGCGTGCCTTTCAGCCTCCTTCTAGTAACATGGTGTTGGCTCTCCTGTCAACCAAAACATTTGCGACGGGGCACAACCGCGTTCTTATCGATATTGCCCTGATTTGCTTGTGTAATGGCTTCGCCACAATCTCCAGATGTACTGTCCGAATTTTATTGCTTACAGAACCAGCAGACGCAGGCCTTACTGGATGCCCTTGGACAGCTCGTCCAGGGTCAACGTCTGATGCAAAACGATGCGGCAGCAGCCGCTCCACCGCTAACGCAGCCACAACACGCTGTTGCACCAACTTTCCGACCTTTTGATGCTGCACTGGAAAGCTGGACGGAGTGGTCACGCCAATTTGGATTCCATCTCGCCGCCTATAGAATTCAAGGTAACGAGCGGCAGCCTTTTTTGTTATCATCCGTTGGGGTGACCACGTACCATGTGATAGACAAATTATTTCCCCGACGCGACGTAGAAACTCTGTCCTACGACGAAATTTTCTCTGCATTCGATGCATATTTCAAAGAACCAGTCAATGTAGTTGCGAAGAGGTATACCTTCTTTCATACAAAACGTATGGCAGGTCAGACTAATCGGGAGTGGGCTGCAACCTTGCAAGGCCTTACTAGGGATTGTGCTTTTGAGTGTCAATGTGGACTCCCTGATTCAGATACTATGGTACGTGAGGCAATTGCACAGAACGTTTCTGATCTTAGTATAAGGGAACAGATTTTGAAACTAGTCAATCCCTCCTTTCTACAAATGATGGACATAGTGGATCGGCAGGTCACACTTGACTTTGCTCAGGAATCATTTGAATCTTCACCAGCCGTGTGTCAGGTTAACCAACACGCCGGGCGAGCTGCACGGAGCAGTAAACAGCCGTCGCGCCCGGCCGTGCCGCTGCCGCCAGGCTCTCAGCCACGTGTGCCACGCAGGCAAGGAAATGCAGTGCTAAAATCATGCCCGCGGTGTGCTACTAGACATTCGCGTGAGAATTGCCTGTCACGCGAGGCTATTTGCTTTTTCTGTAATAAAGAAGGACATGTTCAGAGTGTTTGCCAGAAAAAGCTCAGATCAGAAACTCACAACCATTCCAGGCCCTTTGCTTCGCGCCGAATTCGAACCAAGGATACCCAGGCTCGTGAAACTTCAGCCATGGAAATTCATGTAGTTCATTCCACTCCGCTCAGTGCCACTCTCTCTAACAGTGACTGTGTTCGTCCCACAAATAGTGTGCGTCGACATCGCCGGAAATCCCGTCAAGTCGCAAGTGATTATGTACCAGTGTCAGTTCACGTCACACGAGACAGTCGCTCTTGTCATCAGCAGGACAATAAACTTTTTGTAGACTTGGACATTAATGGCAAAGTGATACCATTTCAGCTCGATACCGGAGCTGCAGTTTCACTGCTCAATCAAGACACGTACAAACAGCTGGGAACACCTCCGTTGCATGCCGCAAATGTTAAGTTAACTAGTTATTCAGGTCAAGAGATCCCTGTGTTAGGACAATGCAGCCTTCTTGCAACATACAAAGGACAAACAAAACTTGTGTCATTTTACGTCCTTCGTTCTTCTTCTACAGTGAACTTGTTTGGTTTAGATTTATTTCAGTTGTTTAACTTGTCTATAGTAAATCAGGTCCTATCAGTGAACCAGACTGTGCCTTCAGACAGTGTTTCTCTTCTATGTGATGAATTTGCAGACATTTTTGCACTGGGCCTCGGTTGCGCTAAGAACTATAAAGCACATTTGGAACTGAAAGTAAATGCGCAACCGAAATTTTTCAGAGCGCGCAATGTTCCCCACGCATTGCGTGATGAGGTCGCAAAAACATTACACGATTTTGAATCACAAGGTGTAATTGAATGTGTGCAGGATTCTCTCCGGGCATCACCCTTAGTACTTTTGCCAAAACCTTCGGGAAAATTGAGACTTTGTGTGGACTTCAAGGCAACAGTGAATCCATAACTAGTGATTGCAACTTTACCCTGCCTGGAAGATCTTTTTGACAAACTGTGCCAGGGTAAATATTTTTCGAAGTTGGACCTCGCAGATCCGTACTTGCAAATACCGGTGGACGAAGAATACCAGCGCGTTTTGGTGGTTAACACACATCTTGGTTTGTATCAATTCAAACGACTGCCATTCGGGTGTGCATCCGCCCCTGCATTGTTTCAGCAATATCTACAAACTGTACATCGGTCCCTACTACAGCAAATTATCTGGATGATATTGTGATCTCCGGAAAGACGGAAGAAGAACATTTGGCCAATAGCAGAACATTATTTCAGGTCTTGCGACAAAATGGTCTTCGCTTGCGGAAGGACAAATGTGTGTTTTTTGCTCGTGACTTGCCCTACCTGGGATATGTACTCAATGCCCAAGGCATACATCCTAGTCCCGAGCACCTCCGTGCCATACAAGACTTGCCTTCGCCGCAGAATTTGAAGCAGCTACAGAGTGTGCTGGGAAAAATCAACTATTATCATAAATATGTGCCGCATGCCTCTTCCATTTAAGCTCTGCTTCATCGCTTACGCCATAAAGGTGTTCCGTCGTCTGGACGACGGCATGTGAACGCGCCTTTCTCCAGTTGAAATCGGCGTTGCTTTCCAATACTTGCCTTACACCATTCGATCCCCAGAAGCCCCTTTTGTTGATGGTAGATGCATCGGAATTCGGGATCGGTGCTGTGCTTGCGCACAAAGATAGATCGCACCATCGCCCTATTGCCTTTGCGTCCAAATTGGTCTCGTCTGCGCAAAGAAATTATTCACAGATCGAGAAAGAAGCATTGACTCTCGTATTTGGTGTTAAAAAGTTTCATGATTTCTTGTATGGTCGTCACTTTACCATCATCACAGACCACAAACCTTTGACATCGCTTTTTCATCCGAACAAGCCTGTACCTCCACGTACAGCGCAGAAATTCATTCGCTGGTCTATTTTCCTCTCGCAGTACTGCTACGATATCTTGTATCGGTGCACTGCTAAGCACGGAAACGCTGATGCGTTGTCCTGTTTGCCTGTTGCTGTGGATAGAGCTTTCGATTCCTCCGAACTTGCTTGCATGTTCATTGATGTAGCAACCAATGACGTGGTCGAATCGTTTCCGATTGATTTTCGCCTTGTAGCTGCAGCCACAGCTGCTGACCCTGTCCTTGCTACCGTTTTGCGTTTTGTTGCTACGCAATGGCCCTTGTCAAAGTCACGGATCGGGGACACATTGGTTCGCCGATTTTTTGCTCACAGGGAGAGACTTTTTGTTCGACGTGGTGTTTTGTTGTTGCGTTCTGATAATGATCAGTCCAGGGTCGTGGTCCCACGTTCGTTACAGTCTTCTGTCTTAAAGCTTCTCCACCAAGGATATTGGGGTATAGTGAGAACAAAACAACTTGCTCGTCAGCACTGTACATGGTTCGGAATCGATGCCGCGATTACGAATATGTGCTCTTCTTGCATGGTGTGTGCCGAACAACAATCAGCCCCACTGTGGAAATTCTTTGCATGGCCAAAAGCCACTTCCCCTTGGCAACGCTTACACATCGATTTTGCTGGTCCATTCTGGAATGCTCGACGGTTAGTTGTGGTAGATTCATTCAGTAATTTTCCTTTTGTTGTCCATATGTCTTCCACGACGTCATCTGCCACCATCCAAGCGTTATCTCCTATCTTTTGCATTGAAGGTCTTCCGCAGACTATTGTTTCCGACAATGGCAGGCAATTCATGTCCGCAGAATTTCAGTCATTCTGCAAGGCCAATGGTATTCGACATCTGACGTCCGCGCCGTTTTCGCCACAGTCAAACGGTGCCGCTGAATGATTGCTCAGGACTTTCAAGTCACAGATGTTGAAGTTAAGAGAGTTGCATTCTCGGGAGGACGCGTTATTACTCTTTTTGTCCTCGTATCGCTCTCAGCCCCGAGATGGTCGCTGGATGGCTGAGTTGCTCCACGGTCGTCATCATCGAACCTTGATGTCTTTGCTACATCCGTCGCATCAGGTTCCTGTGCAGCGGCGGACACCTGCTTTTGCTCCAGGCGACGTTGTCTACTATCGTCACTACCGAGGTTCACGGCGCTGGCTCGAAGGGCGCATTCTTCGCTGCCTCGGACGCGCTATGTATTTGTGTTTGGGGGCCTCTGGTGAGGTGCGCCGGCATCTCAACCAGCTGCGCCTCTGTCGTCGCATGGGATCTGCCGCTCCCCATCTGCTTTCAGCGACAGTGCCGTCTGGTCAGCGCCCTGGGGACCCATCTACTGGCTCGTCTCAGCCCCAGGTGTTACCGACGTTGCCTTCCATTTTGCCCCATGGCGACGCGCCACCGCCACCGCCTGTTCTCCCGCCGGCGACGTCCGCAGTGGACGCGTCGCTGCAACAGCCGGGCGCCTCCCTGGGTCACGCGCCGCCGATCGCTTCCCGTGACCAGTTGTCCTCCGACGTGGAACTCTTGCCCGCTCCGGACCATATGTCTCTTCGCCCGTCGGGTGCCCCGGCCCGATGGAGGTCGACCCTTCGGACCCTCCTGTCTCTCTGCGGGCGCATACACCGCATGTTGGCGTGCACCCTGGAGCAGGTTTTGAGACGTTTCCTAGCTCCCCGCGGTCCGAATGGCAGGGTGCGGGTGGAACAGCTTCGCCTGTTGTTAGGCTCCCCACCTCGTCGCATACGTCAACATGGGGTCCTCCCCACGGCGGGCGGAATCCTTATGCCACCACCGTACGCCGATTTGCGGGGGAGGAATGTGGTGTCACCGCCAGACACCACACTTGCTAGGTGGTAGCCTTTAAATCGGCCGCGGTCCGTTAGTATACGTCGGACCCGCGTGTCGCCACTATCAGTGATTGCAGGCCGAGCGCCGCCACACGGCAGGTCTAGAGAGACTTCCTAGCACTCGCCCCACTTGTACCAACGACTATGCTAACGATGGTTCACTGCCTACTTACGCTCTCATTTGCCGAGACGATAGTTTAGCATAGCCTTCAGCTACGTCATTTGCTACGACCTAGCAAGGCGCCATTATCAGTTACTATTAATATTGAATAATGTACCGTCAAGACCGACGTTCACCATTAATGGATTAAAGTTAAGTATTCCACTAGCTACGTCCGTTTTTCTAAATTCTAATTTCCTTGTACTGTTCCAGACCTCACGCCAGCCTGCGTGAGCTAAAACGCGTGCATTTCGGCCTGCTTCTAGTAACACAGTGTTGGCTCTCCTGCCAACCAAAACAGTTAGTAACACCCAAGTGACCACTCAGGAGCTGGGGAAAACTGTGCAACAAATCGCGTAACTTAGAAGCCTGATGGGGCAATAGATGGGCCAGATCATAGTCGTCAGCTGCAGCCTCAACGACCAAAGCGCCAACAGTTCGATGTACAATAGGTTTAGCGCATTCGCAAAGGCCAAACTTCTCCTCAGGAGCGAATGTAAAGGAAAAGGTGTGCCCGGAATAATCCAAGGCCAACCAGTGAGATCCCCTGCTATACCCGCAGCACAGGACAGATAGTTTAATTTGTGGAAAGGGGCCAAAATGAGTGGCTGTCAATTACACTCGAACATACTACTTTATTCATTTGACAAACATTACAGGAATAAGAAAACATTAAAAACAGAGCCAGCCAAACATTAAATTTAGAACTTAACTCCCTGTTAAATGCGCCTTTCAATCTCACGCTTCAAGAGCAAAACAACTAATTTAAAACCAGCTGAAGGCCAATCACTTAAGACTCAAAAATAAGAATTAGAATTTTAAAAGGCAGAAGGCCTCACTTGAAACATTTCTCTAAATTAGGCTGAAGGCCCAAACAATCTCACGCCTAAAGGCCAAAACGACTTTAATTTAAAATCGGCTAGAAGCCATACAGAAGCAAACAACATGGATAAATAAGAAAAGGCAGCACATCAAACGGCGCTCAGAAGTTTCCAAAGGTCAACCTGGAATTCAAACACTAACGTTCGCAGTCGGCCCATCTCAATCTGATGGAAACCCAATTGACAGACAGTCAACGGTCCCAGGGACAGGATAACTTCCGCTCCAGCCGACCAGCACGCTATAGGGAGCTCAATGGAACAACGCAGAAGGTATCGGCACTCACAACGAATTACACATTCAGCTGTCAAACTACATACCATGCTGGACAGCCACAACACGACGAGAAAAATATTCTGCCTGCCAGGGCAGGTAACTGGAACGCTAACGGCCACAAGGCAGAAGATTTTGCTGGTGCACTTCAATTCCGAAATAATCAAATTAATTTAAACTCCACAGGAGGGCGGCTAGAATTTCGTCAACTTGAAAACACACGTTGTTGCTCACAGGAATGTCCCAACAGCCCACAGCGAAATTCAAAGGACACATTGTGAACAGTTGGGGCTGGCTGGTAGATTAAGTAAAGACTAAACTTTCGTGTCCGGGATCGGTGAGCCACGGACCTCGTAGCAGTGGGAACAGCCCCTCACACTCCGACCGCGCGTGGACGCCGCCAGCAGGCCTGGCCAGACATGCGACACGGAGACTTCCTCGCTGCTCCACGCCAAACGAGCAACATCCCGCACACAGCAGAGCCAGAAACGATAAGCACGAGTACAAGGGTGCAAATATCGATACACGATGCTGCTGCGACTCGCGGAGGAAGAGGATAACAGCATAATCGCGATAACTGCGGGAGACTAATCACAGAATAGCAACCGAGGTTTAATGAAAAGCATAACACGAGCCAGCCACGGCTCAGTAGCGAAGAATTGAGTGTACATATGAATAATGTCTCACTAAAACACCTCGCACGTTACACACTGATGATAGGATTCTGAGTGCGTAACATGCTGATGGCATTCCGTTTGCAAGTACCTTTGTGTGTTCACACCACTTCTACTGAGAATCAATATTCATTCCTAGAAATTTTACATTTGTTACACAGTCTATAGAGGTACCAGCTACATTTAATTTGACATTGTCTTTTCCCTCTTCAAACTGAAATTCATAGCATTAATTTTCTTTTCGTTCAATGTCACTTTATTGCTTATTGGCCAATCATAAACTTCCTTGAGAGTTTCATTTGCTTTCTCTGCAAGGAGTTCTCTTGTCATCTCAGTGACTAAAATATTGCTGTCATCAGGAAATAGAATTTTTTCACCATGAGTAACACTGCTGGGAAACTCATTGATGTATATCAGGAATAGTATTGGTCCTAATATACTATCTTGCAGAACACCTATATTGATGTATTTTGGTTCTGATAGGTGTTTTACTAAATGTTTAGATCCATCTGGAGTATGTGTTATCTCTACTCTCTGTACCCTGTATGCTAGATACGATCGAAACCAGTCATTAGCTACCCTTCTCATTACTATACTTCTAATTTATTGAAGCGAATCCTATGGCCTTAGAAAGATATAAAAATATGCCTGTGACACTCTCATCCTTATCGAGAGCATCAAGTACATCGTTTGTGAATTCTACTATGACTGACTCTGTATTTTTGCCACTTTGGAAACCAAAATGATTCGCTTAAAAGATTGTATTTATTGAGGTAATTCATTAATCTGCCTTTCATAATTGTTTCTATTATTTTTGAGAATGCTGGCAGCAGGAAAATGGGATGGTAGTTTTCTATGTCTTCTGCGTTACCTTTCTTAAGCAAACGTACAACTCTTGCCTGTTTTAACTGCTCTGGAAATGTCCCTGATGTGAAGGATTAGCCGGCCGGTGTGGCAGAGCGGTTCTAGGCGCTTCAGTGTGGAACCGCGCGACCGTTACGGTCGCAGGATCGAATCCTGCCCCGGGCATGGATGTATGTGATGTCGTTAGGTTAGTTACGTTTAAGTAGTTCTAAGGTCTAGGGGACTGGTGACCTCAGATGTTAAATCCCATAGTGCTCAGAGCCATTTGAACCAGAGCCATTTCTGAAGGTTTCATTTCTTATATTTGTTACGGGGCCTTGTATAATACCTATGCATTGTTTCAGTATACACATCGGTACTTCATCTAAACCTACTAACTTTTATTTTTTAGTTTTTGATCATTTTTATTGACTGCATTCTCTGAGGTTGGAAGTAACATCATTGTACATTGTTATAGGAATTATATTTGTTTAGGGGCATATTTGCTGTAACTTCTCTGCAATACTTGAAAAATGCCCGTTTACATAGTTTGCTAAGTGTTGTGGATCATTTATTACCTTATCCCCCTCCATTAGCAATATGTTATTCTGTGTTTGTTTGCCTCTTCCCGTTTTCTTTTTTATAACATCCGAGACTGCTTTTCTTTTATTCTCTACATTATATATTATTTTGTCATTATATGAATTTTTGCAGTAATCAGCACCCTCCTATAGATCTCTTTGTATCTATGATAGAAAATTAAGAATTCTGGATCATTGCTACTCTTTTCCATGAAACTGTTAGCTGTAAACTGCGAGAGAGACTGTTAGCTACATCACGATTTCTAGGCATTGGCATAATTTGTGAAGACCTGAAATTCGGCGTAATGGATCCCCACAATTATTATCTAAAATGTTTCTTGAAACCTGCAAAGTGATTCATAGCTTCCTGAGGAAATATGTCATGATAAAGCAAAGGCAAAACAAATAAAATAAATTATGTTCATGTAAACTTAATGAATTAATGATGTGTGGTCCGAAGCGCCCGACTTCCCGACAATGAAAGTTAGTCGTTCGGTCGGTCAAAGCACGGACACACGTCCAATTTGTCGGTTGGTCGATCAGTCGGCTGGTGCAAGCGAGGCACCACGAGAGGCGGTACTCTCGAGTCACGTGATCTTGCTGACTGCTGCGACGGACGAAACGAACGGCTGTACGTTATTCCGCTGCCTGCTACGCTTGCTGTTGGAGTGCTGTACTACTTGCTCAAGTTACTTTCTGCGTTTCCAGTTTTTCCATTTGTTCCTGTAGTTTTCCTGTTATTTCAGTAGTTTTTGGTTTCCTGTTGTTCCACTAGTTTTTTAAGTTTCCTGTTTACTAGTTTTTGAAATTTTCCTATTATTCCAGTAGTTTTTGAAGTTTTTCTATTATTCCAATAGTTTTTGAAGTTTTTCTATTATTCCAATAGTTTTTGAAGTTTTTCTATTATTCCAATAGTTTTTGAAGTTTTTCTATTATTCCAGTAGTTTTTGAAGTTTTTCTATTATTCCAGTAGTTTTTGAAGTTTTTCTATTATTCCAGTAGTTTTTGAAGTTTTTCTATTATTCCAGTAGTTTTTGAAGTTTTTCTATTATTCCAGTAGTTTTTGAAGTTTTTCTATTATTCCAGTAGTTTTTGAAGTTTCCCAGTTCAGTAGTTTTTCAAGTTTCCCGGTTGAGTAGTTTTTCAAGTTTCCCGGTTGAGTAGTTTCTCCAAGGTTTTCCAAACGTTTTCCTGTTTCCAAAGTTTTCCGAGCTTTTCCAGTCAACTACCACAGTAAGTGAAGTCGTTTATATTTCCTGCGTATTGTATTTTGCAGTGCTGTTAAGTCCATCAAATAAGGCAACTTCTTAGCTTCACTGAAAACAGCAGTGTCCACGTATTAGTTCTTATAAACATGTGATGCTTACTGATTAAAACTTTCCTCTGAGACAATGTGCATAATAGCACGCTCATTGCGACTATTTTGACAGTAAATATAAAACGAGCTACATTTTACGGTATTTGCCTATTTACATTCGATTGATGGTTGATTTTTTTCATTTTAATCAGAAGTGGCTGTGCTGTTTATTTTTGCATCAGAGGTTTTATTTCCGTTATTCGACAGAAGGTGTTTTACCCATCTGACTCGGAAAGCCCGTGTGGTGAAGACTGAAGGAAAGTTTTGAAACCGACCAAAGTAACAAATGTTCTCAGCATTTTCGGGATGAGCACAGACAACGGACGTAAATTTAGTTACGGAAATTCACGAGAAGGTCATTGCTTGTTGCAGTGGGCGA
The DNA here is from genome assembly GCF_023898315.1 of Schistocerca nitens. NCBI lineage: Eukaryota > Metazoa > Arthropoda > Insecta > Orthoptera > Acrididae > Schistocerca > Schistocerca nitens. Next base: position 608,305,356 of record NC_064620.1, read on the forward strand.
AGACATTTTCTGCGATAAGCTTCCAACAATTGTTTCTACCGATAGCAAACGATTTTTTAAAGGTAGTAAGAATGTGAGCGCTGATAGTGTGTTTGTGTTGTGTTTTAGGGAATGTTTTTGGTTTAGTTTGCATGTGTGGCGTGTTTATATGTGGCGTATTGTTGCGGTCGGTGGCTCTCTCTGGTGGTGTGTTTATGGGTAGCGTGTTACTTGGCGTATGAGGTTAATTTCCGTGGTAGCATTGCACGTGTGTGGTATCGTTGGTGACTGCTTTCAGTGTAATATTTTTAGTGAGTTAACGATTTTGGTTTTGTTATGTCTACGTCATTGTATTTTTTTCTGTTCGTCGTGTGTGAATTTTGGTAAAGTGCTTTGTTCATGTCTTTGGTAGTTATGGATATGATGGGGGACAGTGCGTTGTCTGTCGTCGTCGACAGAAGCGTCCGATCCCACACGTCGGCTTTGACCCGAGACGTAAGGGTGTTGTCGTGTGTGACGTCATGACGGCGCGGAGTTTGGTTTGAGTGTGGCTGTCTCCAGTTCTGTTTTATCTTATTTTATTTACTTTTCTGATCTGTTCGTTCTATCTCGTGAGATTTTTAAAATTTAAAAACACTTATTACTTATGTTAATTATGTTTCCTCCAATTTCTGTTTTAGTTAATTATATTTATCTTTCTGATCTGTTCGTTCTATCCCGTGAGATTTATTTTTAAAAAAGACACACTAATCAGCTACTGAAGCATCTTTACCTTCTATGGATTGCAGGGGTTACGACCCCTGGGGAGGTGGGTGGGTATTCATGGATGGCTGTCTTCACTTACACGTTGTAGCTACGCAAGGCGTCTAAATTTGTTTATATTTAGTTTGCCCCCCACCCAAAACACCCCATTTCCCGCGCTTGTCCCGTTAGTGTCATTAGGCTTCTTGTGGAAAGTGTGTGTGTGTGTGTGTGTGTGTGTGTGTGTGTGTGTTTTTGTTTCCGCCATATTTGTGACGTCATGGGTCAAAGCAGACGGGCGGGATCGGACGCTTCCGTATTTCCTAAAATTTCTACAGCTTTTCGGCTTGTTGGCTGAAGTCGTGAAGTGTTCAGTATGTCGTGAAGAAATGAGGCTTACTAAACTTCCGGCTTCTCGAACCAGGGATGGCTATATGCAGAGATGTCGTAAGGATAACCTATGGCGCTCCATTAGACGAGGTTCCTGGTTCGAGAAGTCTAGGTTGGCCATGCGAGAAATAGTGTTTATGACGTATCATTTTTTTTTTATAAATCCTCTCACAGTTTCTGTGCGCATGAGGTGAGTGTGAGACAACGGTGCTTAATTGGTATTATTGTTGTGAGGTATGTTCTGAATGTATTAAGTATGGGGCTAGGTTGGGTGGACTGGGTGTTGTTGTGGAGATTGATGAGTCGCAGATTGGGAAGAGAAAGTGTGGGAGGGGTAAGTGTTTGGTTGGTTTATGGTTGGGGGGGGGGATGGGAGGAGGAGGAGGAGGTGGTGTGGTATCAGGGGGGTTTCAGAATGTGTATTTAGGGTTCTGGAGGGCGAGACAAAAAGCGAATTAGTGGGATTGAAGGAGGATTTTATTGAAGAGGGTACCACTATAGTTTGACCAATTTTCTTATAGGTGGTTGGGTCAGCAAGTGTACAATCACTTAGTACTGAACCACATTGTTGAGTTTAAGAATGATGAGATGGGGGCCTGTACGAGTGCTATAGAGGGGTTTTGGGTGGCAGTTAAGTCAGTAATGAGGAGGGGAAGAGGCGCTCTTCTAACCTTCAGTCTCATCTGGTGGAAGAGCATCCATGAGGGCTACTGTATGTTTAGGGTTTTTAAGGGCGTTAGTGGGATGTATAGGGTTAGTTAGGTGTTGGGTGGGGCGTTGGTGGCTGCGGCTTGGGTTAGGGGGATGTCTTTAGTTGTTGCAGTTTGTAGAGGGATTTTGGGGTGGTGGTTTTTTATTTTATGTAGAGGATTTTTTGTTACGGTGGTGATAGTGCTTTTTTTGGTTTTTCTTGGTTTATGCGTCTTTTATTTTTTGGGGGAGGGTGGGTTGGGTTGGGTTGTGGGTCGTATGGGAGTTTCATTTGGTTGTGGTTATTTTGTTGGTTTGTATTGATTTGGTATTTTACTTTGCTGCTGACTTACACGACTTCGGCGAAGTGTTTGATAGCAAGCTGTGGTTGTGGCTATGGCTGGTTTGGTATCGTTAGTTGTTGTTGACCTATATAGGTCAAGGGAAGTGTTAGATTCCAACTTCGGTTTTACAGATTTTTGTGGTAGGATTTAAGGGGGGTGGGTGGTGGTTTTGAGATTTATAGCTTGATTACTAGACATCGATCCAGTTCTATAAATACTACTTTCGGTTTCGTTTGACATTCAGTATAGAGCAGTACTAACTACTGTATGAACAGGAAATAACCACTCACTTTTAAATTAATAGTATTTTTCGGAAGTGCAGATAAACAGCGATAAATATTTGCAAAAGTTGTGGTGTAAGTAGGACATATTATTCCATTGATTACATGACGCGTTATCGCGAGAGACATCGGCCTGTTAACGATTATCGGATGCCAATTATCCATACGGATTCTCATGGTTTTCCATATTGCGATCGACGATTGGCCTCTTGATTGAGTTGATTGTCATGTAGTTTGTTGGATTTGCTCTAATAAGTTGTTAATCATCGTCATTAAGATTTTTCTGTACACCGAAAAACGAATGTGCCTCCAGAACAAATCGGGGTTATGATTTTTTTACCATTTTAAATCTCTATGAAGGCCTAAACAACGTGAAGACTGGCTTAGAAATGCAGTTGGCGAATAAACCACATCCAATACAGAAATTTGTATCTGGCATAGCGACTTCAAAAGAGATCATCCGTACAGATTCTCGTGGTTTTCCATATGGTGGTTGACGATTGGCCTCTACGTTATGTGAATTCATGTACTTGGATTGACACACCTATTTATGGAGATTTGTCCGTCGATTATAAGGTAGTAGTTCATGCATTTGTGTTCGGTTATATCTACTATGGACTTCACTATGTGGTCAATTCGGTAGAGAATTCTCTTTCCCTTGTCACACTCCATACTTGACACATTATCGCCTTTCGCTGTGAAGTCAGTTTCATCCAAATCACTTACGAGGCCTTGCGTCCAGAATAATTCTTCTTTCCACTCTTATGCTTGTTCCCGTAATCAGTGTATAGCTTATATTTTAAGTAGTAATTTTATACAAGAACTGCTGTATATGGATAAGCGAAACGAATGAGTACCCATGTTGTGATGGTGATATTGGTTGTTAGACTTTCCTCCGTCCTAATAAGTAGTGATTAAGCATGTCATTGAGTGTAATTAACCTAATCAACCCTTCGCTAGATCGCATTTACAATAAGAGTGCTATACGCTGTATATTTTACAAGTGTGACGAATTGTTAACTGTCAGTACCTGGTTACTACTTTTGGAGTATTGCTATCAACTTGATCGTTCTATTGATCATGTAAGCGTAATAGAATTACACTACTTGTGACCAAGATTACTGCCGTCGATAAGACAAAGACGTTGAAATAAGGTTTTTCAGCGGCATGTTAACTTAAATTTTTCATTTGAATGAGTAGGTTTTAGATTGATTAGTATGTATTTTACACCAGACTAAGTTTTATTAACTAGGTTCCATACTAGTTTTGCGGTTTCTTATTATTCGTTTTGCGACGCTATGATTGACGTTCTTTAAGTAACTCGGTTCACTGTCACTTTAGTGTGATGACAATGCAGTATTATGCAAACATAACACTATTTCTACCTTTCGCTCCCTTTACTACTGTTTAATAATGAATCTTACCCTACATATGTCTGATTAGCAATGTATATTCTTTCTAACACAGTTTATTATCCGTAAGCATTACGGCTTGTCACATAAGTTTTTTTTATATGTACTCCCATTTCGTTTAATGCTTGACATTGATCTGTAATAAAACGATTATATATATATATATATATATATATATATATATATATATATATATATATATATATATATATATATAAAATGTAGAAATAGACAATATTTGCTTCATAAAAAAGGGACAATGATAAATAGTCGATTAACGTGGTTCTAACTGTAAAATATTCGTAAGTGGGAAAAGGGCTAACATTTGCGACACTATTCGCTTTGGGTTTAATAGAGGGGATGAAGGCAGCAGAGACAGCTCTGAATATGTCGTGTGTGGGACGAGTGCCTTTGGGCAAAACATTGCAGAAAACGTTTTCTTCCTTAAGAACGATCGTATTGGCATGATTTTCCACAGATTCGAGTCGGGAATAGGATTACTCCATGCTCAAATTCAAAGCAACAAAAATTAAACTGTGATTACTACTGCGTTAATACTTCTACGCAAGGTATGATTCCGTTGCGTCAACTTCTTAAGAAGAAATTAATGTGAGGGTCGAAATGCTCGAACAAAGCTCAGTGGTAACACACTTAGCGTCGGTGCCGTGCACTAGGAGCTCCTTTCCCAGAGGCGTGTCCATTGCAGTGTGTATGCCAACAACTGAGACACCTTTTGGGATGAGTGTAAGACAAAAGCAGACAGAATTGCATCACTTGTTGCTACACTAAGACGCACTAATTTCAAAACCAAAACTATCCGGCAGGTTGTTTGGGAAATCATACCTCACCAAATTCTGGTTTTATGCTCTCAGATGATTACCTTCCCCACTCCTTACCAAACAACCGTTAAGAAAATTCGTTTCCAGACCAAAATGCACTTCAGACGTGGTTTGACATCTTTAACGTAGAGCCAGTAGGTTGCTACAGGTATGGAGTCGATAAACTACTTGAGCATTGTCAGACTGTTTGAGATAATGAGAATATATTTTTGGTGAGTGATGTTTGTTGTGTTTAGTAAATTAATGGGAACTTCTGTTAAAATACGCATTGCCCTAGTACAAATGAAATAACACTTGCTGCAATAACACTATCACGAAAGTCTGTTTTAATGAAATATGAAGTATCTGTAACACATCCATAACTATATCAACATGAATTAGTGAGATATTATTCACTTTGGACCTCGAAACTGTCTGTTTACGTACTGTTGTGTGTCACCCTCTGTGGCATGGAAATGTGGAGTTTTGTAAATAAAACTGTGTATTCACAAAAACCAAAGTGAAGTCGACAGAACCAGATTGAGGCATTAACAGTTGCCCCCAAGCTGTGAGATACTGGAAGTAGGGCGAAAATATTTAAAGTTTTCTTAAGATATCCATACTGCTTTTCGATCTGGCTCCTTGTTGCTGTGTAGCATAACAGCGAGAAATATGGTCTTCAGCAAGAATGGAACCGCGAGTCGACACGACCTTCACTTGTCAGGCGATGACGTCATTCCTGAGCTACTGAAAAGCTGTATTGTTAGTCTCTTATTGTCCCAGTGACGGCTAGGACAGGTAAACTGCGATGTGAAAGATGAGATTAGTTGAAATTTCCACGTGGAATACCCTTCCTGGATTCAAACCCACATCTTGATAACCTCACTTTAAGCGAAAAATCACAAAGATTATTAAGTGGTAAGACACATGAGTTAATGTGAATTTACCAGTACAGTTGTGCGATAACCAGAAAGTAACCTGTCGGTCACAGTTGCTAAACGTATATGTTGTTGCCAAGATTCAATTATACTTCCAGCAGGAATTACACCAGCCGATGTGTGCCTCAGAAGTGGTAACAGCCTCAGTCTCAAAGATGTGGCTGAGAGTCGGAATACTGAAAGTACGTATCCCTGAGGTTTAAATGCCACTTCTGTAAGTTGCTTTAGTAACCGGAACGTATTTACTTACAATACTTCCAAGGGAACCTCCCTATCGCAACGCCCTCAGATTTAGTTATAAGTTGGCACAGTGGATAGGCCTTGAAAAACTGAACACAGATCAATCGAGAAAACAGGAAGAAGTTGTGTGGAACTACGAAAAAAATTAGTAAAATATACAAACTGAGTAGTCCATGCGAAGATAGGCAACATCAAGGACACTCGGAGTCAAGGAGCGCCGTGGTCCCGTGGTTAGCGAGAGTAGCTACGGAACGAGGTGTCCTAGGTTCAAGTCTTCCCTCGAGTGAAAAGTTTAATTTTTTATTTTCAGTTTATGTGGAACTCTTATGTTTTCATCACTTTTTTGGGAGTGATTATCACATCCACAAGAAAACCTAAATCGGGCAAGGTAGCATCTTTTTACCCATTCGCCAAGTGTACAAGTTAGGTGGGTCGATAACCTATTCCTGTCACGTGACGCACATGCCGTCACCAGTGTCGTATAGAATATATCAGACGTGTTTTCCCGTGGAGGAATCGGTTGACCTATGACCTTGTGATCAAATGTTTTCGGTTCCCATTGGAGAGGCACGTCCTTTCGTCTACTAATCGCACGGTTTTGCGGTGCGGTCGCAAAACACACTCTAAACTTATTGCAGTGAACAGAAACGTCAGTGAACGAACGGACAGATCATAACTTTGGGAAAATAAAGAAAGTAATATTTTCAGTCGAGGGAAGACTTGAACCAAGGACCTCTCGTTCTGCAGCTACTCACGCTAACCACGGGACCACGACGCCCCTGAGCTCACATTTTCCTTGATGTTGCCTATCTTGTGCATGGACTACTCCGTTTGTATATTTTACTAATTTTTTTCATTTTTCCACACAACTTCTTCCTATTTTCTCGATTGATGTGTGTGCAGTTTTTCAAGGCCTATCCACTGTGCCAACTTATAACTAAATCTGAGCGGGGTGCGATGGCGAGGTTCCCTTGTTAGGTGCACCAACTGCAAATTAAATGCAATAAGCAAAAAACTGTAACAATTATTTCATGTTTTATGTCATAAGAACACTGAAAGATCATTCACCAACGAGATAACGTTTTGGGGGCGTTCCAGTAGCTTTTCTGTAAATTTTATGAATAGGCAACACGTCTTGATCATTGCACACGTTCAAATATTTTCTTAGAACTCTGTCATTTGCGCTGTCTCCAAAACAGAGGAACGCGGTGCACGAAACCAGGCGCCGTGTCCCAAAAACTTCCTCCAAAATGAGTGGAGAAAAATGAATCGGCTGAAGTGACAAGAGAAGCAGTTGTCACCAGTACGTAGAACAAGGAACGCAACATTGACGGAAACGTCTGGAATACGTCGTTCTGAAGCAAAACAGCCATTCCGTCTAGAAATACTGAAAGAACGAAAACATATACTCACAAATACAATATTAGCATTTTTTATGCTCCGTCAAAAGCGAAAAGCGCCTGTTTTGAAGAGCTTTTCAACGTGAAGTACGCTTAAGACAGAGAGAACTCGAAATAACTGGTTCACACAGCCGAGCTTGGTGCCGGGATTCTATGTAGCATTTGCGCAATGCGTTATTAATTCATGCAGTCGTCTAAGCGACGGCCTCGTGGTACTGTAGTATTCATGTGACAAGTGGCGAATTGTAACGCGACGGCGTAGATGGGCAGACGGTTGTAGACTTTGCTGTCACTGTCCCAAGAAATTACGTGTTTTTAACGCGTACCCTCTTAATTTTTGTTGGATGTCAAAACAGCTGTAAATAAAGTCCCAGAAACCTTGGAAGTCGGCAACCCGTGTCGACTGGTAGACGAAACGTGTCAGGTTGCCAGTATTTGCAAAGGCGGGCACGCGCTTCAGTGTCGATGTGTCTGTAAGATTGCTAGTAGTATCGTTGTTAGTCAGTGAATGTCACAGGAATACGATATTTGACCTTTTCCTGGAAACTGCGTTAAATGCTTGTCTTTTTACGCTCCCACCATGCTTACTTTCCTCTCGAATTTCAGTATTTATGATAACGGAAGTGGAATTCAAATATTTTGAAAACATCCTAAAACGCTCCATTAGTCACGTGACGCCCCTGACGTCACTGGCTAGCTCGATGCACCGGCGGCCGTCATGTTAATTCAGAGAGAGGTTTTGATTTGGAAAATAGATTTCAAATGGTGTGTAGTACCATAATGTACAAATATATTTATGGAAACTCCTGAAATGTTTCGGAGAGTTTACTAACTCACTTAAAATGTGTAGAAGCGTGAAGTCAGAATTAACTTGCCTTGGAGATATGCTCTTCCTCTGTTAGAACGAAGGATGGCGACATTCAACGAAATTAAACTTCTAGCGAAAATTATCGTTTTACCCACCTGTATCTCGAGTATTCGGTATCTTACTTGCTAGGGCGGTAGACGGTCGAATTTTATAAGGTGGTGTCCTTGGATCGCTGGTTCAAATTTGGCCTGAACGAACGTTTTAATTCGTAAGAAAATTCGGCTCTCGTACGGAAACAAAATCACTATTACAAAACGTCCCCATAGTGATCACAAACAGAAATTTTTTTTTGATACTATTCAGATGCGCTTACATTTGCAAGCGCTGTTCACACGTTACGCTAAAATAGATTTTTTTCTAGTGAATGGGACCACACACATTTTACTTTACTAGAAACGGTTTTTATTTTCGTACTGTCCAGTTAGGATCCTGATGGTTCAAACTTTTGCAGTTCCGTCATTTTACGTAAAGAAGTAGTAAGCCCGCTTCAGACGCTAACGTTAGAGTACCCTCACAAACGCTGCAGCCGTTACATTTGTCACCTACATGTTGTACACGCTTTATATCCCTCCGTAGAACCTCATCGTCCTACACCTCGTTGCGCTGTGGGCGTATGGTAATGTCTTCACTACTAGCAATGCTTTCCAAAAAAAGCGAATTATTGGTCCGCAAAGTACACTACTGTCCATTAAAATTGCTACAGCAAGAAGTAGTGCAGATGATAAATCGGTATTCATTGGACAAATATATTATACTAGAACTGACATGAGATTACATTTTCACGCACTTTGGGTGCATAGATCCTAAGAAATCAGTACCCAGAACAACCACCTTTGGCCGTAACAACCACCTTTGGCCGTAATAACGACCTTGATACGCCTGGGCATTTAGTCAAACAGAGCTTGGTGAGAGATATGGAGAATGTGCTGGCCAGAGCAGCAGTCTAACATTTTCTGTATCCAGAAGGGCTCGTACAGGACCTACAACATGCGGTCGTGCATTATCCTACTGAAATGTAGGGTTTCGCAGGGATCGAATCAAGGGTAGATCCACGGGTCGTAACACATCTGAAATATAACGTCAACTGTTCAAAGTGCCGTCAATGCGAACAAGAGGTGACCGAGACGTGTAACCAATGGCACCCCATACCATCACGCCGGGTGATACGCCAGTATGGCGATGACGAATACACGCTTCCAATGTGCGTTCACCGCCATGTCGCCAAACACGGATGCGACCATCACGATGCTGTAAACAGAACCTGGATTCATCCGAAAAAATGACGTTTTGCCATTCGTGCACCTAGGCTCGTCGAATACACCATCGCAGGCGCTCCTGTCTGTGATGCAGCCTCAAGGGTAACAGCAGGCATGGTCTCCGAGCTGATAGTCCATGCTGCTGCAAACGTCGTCGAACTGTTCGTGGAGATGGTTGTTGTCTTGCAAACGTCCCCATCTGTTGACTCAGGGATTGAGACGTGGCTGCACCATCCTTTACTGCCATGCGTATAAGGTGCCTGTCATCTCGACTGCTAGTGATACGAGGCCATTGAGATCCAGCACAGCGTTCCGTATTACCCTCATGAACCCACAGATTCCATATTCTGCTAACAGTCAATGGATCTCGACCAACGCGAGCAGCAATGTCGCGTTAAGATAAACCGCAATCGCGATAGACTACAATCCGACTTTTATGAAAGTGGGAAACGTGATGATACGCTTTTCTCCGCCTTATACGAGGCATCACAACGACGTTTCACCAGGCAACGCCGGTCAATTGCTGTTTGTGTACGAGAAATCGGTTGGAAACTTCCCTCATGTCAGCACGTTGTAGGTGTCACCACAGGCGCCAACCTTGTGTGAATGCTCTGAAAAGCTAATCGTTTGCACCTTCCTGGGGGCGTTTTCCACCATGCACTAAGCAGTGTCGCTTTCTGTGTCGACTATGAAAATGGACTTCTTTGTACAGTAGCCGGTCCGTTGTGGTGGGGCCGCCATGTACCTTGCTGGTTGTAGCCCCCTGACCACACAGGGATTGCTCTGTTGATGCCTGTGCCGTAAACATCCCGCATATGCCAAGAGGTAGATGCCCACCCCCTGGGACATCGGGACTCCGTTCAATGGTCATCCTGCCAGGTAGCCTTTGCTGTGACTAGGTGGCGTCCATGGAAGGGCCCCTGGTTGGTGTGTGTGTGTGTGTGTGTGTGTGTGTGTGTGTGTGTGTGTGTGTGTGTGTGTGTGTGTATCAGGGTGGATGACACATGATGAAGCGTAGTCCATCTCTTACTGGTGGTGAAACACCAGCAGTCTCTAAGCATTCAAGAGCTCAAATCAGTGCACGGAAGTGTAAACCAAAATCGTTCCCTACCCTGGCCACACCATGCAAGTAATATCAGGCTAAGGATGGCAGTGGATCTTATTTGCCCCAGTACCTTGTATGTTCAAAAGCTGATAAGGAATCCTTCACAACAATGAATCCTCAGTTTTTTGTTGAGCATTAAGGACAAGTTCGGGGAGGTAAAAGCTTGTACAAAATGAGATCTTGGTCAGTCTTGATCAAAACAGAATCCTCTGCCTAGTCACGGACGTTACTCGCTTGTGACAAGCTGGGAGACGTTTCTGTAACCATCACGCCTCATAAGAGCTTAAATATAGTCCAGGGTATCATATTTCACAGGGACCGTCATTTGCAGCCTGACGATCAGTTGCACGATAATTTAGTGTGTAGAGGTGTTCATTTCGTCCGGCATATCCACCGCGGTCAGAGGGATAATCAGGTAGCCACCAGTGCCGTCATCTTGGCGTTCGAGGGTGATAAATTGCCCGAGAAGGACAAGGTGATGGTCTACCACTGTGATGTAAATCCCTATATCCCTCCCCCGATGCTGTGCTTCGTGCTGGAAGTTCGGCCATACGACTTCCTGCTGTATTATGTCGAGATTGTGGATGCCCATCACCTTCCAGTACTAAATGTGCCCTGGCTCCCATATGTGTCAACTGCGGAGGGCCTTGCTCGCCAGACTGCAGGATTCTCCAGAACCATGGACCAACTGACCAACACTGAGGCTAAGAGAAAATTAGAACACCTGCATCATGTACGTATGACATCGTCTTACGGCGCCACTACTACATTTCTGGCACCATCAGCTCTGCCAACCCCAGTCACCTCCGAGCTTGAAACTACACCTGCTCGTTTGATGGTTGGGGCATTTTCCTCCCAGTTTCTCCTGCACCACCTACTTCAGGAGCACCCCCTCCCCTACTATCAGGGGGGACATGTCCCCACTGTCATGCCAGCGAAGTGTAAGTAGTCTTCTTCGGCTTCTCTCGCCAGGAAGGGGTTCCTTGTTTCTGCTAGTGGGAAAGATGACACCCACCAGTGGCTGAAGAGCTCAAAAGCAGCTGGTCGCAGTGCTTCATGATCATCCTCAGTCCCTGAGACTCAGTCAGTGAAGTCCACCCAGCCAGAGAAACCCAAGGAGCAGGGAGAGAAATCCAAAAAGGAAACCCCTATGACCAAGGAAATTGCGGTGGCACTCACACCACCGCTACCCACAAGCTCTGCGTCTGAGGGTGGGGTGGAGATTTTTTCGTCCGCTGAGGACCTAGATCTCGCCAGACCCTCAGACACAATGGATATATACTGCTCGGGCAAATAAATCGGTGGCAGCATGTAACTTGAGGTGTGAACTGCCTCATTGAATGTTCCATGCCTTCCCACTCTCACGATGACATCATCCTCCAGTGGAATGGCTGCGCTTTTTTCCACCACCTGGCTGAGCTATGGCAACTGTTGAGCTTTACACCTGCAGTCTGCATTAACCTCCAAGAAAGCTGGTTCCCAGCAATGCGGACTCCTGCCCACCATGGCTATAAGGGATATTACTAGAACCATAACGACTATAATAATGTCAGGTGGAGTTTGAGTCTGTCCTAAACTTAATCTGTAGTGACACTGTGCCGCTTCAAACCCCTCTTGAAGCTGTGGCTGTCACAATGACGAAGCAGGAAATAAGTCTGCTATGTATATCTTCCTCCAGATGGTGCTGTACCCCTGGATGTATTAGCTGCACTGATTAACTCCCTTTACCTTTCCTACTTTCGGGAGATTTTAATGGCACCATACTTACTGGCTGAGGCAGAGATGTCGAAACTTCACTCTCTCAGTTCGACCTCTGCCTCATAAATACTGGGGCCGCCACATCAGTGAGGTTCATGGTAGTTACACGGTCCTTGATTTATCAGTTTGGAACCCAGGACTTCACCCATCTATCCACTGGAGAGAATATGACGACCTGTGTGATAGTGACCCCCATCTTCCTGTCACTGTCCCTGCGTCAGACCCATGCATGCCTGCCCAGATGGGCTTTAAACAAGGCAGACTGGGAAAATTTGACCTCTGTCACCATTGAATCCTCCCACACGGTAACATTAATGTGACGGTTGAGCAGGTAACAGCAACAGCAGCAACAAGAACAACAATTGTTTCTGCAGCAGAAAACACGATCCCTCGCTCTTTAGGTTGCCAGAGTCGTAACGCAGTCCCTTGGTCGCCGGAAGTCGCTGACGCAATTAAGAAGCGTCGGCGAGCTCCACAACGGCATAAATGGCACCTTTCCTTGGAGCACCTCACTGCCTTTAAACGCCTCCGTGCCCACCTTCCCCAACTTAACAAATGATGGAAACAGGTTTATTGGGGGAGAGAAGTTTCGACCGTTGGATGCCATACGTCACCTTCCCAAGCCTAGGCAAAGATCAAACGTCTTTCGGGTAGCAGGCCCCAACAGGTGTCCCTGGTGTTACCATAAATGGCGTATTATCTACCGACGAAAATGCAATTGCCGGGCACTTTGCTCAAGCCTCTGTGTCCGAAAATTACCACCCCCCCCCCCCCGCCCCCTAGCGTTTCAAACTCTAAAAAATGGCTCTGAGCACTATAGGACTTAACTTCTGAGGTCATCAGTCCCCTAGAACGTAGAACTACTTAACCTAACTAACCTAAGGACATCACACACACCCATGCCCGTGGCAGGATTCGAACCTGCGACCGTAGTGGTTGCGTGGTTGCAGACTGTAGCGACTAGAACCGCTCGGCCACCGCGGCCGGCCGAACTCTAAAACCGCAACTGGAAGGGAACGTCCTCTCATTTACTACACGCCACAGTGAATCCTGTAACGCCCAATTTACAGAGTGGGAGTTCGTCAGTGCCCTAGCACATTGCCCCAGCACAGCCCCTGGACCAGATCGAATCCACAGCCAGATGATAAAACATCTCATCTGACAACAAGCGACATCTCCTACTCATCTTCTACCGGATTTGGTGCGATGGCGTCTTTCCATCGCAATGATGGGAGAGCACAATCATTCCAGTGCTCAAGCCCGGTAAAAACCCGCTATCGCCCCATCAGCCTCGTCAAAGTTCTTTGTAAGCTGCTGCAACGTATGGTATGTCGGTGGTTGCGTTGGGTCCTGGAGTCACATGGCCTGCCAGGGTCGCTCTACCACTGATACTCTTGTCCATCTGAACAGCCTTTTCCAGACTCCAGCACCTGGTTTCAATCTTTTTTGACTTACGTAAAGCATAAGACACAACCCGGCGACATCATACCCTTGCCACATTCTATGTGTGGGGTCTCCAGGGCCTGCTCCCGAATTTACCAAACTTCCTGTCACTCCGTACTTTCTGTGTAAAAGTTGGCGCCTCCCTTAGTTCCATCCATATCCGCAGGGCTGTGTATTGAGCGTCTATTTTTAGTGGTCTTTAACGGTCTAGCAGCAGCTGCCAGGCCGTCCGTTTCACCTCTGTAGGCAGAAGACTTCTGCATTTCGTACTGCTGCTCCAGTACTGTTGTTGCTGAGCGGTGCCTAGAGGGAGCTGAAGCAGAAGTGCTGGCAGCACCTAAATGTGCTCCATTGCCTGAGCAACACCAATTGGGGCGCAGATAGCTCTATGCTGCTGCGGCCTTGTCCAGTCCTGAATTGGCTATGGAAGTCTGGTTTATGGTTCGGCAGCGCCTTCAGCATTGCATTTACTCAACCTGTGCAGCACTGTGGGGTTCGATTAGCGACAGGAGCTTTTAGGAAGAGTCCAGTGACCAGCGTACTGGTGGAGGCTCGTGTCCCTCCACTGCAGATCAGATGTGCGCAACTGCTCGCCAGTTAAGCAGCAGACATTTGTAGTTCCCCTGAGCATCCGAATTACTGTCTCCTTTTCCCACCCACGGCAGTCCATCTCCCACATCGGCGGTCCAGGTCATGGCTAACGATTGCGGTTTGCGTGCAGTCCCTCCTCTTCCCTTTACCATCTCTACTTGTGGTCTGCTCATATACACCTCCGTGGTGTACACCTGGTCTGCAGCTTTTTATGGTCCTTTCACATGGCCCTAAGGACTTAATTAACCCTGTGGCTCTCCACTGTCACCTCCTCTCGATTCTTAATGTGTTCTGGGGCTCTGACGTGTTATACATTGATGACTCCGTGGCTGATGGTCGTGTTGGCTTTGCCTACGTTCACGGCGGCCATATTGAACAGCATTTCTTACACGATGGCTGTAGTGTATTTACTGCAGAGCTGGTGGCCATTTCTCGTACACTTCAGCATCTCTGTTCATGCCCTGGGGAGTCTTCTCATGTACTGACTCCTTGAGCAGCCTACAAGCTATCAACCAGGGCTACCCTCGTCATTCTTTGGTAACGTTCATCCAGGAGTCCATCTATGCCCTGGAATGTTTCAGTCGTTCAGCTGTATTCGTCTGTACCCCTGGTCACATCGTAATCCCAGGAAATGAACTTCGACGGGCTGCCCAAACAGGCTACACGGAAACCACTTCTGGAGATGGGCATCCCCGCAACTCACCTGTGTTGGTTACTACGCCACAAGGTTTTTCACCTTTGGGAGACGGAATGGCAAAATCTCAGTATGCACAATAAATTGAGAGCCATTAAGGAGACCAGGAAAGAATGGAAGTCCTCAATGAGGGCCTCTCGCGGGGACTCCATGGTTACCTGCCGGCTCCGCATTGGCCAAGCCTGGGCTACCCACGGCTACCTCCTTTGCCGTGATGATCCATCTCCGTGTCGGTGCGGCGCCCGGTTGACAGTGACCCATATTCTTCCTATCTGTCCTTCTTTGGCTGCTGTGCTACTTCATCTTCGGTTGCTGGACTCGTTATCATTGATTTTAGCAGACAACGCCTCATTGGCTGATATGGCTTTACTTTCAGCCGTGAGGGTGGGTTTCATCATTCGATCTGAGCTTCAGCGCCTGTCCTTTGTCCCTCTGTGTCCCCCACCCTAGTGCTTTTAGGGTGCCCGGCTTCTCCTTTTCATTTTCGTGGTGGGCCAGCCGCTGTAATCTGCTTTTACTCTCTTCTTGCATTTTTCTGTATCTTGTTCTTTTGTTCTTTTTAGTGTTTACTTTCTTTCCGTTTTATGTTATATGTCTCATCTATTCTCACGCTTGTGGTATCGTTTTATTAGGAACAAGGGTCCAATGACCACGCTGTTTGCTCTCTTTCCTCTTTTTTTAAACCAACCAACCAACCGATTATGTATCTCTTCCTAAGACACACTGGCACCATTCCCAAGAAAAGCAAATGATATATATCTGTCCATTTCAGATTTTCACTCAATATTGTTTTATGTCACCAGCATTTGGTTAGTTGAGAACTATTATACTTAGTAGGTGATGTGTGTAAGATTGGATGTGGTCACCAGGCTTATGAAGTACGTCTTGGAATGTGAAGTGACCTAGTTTTTGTAACGATGTGTGCAAAGAAAAAGGCGTTGCTTGGTACTGAGGTAGGTATAGATACGACGTGTAAACTTGCAGTTTCAGCAAATCGACAACCATATGGGCGATGGATTTTACGGAGAAAATTATGGCAGTCATGGTAATGGTGCAGATACTGATATTTCTAAAGCCACAGTGGTCAGGATGAGGTATTTCTAATACTTTGCTTATTGTCGGATGTCATATTGGCGATACGATCGTAATATTTTATTGTAATTACCCTGATAAGTATATGGATGGTTTTCTAGCACGATTCTGCCTGACGTGCAGGTGCGTGACAGAGATAGCCAGTGACTGCAACGAATTGAAATTTATGGCTTACACCAGAAGCCATCACTTACCACCTGAACTGGACAGGCTTGGGTGCCAACATGCAGCTGACCTAACCGTGTTGCCCTCTAGGTGGATGAATAGCGAACTACCATTCAGTTCCTGCTGGGTAACCTTCATGGTCTCGTGTGTTCGGTGTGTGCTCTGTGTAAATCTGAAAAGGTTCAGTATGGGCGAGTGTGTGCGCTGGGCAGTTGCTCCTCCCCATGTAAATTGAGCTGTTGACTGCTTGTACCGCCATTCTACGTATTTCCCATCTTTATTTGGTTGAGGGAACATCGGTTGTTGGGTGTGCATGTAATGGCGATAAACAGCTGGAAGAGAGGTTTGCTGGTTCTCTATTTATTAGAAACACTTACGATTATAAGTATAAATAGTTGAATTCATAAAGTGCAAGGATTATATGTAATCTGTTGTATCACTGACATTCGTATCCGTTAAAAATATGAGTGGAATAACCTTCCCCTATTATCAAGTATTCATGTAAAGATCTTCACAGACGAGATGACTTTCTAGTTACTCAGTGGACTGCAGCATGTCTCACATGGCTTCGCTTCACTTCCGGGTTTCTACAGATATAATTTCCGCTCTTTACCTTTAGAATTGTACTGACATATGGTTGACACCAAGAACAGTCCCCCCTCCCAGGGGGTCCACAACTCTTTTGTGGATACGTGCGTAGCGAGCACGGGACCCCGAGCTAATGTGGCCCTCCTTCCTTTCCAGGCTGCATACCCTCCCTTTCCGCATCCTTCCCTGTCCATCTTCGCCCCCCCCCCTCCTTACCTCTGGCTCTTTCCTTCCCTTTCTCCCCCTCTGGGAGTACGGTTTGTGCCTACGTTCGGAGACGGACGCTCGAAACTGTTACAAATTCCTTGCTTTCTATACTTGCCAGTCTTCGTCCTTCCTCTGTCCCTCTCTTTTTCCTTCCCTCGTCATTTTTCTCCGCTGCGGCGTTTGAGACCCCTCTTCTTTCCTTTCCCTTTCTCTTTTTTCCTCCCTGTGCGTGTCTGAAGGCCGACCCACGCACTTCCATGCGTAGCCGGTGACGGATTAACGCGTAATTCCCTGCCCCGGGTAGACAGGTAGGACACGTACGTACCCCCTGGTAACGGCCAGGCCCAGGGAGGGGTGATTACCCGAACTGATACCTTCCGAAAGTGCCGATTGGTCCCTCCGTCCGTTTGTCGCGAGGTGTGACCTGAGGTGTGAACAATCACCTAAGGCGGGAGTGCCCTCAGAGAGGGGCCCCCACAAGGGAGGAGCGCACCATCGGAAACGCCGGTAATCGTAGAGGATTCTTCCGCAATGGTTTACTCCGCTTCCACTACGTCTGCTCACAAGAGTAAGTTCACTGAGTCTCAGCCAGACAGTTCTTCAATCGTTGCCACAGTTCCTTGTTATTTCTCGGTCTGACAAAGGTCACGACTTCTCCACGGTCAACCCTTTCATTATTCAGAAAGGTGTCCACGCAATTGCAGGTCCTGTAAAGTCTTGTTCCAGATTACGGAATGGCACCCTGTTGTTAGAAACAGTCAGTGCCCTCCAGGCACAAAAATTGCTGCGTACCTCACTACTAGACACCTTCCCTGTCTGGGTGGAACCGCACCGCACTTTAAATTCCTCGCGTGGAGTCGTTTATACACGCTCCCTCGATGGATTGTCTGATGAAGAAATTCAGCACTACCTGTCTGACCAGGGCGTAACGGCTGTTCATAGGGTTATGAAAAGGGTTGACACTAACATTACTCCAACCCGTACTGTCTTCTTGACATTTGACAGAGTTCAACTCCCATCGAAAATCAAAGCAGGCTATGAGATAATTTCCGTTCGCCCTTACGTCCCAAACCCTACGCGTTGCTATCGGTGTCAGCGGTTCAATCACACCAGCCAGTCCTGTTCCAATCCGGCCAAATGTGTTACGTGTGGCAAGGATGCCCATGAGGGTGCTTGTCCACCTCCATCCCCTCGCTGCATCAACTGTATGGGTGACCACGCTGCTTCCTCTAGAGATTGCCCCGTTTTTAAGGACTAAAAGCTCATCCAGGAAATAAGAGTGAAGGAAAATGTGTCGACCTTTGCTGCTTGAAAATTATTCGCCAGTCGACAGCCCACCGTGCCTCAGACAGGAAAATACAGCACTGTCCTTGCTCCTCCTGGGCCAACAAAGGAGGCGGCCACGCAGACTAGAGACCTCACCTTTAGTACCACGGTCGTCAGATCGGCCAGTGCAAAGATCGCCCGTTCAACCTCACTACTTTCGCATGCCCACTCTCTGGCTCACCCTTCGTCGGGTTCTGCTAAATCTCGAGCCCAAAAGTCAGACACCAAGACTTCGAAAAAAGAGCATACTCGTGAAGAGTTTTTACGTACCACAACTTCACAACCATCGGTTCCTCCTTCATCTAAACATCATACTTCCAATAAGGCTACAAAGAAACCCAGTTCATCTCCTTCTCCGCCAAGGCGTGTCCCATCTACAGCACCTCCTGGCGGAAATCGCCCTCGGCCGTCTTCTGTGTCGCCGAGGCGCACTGCTGGCGGCCCATCAACCGGCCGATCGCTGGTGGCAGGAGCTGCTCCTGACCAACCTATGGATCAGGATCTTCTGCCTTCGGCTGAATGCCATTCCATGCTGTCGGTCGCAAGCTCTGAGCAGTCGTTGAGTTGACGGCAACCTTCGTCACAGTCCTCCATTTTCTGTTTACTCTATGTTCATTATCCACTGGAATATCCGCGGTATTCCAGCCAATCGGGATGAATTGTCGATCCTCTTGCGATCCTACTCGCCAGTCATCTTCCGTCTTCAGGAAACAAAGCTGCGTCCCCATGACCGCTTTCTCCCTCATTTTCAGTCCGATATGATCTCCCCTCTGTTGTACTGTATACATTCCATCGTCCACACCAATGGCACGAGCTGATCTTCAGCTTCTTGGTCAGCTTCCACCCCCTATTTGCTGGTTGGGGATTTCAATGCCCACCACCCGCTTTGGGGATCTCCACATCCTTGTCCACATCTACATCTACATTCATACTCCGCAAGCCACCCAACGGTGTGTGGCGGAGGGCACTTTACGTGCCACTGTCATTACCTCCTTTTCCTGTTCCAGTCGCGTATGGTTCGCGGGAAGAACGACTGTCTGAAAGCTTCCGTGCGCGCTCTAATCTCTCTAATTTTACATTCGTGATCTCCTCGGGAGGTATAGGTAGGGGGAAGCAATATACTCGATACCTCATCCAGAAACGCACCCTCTCGAAACCTGGCGAGCAAGCTACACCGCAATGCAGAGCGCCTCTCTTGCAGAGTCTGCCACTTGAGTTTATTAAACATCTCCGTAACGCTATCACGGTTACCAAATAACCCTGTGACGAAACGCGCCGCTCTTCTTTGGATCTTCTCTATCTCCTCCGTCAACCCGATCTGGTACGGATCCCACACTGATGAGCAATACTCAAGTATAGGTCGAACGAGTGTTTTGTAAGCCACCTCCTTTGTTGATGGACTACATTTTCTAAGCACTCTCCCAATGAATCTCAACCTGGCACCTGCCTTACCAACAATTAATTTTATATGATCATTCCACTTCAAATCGTTCCGCACGCATACTCCCAGATATTTTACAGAAGTAACTGCTACCAGTGTTTGTTCCGCTATCATATAATCAAACAATAAAGGATCCTTCTTTCTATGTATTCGCAATACATTACATTTGCCTATGTTAAGGGACAGTTGCCACTCCCTGCACCAAGTGCCTATCCGCTGCAGATCTTCCTGCATTTCGCTACAATTTTCTAATGCTGCAACTTCTCTGTATACTACAGCATCATCCGCGAAAAGCCGCATGGAACTTCCGACACTATCTACTAGGTCATTTATATATATTGTGAAAAGCAATGGTCCCATAACACTCCCCTGTGGCACGCCAGAGGTTACTTTGTCTGTAGACGTCTCTCCATTGATAACAACATGCTGTGTTCTGTTTGCTAAAAACTCTTCAATCCAGCCACACACTGGTCTGATATTCCGTAGGCTCTTACTTTGTTTATCAGGCGACAGTGCGGAACTGTATCGAACGCCTTCCGGAAGTCAAGAAAAATAGCATCTACCTGGGAACCTGTATCTAATATTTTCTGGGTCTCATGAACAAATAACGCGAGTTGGGTCTCACACGATCGCTGTGTCCGGAATCCATGTGGATTCCTACATAGTAGATTCTGGGTTTCCAAAAACGACATGATACTCGAGCAAAAAACATGTTCTAAAATTCTACAACAGATCGACGTCAGAGATATAGGTCTATAGTTTTGCGCATCTGCTCGACGACCCTTCTTGAAGACTGGGACTACCTGTGCTCTTTTCCAATCATTTGGAACCCTCCGTTCCTCTAGAGACTTGCGGTACACGGCTGTTAGAAGGGGGGCAAGTTCTTTCGCGTACTCTGTGTAGAATCGAATTGGTATCCCGTCAGGTCCAGTGGACTTTCCTCTGTTGAGTG
Source organism: Schistocerca nitens (assembly GCF_023898315.1). Classification (NCBI taxonomy): domain Eukaryota; kingdom Metazoa; phylum Arthropoda; class Insecta; order Orthoptera; family Acrididae; genus Schistocerca; species Schistocerca nitens. The sequence goes on from NC_064620.1 coordinate 608,326,075, forward strand.
ATTCCAGTTGCTTTTCTATTCCTTGAACACTTATTTCGATGTCAGCCATTTTTTCGTTTGTGCGAGGATTTAGAGAAGGAACTGCAGTGCGGTCTTCCTCTGTGAAACAGCTTTGGAAAAAGGTGTTTAGTATTTCAGCTTTACGCCTGTCATCCTCTGTTTCAATGCCATCATCATCCCGGAGTGTCTGGATATCCTGTTTCGAGCCACTTACTGATTTAACGTAAGACCAGAACTTCCTAGGATTTTCTGTCAAGTCGGTACATAGAATTTTACTTTCGAATTCACTGAACGCTTCTCGCATAGCCCTCCTTACGCTAACTTTGACATCGCTTAGCTTCTGTTTGTCTGAGAGGTTTTGGCTGCGTTTAAACTTGGAGTGAAGCTCTCTTTGCTTTCGCAGTAGTTTCCTAACTTTGTTGTTGTACCACGGTGGGTTTTCCCGTCCCTCACAGTTTTACTCGGCACGTACCTGTCTAAAATGCATTTTCCGATTGCCTTGAACTTTTTCCATAAACACTAAACATTGTCAGTGTCGGAACAGAAATTTTCGTTTTGATCTGTTAGGTAGTCTGAAATCTGCCTTCTATTACTCTTGCTAAACAGATAAACCTTCCTCCCTTTTTTTATATTCCTATTAACTTCCATATTCAGGGATGCTGCAACGGCTTTATGATCACTGATTCCCTGTCCTGCACTTACAGAGTCGAAAAGTTCGGGTCTGTTCGTTATCAGTAGGTCCAAGATGTTATCTCCACGAGTCGGTTCTCTGTTTAATTGCTCGAGGTAATTTTCGGATAGTGCACTCAGTATAATGCCACTTGATGCTCAGTCCCTACCACCCGTCCTAAACATCTGAGTGTCCCAGTCTATATCTGGTAAATTGAAATCTCCACCTAAGACTATAACATGCTGAGAAAATTTATGTGAAATGTATTCCAAATTTTCTCTCAGTTGTTCTGCCACTAACGCTGCTGAGTCGGGAGGTCGGTAAAAGGAGCCAATTATTAACGCAGCTCGGTTGTTGAGTGTCACCTCCACCCATAATAATTCACAGGAACTATCCACTTCCACTTCACTACAGGATAAACTACTACTAACAGCGACGAACACTCCACCACCGGTTGCATGCAATCTATCCTTCCTGAACACCGTCTGTATCTTCGTAAAAATTTCGGCAGAATTTATCTCTGGCTTAAGCCACTCCACGTGGCTCCCTATTGCTAGACGTCTTCCACCAAGCGGATCTAGTTTGCCTCAACACTGGGGTCCCCACGTTTTTGTCTGCCTCCACGACAAATTTATCTTATTTGGACCTTGCGATCGGTACTGTTCCGCTAGCTCGGCGCTTCGAATGGTTCGCCCTTGATGATACACACTCCAGTGACCACTTTCCATGTGTCCTTAGGCTGCAGCCTCAACTGCCATATATGCGCCCGCGACGCTGGAAGTTTGCCCAAGCCGATTGGACACTTTTTTCGTCTCTAGCGACATTCGATGACCGTCGCTTTCCCAGCGTCGACGATGAGGTCACACATATTACCGACGTTATTCTTACAGCTGCGGAACGTTCAATACCACGCACCTCCGAATTGCCCCGGCGCCCCCCAGTTCCTTGGTGGAACGAGGCATGCCGTGACGCAATACGTGAGCGGCGACGTGCTCTTCGCATTTTCCGTCACCATCCTACTTTGGCCAACTGTATCCGCTATAAGCAGCTCCGTGCGCGATGCCGTCGCGTCATCCGCGATAGCAAGAAGGCAAGCTGGAAATTCTTTATTAGCTCATTTAACACCTTCACTCCCTCCTCGGAAGTTTGGAGTCGGCTTCGACGGTTCTCAGGCGCGCCTGGTTTCTCCCCGGTCTCTGGGCTCACTGTCGCGCATGATACCTTAGTGGACCCCATCGCAATTTCTAACTCATTGGGTCAGCACTTTGCTGAGATTTCGAGCTCTTCACATTACCCGCCAGCGTTTCTCCCGAAGAAACGTGCAGCGGAAGTACGACATCTTGCTTTCTCCTCTCAAAATCACGAAAGCTACAATACTGTTTTCTCCATGCGGGAACTCCAACATGCCCTCTTCTTCTCGCTCCTCCGCCCCAGGACCGGATGGTATCCATGTCCAAATGTTGCTGCATTTATCAACCCATAGTCTGCGTTACCTCCTTCGCCTTCATAATCGAATTTGGACCGACAGTACTTTTCCCAGACGATGGAGGGAAGCTATCGTCGTTCCTGTTCCGTAACCTGGAAAGGACAAACATCTCCCCTCTAGCTACCGCCTCATTTCTCTCACGAGTAGTGTATGTAAGGTTTTGGAGCGTATGTTGAATTGCCGTTTTGCTTGGTGGCTGGAATCCCGCAGTCTTTTAACACCTGCCCAATGCGGTTTCCGAAAGCATCGTTCTGCAGTTGACCATCTTGTTGCTCTCTCCACTTATATCATGAACAATTTTCTCCAGAAACGCCAAACAGTAGCAATATTTTTTGATCTGGAGAGAGCATACGGTACCTGTTGGAGGACAGGCATCATCCGCACACTGTTCTCTTGGAGCTTTCGAGGTCGGCTGCCCCTTTTTCTTCGCGCATTTATGGCAGAGCGCACATTAAGAGTGCAGGTGAACAATACTCTCTCCCGTACTTTCTCCCAAGAAAATTGGGTACCCCAGGACTCTGTGCTAAGTGTTGTACTGTTTGCCATTGCCATAAATCCAATTATGGATTTTCTGCTTTCTGATGTCTCGGGCTCCCTCTTTGTGGACGATTTTGCGATCTACTACAGCTCTCAACGGACCAGCCTTCTTGAACGACGTCTTCAAGGATGTCTCGATCGCCTCCACTCGTGGAGCATCGAAACCGGGTCCGTTTCTCACCCAGTAAGACCGTTTGTGTTAATTTTTGGCGACGTAAGGAGTTTCTTCCGCCCTCCTTACATCTAGGTCCTGTCAACCTTCCATTTTCAGACGTCGCTAAATTCTTGGGTCTTACGGTTGACAGAAAACTGTGCTGGTCCTCCCACGTTTCCTATCTTTCGGCTCGCAGTCTGCGATCGCTTAACACCCTCCGTGTCCTGAATGGTACCTCCTGGGGAGCGGACCGAGTGGTCCTTCTCCGCCTCTATCGCGCCTTAGTGCGCTCGAAATTGGATTATGGAAGCATAGTATACTCCTCTGCTCGGCCGTCTATTCTTCGGCGTCTCGACTCTATCCACCACCGTGGGTTACGTTTAGTGTCTGGAGCTTTTTACACTAGCCCTTCGGAAAGCCTTTATGCTGAAACTGCTGAACCTCCGTTGTCCAATCGGCGAGCAGTCCTTCTGAGTCGTTATGCTAGCCATCTGTCTTCCATGCCTGCTAATCCAGCCCATGACCTTTTTTTCGACGCCTCCTTTGATGTAGGGTATGCAGGCCGCTCCTCCTCCCTACTACCCCCGGGAGTCCGCTTCCGTCAACTGCTCCATTCTCTTTCCTTCCGCTTTCCTAAAACCTTTTTGACAACTTGGGGTACAGCACCGCCTTGGCTCCGTCCCCGGATCTGTCTGCTCCGTGACCTTCGTCGATTTCCCAAGGATGGTACCCCTACACTTGTCTATCGTCGAGCATTTGCTGCTCTATGTGCACAAATGACGGACGCCACATTTATTTACACCGACGGCTCGAAAACATCGTTAGGTGTAGGGAGAGCCTATATTGTTGGCGACACCCCAAATGAATTTCGGCTTCCCGACCGGTGTTTGGTTTATACTGTGGAGCTTTACGCTGTTCTCCAGGCTGTCCACCACATCCGCCGCCATCAGCGGATACAGTACGTAATCTGCTCAGATTCTCTCAGCTCTCTCCTCAGTCTCCAAGCTCTTTACCCTGTGCACCCTCTGGTCCACCGGATTCAGGACTGTTTGCGCTTGCTCCACCTGGGGGGCGTCTCGGTGGCGTTCCTCTGGCTCCCGGGACACGCTGGTATTTGTGGGAATGAGGCGGCTGATATAGCGGCCAAGGCTGCAGTTTCTCTTCCTCGGCCAGCTATTCAGTCGCTTCCCATCACCGATCTACGGAGCGGTTTATGTCGCAAAGTTGCTCATTTATGGCATGCGCATTGGTCAACACTTCCCCCTAATAAATTGCGGGAAGTGAAAGCCCTTCCTTGTGCTTGGACCTCTTCCTCCCGAATGCGTCGTCGAGAGGAGGTAATTTTAACTAGACTCCGGATAGGGCACTGTCTTTTTAGCCATCGACATCTTTTAAGCGGCGATCCTCCCCCACTCTGTCCCCACTGCTCTCAGCTGTGGACGGTAAGACACCTTTTAATTGAATGCCCCTATTTTAATCCGTTACGCTCCCGTCTACAGCTATCGCCTGATCTATCGTCGATTTTAGCAGATGACACGCGCTAAGCCGACCGCGTTCTCCAGTTTATTAGTGCCAGTAAAATGACGTCAGTCATTTGAAGTTTTATCGGGGACCATCAACCCCTCTCTGTAGTGGAATTTTAAGCCTTGTTTCTGTTTTAGTGTCTCCAATTTTTTGAGTTTCGTTCCCATTTTTGCTGTTTTCCATTTTCAGTTTTTATTATTTCATCAGTCACGGACCGGGCGCTAATAACCATAGCAGTTTTGCGCCCTAAAACCAAAAACACAAAAACACACATCTTAATGTCTATACAATTAAAGTGGTGCACCACAAAAAACTTGATGACTCGCGGTAGCGTTCTCGCTTCCCGAGCACGAGGTCCCGGGTTCGATTCCTGGTGGGGTCAGGGATTTTCCTGCCTCGAGATGACTGGGTGTTGTTGTGTCGTCTTCGTCATCATTCATCCCCATTATGGTTGGAGGAAGGTAATGGCAAACCACCTCCACTAGGACTTTGCCTAGCAAGGCGGCGCAGATCTTCCACGTTGCTCCCCTACGCTCTGTAAAGGAGTATGGGACTCATCATCATCATCATTGCTCTTTCTACCAGTTTTCTGTGCAGGTTCCTGAACTCTCAGAATCGAGGAGATGCAAAACGTTTTTTGGTGTGTGTATAATCAGTTGAAGTAAAAATTTGCATGCGACTTGATCATTTTTGTTATGGTAAAAGTAAAGGTAGTGAAAGTTATCTTTAGCATCCCCTCCTTGAGGTTTTTCTGTATCTGCCACTGATCTGATGGACTGTTTCTGCCCACCCTGTACATATGAGAAAAATACATCAGAAATATACTGTTAAAATGTAAGTACTGAGTATATAATGATCAGAAAGAAAATTAATATGGTATTGTACAAAGAAACAAAATGGAAAATGTAGTATTAAAGTAGTTTCCCTAGCTCTCATGTACTGGAGAGTAATAAGGCATCCAGAAAAGTACTTGGTCAATAAATATAGTGTGCATACATATGTGCAAATAAAACAAGAAAACTTGAGTATTATTTGTAAGAAAAATTAGCTTTGTAAGGAAACCACTGCATGTGACAGTTTTGTAGAGAAATATTATTAATAAACTATAACAAAAGATAGTAAATAAAAATATATTGTCTACATCATTGTAAGTAAAAATGAAAAATGTTAATAAGCAACAAAGATAAGCATGTATTGTGAAAACAGTTGTTCATAATCTGTTACTGAATTTGTTATATAATAATCTGTTCCAATCCCTTCCACTAGATAATTATTGGTTATAGCAGGCCTGAAGATCTCCCCATAAATACTCAGACCTCAAAGGGAGAAGCTTAACACAGTTGAGGATTATAGTAATGGAGGAGGGTGAGCTCTGATCTTATTTGTTAGACAGGATTCCTGCCATTTTATTGTGCTTCAGTTGACTGAAGCATGTGGAGGGGTTACTTTGCAATTTTAGGGTGTATCATGTGACCTTTGAGTTATGTCAGGAGTTGAATATAGCTTCCACAATTGCCTAGCGTGTGTGGGAGTTCCCGTGGATGACTTCTTCTTTCTGTATATGTCTGTGGACCATTTCTTATAATGTTAAACACCATGTTTACATAAAGCTTACATATACGTAGCAAAAATACTGTGATATATATCAGTGTATAATCACATTCATAATCTGACTTCATATAAGCTACTTACAAAATGTAATTATGTGATCTTCACTCAGAACTCTCAAGAAAAATAGAGAAAAGGACAGTTGAATTAGCATTTTGACATGAAATATTATTAGGTACATCATTCATAATTGAAGTGATTTTATATGTAGTTTCAAATCTGTTACAGTTTCTCTTTGCAGTGGATACTATTTAATTTTTTATTTCAAGATATTCTTTAACACTGTAAAGGCAAATATTTACCAGATGGCTTTTTAATTTTCTTTTAAAAAAAGGCATATTTTGTACCATCTTGATACACTATGGTAAACTGATTTACAATATGTGTCCAGAATTTACATGTTCTCTGTTAATTTTGGCCTACTTTGTTCTGCATGATAGTCATTTTTTCTTCTTGCATTATGTTCATGGTAACCTCTGTTCAGCAATGCAGCACAGTTTTTAGGTAGATAATTGTTTCATGTACATACATATATACAAACACTGATGCTACTGTTAAAACTTTAGCTACCTGAATTTATTTCTGCAGGATTCTTTAGGGGATACTTTTGCAGTGTGTTGTACAGTTCTTTTGTAAACTTAATAATCTTTGTGCACATTTGCAGCATTCCCCCCAAAGCAGAATGCAATATGAGATATGCAAATGGGCTAGTTTGTAGTACATTGTTTGTAGTGTGTGTCTATTTTCTGATTTTGACATTTTTCTCTTCAGAAATGTGCTTGAACCTGTTTTGCTACAAATGTTACTTATGATTCTCCCATGTCGTATACCTATCAATTCTTAAACTTAGAAATTTATAGCTGTCTGTCTCTCCTTTAGTTGTGTGTTTCCAAGCCTGACAGTAATATTGTCAACACTGTGGTTTTTTGTCTGATGTATCTACAGATATATGTTGCTTTGTTTCCCTTTATAAAAACTGTTTTCCTTGAAATAATTGTTTACAATTTTTATATTTAGCAAAGCCTTCTCTTGCAGGTCATTTGTTGTAGAACTGGTAATAACAAATATAGAGTCAACATGACTACACTATCAGATACAGTTTTGGTCATATCATTGACATACAGAATGAACAGTGGACAAAGGACAGACCCTGGAGGAATCATGTGCTTCACAATTTCAAAATCTGAAAACACACTTACAGTATTATTTTCACTTTTCACTTTATTTCAGCACACCAGTTTCCAATAACAGTTGAATGTTGTATACTGCTTTCCCTCTTACACCATAACAATGGAGATTTTCTAATTCATTATTATGGTGTACACTGTCAAATGCTTCAGATAGGTCCAGCAACATATTGCAGAAGTTCCGTTCACAAAGTGCTGTAGTTAAGTGTTATGAATTCAGCAAATGCTGTTTTGAAGGATTTGCTCTTTCTGAACCCATGTTGTTCATTGTTGAGAATATTGCATGTTTGTATAAAATTTAATATTGTCATTTATTATGGTTTCTATTATTTTAGAAAGGAGAGATGTAATAGTTACAGGACTGTAATTTCCTTGGTCTTTTTTGCAACCTTATTAATGTATAGGGATTAATTTACTCCTTTTGAGACATTTGAGATATATCTTTTTTTTTTTAAAGATAAGTTTATCAGACTGGCTAATGACTTTACTACCCACTGTAAACAGCATTTAATTAGTTTAGTGGATATACCATCTAATCCCACAGTGTTTTATGTTTTTAGACTATATACTCTTCTTGAGATTTCTGATTTATTAGTTGGGGCCAGGAATAAGCATATGGAATGTTGGTTTTTAATTTGGAAGTATAATTTTGATTTATTAATGGGTCCCAAACTTCAGTAAGTTTGTTTGAAGTACTGATGACATTTTGTGCATCCCTGAATTCCCTCAGATTTACCTCCAGTGTTAAGTCATCATTTCCACACATTCACCTTCCCTCTCCTCATTTATGAGAGACCCTATGATTTTAGTGACCTTTGTTGAGGTTGCTGTCTTGTTTGAATAATATGTCAATAGTTTCTTTCATCAGTTGGGTGTATGATTTCTTCTTTTTGCTACATGCATCCCTATTCATTTGGGTTGGTCTTAGCCAACAATTTTGTACACAATTTCCACCTCTTCCTTTTTACCTCTACTTTCATTATACTTCTCATTTATTTCCCTATGTATTAATGGTCATGAAAAATCTATGTAATGGCCTAATGTATTTCAGAGGGATTCCCATCCTTCATCTAGGTTTTCTGTTAAGTATAGTTCACTAAAATCTTGGATTTCCAATAGCCTTTCTAGCCTACATATGTTTGTATGTTTAGTTTGTCTAAGGTCTTTAAACATTTTTTCTGGCCTTCCTATGCTGTTTGCTGATTTAACTAATACCCTATAATGGTCTACAATGGTTATGTATATGAACTGTACTGTCTGCCTGCTCTGTTGTGTATTAATGATTACATGATCTAGAAATGCTTCTGTATTTTCACAGCACCTCATGGGGCTGCCTACTGTTACATTGTCCATAGGTTTTAATCAGATCTTAAGAACACCTTGTATAACAATTGTATTTCAGTGTGTTAATGTTTAGATCACTAATTACAATTACATAATTGAATTCCCTGTTAGCCTTATCTAACAAGACTTTCAACTCACTTTGAAATCAATTTATCTGACCTTTATGAATTCCCAGTGGCTATGTGGGAGAAGGGGACTGGGGGTGACCTTGAATATAAATTGGCCAAGTGGGTAATCTGACACTGGATATGCAATTTGACAACCCCTTATGGTATCCTAGACTTTGAGGTCAGATTATCTCAGCTGAAAACACACTGCTGTACTGTTGCACATTTAAATTGTGTACTGATAACCCCTGTTCTCTGGAGATGCATATCCCTTCAAATCTAAAACACACACTACTGTCCCATATACAGTCAAAGTGCATTTCACTCATGTGAGTATTTTTGGGGATGGAATTTTCAGAATCATTAGTGCATATAGTAAGTACGTAATATTTCTGTAACTATGGTGTTGGCTCAAGCAACCAGATTCCTGTGTAGCATAAGTAGATTTTGCAATAATTGTAGCAGGTGTCCCACCTTTCTTTGTCATGGAAGGTATCACACCTTATGGTCTTTCTGTTTTGAAGTGAATTTTCCTCCTGTGTTCAGACATGCAGTGAAAGGAAGTTGATAATAACATTTTGAACACTGGGCACCTAGGGTTTAGTTCATAAAATATACTTGACAATTTACTGGTCATCTATACACAGTGAAAATCAGTTTCAGAGGGCAATTTACCTATGAAACTCTGCAAACACAGACATCAATGACCATTTTTTATATCATCATGAAAATGTGGTGTTTTCGTAACAAATTGTTTTCACCTTCATTTGTAAATTTAGTTTATTGGAATTCATTAAATTTCTCTCAGTATGAAAAATTTTCAACTGCATTGGAAATTAAATCCTATGTCACATCAGTACCAGGGATATTATCTTAATTTTATGTTTAATTATATTTGTGACAGTAGTAGTAAATTACATTATTCCAGTGCGCAATGTGTGTTCATTTGTTACAGTCCCATCATGGAACACAGAAAAGGCCTGGAGCTGAAGGTTATAGCTTCATCAGACGATGTAAGTGTTTCTGTGGGATATTAAGTCAGTACTGTGAACAAAATACACTAATTAAAAACTTAAATATGTGGTATTGATGTTGCACTATAAAACTATTCAAAAAATGTAATTTTTCTTTGAAAATGAGTTACACTTGCCCCAGTGTGAAAAATTTAAGAGAATTTGCCAAACTGAAGCTTTCATCACAATCTGCATCTTTCCTTGCTTTTGTGGAACATCTATACTTTGAATTCAAGTTTTTAATAAGTTTTTTATATGCCTCTTTAATTTGTCCAGAAATGTAATTTTGTGGTTTCTTCACAGTTCCAAGAAGATTGCATCATATTGTTCAGAAATATAAATTGTAGCATATAATGTCACCCCTCCTCCATTGGTCTTGAATTACATTGAACCATGAGCAGAACACATGGGCGTTCAATGAAGTCTCCCCCCCCCCAGGGGATCCACAACTCTTTTGTGGATACGTGCGTAGCGAGCACGGGACCCCGAGCTGATTTGGCCTTCCTTCCTTTCCGGGCTGCTTACCTTCCCTTTCCGCATCCTTCCCCATCCCCCATCTTCGCCCCCCCCCCTCACCTCTGGCTCTTTCCTTCCTTTTCTCCCCCTCTGGGGGAATGGTTTGTGCCTACGTCCGGAGACGGACGCTTGTAAATGTACCACATTCTTCGCCTTCCTTACTTGTCAGTCTTCGTCCTTCCTTTGTCCTTCTCTTTTCCTTACCTCTTCTCTCTACCCTTTTCTCCGCTGCGGCGTTTGAGACCTCTTCCTTCCTTTCCCTTTCCCTTTCCCTTTCTCTTTCTTCCTCCCTGTGCGTGTCTGAAGGCCGACCCACGCACTTCCATGCGTAGCCGGTGACGGGGTAACGCGTAATTCCCCGCCCCGGGTAGACAGGTAGGACACGTACGTACCCCCTGGTAACGGCCAGGCCCAGGGAGGGGTGATTACCCGAGCTGATACCTTCCGAAAGTGCCGATTGGTCCCTCCGTCCGTTTGTCGGGAGGTGTGACCTGAGGTGTGAACAATCACCTAAGGCGGGAGTGCCCTCAGAGAGGGCCCCCACAAGGGAGGAGCGCGCCATCGGAGACGCCGGTAATCATGGGGGATTCTTCCGCAATGGTTTCCTCACCTTCCACTATGTCTGCTCACAAACGTAAGTTCACTGAGTCTCAACCACAGTCAGTTCTTCCATCGTTGCCACAGTTCCTTGTTGTTTCTCGGTCTGACGAAGGTCACGACTTTTCCACAGTCAACCCTTTCATTATTCAGAAAGGTGTCGACGCAATTGCAGGTCCTGTCAAGTCTTGTTCCAGATTACGGAATGGCACCCTGTTGTTAGAAACACACAGTGCCCTCCAGGCACAAAAATTGCTGCGTACCTCACTACTACACACTTTCCCTGTCCGGGTGGAACCGCACCGTACCTTAAATTCCTCTCGTGGAATTGTTTATACACGCTCACTCGATGGACTGTCTGACGAAGAAATTCAGCACTACCTGTCAGACCAGGGTGTAACGGCTGTTCATAGGGTTATGAAAAGGGTTGACACGAAGATCATTCCAACCCGCACTGTCTTTTTGACTTTCGACAAAGTGCAACTCCCATCGAAAATCAAAGCAGGCTATGAGATAATTTCCGTTCGTCCTTACGTCCCAAACCCTACGCGTTGCTATCGGTGCCAGCGATTCAATCACACCAGCCAGTCCTGTTCTAATCCGGCCAAATGTGTTACGTGTGGCAGGGATGCCCATGAGGGTGCTTGTCCACCTCCATCCCCTCGCTGCATCAACTGTAGGGGTGACCACGCTGCTTCCTCTAGAGATTGCCCAGTTTTTAAGGACGAAAAGCTCATCCAGGAAATAAGAGTGAAGGAAAAGGTGTCGACCTTTGCTGCTCGGAAATTATTCGCCAGTCGACAGCCCACCGTGCCTCAGACAGGCAAATACAGCACTGTCCTTGCTTCTCCTCGGCCAACAAAGGAGGCGGCCACGCAGACTTGCGACCTCACCTTTAGTGCCACGGTCGTCCGATCGGCCAGCGCAAAGATCGCCCGTTCAACTTCACCACTTTCGCCTGCCCACTCTATGGCTCACTCTTCGTCGGGTTCTGCTAAATCTCGAGCCCAAAAGTCCGACACCAAGTCTTCGAAGAAAGAGCATACTCGTGAAGAGTTTTACGTACGGCAACTTCACCACCATCGGTTCCTCCTTCCTCTAAACCTCATACTTCCAAGAAGGCTACAAAGAAACCCAGTTCCTCTCCTTCTCCGCCAAGGCGTGTCCCATCCACAGCGCCACCTGGCGGAAATCGCCCTCGGCCATCTTCTGTGTCGCCGAGGCGCACTGCTGGTGGCCGGTCAACCGGCCGATCGCTGGTGGCAGGAGCTGCTCCTGACCAACCTATGGATCAGGATCTTCTGCCTTCGGCTGAATGCCATTCCATGCTGTCGGTCGCAAGCTCTGAGCAGTCGTTGAGTTGACAGCACCCTTGGTCACATTCCTCCATTTTCTGTTCACCCTATGTCCATTATCCACTGGAATATCCGTGGCATTCGAGCCAATCGGGATGAATTGTCGATCCTCTTACGATCCTACTCGCCGGTCATCTTCTGTCTTCAGGAAACAAAGCTGCGTCCCCATGACCGCTTTGTTCTCCCTCATTTTCAGTCCGTCCGATATGACCTCCCCTCTGTGGAAGGCACTCCAGCCCATGGAGGACTCATGATTCTTCTCCATGATACTCTCCATTATCATCCAATCCCCTTAGACAGTTCCTTCCAAGCTGTCGCCGTCCGTCTTTCCCTTTCTGGATACACGTTCTCTCTTTGTACTGTATACATTCCATCATCCACACCAATGGCACGAGCTGATCTCCTTCATCTTCTTGGTCAGCTTCCACCCCCCTATTTGCTGGTTGGGGACTTCAATGCCCACCACCCGCTTTGGGGATCTCCACATCCTTGTCCACGTGGCTCCCTATTGCTAGACGTCTTCCACCAAGCGGATATAGTTTGCCTCAACACTGGGGTCCCCACGTTTTTGTCTGCCTCCACGACAAATTTATCTCAATTGGACCTTGCGATCGGTACTGTTCCGCTTGCTCGGCGCTTCGAATGGTTCGCCCTTGATGATACACACTCGAGTGACCACTTTCCATGTGTCCTTAGGCTGCAGCCTCAACTGCCATATATGCGCCCGCGACGCTGGAAGTTTGCCCAAGCCGATTGGACACTTTTTTCGTCTCTAGTGACATTCGATGACCGTCGCTCTCCCAGCGTCGACGATGAGGTCACACATATTACCGACGTTATTCTTACAGCTGCGGAACGTTCAATACCACGCACCTCCGAATTGCCCCGGCGCCCCCCAGTTCCTTGGTGGAACGAGGCATGCCGTGACGCAATACGTGAGCGGCGACGTGCTCTTCGCATTTTCCGTCACCATCCTACTTCGGCAAACTGTATCCGCTATAAGCAACTCCGTGCGCGATGCCGTCGCGTCATCCGCGATAGCAAGAAGGCAAGCTGGAAATTCTTTATTAGCTCATTTAACACCTTCACTCCCTCCTCGGAAGTTTGGAGTCGGCTTCGACGGTTCTCAGGCGCGCCTAGTTTCTCCCCGGTCTCTGGGCTCACTGTCGCGCATGATACCTTAGTGGACCCCGTCGCAATTTCTAACTCATTGGGTCAGCACTTTGCTGAGATTTCGAGCTCTTCACATTACCCGCCAGCGTTTCTCCCGAAGAAACGTGCAGCGGAAGTGCGACCTCTTGCTTTCTCCTCTCAAAATCGCGAAAGCTACAATACTGTATTCTCCATGCGGGAACTCCAACATGCCCTCTCTTCTTCTCGCTCCTCCGCCCCTGGATCGGATGGTATCCATGTCCAAATCTTGCTGCATTTATCAACCCATAGTCTGCGTTACCTCCTTCGCCTTTATAATCGAATTTGGACCGACAGTACCTTTCCCAGACGATGGCGGGAAGCTATCGTCGTTCCCATTCCGAAACCTGGAAAGGACAAACATCTCCCCTCTAGCTATCGCCCCATTTCTCTCACGAGTAGTGTCTGTAAGATTTTGGAGCGTATGGTGAATTACCGGTTAGCTTGGTGGTTGGAATGCCGCAGTCTTTTTAACACCTGCATACGATACCTGTTGGAGGACAGGCATCCTCCGCACACTGTTCTCTTGGGGCTTTCGAGGCCGGCTGCCCCTTTTTCTTCGCGAATTTATGGCAGAGCGAACATTTAGGGTGCGGGTGAACACTACTCTCTCCCGTACTTTCTCTCAAGAAAACGGGGTACCCCAGGGCTCCGTGCTGAGTGTTGTACTGTTTACCATCGCTATAAATCCAATTATGGATTGTCTCCTTCCCGACGTCTCGGGCTCCCTCTTTGTGGACGATTTTGCGATCTACTACAGCTCTCAACGGACCAGCCTTCTTGAACGACGTCTTCAAGGATGTCTCGATCGCCTCCACTCTTGGAGCCTCGAAACCGGCTTCCGTTTTTCTCCCAGTAAGACCGTTTGTATTAATTTTTGGCGACGTAAGGAGTTTCTTCCGCCCTCCTTACATCTAGGTCCTGTCAACCTTCCGTTTTCAGACGTCACTAAATTGTTGGGTCTTATGTTTGACAGAAAACTGTGCTGGTCCTCCCACGTTTCCTATCTTTCGGCTCGCTGTCTGCGAACGCTCAACACCCTCCGTGTCCTGAATGGTACCTCCTGGGGAGCGGACCGAGTGGTCCTTCTCCGCCTCTATCCCGCCTTAGTGCGCTCGAAATTGGACTATGGAAGCATAGTCTCCTCCTCTGCTCGGCCGTCTATTCTTCGGCGTCTCGACTCTATCCACCACCGTGGATTACGTTTAGCGTCTGGAGCTTTTTACACTAGCCCTGTGGAAAGCCTTTATGCTGAGACTGCTGAACCTCCGCTGTCCAATCGGCGAGCGGTCCTTCTGAGCCGTTATGCTAGCCATCTGTCTTCCATGCCTGCTAATCCAGCCCATGACCCTTTTTTCGACGCCTCCTTTGATGTAGGGTATGCAGGCCGCTCCTCCTCCCTACTACCCCCGGGAGTCCGCTTCCGTCAACTGCTCCATTCTCTTTCCTTCCGCTTTCCTAAAACCTTCTTGACAACTTGGGTTACAGCACCGCCTTGGCTCCGTCCCCGGATCTGTCTGCTCCGTGATCTATGTCAATTTCCCAAGGATGGTACACCTTCACTTGTTTATCGTCGGGCATTTGCTGCTCTATGTGCACAAATGACGGACGCCACCTTTATTTACACCGACGGCTCGAAAACATCGTTGGGTGTAGGGAGTGCCTATATTGTTGGCGACGCCCCAAATCACTTTCGGCTTCCCGACCAGTGTTCGGTTTATACTGCGGAGCTTTTCGCTGTTCTCCAGGCTGTCCACTACATCCGCCGCCATCAGCGGATACAGTACGTAATCTGCTCAGATTCTCTCAGCTCTCTCCTCAGTCTCCAAGCTCATTACCCTGTGCACCCTCTGGTCCACCGGATTCAGGACTGTTTGCGCTTGCTCCACCTGGGGGGCGTCTCGGTGGCGTTCCTCTGGCTCCCGGGACACGCTGGTATTTGTGGGAATGAGGCGGCAGATATAGCAGCCAAGGCTGCAGTTTCTCTTCCTCGGCCAGCTATTCAGTCGCTTCCCTTCACTGATCTACGGAGCGGTTTATGTCGCAGAGTTGCTCATTTATGGCATGCGCATTGGTCAACACTTCCCCGAAATAAATTGCGGGAAGTGAAAGCCCTTCCTTGCGCTTGGACCTCTTCCTCCCGAACGCGTCGTCGGGAGGAGGTAATTTTAGCTAGACTCCGGATAGGGCACTGTCTTTTTAGCCATCGACATCTTTTAAGCGGCGATCCTCCCCCACTCTGTCCCCACTGCTGTCAGCTGTGGACGGTAAGACACCTTTTAATTGAATGCCCCTATTTTAATCTGTTACGCTCCCGTCTACAGCTATCGCCTGATCTATCGTCGATTTTAGCAGATGACACGCGCTCAGCCGACCGCGTTCTCCAGTTAATAGTGACAGTGAAATGACGTCAGTCATTTGAAGTTTTATCTGGGACTATCAACCCCTCTCTGTAGTGGACTTTTAAGCCTTGTTTCTGCTTTTAGTGTCTCCAATTTTTTGAGTTTCGTTCCCATTTTTGCTGTTTTCCATTTTCAGTTTTTATTATTTCCTCAGTCACGGACCGGGCGCTAATGACCATAGCAGTTTTGCGCCCTAAAACCAAAAACAAAAACAAAATCTCCCTTTCGCCGCCTCTCCCTTTCGCCGCCTCTCCCTTTCGCCGCCTCTCCCTTTCGCCGCCTCTCCCTTTCGCCGCCTCTCCCTTTCGCCGCCTCTCCCTTTCGCCGCCTCTCCCTTTCGCCGCCTCTCCCTTTCGCCGCCTCTCCCTTTCGCCGCCTCTCCCTTTCGCCGCCTCTCCCTTTCGCCGCCTCTCCCTTTCGCCGCCTCTCCCTTTCGCCGCCTCTCCCTTTCGCCGCCTCTCCCTTTCGCCGCCTCTCCCTTTCGCCGCCTCTCCCTTTCGCCGCCTCTCCCTTTCGCCGCCTCTCCCTTTCGCCGCCTCTCCCTTTCGCCGCCTCTCCCTTTCGCCGCCTCTCCCTTTCGCCGCCTCTCCCTTTCGCCGCCTCTCCCTTTCGCCGCCTCTCCCTTTCGCCGCCTCTCCCTTTCGCCGCCTCTCCCTTTCGCCGCCTCTCCCTTTCGCCGCCTCTCCCTTTCGCCGCCTCTCCCTTTCGCCGCCTCTCCCTTTCGCCGCCTCTCCCTTTCGCCGCCTCTCCCTTTCGCCGCCTCTCCCTTTCGCCGCCTCTCCCTTTCGCCGCCTCTCCCTTTCGCCGCCTCTCCCTTTCGCCGCCTCTCCCTTTCGCCGCCTCTCCCTTTCGCCGCCTCTCCCTTTCGCCGCCTCTCCCTTTCGCCGCCTCTCCCTTTCGCCGCCTCTCCCTTTCGCCGCCTCTCCCTTTCGCCGCCTCTCCCTTTCGCCGCCTCTCCCTTTCGCCGCCTCTCCCTTTCGCCGCCTCTCCCTTTCGCCGCCTCTCCCTTTCGCCGCCTCTCCCTTTCGCCGCCTCTCCCTTTCGCCGCCTCTCCCTTTCGCCGCCTCTCCCTTTCGCCGCCTCTCCCTTTCGCCGCCTCTCCCTTTCGCCGCCTCTCCCTTTCGCCGCCTCTCCCTTTCGCCGCCTCTCCCTTTCGCCGCCTCTCCCTTTCGCCGCCTCTCCCTTTCGCCGCCTCTCCCTTTCGCCGCCTCTCCCTTTCGCCGCCTCTCCCTTTCGCCGCCTCTCCCTTTCGCCGCCTCTCCCTTTCGCCGCCTCTCCCTTTCGCCGCCTCTCCCTTTCGCCGCCTCTCCCTTTCGCCGCCTCTCCCTTTCGCCGCCTCTCCCTTTCGCCGCCTCTCCCTTTCGCCGCCTCTCCCTTTCGCCGCCTCTCCCTTTCGCCGCCTCTCCCTTTCGCCGCCTCTCCCTTTCGCCGCCTCTCCCTTTCGCCGCCTCTCCCTTTCGCCGCCTCTCCCTTTCGCCGCCTCTCCCTTTCGCCGCCTCTCCCTTTCGCCGCCTCTCCCTTTCGCCGCCTCTCCCTTTCGCCGCCTCTCCCTTTCGCCGCCTCTCCCTTTCGCCGCCTCTCCCTTTCGCCGCCTCTCCCTTTCGCCGCCTCTCCCTTTCGCCGCCTCTCCCTTTCGCCGCCTCTCCCTTTCGCCGCCTCTCCCTTTCGCCGCCTCTCCCTTTCGCCGCCTCTCCCTTTCGCCGCCTCTCCCTTTCGCCGCCTCTCCCTTTCGCCGCCTCTCCCTTTCGCCGCCTCTCCCTTCACTCCACCACCAGCACATGTGGCCAATCAGTGTGATGGGGCTGATATGTACCCATCTGGCAACACAGTGACCTGACTGCTGATGCCGAGCTGTTGCATGCTCATATACACACATTCACCACCGCCACCACCACCACACCACCACACCACCATTATTGTTTGTGTAAAATGTCACAAAATTTGGCAATGTGGGTTCTCTTGGTAAGATGTGGTTGACTTCACTGTTCATAAAAACTATTTCTGCCACACAGTGCCTCTTGTGCTTCTGTGTATCTTGGCAACATCAGAACATCCCTCTGTCCGTTACTCCCCACCAGTCTTTGAATATTGTTCAGGTCGTAATGCGAATTGCAGTGGTACTGATGCAGTTATGCTGGCATTTGAGGGAGATATGCTCCTGGAGAAGGGCAAAGCTTTTGTGTTATTGGTGAGTCATGAAGCCATATGTTTTGCCACACATGTGGTGTTTATGCAGCTTGTGTTTCAGGCACATCTTCCCGCTCTATTAGATGAACATGGACACCCACCCCATGAGTGGAGCCCTTACGTTCTGCCAGCCATATGTGTTTATTGTTCCAACCAACACACTTGATGTTCACCAGATTGCCTGTTTTATAAAAAGGAAAAAGAGAGAAAAGTCCCTTGATAGTTTATCTTACACTGAGGTTCGTCAAAAAATATGACAGACTTCACCTGTGTCGATGGCTTCTGCCTTTGTCTCTGTTACATCCTTTCCCCTTTCTCCATACCCTAGTCCTCTCCCCCCCCCCTTTCGTCTTCCCTTCCCTGCAGTTCCCACGCCCTCCCCTCCCCTCCACGAGCCACTCTCCCTTACTGGGCAGAGAAGTGTTAAGTTTCGGCAAACCACTTGTGATTGGGTTCCCTTCTGGGACCTCTCCCTGGGGTCTTCCTGGTCGGAGGCCTGGTATCACAACTTGGCCATGGGACACAGTCTGTGTTCCCCAAGGTCACATGCTTTCGGCTGATGAAGATGATGAAAAAGAAACATCTGTCTCAGGACTATGTCCCCATGGTACTTCTAGATGTGCCATCTTCCCCTCACAACCTGAGTCTGTCCAATTATTGATGGATGACACCTGTACTCATCAGTGATGGGTGGTGATCTGGTGATGTGATTGGCTCGTCTGTTCACCATCCATTTAGATACCCACTCTGTGCTTATTCAGTGGAACTGTAATGGAAACTATCATCACCTCCCAGAGTTGCAATCCCCTATTGCCTTTTGACAGCTTGTGCTGTTCTCCAGGAATCTCAGTTTACTCATGCTCACTCACCAACCATTCATAGATGCTATGCTTTTTTGGAATGAGATTGTCCCTTCAATGGCTTCCGGTGGTGTTTGCATGTTGGTCTATATGGACATTGTTAGTACACAGATCTCACTTCGTACTACACTGGAAGAATTTGCTATCTGGGTCCACTTGGACTCTGTGGTCAGTTTTCAATTTGCCACACTTTGACGGTTTTTGTTTGGTTACCATGTGACCCCAGCCTTTGCAGGATCTTTTCCCTTCCATGCTGCATACTTTCCCCTTGCTATTCTTTTTCCCCTCCCTTGGGGACATGTCAGGTGTGTTACTGGGAATGTTCAGCACTGTCTGTTGCTGACATAAGAACAGTCTCACCACGGTTTTTTGTTCCCAGTTTTTCATTCCCTTTTCCTTTCTTTGTTTCCTTTCTCTTGTCATTCCTCCACTTCAGCATTTGGGGTTCCTCTTTTCCTTCTTCCTCGCTGTGTACTCCTGAAGGCCTACTATGCATCTGACACACAACAGGTGATTGGGTAACATGTAAATCCCAGCCATGGGTCGACAGGTAGGGATCGCACATAACCCCTGATACACGCGAGGCCCAGGGAATGGTGATATGCCTAAGCTGCTACCTTCCCAAATTGGCAATTGGACCCCCCCCCCCCCCCCCCCGGCAGGTGTTTGCGAGGTGTGACTTGAGGTGTGAACAATCACCCTGGTGCATCCCTGGTGAGGGAGCACCCAGATTGAAGGAGCACACCATTGGAGATGGTGGCAATCATGGGTGAGTTTCTTCCAATGAAACAATTGTTTTCACAATCAATGTCTACAAAAAGTAAACAGAATGAAGCAACCAATTCAAACTCCACCATCATTCCTACTGGTATCATGTACTAAAGATGGTCAGTCCTTTGCAACGGTAAATCCAATTAATCAGAAAGGTGTTGATGCAATTGCCATCCCTGTGAAATCCTGCTATTTTTTACAGAGTGGCACTTAGCTTTTGAGGCTACTTTTGATTCTCGAGCACCAACTGCTTGCAGCTTTTCACTCCTGCATGGCTATCCTGTTAATGTTGAGGCCCATTGAACACTGAATTCCTCCTGCTGTGTTATTTATACTAGGCTGCTAGATGATCTGACAAAGGCAGACATACAAACATATCTCTGATCAGGCTCTCATTACAGTACAACAGGTGACGAAAAAGTAGACGCCTCGTAAGTGTCCACACTCACTCACTCTCTCTCTCTTTTGGTGGAGTGATCCTTCCATTAAAGATCAAAGCAGGTTATGAAGTTATCACAGTCAGGCCATATATTTCAAATCCAATGCAATAGTATGAGTGTAATTGTAACAATCACATTATAGTCCTGCCAACACCCATCCAAACGTGTAATATGTGGTACAGATTCTCATGAGGGTGATTTCCCACCTCCTTCTGCCCGTTGCATCAACTGCAATGGCAACCATGCTCCTCCTTCCATGACTGTTCAAAGTATCTCAATGAGCGGGCTCTCCTGGAGATGGGGGGAAGGAAAAGTGCCTCACCCAGTCGCTCACAAGTTGTTGGCTAGTGGGAAACCCTGTGTTCTACCATCTGGCACTTACAGTACCTCTGTTGCTACATCTTGTTCCATGGAGGATGTGGCCTTACAGGCATGTGACCTTAAATTTAGCACCATGGTTGTGAAATTGCCCTGCACCTTGGTAGCATCCCCCATCTGCTCCTCCAGCTGTGCAACATGCCACCAAACTTCCGCTCCATGGGGTGAAGTCAGCAGCTACACAACAAGCAGCCCCCCCCCCCCCCCCTCTTTTGTGGATACGTGCGTAGTCAGAACGGGACCCCGAGCTAATGTGGCCCTCCTTCCTTTCGGGGCTGCATACCTTCCTTTTCTGCATCCTTCCCCATCCCCATCTTTGCCCCCCCCCCCTCACCGCCACCTCTTTCCTTCCCTTTGTCCCACTCTGGGAGTATGTTTTGTGCCTACGTCCGGAGCTGGATGCTCGAAAATGTAACACATTGTTTGCTCTCTCTGCTTGCAAGTCTTCGTTCTTCCTTGCTTCATCCTTCCTTCCTTGCTTCATCCTTCCTTCCTTGCTTCGTCCTTCCTTCCTTGCTTCGTCCTTCCTTCCTTGCTTCGTCCTTCCTTCCTTGCTTCGTCCTTCCTTCCTTCCTTGCTTCGTCCTTCCTTCCTTCCTTGCTTTGTCCTTCCTTCCTTCCTTGCTTCGTCCTTCCTTCGTTGCTTCGTCCTTCCTTCCTTCGTTGCTTCGTCCTTCCTTCCTTCCTTGCTTCGTCCTTCCTTCCTTCCTTGCTTCGTCCTTCCTTCCTTCCTTGCTTCGTCCTTCCTTCCTTCCTTGCTTCGTCCTTCCTTCCTTCCTTGCTTCGTCCTTCCTTCCTTCCTTGCTTCGTCCTTCCTTCCTTCCTTCGTCCTTCCTTCCTTCCTTGCTTCGTCCTTCCTTCCTTCCTTGCTTCGTCCTTCCTTCCTTCCTTGCTTCGTCCTTCCTTCCTTCCTTGCTTCGTCCTTCCTTCCTTCCTTGCTTCGTCCTTCCTTCCTTCCTTGCTTCGTCCTTCCTTCCTTCCTTGCTTCGTCCTTCCTTCCTTCCTTGCCTCGTCCTTCCTTCCTTCCTTGCTTCGTCCTTCCTTCCTTCCTTGCTTCGTCCTTCCTTCCTTCCTTGCTTCGTCCTTCCTTCCTTCCTTGCTTCGTCCTTCCTTGCTTCCTTGCTTCCTTCCGTCTTTCCTTGCTTCCTTGCTTCCTTCCGTCTTTCCTTGCTTCCTTGCTTCCTTCCGTCTTTCCTTGCTTCCTTGCTTCCTTCCGTCTTTCCTTGCTTCCTTGCTTCCTTCCGTCTTTCCTTGCTTCCTTGCTTCCTTCCGTCTTTCCTTGCTTCCTTGCTTCCTTCCGTCTTTCCTTGCTTCCTTCTTTGCTTGCTTGCTTGCTTGCTTCCTTCTTTGCTTCCTTCCTCCTCTTTTCCTTTTGTCTCCGCTGCGGCGATTTAGACCTCTTCTTTCCTTTCCCTTTATTTGTTTTTCCCTTCCCCTTTTTTCCTCCATGTGCGTGTCTGAAGTTCGACCCACGAATTTCCATGCATAGCCGGTGATTGGGTAAAGCATAATTCCCCACTCCGGGTAGACAGGTAGGACATGTACGTACCCGTGGTAACGGCCAGGGCCAGGGAGAGGTGATTACCCGAGCTGATACCTTCCGAAAATGCCGATTGGTCCCTGTCAGTTTCTCGGGAGGTGTGACCTGAGGTGTGAACAATCACCTAAGGCGGGAGTGCCCTCAGAGAGGGACCCCCACAAGGGAGGAACACACCATCTGAAACGCCGGTAATCATGGGGGGTACTTCCGCAATGGTTTCCTCATCTTCTACTATGTCTGCTCACAATCGTAATTTCACTGAGTGTCAGCCACAGACAGTTCTTCCATCGTTGCGACAGTTCCTTGTTGTTTCTCGGTCTGACGAAGGTCACGACTTCTCCATAGTCAACTCTTTCATTATTCAGAAAGGTG
Organism: Schistocerca nitens; assembly: GCF_023898315.1. Taxonomy (NCBI): domain Eukaryota; kingdom Metazoa; phylum Arthropoda; class Insecta; order Orthoptera; family Acrididae; genus Schistocerca; species Schistocerca nitens. Next base: position 608,348,313 of record NC_064620.1, read on the forward strand.
TCGACGCAATTGCAGGTCCTGTAAAGTCTTGTTCCAGATTACGAAATGGCACCTTGTTGTTAGAAACAGTCGGTGCCCCCCAGGCACAAAAATTGCTGTGTACTTCACTGCTACACATCTTCCCTGTCCGGGTGGAAGTGCACCGCACTTTAAATTCAGCACGTGGGGTCATTTATACACGCTCCCTCGACGGACTGTGCGACGAGGAAATTCAAAACTGTCTGACCAGGGCGACACAGCTGTTCAGTGGCGTGAAAAGGGTTGACACGAACATCATTCCAACCTGTACTGTCTTCTTGACATTTGACAGAGTTCAACTCCCATCGAACATAAAAGCGGGCAATGAGATAATTTCCGTTCACCCTTGCATCCCAAACCCTACGCGTTGCTATTGGTGTCAGTGGTTCAATCATACCAGCCAGTCCTGTTCCAATCCGGCCAAATGTGTTACGTGTGGTAAGGATGCCCATGAGGGTGCTTGTCCATCTCCATCCCCTCGTTGCATCAACTGTATGGGTGACCACACTGCTTCCTCTAGAGATTGCCCCATTTTTAAGGACGAAAAGCTCATTCAGGAAATCAGAGTGAAGGAATAGGTGTCGACCTTTGCTGATCGAAAATTATTCGCCAGTCGAAAGCCCACTGTGCTTCAGACAGGAAAATACAGCACTGTCCTTGCCTCTCCTCGGCCAACAAAGGAGGCGGCCACGCAGACTTGTGATCTCACCTTTAGTGCCACAGTCGTCAGATCGGCCAGCGCAAAGATCGCCCGTTCAACCTCCACACTTTCGCCTGCTCACTCTATGGCTCACCCTTCGTCGGGTTCTGCTAAATCTCGAGCCCACAAGTCAGACACACGGACTTCCAGAAAAGAGCCTACTCGTGAAGATTTTTTACGTACCCCAACTTCACAACCATCGATTCCTCCTTCATCTAAACATCCTGTTTCCAAGAAGGCTAATAAGAAAGAGTTCCTCTCCTTCTCCGCCACGGCGTGTCTCATCTACAGCACCACCTGGCGGTAGCCGCCCTCGGCCGTCTTCTGTGTCGCCGTGGCGCCCTACTGGCGGCCGGTCAATCGGCCGATCGCTGGTGGCAGGAGCTGCTCCTGAACAACCTACGGATCAGGATCTTCTGCCTTCGGCTGAATGCCGTTCCACGCTGTCGGCCGCAAGCTCCGAGCAGTCGTTGAGTTGAGGGCAACCTTGGTCACATTCTTCCATTTTCTGTCCACCCTATGTCCATTATCCATTGGAATATCTGCGACATTCGAGCCAATCGGGATGAATTGTCGATCCTCTTAAGATCCTACTCAGCGTCATCTTCTGTCTTCAGGAAACAAAGCTGGCACTCCAGCCCATGGAGGACTCGTGCTTCTTCCCCATGATACTCGCCATCATCAACCAGTCCCCTTAAACACTTCCTTCCAAGCTGTCGCCGTCTTTCCCTTTCTGGAACACCTTCTCTCTTTGTACTGTATACATTCCATCGTCCACACCAATGGCACGAGCTGATCTCCATCTTCTTGGTCAGCTTGGGGCCTTAAATGCCCACCACCCGCTTTGGGGATCTCCGCATCCTTGTCCGCGTGGCTTACTACTGATAGACGTCTTCCACGAAGCGGATCTTGTCTGCCTCAACACTGGGGACCCTACATTTTCGTCTGCCTCCACGACAAATTTCTCTCATTTGGACCTTTCGGCCGGTACTGTTCCGCTAGCTCGGCGCTTTGAATGGTTCGCCCTTGCTGATACACACTCGAGTGACCACTTTCCATGTGTCCTTCGATTGCAGCCACAACTGCCATATATGCGCCCGCGACACTGGAAGTTTGCCCAAGCCGATTGGACACTTTTTTCGTCTCTAGCGACATTCGATGACCGTCACTTTCCTAGCGTCGACGATGAGGTCACTCATATTACAGACGTTACTCTTACAGCTGCGTAACGTTCAATACCTCGCACCTCCGATTTGCCCCAGCGCCCCCCAGTTCCTTGGTGGAACGGGGCATGCCGTGACGCAATACGTGAGCGACGACGTGCTCTTGACGTTTTCAGACACCATCCTACTTTGGCCAACTCTATCCGCTATAAGCAGTTCCGTGAGCGATGCTGTCGCGTCATCCGCGACAGCAAAAAGGCAAGCTGGGAATTCTTTACTAGCTCATTTAACACCTTCAATCCCTCCTCGGAAGTCTGGTGTCGGATTCGACGGTTATCTGGCCTCACTGTCGCGCATGAGACATTAGTGGACCCCGTCGCAATTTATAACTCATTGGGTCAACACTTTGCTGAGATTTCGAGCTCTTCAAATTACCCGCCAGCATTTCTCCCGAAGAAACGTGCAGCGGAAGTGCAACCTCTTGCATTCTCCTCTCAAAATAGCGCAAGCTATAATACCGTTTTCTCCATGCGGGAACTCCAACATGCACTCGTCTTCTCGTTCCTCCGCCCCAGGACCGGATGGTATCCACATCCAAATGTTAATGTATTTATCATACCATAGTCTGCGTTACCTCCTTCGCCTTTATAATCGAATTTGGACCGACAGTACTTTTCCCAGACGATGGAGGGAAGCTATCGTCGTTCCTGTTCCGTAACCTGGAAAGGACAAACATCTCCCCTCTAGCTACCGCCTCATTTCTCTCACGAGTAGTGTATGTAAGGTTTTGGAGCGTATGTTGAATTGCCGTTTTGCTTGGTGGCTGGAATCCCGCAGTCTTTTAACACCTGCCCAATGCGGTTTCCGAAAGCATCGTTCTGCAGTTGACCATCTTGTTGCTCTCTCCACTTATATCATGAACAATTTTCTCCAGAAACGCCAAACAGTAGCAATATTTTTTGATCTGGAGAGAGCATACGGTACCTGTTGGAGGACAGGCATCATCCGCACACTGTTCTCTTGGAGCTTTCGAGGTCGGCTGCCCCTTTTTCTTCGCGCATTTATGGCAGAGCGCACATTAAGAGTGCAGGTGAACAATACTCTCTCCCGTACTTTCTCCCAAGAAAATTGGGTACCCCAGGACTCTGTGCTAAGTGTTGTACTGTTTGCCATTGCCATAAATCCAATTATGGATTTTCTGCTTTCTGATGTCTCGGGCTCCCTCTTTGTGGACGATTTTGCGATCTACTACAGCTCTCAACGGACCAGCCTTCTTGAACGACGTTTCCAAGGATGTCCCAATTGCCTCCACTCTTGGAGCAGCGAAACAGGCTTCCGCTTTTCTCAGAGTAAGACCGTTTGTGTTAATTTTTGGCGTCGTACGGTGTGTCTTCCACCTTCCTTACATCTAGGACCTGATAGCCTTCCGTTTTCCGACGTCGCTAAATTGTTGGGTCTTATGTTTGACAGAAAACTGTGTTGGTCCTCCCACGTTTCCTATCTTTTGGCTCGCTGTCTGCGATGCCTCAACACCCTCCGTGTCCAGAATGGTACCTCCTGGGGAGCGCACCGAGTGGTCCTTTTCCGCCTCTATCGCGCCTTAGTGTGCTCGAAATTGGACTATGGAAGCATAGTTTACTCCTCCGCTCGGCCGTCTATTCTTCGGCGTCTCTATCCACCACCGTGGATTACTTTTAGCGGCTGGAGCTTTTTACACCAGCCCTGTGGAAAGCCTTTATGCTGAGACTGCTGAACCCTCGCTGTCCAATCGGCGGGCTGTCCTTCTGAGTCGTTATGCTAGCCATCTGTCTTCCAAGCCTGCTAATCCAGCCCATGACATTTTTTTCGACAGCTTCTTGGATTTAGGGTATGCAGGCCACCCTTCCTCCCTACCACCACCGGGAATTCTCTTCCATCAACTGCTCCATTCTCTTTCCGTCGGCTTTCCTAAAACTTTCTTGAGAACTTGGGGTACAGCACCACCTTGGCTCCGTCCCTGGACCTGCCTGCTCCGTGACCTTAGTCAGTTTCCCAAGGATGGTACCCCTTCACTTGTTTATCGTCGAGCATTTGCTGCTCTATGTGCACAAATTTATTTACACTGATTGCTCAAAAACGTCGTTTCGTGTAGGGAGTGCCTATATTGTTGGCGACACCCCAAATCACTTTCGGCTTCCCGACCGGTGTTTGGTTTATACTGCGGAGCTTTGCGCTGTTCTCCAGGCTGTCCAATACATCAGTCGCCATCAGCAGATACAGTATGTTTTCTGTTCAGATTCTCTCAGCTCTCTCCTCAGTCTCCAAGCTCTCTACCCTGTCCACCCACTGGTCCACCGGATTCAGGACTGCCTCCACTTGCTCCACTTGGGGGGGCGTCTCTGTGGCGTTCGTCTGGGTCCCAGGACATTTTAGTATCTGTGGAAACGAGGCGGCCGATATAGCGGCCAAGGCTGCAGTCTCTCTCCTTTGGCCAGCTATTCGCATGATTCCCTTCGCCGATCTACAGAGTGTTTTATGTCGTCGTGTTGCTCTTTTATGGCACACGCATTGGTCGACACTTCCCCATAATAAATTGCGGGACGTGAAAGCTCTTCCTTGTGCTTGGACCTCTTCGTCCCAAACGCGGCGTCGGGAGGAGGTAATTTTAACTAGACTTCGGATAGGGCACTGTCTTTTTAGCCATAGACATCTTTTAAGCGGCGATCCTCCCCCACTCTGTCCCCACTGCTCTCAGCTGTGGACGGTAAGACACCTTTTACTTGACTGCCCCTATTTTACTCCGTTACGCGCCAGTCTACAGCTGTCACCTGATATATTTTCTATTTTAGCAGATGACACGCGCTCAGCCGATCGCGTTCTTGAGTTTATTAGTGCCAGTGACATGACGTCAGTCATTTGAAGCTCTATTTGGGGACAACCAACCCCCTTCTGTAGTGGTTTTTTAAGCTTTCCTTCTGTTTTGTTTTCAGTTTTTTGAGTTTCGTTCCCATTGCTGCTGGTTTCCAGTTTCGTTTTTTTACCTTTTCCTAAGTCACAGACTGGGCGCTAATGACTGTTGCAGTTTTGCGTCCTAAAACCATAACAAAAAACAAAAAAACAAAAAAAGCCGGCCAGAAAGGGCATAAGGAATACTCTTGAAGACTTCCTATGTCTCTCCAGCCAACCAGTATCTGAATCTTCCTTGACTAACCGGAAAGCTCAAGGAAGTCAAACAAAGGTGAATGGTCTCCTTCATGACCTGAAGATCCTCTTCACTGGTGTCACCACATGATACCCCCTTCTAGCCGACATCTGTGTCGCCGGTGTACACCACCAAACATTTTTCTGCGTTGGACTCCACAGGCCGACAGCAGAAGAAAGCCGATGCTTCTGTGAACCTCATGGAGCAGGAGCCTTCAGCTTCTGTGCCCTGTCACAGCGTGTCTTTGCAGGCTGGCTCTCGGCAGCCACTGGGGTGACAACACTTCATTTTTCCTCATGACTACCTTCAATCCAACAAAGGATTTACAGCTGCTTTTAGAATCACAGCATCTACTTGTTCTCTGCTTTCAAGAAACAAAATTGCATCCTCATGACCACTTTGAGTTTCTACATTTCTTCCCAGTGTATTTTGATCTTCTCTCCTGATGTCGGCACTTACCCTTTTCCCTTAGTGACATTTACATTCCTCCATTATCCAATGTCACCAGGGCAGATTTCTTCCAGCTTATTGGGCAGTTGCCTCAACACTTGCTGTTGATGGGTGACTTCAGTGCACACCATTCCCTTTCAGGTTCTCCCAGAGCCTGTCAGAGAGGTGCCCTCTTGGCTGACCTTCTTAATGAATTTACTTGTTTGTGCCTTAACACAGGAGGCTTACATTCCTTTTGGACTCCACACATATCTGTTCCAATTTGGACCTGTCCTTCTGCACCACCCAGCTTGTTCATTGTCTCAAGTGGCCCATTCACTCTGACACATACTCAAGCAACCATTTCCCATGTGCTATATGTTTGCTGACTTCTACCCCACCCAAGTACACACCCAAATGGTAGCTTACTATGGTCAACAGTCTGCTTTACTCCTCCCTGGTGAATTGATGAAAAACATTTCCCCAGTTGTGATGACCAGATGAATATCTTACAAATGTTATTCTTACCACTGCAGAACATTCCATTCCTCACATTTCCTCTTTACCACGCCATGTGCCTGTCCCTTGGCAGTCTTAGGCATTCTGTGATGCATGGAGATGTACTCTACAGGTTTTTAAATGTCCTTATACAACGGTAAACTTCATTAATTATAAACAGTTGTGTGCATAGTGTAGTTGTTCTTCAGGGTAGCAAAAAGCTAGCCGGATTTCATTCAGTAGTTGTTTTAACAGTTCCACTCCCTCTTCTGCCGTGTGGACCAACCTCTGACAGCTTTCTGGGACCAAGATCCATTCCCCAATTTCCTACCTGACAGTAGCAAATGATGTCATTGTGGAACCTATTACCACCCCCATAAACTTGGGCCACCATTTCGCGGAGATTTTCAGCTCTACCCACTATCCTCCTGTGTTTATCCATCGGAAATGAATGCAGGAGGGTCGGATGTTCCCCTTGTCTTCTCAGAATCGTGAGTGCTACAATGATGCCTTTCCTGTGAGGGAGCTAGATCATGCTCCGCCCCAGGGTCAGACACTGTTCATGTTCAGCTGCTGCTGCAGCACCTCTCTCATGTGGGCAAGCACCCTCTGCTTCATACATACAACAGCATCTGGGCAGAGGGCAAGTTTCTCAGACACTGGCATGAAGTCACTGTTGTACCTATATCTAAGCCAGGTATGGACAAACACCTTACTTCTAGCTACCGTCCTCTTTCTCTCACAAGCTGTGTTTGCAAGGTGATGGAATGTACAGTTGATGCCCAGCTGGTATGGCGGCTCAAGTCTCAGAACTAACCACAGCACAGTGTGGATTTTGAGTGCTCCACTCTGCAGTTGACCATGTAGTCACTTTGTTGACCCATGCCATGAATGGTCTTATGCAGAAATTCCAGATTGTGGCTTTTTTTTTCGATTTGGAGAAAACCTAAGAGACATGCTGGAGGACTGGTAACCTCTGTACTATCTATGTGGGAGGGGAGGGGTAGGGGTGGAACTACAATCAAACCTTGTAGATTTACCAGCACATCTTGACCTTTGCCTCTTGAATATTGATTCCCTCACAAACTTCTGCTTGATCTGTGGAACTTCCTCAGCAGTTGCCTTTTGCATTTGCAGCCCTTGTCTCCATCCATCCATCGATCCATCCATCCATCCATCCATCTCTCTCTCTCTCTCTCTCTCTCTCTCTCTCTCTCTCTCTCTCTCTCTCTCTCTCCCTCCTGGAGGGTCAATGATGACCTGTGACCTGTATGGTGGGGATCACTTCACAATCCTCCTGTACTTCACTCAGTATCACTCCCATGTATGCCTGCCCAGATGGGGTCTTAAGTGTCAACTGGGGTGCTTTAACATTTGCTGCCACCGTCAGCTCCCTGTTGTGTGGAGATATCAGTGAGGCAGTCCAGAGTACAACTCCACTTATTCTTTTGGCAGCAGATTTGGTGCTCTCCTGTCATCGGACCTTCCCCAAAGGAAGACTATACCTTGGTGGTCAACAAAAATTGGACGCCATTAGAGGTCATAGACAGGCTCTCTAGTGCCATAACCAGCACTCATCTATGGAGCACCTTATTGCCTTTAAATGGGTCCATGCCCAAGCCCACCACATAATAAAACAGAAACAAGCATCTTTAACTACGAGACCAGGAGCATCTCTGCAGCAGGTTTGGGGTAAGGTCACACATCTCCGTGGATAAGACATCTGCAGGTGTGACTGCATTAACTTGAATGACACTGTCTACAATGACCCAGACACCACCATTGAAAATCTTGCTCTGCTTTATGTCCAAGCCTCTGCATCAAATAATTACCAACCAGCTTTAGTGTCCCAAAGGAGTGAGTGGCAAAAGCAATTATCTTTCGCTGTCTTCCACCTGGAGCCATATAATGCTCCATTCAGCAAGTGGGAGTTAGTGTCCTAGCCCACTGTCCTGACACAGCCCGAGGGCCAGACTGCATGCACAACCAAATAATAACCTATCAGCTTATTGTCAGCATCATAACCTTGCATCTTAAACTGTATATGTGCAAGGGTGAGTTCCATCACAATAGTGAGAAAGCATTATCTTCCCAGTACTGAAACTGAGTAAGCACCGTATAGAGATGGGACAGTTATAGCCCAATTAGTTTCACCAATGTTCTCTGTAATTTGCTTGAATGCAGAGGTGAGCTGGCAATTGTGTTGGCTCCTTGAGTCTTGGGGTCTTCCAGCTCTGTCACAGAGTGGAAGCAAATTTTGTATGGAGGTTGCCGAATGCTTGTGCCGGATAGGTACCAATGCACCAAAATGACGGAGATAAGGCAATGAAGTACAAGAAAAATCTAAGCAATTAAGAGTAGAGTACCAACAATAGGATAGAACCATGGTCTAGGGGCAGCGTCTTTGATTCATAATCAAAACGTCTTCGGTCCCGGGTTTGATCCCCGCCACTGCCTAAATTTTGATAAATAATCAGCATTGGCGGCTGAAGCCTTCCGGCATAAGAAGTCAGCCTCATTCTGCCAACGGCCTTGTCAAAGAGGGCGGAGGAACGGATAGAGGTTCAGGGCACTCTCTTGTCCTAAGGGTGGGAAATTGCCCCTAAAGGCGGAAGAATCAGCAATGATAAACAACGTGAGGATGCAGAAGGCAATGGAAACCACTGCATTACACACACGTAACGTGTATCCACAGGACATGTGGCCTGTAATAGAAGAAGTGTCATGATGATCTCTCCATTGGCAAAAGATTCCGGAATAGTCCCCCATTCAGATCTCCGGGAGGGGACTGCCAAGGGGGAGGTTACCATGAGAAAAAGATGGAATAATCAACAAAAGGATAACGTTCTACGAGTTGGGGCGTGGAATGTCAGAAGCTTGAACGTGGTAGGGAAACTAAAAAATTTGAAAAGGGAAATGCAAAGGCTCAATCTAGATATAGTAGGGGTCAGTGAAGTGGAAGGAAGACCAGGATTTCTGGTCAGATGAGTATCAGGTAATATCAACAGCAGAAGAAAATGGTATAACAGGTGTAGGATTCGTTATGAATAGGAAGGTAGGGCAGAGGGTGTGTTACTGTGAACAGTTCAGTGACCGGGTTGTTCTAATCAGAATCGACAGCAGACCAACACCGACAACGATAGTTCAGGTATACATGCCGACGTCGCAAGCTAAAGATGAACAGATAGAGAAAGTGTATGAGGATATTGAAAGGGTAATGCAGTATGTAAAGGGGGACGAAAATCTAATAAAGGGCGACTGGAATGCAGTTATAGGGGAAGGAGTAGAAGAAAAGGTTACAGGAGAATATGGGCTTGGAACAAGGAATGAAAGAGGAGAAAGACTAATTGAGTTCTGTAACAAGTTTCAGCTAGTAATAGTGAATACCCTGTTCATGAATCACAAGAGGAGGAGGTATACTTGGAAAAGGCCGGGAGATACGGGAAGATTTCAATTAGATTCATCATGGTCAGACAGAGATTCCGAAATCAGATACTGGATTGTAAGGTGTACCCAGGAGCAAAATATAGTAGTGATGAAGAGTAGGCTGAAGTTTAAGACATTAGTCAATATGCAAAGAAGTGGGATATGGAAGTACTAAGGAATGACGATATACGTTTGAAGTTCTCTAACGCTATAGATACAGCAATAAGGAATAGCGCAGTAGGCAGTACAGTTGAACAGGAATGGATATCTCTAAAAAGGGCCATCACAGAAGTTGGGAAGGAAAACATAGGTACAAAGAAGGTAGCTGTGAAGAAACTATGGGTAACAGAAGAAATACTTCAGTTGATTGATGAAAGGATGAAGTACAAACATGTTCCGGGGAAAATCAGGAATACAGAAATAAAAGTCGCTGAGGAAAACCTTTGGTGACATTAAAAGCAACGGTGGTAACATTAAGAGTGCAACGGGAATTCCACAGTTAAATGCAGAGGAGAGAGCAGATAGGTGGAAAGAATACATTGAAAGCCTCTATGAGGGTGAAGATTTGTCTGATGTGATAGAAGAAGAAACGGGAGTCGATTTAGAAGAGATAGGGGATCCAGTATTAGAATCGGAATTTAAAAGAGCTTTGGAGGACTTACGGTCAAATAAGGCAGAAGGGATAGATAACATTACATAAGAATTTCTAAAATCATTGGTGGAAGTGGCAACAAAACGACTATTCATGTTGGTGAGTAGAATATATGAGTCTGGTGACATACCATCTGACTTTCGGAAAAGCATCATCCACACAATTCTGAAGACGGCAAGAGCTGACAAGTGCGAGAATTATCGCACGATCAGCTTAACAGCTCATGCATCGAAGCTGCTTACAAGATTAATATACAGAAGAATGGAAAAGAAAATTGAGAATGCGCAAGGTGACAATCAGTTTGGCTTTAGGAAAAGTAAAGGGACGAGAGAGGCAATTCTGACGGTACGGCTAATAATGGAAGCAAGGCTAAAGAAAAATCAAGACACTTCCATAGGATTTGTCGACCTGGAAAAAGCGTTCGACAATATAAAATGGTGCAAGCTGTTCGAGATTCTGAAAAAAGTAGGGGTAAGCTATAGGGAGAGATGGGTCATATACAATATGTACAACAACCAAGAGGGAATAATAAGAGTGGACGATCAAGAACGAAGTGCTCATATTAAGAAGAGTGTAAGACAAGGCTGTAGCCTTTCGCCCCTACTCTTCAATCTGTACATTGAGGAAGCAATGATGGAAATAAAAACAAAAGGTTCAGGAGTGGAATTAAAATACAAGGTGAAAGGATATCAATGATACGATTCGCTGATGACATTGCTATCCTGAGTGAAAGTGAAGAAGAATTAAATGATCTGCTGAACGGAATGAACAGTCTAATGAGTACACAGTATGGTTTGAGAGTAAATTGGAGAAAGACGAAGGTAATGAGAAGTAGTAGAAATGAGAACAGCGAGAAACTTAACATCAGGATTGATGGTCACGAAGTCAATGAAGTTAAGGAATTCTGCTACCTAGGCAGTAAAATAACCAATGACGGACGGAACAAAGAGGACATCAAAAGCAGACTCGCTATGGCAAAAAAAGACATTTCTGACCAAGAGACGTCTACTAATATCAAATACCGGCCTTAATTTGAGGAAGAAATTTCTGAGAATGTACGTCTGAAGTACAGCATTATATGGTAGTGAAACATGGACTGTGGGAAAACCGGAACAGAAGAGAATCGAAGCATTTGAGATGTGGTGCAATAGAGGAATGTTGAAAATTAGGTGGACTGATAAGGTAAGGAATGAGGAGGTTCTACGCAGAATCGGAGAGGAAAGTAATATGTGGAAAACATTGACAAGGAGAAGGGACAGGATGATAGGACATCTGCTAAGACATGAGGGAATGACTTTCATGGTACCAGAGGGAGCTGTAGAGGGCAAAAACTGTAGAGGAAGACAGAGATTGGAATACGTCAAGCAAATAATTGAGGACGTAGGTTGCAAGTGCTACTCTGAGATGAAGAGGTTAGCACAGTAGCACAGGAAAGGAATTCGTGGCGGGCTGTATCAAACCAGTCAGTAGACTGATGACAAAAAACCAACAGCTCATGTGCTACCAATGATGTAAGACACAATCATGTGTGTTAATTGGAAGTAAGCCACAGATGTAATTTTCCTGGATGTAGTGGATTTACCAGGGTTTATTTTGAAGTGTGTAGTTACATTGTGTTTCAACAAAAATAAAAATTGCTTTAAGTCATTTCAAATGCAGTAGGACATAATTCTTAGTCCCAAAATGGGTTGAAAAATTTTGAATTAATTTGTCCTTTATTTAAATAAATTGTTTTGCTATTCATAATCTCCTGAGACTTGGATACTATTTGTTTCCCTTTCTTTAATATCTGTTAAGAAAATCCTGTATGTGCATGTATACAAAATTCTCACTTACACATTGGATCTCAATTACTGGAACTAGTCGATGCAAGGTTGCCACTGTAGCATGTTAGTAAGCTGATAAATGCATTACATAGTTCATCAGCTACAAAACATTAATTTGTAACTGCATCAAATTTTGAAATAACTTTTTACTCTTTTTCTAGATGTTAATACAAACATTGCAATTTTTCAGTAAAAATAAACAGTTCATGCATTTAAGGTTTAAAATAGAGAAACTGCTCGATCTTACAGTTCATACTTGCCATATAGCGAGTACTGTGGAACTATCATTATTCTTGTGAGTGAAATGCATTTAAGTATTGAGGATGGAAAATATGTGTGTCTACATTTGCATACATACTCCTCAAATGACTGTGAAGTGTATGGCAGGGGGCACTTTGCACATTACCATGTTTTAGAAATTCTCCTTATTGTAGTTGTGCATGGAGTGAGGAATAATGAATGAATGCATAAATGCTTCCACGTGTACAGTAAATAGTCCAATTTTGTTTTTGGAGTTCCTAAGGCAGATACAAGGATGAGGCTGAAGAATATTTCTAGGTTATTCCCTAATACTGGTTCTTGTACTTTCAGAAGTTGACTTTTGTGGAATAATTTGTATCTATCTTTTGAATAGTATGGCTCTCATCAGTCAAGGAAATCTGTGACCATATGTGCCATCCTTCTTTGTATACATTGAGAATCAGCTGAACAAATGGCCTGGTCCCTCATACTTCAACAGTTACCTAAGATTGGCCATACGCATGAATTGGAGTCATCCACCTGTGATGGAGCTAATACAATTTGTATCCCTACAAATTATTGCCTCAGTTTATTGATTATAATATTGAATCATTGATAATGTAGTAATAGGGTAGGGTACTTTCTTATTTTTTGAGATGCTTAGTTTTACCTTTCTGTACATCAAATATTGGTACCAGTCTGCTACACTTGGATTTTTTTCCACATCCGGTTGCTTATTCCTGCAACTTATTTCCTGACAATAATTAATTATTGATAAGTGTCATCTGTGAAAAGTCTGAGGTTGCTATTTGTACTGTTGGTCAGCTTGCTAACATAAAACAAGAATGATGAGGGTTCAAACACTCCTTTTGTGCAAGCCAGGGGCTACTTTTACTTGGTTTGATGAGTCTCCTTCCAAAATTTCATGGTTCATTTACTTAGTGCATCAATTTATCATATGATTAAATGCTCATACAGATTTTTCATTAAAGTCACCTTCTTAAGCTCTGCAACAACTATCACAGAAGTGCCTACTATCCAATGGGCAAGTAATAAATTTGTCTTTTAGTACTACACTCAGATTTGCTTGAACCAAGTGTGCTAACCTATGGAATGTGGAGACAGATAGTTCCTTTTTACACTCATGTCAAAGGGCCTCTTCCAGCTAGTGTCAGTGGTGTTGGGGAATGGAAATGAAGTGGGAAGGTAGAGGCAGACGAAAGAACACAGTGTATACTGTCCAAACACTGTCTTGGCTTGCTGTCTATTGTTTGACACCACATCTGTATGGTGACAGTTAATCTTCTGTCATAACCCTAATAAATAGTATGATATGTCACCTCTACTGTTAAAATCAAGTGGTTTGCAGAGTATAAATGTAGATGTATTGCAATATTTCTGATAGTGATTTGCACTCAAATTTTGTTCATTTACATTTATTAAAGTGCCGAACTTTTGTTCTTCCAGGAAAGGCGGTTTTCTGATTCATCAGATTTTCGAAGAAAGAGGAGGAGATCTGATGATGCAGGTAAGCTGTTTACATCCCACTGCAATCTGTTTGTTGTGAGAATTGTGTAAAATTTGGTCTTCCAGATTGTGATTCTCCATTACATACATGTCTCCTGCCACCCACTTGATAATTCAACTACTGTCTGAGAAAGAAACAAGCATAAACGTTGTAAAAAAGTCCATATTGGGCATTTCATTTAGTGACTGCCTGCCTTCAAGGAATCAGAGGTCACTATAAGTGGAAAAAAGTAGCAGAATTTTCTAGAGCACAAAAATTCACTTTCATGTTTGGCTTTTAATACTTTGTTCATCTAAAGTCACCCTTGGTAGTCTATATATTTGCTGGTGGTTACTTGACACCATTCCTTGTTGATTTGCCCATCTAATAACACTATCTACACACTACATCTAAATCTATACTCTGCGAGCAACTGTGAAGTTCATGGCAGACGGTGCATCCCATTGTACCAGTTATTAGTGTTTTTACTTGTTCCATTCACATACAGAGTGCAAGAAGAATAATTGTTTGCATGTCTCCATGCATGCTTTAATCAATTTAACCTTCTCCTTGCAATCCCTGTGGGAGCAATACATCAAGTGGTTTTAGTACATTTGAATCCAGTTCCTTATACTTCATAAGTAAGCTTTCTTAGGATAATTTGTCCATCTTCAAGAGTCTGCTACTTCAGTTTTGTCAGCATCTCTGTGACACTCCTACAGATTAAACAAACCTGTGACTATTTGTGCCACTAGTCTCTGTACACGTTCAGTATCACCTGTTGGCCCTAAGTGATGTGGGTCCCATACACATCAGTAATACTCTTGCGTGGGTTAAAAGAGTGATTTGCCAGCAATCTCCTTTGTAGACTGATTGCATTTCCCTAGTATACTACCAATAAACTGAAATCTGCTAGCAGCGTTACTCACAACAGAAATTCTGACTATTGATGTGATAGTCATAGGACGTTAAGTTTTTCATTTTGTGAAGTGAAGTGCTCAGTATTTCATTTCTCAACATTTAAAACAAGATGCCATTTTTTTGCACCAGTTCTAAATCTTGACATGATGAAACTGAAGATTGTCACTTATGTCACACTGTACTTAATTACAATGAGGTGACAATTCATGGGATAGTGATATGCACTTATATAGGTGGTGGTAGTATTGCTTATGCAGGGTATAAAAGGCCAGTGCATTGGCTGAGCTGAGCTGAACTGTCGTTTTTGCTCAAGAGGTTCATGTGAAATGGTATAAGGCATGATTGTGAGCATGACAGTAAGAGACTTCAAACACTGATTGCAGTTGGAGCTAGACATGCGAGTCATTCCATTTTGGAAATCATTTAGGGATTCAGTATTAAATGATAGCGTCAAGAGCATGCTTAAATACCAGGTTTCAGGCTTTATGTTGCACCATGGACAACATGGCAAACAGCCTTCACTTGATGAGAGAGCAGCACAGAGTTGTCATTGCTGACACAGGCAACACTGTGTGAAATAACTGCAGAAATCAATGTGGGATGTGTGACAAATGCATCCATTAGGACATTAATTAGCTATGCCAGCAGATTACTGATTAGGACATGTTTGCTAACAGCATGGTGTGGCCTGCAGCACCCCTCCTGGGCTAGTGACCATACAAGTTGCACACTAGATAATTGGAAAACTGTGGCCTGGTCAGATGAGTCCAGAATTCAGTTGGTAATAGCATATGGTAGGATTATTATGTGATGCAGACTCCACAAATCCATGGATCCAAGTTGTCAACTAGGAACTGTGAAAGCTGATGGTGGCTCCATAATAGTGGAATGGGTTCTCTGGTCCAACTGAACCGATTATTGATTGGAGATGGTTTTGTTTGGCTACTTGGAGACCATCTGCAGTCATTTATGGACTGCATATTCCAATACAATAATAGAATTTTTATGGATGACAGTGTGCCATGTTAAACATTTTGGTCAATTTTAATGAAGGATTTTTCCACCCATATTGTCAGACATGAACCCCATTGAACATTTATGGGGCATAGAGAGGTCATTTCATGCCTAAAATCTTGCAGTGGCAACACTTAGATTTATGGATGGCTATAGAAGAAACATGGCTCAATATTTCTGCAGGGGTTTCTAATGACTCGTTACATGATGCTATGTCAAGTTGCTGCACTATACCAGACAAAGTAAGTGTGACGCAACAGTAGGAGTAATCCCATGACATTTGTCATGTTACAGCTAAATGTATCACCTGCAAAAAATGAGAGATCACTGCTAGTAACGTCTACAAGGTCATTAATATAAAAACATAGAGCCCCAACTAACTTCCCTGTGCCACACCTAAAGTTACCTCAACATCTGTTCATGACACAAGCCATGTCCTCCCTTCAAAAGAAGTTAATCCAGTCAAATCTTTTGCATGATATCTCCTAATTATTGTACTTTGGTAACAAACAGATGCAAGTTAAGGTTCAGGTGAGTGTTATCAGAATGTGTGTGATTGGCATGGAGATCATTCTGCTAAGGGTACCTCATTATATTTGAGCTGAGGATATGTTTTAACATTCTACAACAAATCAATGTCATGAATATTGGACATAAGTTTTGTGGACCAATTCTACTACCCTTCTTCTAGACAGGTGTGACATAGACTTCTGGGCACTGTTTTTTCTTCCTCGTGTCTATGATTGATGATAGTAAAGAGGGGCTAATTCAGCTCCAAATTCAGTATAGTATCATCAATGGATTCCACTGGGCCTGGAGCTTCATTCAGTTTTAATAATGTAAGCTCTTACTCAACACCACTGACACCAGTACTTATTTCCCTCATCTTTTTATTGGTAAGTGGACAATGATTCTTTCCAGATCAAATTTTCCTTTTCATTGTATTCTTGACACTCGAATTAAATTTAACTTTTCCAAAAATAACTCACCGCACCAGTGACCCAAATCACTGCCTTGAGTTACATATAACCCAGAGGCTCAGTTCCGAAGAAAAAGCTTCGATTCATGTGGAAGACATCAGAGGACTCAATTATTTGTCAAAGAAAATTTTTTGAAATGGGAATTTTGCAGCCAAGTGTGATATATCCTGGAAGAAGATCCATCATATCTACTGTCATCTCAACACACAGCTTTTCATTGCCAACTTTTGCAGTTCAGTGGGCAGTCGTTTTGCTGGTTTGTGTCCTCAGAATGGGACTGGCTGCTCATGTCACACACCAACTTACCTAATAACCAGTGTTCAGCTTCCTGTGTCAGAATGACAACTGTAACCTTCCCCCCAGGGGGTCCACAACTCTTTTGTGGATACGTGTGTAGCGAGCACGGGACCCCGAGCTAATGTGGCCTTTCTTCCTTTCCGGGCTGCATACCTTCCCTTTCCGCATCCTTCCCCATCCCCCATCTTCGTCCCCCCCCATCTTCGTCCCCCCCCCACCTCTGGCTCTTTCCTTCCCTTTCTCCCCCTCTGGGAGTATGGTTTGTGCCTACGTCCAGAGACGGATGCTCGAAACTGTTACACATTCCTTGCTTTCTACACTTGCACGTCTTCGTCCTTCCTCTGTCCTTCTCTTTTCCTTCCCTCTTCTCTTTGCCCTTTTCTCCGCTGAGGCATTTGATACCCCTCTTCTTTCCTTTCCCTTTTTTCCTCCCTGTGCATGTCTGAAGGCCGACCCACGCACTTCCATGCGTAGCCGGTGACGGATTAACGCGTAATTCCCCGCCCCGGGTAGACAGGTAGGACACATACGTACCCCCTGGAAACGGCCAGGCCCGGTGAGGGGTAATTACCCGAGCTGATACCTACCGAAAGTGCCGATTGGCCCCTCCGTCCGTTTGTCGGGAGGTGTGACCTGAGGTGTGAACAACCACCTAAGGCGGGAGTGCCCTCAGTGAGGGCCCCCACGAGGGAGGAGCGCACCATCGGTGACGCCGGTAATCATGGGGGATTCTTCTGCAATGGTTTCCTCACCTTTCACTATGTCTGCTCACAAGTGTAAGTTCACTGAGTCTCAGCCACAGACAGTTCTTCAATCGTTGCCACAGTTCCTTGTTGTTTCTCGGTCTGACGAAGGTCACGACTTCTCCACGGTCAACCCTTTCATTATTCAGAAAGGTGTCCACGCAATTGCAGGTCCTGTAAAGTCTAGTTCCAGATTACGGAATGGCACCCTGTTGTTAGAAACAGTCAGTGCCCTAAAGGCACAAAAATTACTGCATACTT
Organism: Schistocerca nitens; assembly: GCF_023898315.1. Classification (NCBI taxonomy): domain Eukaryota; kingdom Metazoa; phylum Arthropoda; class Insecta; order Orthoptera; family Acrididae; genus Schistocerca; species Schistocerca nitens. The sequence continues at coordinate 608,366,169 of NC_064620.1, forward strand.
CTCTGCTCCACACATTCCCTGTCCGGGTGGAACCACACCGTACCTTAAATTCCTTGCGTGGAGTTGTTTATACACGCTCCCTCGATGGATTGTCTGACGAAGAAATTCAGCACTACCTTTCTGACCAGGGCGTAATGGCTGTTCATAGTGTTACGAAAAGGGTTGACACGAACTTCATTCCAACCCGCACTGTCTTCTTGACATTTGACAAAGTTCAACTCCCATCGAAATCAAAGCAGGCTATGAGATAATTTCCGTTCGCCCTTACGTCCCAAACCCTACGCGTTGCTATCGATGTCAGTGGTTCAATCACACCAGCCAGTCGAGTTCCAATCCGGCCAAATGTGTTACGTGTGGTAAGGATGCCCATGAGGGTGCTTGTCCACCTCCATCCCCTCGCTGCATCAACTGTATGGGTGACCACGCTGCTTCCTCTCGAGATTGCCCCATTTTTAAAGAAGAAAAGCTCATCCAGGAAATCAGAGTGAAGGAAAAGGTGTCGACTTTTGCTGCTCGAAAATTATTCGCCTGTCACCAGCCCACCGTGCCTCAGACAGGAAAATACAGCACTGTCCTTGCTTCTCCTCGGCCCACAAAGGAGGCGGCCACGCAGACTTGAGACCTCACCTTTAGTGCCACGGTCGTCAGATCGGCCAGCGCAAAGATCGCCCGTTCAACCTCACCACTTTCGCCTGCCCACTCTCTGGTTCACCCTTCGTCGAGTTCTGCTAAATCTCGAGCCCAAAAGTCAGACACCAAGACTTCGAAAAAAGAGCATACTCGTGAAGAGTTTTTACGTACGGCAACTTCGCAACCATCGGTTCCTCCTTCCTCTAAACATCATACTTCCAAGAAGGCTACAAAGAAACCCAGTTCCTCTCCTTCTCCGCCAAGGCGTGTCCCATCTACAGCACCACCTGGCGGAAGTCGCCCTCGGCCGTCTTCTGTGTCGCCGAGGTGCACTGCTGGTGGCCGGTCAACCGGCCGGTCAACCGGCCGATCGCTGGTGGCAGGAGCTGCTCCTGACCAACCTATGGAACAGGATCATCTGCCTTTGGCTGAATGCCATTCCATGCTGTCGGTCGCAAGCTCTGAGCAGTCATTGAGTTGACAGCACCTTTGGTCACATTCCTCCATTTTCTGTTCACCCTATGTCCATTATCCACTGGAATATCCGCGGCATTCGAACCAATCTGGATGAATTGTCGATCCTCTTACGATCCTGCTCGCCGGTCATCTTCTGTCTTCAGGAAACAAAGCTGCGTCCCCATGACCGCTTTGTTCTCCCTCATTTTCAGTCCATCCTATATGACTTCCCCTCTGTTGAAGGCACTCCAGCCCATGGAGGACTCACGATTCTTCTCCATGATACTCTCCATTATCACCCAATCCATTTAAACACTTCCTTCCAAGCTGTCGCCGTCCGTCTTTCCCTTTCCGGATACACGTTCTCTCTTTGTACTGTATGCATTCCATCGTCCACACCAATGGCACGAGCTGATCTCCTTCATTTTCTTGGTCAGCTTCCACCCCCCTATTTGCTGGTTGGGGACTTCAATGCCCACCACCCGCTTTGGGGATCTCCACATCCTTGTCCATGTGGCTCACTATTGCTAGACGTCTTCCACCAAGCGGATCTAGTTTGGCTCAACACTGGGGTCCCCACTTTTTTGTCTGCCTCCACGATAAATTTATCTCATTTGGACCTTGCGGTCGGTACTGTTCCGCTAGCTCGGCACTTCGAATGGTTCGCCCTTGACGATACACACTCGAATGACCACTTTCCATGTGTCCTTAGACTGCAGCCTCAACTGCCATATATGCGCTCGCGACGCTGGAAGTTTGCCCAAGCCGATTGGACACTTTTTTCGTCTCTAGCGACATTCGATGACCGTCGCTTTCCCAGCGTCGACGATGAGGTCACCCATATTACTGACGTTATTCTTACAGCTGCGGAACGTTCAATACCACGCAGCTCTGAATTGCCCCGGCGTCCCCCAGTTCCTTGGTGGAACGGGGCATGCCGTGACGCAATACGTGAGCGACGACGTGCTCTTCGCATTTTCCGTCACCATCCTACTTTGGCCAACTGTATCCGCCATAAGCAGCTCCGTGCACGATGCTGTCGTGTCATCCGCGATAGCAAGAAGGCAAGCTGGAAATTCTTTATTAACTCATTTAACACCTTTACTCCCTCTTCGGAAGTTTGGAGACGGCTTCGACGGTTCTCAGGCGCGAATAGTTTCTCCCCGGTCTCTGGGCTCACAGTCGCGCATGATACCGTAGTGGACCCCGTCGCAATTTCTAACTCATTGGGTCACACTTTGCTGAGATTTCGAGCTCTTCAAATTACCCACCAGTGTTTCTCCCGAAGAAACGTGCAGCGGAGGTGCGACATCTTGCTTTCTCCTCTCAAAATCGCGAAAGCTACAATACTGTTTTCTCCATGCGGAAACTCCAACATGCCCTGTCTTCTTCTCGCTCCTCCGCCCCAGGACCGGATGGTATCCATGTCCAAATGTTGCTGCATTTATCAACCCATAGTCTGCGTTACCTCCTTCGCCTTTATAATCGAATTTGGATCGACAGTACTTTTCCCAGACGATGGCGGGAAGCTATCGTCGTTTCCGTTCTGAAACCTGGAAAGGACAAACATCTCCCCTCTAGCTATCGCCCCATTTCTCTCACGAGTAGTGTCTGTAAGATTTTGGAGCGTATGGTGAATTACCGTTTAGCTTGGTGGCTGGAATCCCGCAGTCTTTTAACACCTGCCCAATGCGGATTCCGAAATCATCGTTATGCAGTTGACTACCTTGTTGCTCTCTCCACTCCATCATGAACAATTTTCTCCGGAAACGCCAAACGGTAACAATATTTTTTGATCTGGAGAGAGCATACGATACCTGTTTGAGGACAGGCATCCTCCGCACACTGTTCTCTTGGGGCTTTCGAGGCCGGCTGCCCCTTTTTCTGCGCATATTTATGGCGGAGCGCACATTTAGGGTGCGGGTGAACACTACTCTCTCCCGTACTTTCTCCCAAGAAAATGGGGTACCCCAGGGCTCCGTGCTGAGTGTTGTACTGTTTGCCATTGCCATCAATCCAATTATGGATTGTCTCCTTCCTGATGTCTCCAGCTCCCTCTTCGTGGACGATTTTGCGATCTACTACAGCTCTCAACAGACAAGTCTTCTTGAACGACGTCTTCAAGGATGTCTCGATCGCCTCCACTCGTGGAGCATCGAAACCGGCTTCCGTTTCTCACCCAGTAAGACCGTTTGTGTTAATTTTTGGCGACGTAAGGAGTTTCTTCCGCCCTCCTTACATCTAGGTCCTGTCAACCTTCCGTTTTCAGACGTCACTAAATTCTTGGGTCTTATGTTTGATAGAAAACTGTGCTGGTCCTCCCACGTTTCCTATCTTTCGGCTCGCTGTCTGCGAACGCTCAACGCCCTCCGTGTCCTGAATGGTACCTCCTGGGGAGCGGACCGAGTGGTCCTTCTCCGCCTCTATCGCGCCTTAGTGCGCTCGAAATTGGACTATGGAAGCATCGTCTACTCCTCTGCTCGGCCGTCTATTCTTCGGCGTCTCGACTCTATCCACCACCGTGGATTACGTTTAGCGTCTGGAGCTTTTTACACTAGCCCTGTGGAAAGCCTTTATGCTGAGACTGCTGAACCTCCGCTGTCCAATCGGCGAGCGGTCCTTCTGAGCCGTTATGCTAGCCATCTGTCTTCCATGCCTGCTAATCCAGCCCACGACCCTTTCTTCGACGCCTCCTTTGATGTAGGGTATGCAGGCCGCTCCTCCTCCCTACTACCCCCGGGAGTCCGCTTCCGTCAACTGCTCCATTCTCTTTCCTTCCGCTTTCCTAAAACCTTCTTGACAACTTGGGGTACAGCACCGCCTTGGCTTCGTCCCCGGATCTGTCTGCTCCGTGATCTTTGTCAATTTCCCAAGGATGGTACACCTTCACTTGTTTATCGTCGGGCATTTGCTACTCTATGTGCACAAATGACGGACGCCACCTTTATTTACACCGACGGCTCGAAAACATCGTTGGGTGTAGGGAGTGCCTATATTGTTGGCGACGCCCCAAATCACTTTCGGCTTCCCGACCAGTGTTCTGTTTATACTGCGGAGCTTTTCGCTGTTCTCCAGGCTGTCCACTACATCCGCCGCCATCAGCGGATACAGTACGTAATCTGCTCAGATTCTCTCAGCTCTCTCCTCAGTCTCCAAGCTCTTTACCCTGTGCACCCTCTGGTCCACCGTATTCAGGACTGTCTGCGCTTGCTCCACCTGGGGGGCGTCTCGGTGGCGTTCCTCTGGCTCCCGGGACACGCTGGTATCTGTGGGAATGAGGCGGCTGATATAGCAGCCAAGGCTGCAGTTTCTCTTCCTCGGCCAGCTATTCAGTCGCTTCCCTTCACCGATCTACGGAGCAGTTTATGTCGGAAAGTTGCTCATTTATGGCATGCGCATTGGTCAACACTTCCCCGCAATAAATTGCGGGAAGTGAAAGCCCTTCCTTGCGCTTGGACCTCTTCCTCCCGAACGAGTCGTCGGGAGGAGGTAATTTTAGCTAGACTCCGGATAGGGCACTGTCGTTTTAGCCATCGGCATCTTTTAAGCGGCGATCCTCCCCCACTCTGTCCCCACTGCTCTCAGCTGTGGACGGTAAGACACCTTTTAATTGAATGCCCCTATTTTAATCCGTTACGCTCCCGTCTACAGCTATCGCCTGATCTATCGTCGATTTTAGCAGATGACACGCGCTCAGCCGACCGCGTTCTCCAGTTTATTAGTGACAGTGAAATGACGTCAGTCATTTGAAGTTTTATCGGGGACCATCAACCCCTCTCTGTAGTGGACTTTTAAGCCTTGTTTCTGCTTTTCGTGTCCAATTTTTTGAGTTTTGTTCCCATTTTTGCTGTTTTCCATTTTCAGTTTTTATTCTTTCCTCAGTCGCGGACCGGGCGCTAATGACCATAGCAGTTTTGCGCCCTAAAACCAAAATAAAAAAAAAAAAAAAAAAAAAAAAAATCCTCTGCTCGGCCGTCTATTCTTCGGCGTCTTGACTCTATCCACCACCGTGGATTACGTTTAGTGTCTGGAGCTTTTTACACCAGCCCTGTGGAAAGCCTTTATGCTGAGACCGCTGAACCTCCGCTGTCCAATCGGCGAGCAGTCCTTCTGAGTCGTTATGCTAGCCATCTGTCTTCCATGCCTGCTAATCCAGCCCATGACCTTTTTTTTGACGCCTCCTTTGATGTAGGGTATGCAGGCCGCCCCTCCTACCTACTACCACCGGGAGTCCGCTTCCGTCAACTGCTCCATTCTCTTTCCTTCCGCTTTCCTAAAACCTTCTTGACAACTTGGGGTACAGCACCGCCTTGGCTCCGTCCCTGGATCTGCCTGCTCCGAGACCTTTGTCGATTTCCCAAGGATGGTACCCCTTCACTTGTTTATCGTCGGGTATTTGCTGCTCTATGTGCACAAATGACAGACGCCACCTTTATTTACACCGACGGCTCGAAAACATCGTTAGGTGTAGGGAGTGCCTACATTGTTGGTGACACCCCAAATCACTTTCGGCTTCCCGACCAGTGTTCGGTTTATGCTGCAGAGCTTTACGCTGTTCACCAGGCTGTCCACTACATCCACCGCCATCAGCGGATACAGTACGTTATCTGCTCAGATTCTCTCAGCTCTCTCCTCAGTATCCAAGCTCTTTACCCTGTGCACCCTCTGGCCCACCGGATTCAGGACTGTCTGCGCTTGCTCCACCTGGGGGGCGTCTCGGTGGCGTTCCTCTGGCTCCCGGGACACGCTGGTATCTGTGGGAATGAGGCGGCTGATATAGCAGCCAAGGCTGCAGTTTCTCTTCCTCGGCCAGCTATTCAGTCGCTTCCCTTCACCGATCTACGGAGCGGTTTATGTCGGAAAGTTGCTCATTTATGGCATGCGCATTGGTCAACACTTCCCCGCAATAAATTGCGGGAAGTGAAAGCCCTTCCTTGCGCTTGGACCTCTTCCTCCCGAATGCGTCGTCGAGAGGAGGTAATTTTAACTAGACTCCGGATAGGGCACTGTCTTTTTAGCCATCGACATCTTTTAAGTGGCGATCCTCCCCCACTCTGTCCCCACTGCTCTCAGCTGTGGACGGTAAGACACCTTTTAATTGAATGCCCCTATTTTAATCCGTTACGCTCCCGTCTACAGCTTTCGCCTGATCTATCATCGATTTTAGCAGATGACACGCACTCAGCTGACCGCGTTCTCCAGTTTATTAGTGCCAGTAAAATGACGTCAGTCATTTGAACCTTTTTTTGGGGCAACCAACCCCTTTCTGTAGTGGATTTTTAAGCCTTCCTTCTGCTTTTAGTTTCTCCAATTTTATGACTCTGTTCCCATTGCTGATGGTTTTCAATTTCGGTTTTTTACTGTTTGCTAAGTCACGGGCTGGGCGCTAATGACCATAGCAGTTTTGCGCCCTAAAACCAAAACAAAAAAAAAAACTAAACTTTCATGAAGGATGAATGCCTGAGAGTTCCTAGTGCTCAGAGTGGGCTGTTTGAATGTGTGTCAAAATTACAGTTGCGAAAACTCTCTCTACTGCCCTGACCACCCAAATCTCCCTGTTGTGCACTAGGCCCTCCTCTCTGTATTGTAATTATTACCTCTGCTTTTCTGTGATAACTGGCAGTTCTTTCCTCTATAATCATATAATGTTCTTCTGTGCTGAATTCTTACAGAGCATGTTTTGCAAGTTCATACCACCAAAAGTTTGTACACCATTAAGATTTGTAGTGTGGCATATTAGACTGCTCAAGGGTAATTTTTAATTCCAGAATTGTGTTGCATGTTGCTGAACTACAGATTACTTGTACTGACAGTATGTTCAGTTAGATAGCTGCCATCCCCTCTTACTCAGCATGAAATGACTCACAATTCCTCTTTATGTCCTGAAGACCTTAGTAAGGACATGACAGATGAGCACTCTACTCCCAAACATATCTCGTGTACCACTCGTGACTCTAATCCTTCAGTCACTTGTTAAGGAATGTTCCCCGTATTACCACAGACAGGACAACTTAACTGCATTCCTAGTCTTGGCTCTGGCATCTTCTCTCTTTCCCAAAGTGGAAATTTGCCACCTGACATATTAAGTAACCTGGTCCATTGTTATGCCATACTTCCTCCCAGTCCCTTTCCACATCAATGATCTGCCTGTGGAAGAACCAAATGCAAGGCTAGCCATACGCAGCAACACAACTGATAATATTACAGCTCCTTTAGAGGAATTGACCATGCTTCAGAGTCATATCTCACCCTATCAGAGGCAGGGCCATCGATAAAATCAAAATGTATTCCAGCTCTACTGTAACTTCTGTATGATATTTTACCTGAACTGGTAATCCATGATGACCATCTCAAATCACAGTGAAGAGCACAATTGACTACCCACAGGCAGAATGTGCTGCCAAGAAAGAGATGCTCAGCTACTACCTGGCTTCATGACCCACAGCATATGGGTTCCCAGCATTCTGACTTCACCACTGCCATTGTCTCCAATATCAGATTATCTGATTGAAGTTCATGGGAGTTGCCTTATATCATACCTTTGTCCCACAAGCCTCAATCATCACTTGCTCCTGTGCCATGCACACAGACATATCCACCCCTGCCCTGTTTCTTGTATTTCATTCTCTTCACTTAAACTTTCTCTCCAATTTCGTCCTTCCATTTTCTGCCCCCCGCCCCACCACCACACTCTGTCCCATCACACTCATCCACACTAAGCTGTGTACCACATGTGACTTCCCCGCTCTGCCAATGGCTGGGGCACATATGGGCTGTTCCGTTTCGATTTGGAAAACAGGAAACATTATTTTTTCTGTGAGTTCATTTTAATGTAACCTAACATGGATATTGAGTTACTCTTCTACAAACTCACAGCTGTCATAAGTAGACACTTTGTTTCTTTGAATCACAGTTACTATAATAAAAAAACACATTATTCTAAGACTTCTCTGAACCTGTTTGAAGTGAAATTCTCAAACACAATTCAAAATGAAAGTAATATTGTATAGTTTTGGTATTTTTGTGCTAGTTAAAGAATTTGCGTAAATTTAATTTTCAATACAGTTACTCTTTTTCTGAAAACGAGATTTAACTTGGAATAAAAAGTACTTTGTGCCATTTCAGCATTGATATAAAAAAAGTATTATTGAACATTTTGTGGTACCTTCAATGGAGAGTTACAGGAAACATAAAAAAAAGAAAAATTGAAATGGATGCGAAACCTGATGGTTGCGCTATGCCATATTACAAAACACCCATGATTCATGATGCCATTGTTGATACTGCTAATCGTTTCACAGTGTGAAGATGCTGACAACTGGGATGCTATGACCATGAATAAAAGACTGTTTTTGTTCCCATGAACCAAGGCTGGGCAGGATGAGTAGGAAAGAAAGGAAAATCAGGGAGTACAAGACCATGGACAAACTGACCTACACTGAGGCTGAGAGAAAATTTGAACACCTGCTTCCTGTACATATGGCATTGTCTTAAGCCACCAGTACAACAGTTCTGGCACGATCAGCTCCGACAACCCAGGTCACCTCTCAGAGCCGGAAGACACCACCTGCCCCTGCGATGGTGGGAGAATTTTCTTCCCTTTTGATCCTGCACCACCTACTTCAGGAGCAACACGCCACCCCCCCCCCCCCCCCCCAACCATCGGGGACATCTGTCCCCAATTCTAAGACAGAGAAGTGTAAGTCTTCTTCAGTTTCTTTCGCTAGGATGGGGTCCTGTGGGTCACTCCCTTCCCAGCTTTCTTCTAGTGGGAAAGATGACACCCACCAGTGGCTGAAAAGCCCAAAAGCTGCTGGTCATATGGCTTCAGTCCCAGAGACTGAGCCAGTGAAGTCCTCCCGGCCAGAGAAACCCAAGGAGCAGCGAGAGAATTCCAAAAAGAAGACTCCTAATGCCAAGGAAATTGCAGTGGCACCCACACCATCGCTACCTACAAGCTGTGTGACAGAGGATGCGATGAAAAATTTCGGCGTCTGCTTAGGACCTAGATCTCGCCATACCCTCACACTACGGATATAGGCTGTGCAGGCCATAAATCGGTGGCAGCAGGTGACTATGAGACGTAAACTGCCTCATTAAATGTTGCTTCCCAGTCTCATGTCATCCTCCAGTGGAATTGCGGCAGTTTTTTCCACCGGATGGCTGAGCTATGGTGACCGTTAAGCTTTACACCTGCTACCTGCATTGCCCTCCAGGAAAACCTGGTTCCCAGCAATGTGGACGCCTGTACAAAGTGGCTATAAAGGATATTAAAAGAATCGTAGCGACTGTAATACTGTCTGGTGGAGTTTGCGTCTATGTCCTAAACTCATTCTGTGGTGACACCCCTCTTGAAGCTATGGCTGTCAGAATAAGGACGACACAGGAAATAACTATCTGTAATATATATCTTCCTCCAGAGGGTGCAGTACCCTTGAATGCATTAGCTGCACTGATTGATCAACTCCCTAAACCTTTCCTACTTTTGGGAGATTTTAATGCCAATAACCACTTGTCAGGTGGTACCAAGATTACTGGCTGAGGCAGAAATGTCGAAACTTTACTGTCGCAATTCGACCTCTGCCTCTTAAATACTGGGGCCACCACACATTTCAGTGTGCCTCATGTTAGTTACTCGGCCATTGATTTATCAATTTGGAACCCAGGACTTCTCCCATCTATCCACTGGAGAGCGTATGACGACCTATGTGGTAGTGACCACTTCCCCATCTTCCTGTCACTGCCCCAGTGTCAGGCACATGGACGCCTGCCCGAATTGGCTTTGATCAAGGAGAAGTGGGGAGCTTTCGCCTCAACTATCACTGCTGAATCTCCCCCACATGGTAACATTGATGTGATCGTTGAGCAGATGACTAGCACAATTGTTTCTGAGGCAGAAAACGCAATCACTCGCTCTTTAGGGTGCCCAAAGTATAAAGAAGTCCGATGGTGGTCGCTGGAAATCGCTGAAGCAATTAAAGAGAGTTGGTGAGCTCTACAACGGCATAAGCGGCACCCTTCCCTGGAGCACCACACAGCCTTTAAACTTCGCACTGTGCCGGGCACTGTGCCTGGCACTGTGCCGGGCACTGTGCCGGGCACTGTGCCGGGCACTGTGCCGGGCACTGTGCCGGGCACTGTGCCGGGCACTGTGCCGGGCACTGTGCCGGGCACTGTGCCGGGCACTGTGCCGGGCACTGTGCCGGGCACTGTGCCGGGCACTGTGCCGGGCACTGTGCCGGGCACTGTGCCGGGCACTGTGCCGGGCACTGTGCCGGGCACTGTGCCGGGCACTGTGCCGGGCACTGTGCCGGGCACTGTGCCGGGCACTGTGCCGGGCACTGTGCCGGGCACTGTGCCGGGCACTGTGCCGGGCACTGTGCCGGGCACTGTGCCGGGCACTGTGCCGGGCACTGTGCCGGGCACTGTGCCGGGCACTGTGCCGGGCACTGTGCCGGGCACTGTGCCGGGCACTGTGCCGGGCACTGTGCCGGGCACTGTGCCGGGCACTGTGCCGGGCACTGTGCCGGGCACTGTGCCGGGCACTGTGCCGGGCACTGTGCCGGGCACTGTGCCGGGCACTGTGCCGGGCACTGTGCCGGGCACTGTGCCGGGCACTGTGCCGGGCACTGTGCCGGGCACTGTGCCGGGCACTGTGCCGGGCACTGTGCCGGGCACTGTGCCGGGCACTGTGCCGGGCACTGTGCCGGGCACTGTGCCGGGCACTGTGCCGGGCACTGTGCCGGGCACTGTGCCGGGCACTGTGCCGGGCACTGTGCCGGGCACTGTGCCGGGCACTGTGCCGGGCACTGTGCCGGGCACTGTGCCGGGCACTGTGCCGGGCACTGTGCCGGGCACTGTGCCGGGCACTGTGCCGGGCACTGCCTCAGAGAATTACCCCCCAGCCTTTTGCACACTCAAACGGCAGCTGGAAGGGAACGCCCGCTTTCACTAAACGCAGCAGTGTATCCTATAACACCCAATTTACGGAGTGGGAGCTCCTCGGTGCCCTTGCACATTGCCCCGACACAGCTCCTGGGTCTGATCGGATCCACAGCCAGATGATAAAACCTCTCATCTGACTACAAGCGACATCTTCCAGTCATTTTCAACCAGATTTGGTGTGATGGCATCTTTCTGTCGCAATGGCAGGACAGCACTATCATTCTGGTGGTCTAACCGGGTAAAAGCCTGCCTGATGTGGATGGCTATTGCCGCATCAGCCTCACCAACGTTCTTTGTAAGCTGCTGGAACATATGGTATGTCGGCAGTTGGGTTGGGTTCTGGAGTCACGTGGCCGTTAACGGTCTAGCAGCAGCTCTCGGGCCCTCCGACTCACCTTCTCTATATGCAGACGACTTTTGCATTTCGTACTGCTGCTCCAGTACTATTGTTGCTGAGCGTCGCCTCCAGGGGACCATCCACAAGGCGCAGTCATGGGCTCCAGCCCACGGCTTCCAGTTTTCACCCGCAAAGTCGTGCGTCATGCACTGCTGTCGGTGTTGTATCGTTGACCTGGAACCCGCACTTTACCTTATTGACGATCCACTCACTGTAGTGGTGACATATCAGTTTCTAGGATTGGTTTTCAATGCTCGATTGACTTGGCTCCCTCATCTTTGTCAGCTTGAGCAGAAGTGCTGGCAGCACTTCAATTCCCTCTGTTGCCTGAGCAACACTATTTGGGATGCAGATTGCTGTACACTGCTGCAGCTCTACAGAGCCCTTGCCCAATCCCGAATTGACTATTGGCGTGTGGTTCATCGTTCTGAAACGACTTTAGCATTGCAATTACTCGACCCTGTGCGCCACTGTGGGGTTTGATTAGAGGCAGGAGCTGTTAGAATGAGTCCAGTGACCACCATACTGGTGGAGGCTGGTGTGCCTCCACTGCAGATCAGACGTGTGCAACTGCTCACCAGTTAGACAGCACACATTCATAGTTGCCCTGACCATTGGAATTACCGTCTCCTTTTCCTACCCGTGGCGGTCGATCTTCCACATAAGTGGCCCATATCGAGTCCAACGTTAGTGGTTTGCGTGCGGTCCCTTATCTCTGAACTGGAGTCCTTCCCTTTACCACCTCTACTTGCGGTCCATTCACGTATACCTCCATGGTGTACGCCTTGACCACAGCTTCATCTGGACATTTTGCATGGCCCTAAGGACTCCATTAACCCCGCCGCTCTCCGCTGTCGCTTCCTCTCGATTCTTGACGAGTTAGGGGGCTCTGAAGTGGTTTACACCAACAGCTGAATGGCTGATGGTCACGTAGGCTTCACATATGTTCATGGAGGACATGTTGAGCAGCACTCCTTGCCAGTTGGCTGCAGTGTTTTCACTGCAGTGCTGGCGACCATATATCGTGCTCTTGAGTACATCCACTCGTGCCCTGGCGAGTCATTTCTCCTGCGTACTGACTCACTGAGCAGCCAGCAAGCTATTGACCAGTGCTACCCTCTCCATCCTCTGGTAGTGTCCAATCAGGAGTCCATCTATTCCCTGGAACAGTCCCACCATTCCGTGGTGTTTGTGTGGACCCCAGGACACGTCGGAATCCTTGGCAACGAAATTGCTGACAAGCGGGCCAAACAGGTGACGCAGAAATCACTTCTGGAGATCAGCATCTCTGAAGCTGGCCTGCGTTCTGTCTTACACTGCATGGGTTTTCCGGCTTTGTGTGATGGAATAGCATAACAGCACACACAACAAAACTGTGTGTCATTAAGGAGACAATGAATGTGTGGAAGTTATCCATGCAGGCCTCTCACAGGGAGTCAGTTGTCCTCTGCTGGCTCCTCATTGGCCAAACGTGGCTAACGCATGGTTACCTACTCTGTTGTGAGGACCCACCTCAGTGTCGCTGTGGCTCCCAAATGACAGTCGTCCACCTCTTGCTGGACTGCCCACTTTTAGCCGCTCTGCGGTAGACTTCTAACTTTCCCAGCATGCTGTCTTCAGTGTTGGGTGACAATGCCTCCACATCAGCTTTAGTTTTAAGTTTTATCCATGATAGTAGGTTTTATACTTCTATGTAGGTTTTAGCACATGTCCTTCATCCCTCAGTGTCCTCCAACCTAATGGTTTTAGGGTGGAGGTTTTAATGTATTGTGGTGTGTCTGACTTTCCCTTTTTATTATCGTGGTTGGCAAGCCAATGTAATCTGCTTTCATGTTTTACTCCCTTCTGTTCCTAGCTTCTCTCTTTTCTTGTTCTCTTTTTTTCCTTTTAGTATTCGTTGCCTTCCCTTTGTTCTTGTGGCTTTTCCTTTCTTTCCATTTTGTGTTATATGTTTCATCCATTTTATTCTCACCCTTGTGGCATTGTTTTATTGGGAACAAATAAGTGACGTTGTAGTTTGATCCCTTATCCCACCTTTAAATCAATTAACTATCATCTGTCTCATACATATTCACACCAGATGGAATAGTTCTGTTTCATTATGGCTGCTCTCCCAAGGCTGTTAGTAGTTATGACAAGATGTTGTCCACTCCATGAACCTTGTTTTGACTCAGATCCTTCAGGTTCTTGATGTAATATCTCCCATCTCATCTTTGTCCACATCCTCCTCCATTTCTATAACATTGCCCTCAGGTTGACATCCTATGTACAGACAGTCTATATACTCTCAGCTTTTTCTTCATTATTTAAAAATTGCTGTCTATCTTGGTTCTTGATATTCATACTTCTGCTTCTGTTACCTCCAAAGGCCTCTTCAGTTTCCCCTAGTGACATCTGCTTCTGGATTCTTAAATTTGGACTGTAGCCTTTCTTGCTTAGCAATTTGTTACTGCCTGTCACTCATTGACTTTTTATTCACTTTTGCATGCTTCATTTGCTGCATTTTTATATTTTTTCAACAACTGAATTCTGATCTCCTGTGTTGTCAAATGAATTCTACTGAGCCTTTTCTTTTCACATAATTGGTCCTCTTCTCACTTCATAATTCCAGCTCTCAAAGCTACCTATTGCTCTGCTACTGCGGTAATGGGCAATATCATTGGCTTTGGGGCCATTATTGTGTAGGCAGAGGTTAGCAGAGGGTCACAGTTCTTAAATGATAGCATGCAATAGTTTAATTTGCATTTCAAGAAAGTTATAAATTGTTACAAAAAATTCTGACTGTATTGGCAGGCCTCACAAAAACCACCGGTGGGCTGCTAGCCCACACTTGTCTTATTGTGTTCCTTTTCTCCTGGTATTGTCAGTCATTGCATAATGCTCCCTCCATTACTTGCAGCAACCTCTGGCTCTTTCAGCTTATTCAGGTAATATGTCCTCCTACCTTCTTGACATTGCTTAAATTTTAATCTACAATATATAACCAGTACATCATGATCATTCTGCATTGCACCTTGATATATCTTTGAATTTGGACACAGATTTCTAATTCTCTTCTCCCAAAATCGTATAATCAATCTGAAACCTTGTGGTGGCTGCAAGTCTTCTATGTGTGTAACCTTCTTTCATGATTCTTAAACCAAGTGTTACTGATGATTAAATTGTTCTGTGCAAAATTGTACCAGGCAGCTTCCTCTTTCATTCCTTTTCCCAGTCAACATTCCTCTACTATATGTTCTCTTTCTTTTCCTACTATTGAATTTCCAACCGCTGTCACAATTAAATTTCTGTGTTCCTTAACTATCCAAATATTGTATTTTGTCTCACCACATTCAATTTCTCCATATGCAGAGCCAGCTGTATTGTAAGCTTGTACCACAGCTGTGGGTTTTGGCTTCACATATCTTGGCTGCAATAATGTTACAGTGTTGTTGTTAGTAGCTTACTTGCATTGTTATTTTCTTATTCATTATTACACCTATTCCTGCATTAGTGCTATTTAGTTCCTTTCTACAGCCCTATATTCACTTAACCAGAAATTTTGTTCCTCCTACCATCAAACTACTCTAATTCCCATGACATCTAACTTCAACCTGTACATTTCCCTTTATACATTTTCTAGGGTCCCTGAAAGATTAAATGATACAATTTACCAGCTCAGACTTGTATGATTCCAGTTTTGTTTCTCCTGCTATGGCAACAAACTCCTGAGTGGTCCTTACCTGGAAATCCAAATGGGGGATCATTTTTAGCTCTGGAGTCTCTTCCTAAAGAGGATACCAACATTTAACCAAACAGTAGAGCTGCATGTCCTTGATAGACAATGGCTGTAGTTTCCTCTTGCTTTGAGATGTTTGCTGTACCAGCACAGAAAGACCATTTAAGTTGTCACAAGGCCACATCAGTTACTTATAGTGGCTTATTTATGTGCTACTGAAAAGGATGCTGTGCCCTTTTAAGGAACTACACTTTTGACTAGTCCCACAAGAAATACTCCTTCTTTATGGTGGTATCTATGGCTCAGTATCGCTAATGCATGGAAAATCCCAAAGAAAATGAACCTGGTGACTCTTGAAATGGATGTAAGTCCCCCCACATGCACACGCATACATGTTCGTAAGTTCATGCAACCTGACACAATAGTCTTTTGCTCATGCCTGTCTGCAGCTCAACATGTCATCTTTATGGTGAGTATAAATCTATTATTTTCATAATATTGTTAATATTCCAACCTGGGTTTTCTATTGTTTAATTTGCGCCATTTTCATTCCATGATTAAAAACCCTTTGTCGCTCTTTCACGTGTATTATAGTTGTCTTATATTTGTGACTAAATTTTGACAGTAACTTCAAATTGATCTTTCTTCCTGACAATCAGGACCCGCAATACCAGTTATGGAGGAGACTGGTGTTCACAGCGGACGACAAGAAGAAAGAGAAGCACTAATGGTGAGTTTCATTAGCAGCATACGAGTACCCACTCCCCCCTGTGGGTCCGGGGTAAGAATAGGCCTGAGGTATTCCTGCCTGTCATAAGAGGCGACTAAAAGGAGTTTCAACCGTTTCGGCATTCCATCTGATGGCCCCCCTTGGGGTTTGACCTCCATTTTTCAAAATTCTACAGAAGTACGAGCCTTTTGGGGAAGGACGCCTTACGTGGTGTATCACTGGTCCTCCGTGCACTAAGACCTTGGCACTCAGCATTGTAACGGCGTTGTAACCATACCCACTATTCCTCAAATTGGGCATAAATGCCTGATGGGTTGTACAAGTTACGCCCATAGTGTGTCCCCATCTGCACCTACGATCATGATGGACTTTCCATGGCACCCGAAATCCAGCAGGGTAGCCAGCCCGTTGTGGTGGGGTCGTCATGTACCCTCTAGGCTGTAGCCCCCTGACAACACAGGGATCGTACTGCTGATACCTGAGCTGCACCCTCCCCACGTCAGCCAAGGAGTAGATGCCCGTCTCCTTGGGGCATCAGGACTCCCGGCAACGGTCATCCTGCCAGGTGGCCCTTACTGAGGCTGGGTGGCGCCTGTGGGGAGAGCCCCTGGTCGGAGTGGGTGGTATCGGAGCGGACGTTTCGCAGATGAAACGTCAACATGTATCAGGTCGCTCTGCAGCCGAGTCTTTTAAAAAGAAAGGTACTCTCTCTGGTTCTGGTTCTCCTGCCCTTTCCCCCTTGGCCACTCCCTGGGATGAAGGACAGGCCCGCCGGCTTGGGGCGAAGTACTTCACCCGCTATTTGGTCTGTTCTCGGACCGATGGGGGGGGACGTTCGCCACCTCCAAGCCCATGTTCTTTGTTGAGCACATCGAGGACATCTTCGGGGAAATTGAGGCTCGCAGCAAAATGCGTTCGGGGTCCGTTCTTATAAAGACCACCTCCGCCACACAGTCGGTGGCACTCCAGGCGTGCGAATGGCTAGGGGCATCCCAGTGTCCATTGTCCCGCATCTGGCACTGAATAGGACGCAGGGGGTTATTTTTCATCGGGAACTCCTGCTCCAGTCTGATGAGGAGCTCAGGGCCAACCTGGAGTGCCGAGGCGTGCATTTCGTCCGGCGGGTCCAGCGCGGCCCCAAAGACCATCGCATCGACACCGGGGACTTTATCCTCGCCTTCGAGGGGGACGTTCTCCCAGAGAAGGTAAAGGTGATGTGCTACCGGTGCGACGTGCGTCCTTACGTCCCGCCTCTTATGCGCTGCTTTCGGTGTTTGCGCTTTGGGCACATGACGTCACGGAGTGAGGATGAGCCCCTTTGTGGCGATTGTGGACGTACTCTTCGTGAGGAACGTACATGCACCCCACCACCTCAGTGCGTTAATTGCCCTGGCATCCACTCGCCTAGATCTTTAGACTGCCCTGCGTATCAGAAGGAGAAGATTCAAGAACTCAAAACTTTGGATCGTCTCTCCTATTCTAAGGCCAGGAAGAAGTATGACCACCTCCATCCCGTAACGTTGACAACTTCGTTTGCCTCAGTCGTGTCCACTCCTTCCACAGTATCCTCACCCCTATCCTGTCCCCCCTCCAGTTCCTCCCCCATCCGGGGTCTATGCCTCCGCCTCCCAAATCCCTCCCTTCCAAATCCTCCTCCACCGCGGCCCCCACCCCCTCTGCCCCAGGGGCCACCCTTCCTCCTCCTCTTCCTTCCCCTACCCCCCCCCCCCCGCCCCCCCCCCCAGACACCTGAGAAGCGATCCTCTTCTCAGGCATCCATCGGGGAAACGTCCCGGACCCCTGCTTCCGAGATCCGGCGTTCCAAAACTGACCCCACGCGTGAGGACATTCTTTGGGTCCAGCCCACCATCCCCGTTGTAAATGGACCGCCAAAAGTGGTCGTAGATATCTTTTGCTAATTGCTGATAAACGCACTATTTCACTCCCATTTACGGAGCTTGTTAGCACTTGATGTTAGGTTGGCGCCATTACAAAATATTGTATTGTAGTAATCGCTGCTGCTTGCTGGATCGCTGCGGTGTCTCGTTGCTGATGCTGGCTCTAAATTTGGTTGTCTAGGGTAAACACATGAGGTTCCGTGTTTTTCATGTGCTTTTGATGATAAAGAACGAGCGAAACCAACACGTATGTAAACATCAAACATTTATTACTTTGGTGGCCATATTGATTCCACTGTCCACCAAAGACCATAACACAACACAAAGTAGTACTTCCTTTACATGTTCTTTGACTTGTTTTGCCAAACAATAACACAGAAACACACTTCACCAAAGTGACATTCCGACTGCCCTACTGCCTCCGACTGCTCTCTCAACCCTTCTCGCTGCTTGTATTTATAACATTGTCAAAGAACTACTAAAAAGAGATATAGTTTGAGTCACATGTACATCTGTTATCATAATTTGTGCAGAAAAGTTATTAATTTGCATCGAGTGATATAATTTAACATGATATGAAAATGACAGACAGATTTGTTGACTTGACAGAATAATTCTCTGTTACAAAAAGGCCGTTTTTTAGAAGTTTGTCAATTGACTTCTCTAATTTGCATAAATAAGTAACATGAATTATGAAGAATTACATTGGTTTTCGTCTAAAATAGGATTGATTACGTGAATACTGAGTGAAAACGCTCCTAGTGAACAAATAGGTTTCACTGGGTGATTTTTATTTAAGGAGATCCAAAATACCTAAGTTGGCCACTATTTTTCGTACTTCATATTCATTATTTAAGATAAACTTAGTGTTTTTACATGATGACATTTGCTGTATCAGTGATCAAGTGATATTAACTTTTGTGTGGGTCAGTTATTCAGTATAATTTAATGGGTTGACTGTTTATGGAGACATGTTGTGCAATCCTTGTTAACATACACAATAACTTTTCTATAATCATAAATACTCGTTAAACTGGTTGAATTTGGAAGGGATCGCATACTTCATTAAAATAAAGCCTTTAATATGTTCCGTTACACCGTGCCTCCTTGGACTTCCAAGAAGGCCTCCAGGAAGAAGTCTATCCCCCTCTCCACGCCGGCGCGTTTCGTCTGACGCTCCATCCGTGAGTCGCTGCTCCCGGCCGTCCTCAGTTTCGCCGGGACGCTCTGCTGCCAGGCGCTCAGCTGGTCTCTCGTCGGCAAATGATGCTACCCCTCCTACGCAACCCGGGACAGCAGCCACAGCTGGCGATGACTCGATGGAACAGGATCCGCCTCCCGCCAGTTGTAGCGTTGTTTCCTCGAAACCTGGCCCTCCGCGGCCGTCGAGGTGACCAGCTCTTCCGCCGTCTCATTCCCCCCTTTTTTCTGACTAGCGATGGCCTTGTTACATTGGAACATAAGAGGTATTCGATCTAATTGGGAGGAATTACAACTGCTCCTTCGCCTGCACTGTCCGCTCGTCCTTGGTCTCCAGGAAACCAAGTTGCGCCCAACTGACCGTATTGCCTTTACCCACTATACCTCGGAGCGGTATGACCTCACCCCTGTGGACGGTATTCCGGCTCATAGTGGGGTCATGTTGTTCATTCGGGACGATGTCTATTACCATCCCATCCCATTGACCACCCCACTCCAAGCAATAGCTGTCCGTATTACTCTTTCTGCCTTTACTTTTTCTGTTTGTACCGTCTACACTCCATCGTCATCCGAAGTTAGTCGGGCTGACATGATGCACCTGATTGTTCAGCTTCCTCCGCCGTTTATATTGTTCGGTGACTTCAATGCCCATCATCCCCTTTGGGGCTCTCCTGCATCCTGTCTAAGAGGCTCACTCTTGGCGGATGTCTTCAACCATCTCAATCTTGTCTGCCTCAATACTAGCGCCCCGACTTTCCTCTCGGACTCTACTCATACCTACTCCCACTTGGACCTCTCGATCTGTTCTACCACTCTTGCCCGACGGTTCGAGTGGTATGTCCTTTCTGACACCTATTCGAGCGACCACTTCCCCTGTGTCGTTCGTCTCCTGCATCACACCCCATCCCCACGTCCTTCGAGCTGGAACATACTGAAAGCTGACTGGGGACTTTACTCCTCCCTGGCGACCTTTCCGGACCACGATTTTCCCAGTTGTGACAGTCAGGTCGAATACCTCACGGCTGTTATCATCAATGCTGCCGAACGTTCCATTCCTCGTACTACTACTACTTCTTCTTCACGTCGCGTTTCCGTCCCCTGGTGGAACGAGGCTTGTAGGGACGCTATCCGTGCTCGACGACGTGCTTTACGCACCTTTCGCCGCCATCCTACGTTGGCGAATTGTATTGAATACAAACGACTCCGAGCACAATGCCGTAGAGTCATCAAAGACAGCAAAAAAGCTTGTTGGGCCTCTTTCACCAGCTCCTTTAACAGTTTTACTCCCTCTTCCGTCGTTTGGGGTAGCCTGCGCCGGCTGTCGGGCATTAAGGCCCACTCCTCGGTACCTGGCCTGACCTCAGGTAATGAGGTCCTTGTTGATCCTGTGGCTGTCTCCAACGCCTTTGGCCGCTTTTTCGTGGAGGTCTCAAGCTCCGCCCATTACCATCCTGCCTTCCTTCCCAGGAAAGAGGCAGAAGAGGCTCGGCGACCTTCCTTCCACTCGCTGAATCGGGAAACTTATAATGCCCCCTTTACTATGCGGGAACTCGAACGTGCGCTTGCACTGTCCCGGTCGTCTGCTCCGGGGCCAGATGCCATTCACGTTCAGATGCTGGCACACCTTTCTCCGGCGGGCAAAAGCTTCCTTCTTCGTACCTACAATCGCGTCTGGACCGAAGGTCAAGTCCCCATGCGTTGGCTGACGCCGTTGTTGTTCCTGTACCCAAACCCGAGAAGGATAGACACCTTCCTTCTAGTTACCGCCCCATTTCTCTTACAAGCTGTGTCTGTAAGGTGATGGAGCGCATGGTTAATGCTCGGTTAGTCTGGATTCTTGAATCTCGACGACTACTTACTAATGTCCAATGCGGCTTTCGTCGCCGCCGCTCCGCTGTTGACCACCTTGTGACCTTGTCGACATTCATCATGAAAACCTTTTTGCGAAGGCGCCAAACGGGAGCCGTGTTCTTCGACTTGGAGAAGGCTTATGATACCTGTTGGAGAGGAGGTATCCTCCGCACTATGCACAGGTGGGGCCTACGTGGTCGCCTGCCCCTTTTTATTGATTCCTTTTTAACGGATCGCAAGTTTAGGGTACGTGTGGGTTCCGTATTGTCCGACGTCTTCCTCCAGGAGAACGGAGTGCCTCAGGGCTCCGTCTTGAGCGTAGCCCTTTTTGCCATCGCGATCAATCCAATTATGGATTGCATTCCACCTAATGCCTCAGGCTCTCTCTTTGTCGATGACTTCGCGATCTACTGCAGTGCCCAGCGAACATGCCTCCTGAAGCGCTGCCTTCAGCGTTGTCTAGACAGCCTCTACTCATGGAGCGTGGCAAATGGCTTCCGGTTCTCTGAAGAGAAGACGGTTTGATCCAACTTTTGGCGATATAAAGCGTTCCTTCCACCATCCTTACATCTCGGTCCCGTTGTTCTCCCATTCGTGGACATAACTAAGTTTCTAGGCCTCACGTTGGACAGGAAACTGTGTTGGTCTCCACATGTCTCTTATTTGGCGGCCCGTTGTACACGTTCCCTTAATGTCCTCAGAGTTCTTAGCGGTTCATCTTGGGGAGCGGATCGCACTGTCCTGCTTCGCTTGTATCGGTCCATAGTCCGATCGAAGCTGGACTATGGGAGCTTCGTCTACTCGTCCGCTCGGCCATCCCTCTTACGCCGGCTCAACTCCATCCACCATCGGGGGATACGTCTTGCGACCGGAGCCTTCTACACTAGTCCTGTCGAGAGTCTTTATGCTGAAGCTGCCGAGTTACCATTGCCCTACCGGCGCGACGTACTGCTGTGTCGGTATGCCTGCCGGCTGTTGTCTATGCCCGACCACCCCTCTTAAGTCCTTCTTCGCCGATTCTCTCGACCATCAGTACGGGTTGTATGTGTCTGCCCTGCTGCCCCCTGGAGTCCGCTTCCGTCGCCTGCTTCAACAATTGGATTTTGCCCTCCCTACCACCTTCAGAGAGGGTGAGAGCCCGACACCACCTTGGCTCCAGGCTCCGGTTCATGTTTATCTCGACCTCAGCTCACTCCCGAAGGACGGTACTCCGGCTGCAGTGTATTGATCACGGTTTGTCGAATTTCGTGCTCGACTTGCCGGTCACACCTTTATTTACACCGATGGCTCCAAAACTGACGATGGTGTCAGCTGTGCCTTTGTCGTCGGGGCTGCCACCTTTAAATACCGGCTCCTCGACCAATGTTCCAGCTTTACGGCCGAGCTTTTTGCTCTCCATCAGGCCGTTCAGTATGCCCGCCGCTACCGCCATTCATTGTATGCACTCTGATTCACTCAGTGCTCTTCAGAGCCTTGGAGCTCCCTATCCGGTCCATCCCTTGGTGCAAGGGATCCAGCAGTCCCTCCATTCTTTCGCTGATGATGGCTCTCCTGTCAGCTTTCTGTGGGTTCCCGGACATGTAGGAGTGCCTGGGAATGAGGCTGCTGATGCTGCAGCCAAGGCTGCAGTCCTCCTGCCTCGGCCAGCCTCCCATTGTGTCCCGTCATCTGACGTTAGTGGGGTTGTTCGTAAGAGGCTTGTGTCGTTGTGGTGGGATACTTGGTCATCCCTTCAAGGGAACAAGCTCCGGGCAGTAAAACTGTTCCCAACTGCTTGGACTACCTCCTCCCGACCATCTCGGCGAGAAGAGGTCCTTCTGATGAGGTTGCGGATTGGGCATTGCCGCTTTAGCCACCGCTACCTGCTCTCCGGTGACCCAGCCCCGCAGTGCCCTTGTGGCCAAGCATTAACAGTGTGCCATGTTTTATTGTCGTGTCCCCGCTTTAGTAAATCTCATGTTGTCCTGTCCCTGCCATCTACTTTACCGGATATTTTAGCTGATGACCCTCGAGCAGCTGCTCGTGTTCTTCATTTTATAACTTTGACTGGCTTGTCCTAAGACATCTAACTCTTTTACTTATTTTATCTGCATCTTTGTAAGGACTTTCTGGTGTCACCCCCCCCCCCCCACCCCCCACCCCTTGAGTTTTACTAGATTCTATGTGCTCTAACAATTGTGACTGGGTGCTAATGTCCTCAGTAGTTGAGTGCCCTTAAACCCCAACAAAAAAAACGTTCCCATTTTCGTTCCAGGGCACCCACTCTTTTCGTGTGCATGGAGCTCCAAGCAATGAAAATACACCATCCTTTTGTGTGCTGCTATCCCTTTCCGCAACTATTTTTTCATTTGAGACAAAATGTCCCCCCCCCCCCGTGCATTATTTCTGATAATATTCATGATTTATTTCATCAAATAATCTCCTTTCTACATAACCCACCCACCTACAGGACAAATAAGAGTTTAGTATGTGCTTTTGTGCACTGGTATCTACAAACTGCAGTCCCTTCTAAATGGATGCAGAAAGTAGACTGTGAAGCCAACAGTTACACTTTGGAACAAATGACAATGACAATGAGAAGCTCTTGTCCTGGTGTGACTCATTATGCTACTTTCAGGCTATTAGCCATCACTAACATGTGGAAAAAAGTTTTTGAACTTTGCCAGTTTAGTGCTACCATGATGTTTGTATGATGACTGATGCACATCAGTATATCAGGAATGAGTTAACTTACTGAGGAAGCATGCAAGAGGGAATTACTAGATGTAAGAATACTTGGTACTGACTTACAAAGCAAGGAGAGCTTCTAATTCTGAAGGCTTAGGATAGGAATTGCTAAACTTCTACTACCCTTAATAACTTGAAAATGGACACAGAAACCACTGCCAAACTTTGTGGAAAGAGTCTTCTCTCTTTATGCAGACTGGTCTGTCCACACTAAGTTCACTCATGATTTTCTTTATCAGAGAACACACCCAAGTTCAGTGTATTCCTCTCCTCACATTGGCTCATATACTGACAAACTATTCTACCCTGGCTGGCCTGAGGAGAGATGGATGCATACTGATGTACAATGAAACAGCTGTTGGGCAGGTCCTGAGATTCATAGTGGATTTCTCCATGAAATTTGATGATCCTCTCAGCTTCATGACAGAGTTTGTCAAGAATCTGAAGGCAGAGGATATTACCACAATAACAGCCCTAGATGCTTCCAGCTGCATCACAACCTCATGCTGATCTACGATGCAGTTACTTATAACCTATTAAGCATGCAGCCCCTTTAGCTGTGACAGGTCTTGTCTGTCTTCTTCTCCCACTGCAGATCTAAATGATGATACTATTTTCCCTGCATTCCTCTAACTTCATAGTTGTGGTGCAGTGGGTATTGTGGAGTGGGACACACCTACCATAATAAGTCGACATGGGTTTGCTGGCTGGGTCTTCCCCTGCACAGCAAATACCAATCAACAGTACTCCAATTTTAAAAAAAAAAAAAATCACTTTTGTTTAAGTAAACTTTAATAAAGACAGCAGTTTAAATATCAGGATGTTCACACCTACTTGATATTGGTTAATTAATGAATTACAGTTATTTTATGATGAATGTACTCCCTGCAACTTGTCCCAACATGTCCCATGTAGGGAGTTTCGTGCTGCTTGATGTTTAATGGTAGATTTGACCACTGTTTTCTTCTATGGTTTCCATTCTAGCTGTCCTCTGGAAATCAGTCAACCTGTTGCCCATTCTCTATGGGCAATGATTTCTCAGGTGGCGTGTCAGGCCTATAGCCTTTGGTTTGGGCACCACTTGAAACAGAGTCCTCAACAATAGAGTACTTGAAACGCTCATTCCCTTCTGTTCTAAGAAAAAAATTAACCTAGCAAAATTTTCCAGTGTTGTAGTAATTCTTCCTCTCTAGGCTTCATTGTTACAGAATTCCAAAGGAAAATGATGTACCACAGAAGATACTAAATCCAGCAGTGGAATACAATAAAAATGTTTTTAGTGCCAAGTTACTACTGTTTGTAATATTCCACAGATGCTGCCAATGTTAAGTTGTTTTGAATTGCTTTTTCAGTGTATTTACTTTTACTTCAACCAATGGAATCTATACACACATGCTCAGCAGTACCTCCATGAATGGCATTAACTGCTAAAAGAAGTAATTTTTTCAACATTTGTCACATTAGAAAATTTTATTTCAGGTGGAAATTTTCTTTACACTTGAAAATACTGGAAATCACTGTTAACAAATGAACCATATGATACCCCATATTATTATTATAGAATGTGCCCTGCTGGTTGAAGTGAGTTAAGCCATCAACCCATCTACCGCTCTACTCCAGATATTTGTATAGATTTCTTTGCTGCTCTCTCATAATCCACATTTCCTGAGAGAAAGTATGTTTTACAATATGTTTTCTTTCCTAGACACGTGTTGTATTTTCTATTTCTCCACTTTTGCTTCCATTTCAACTTTACAGTATTTTCCTTGTTGTGGGTGCCAGTGCACTGCTAGTCCTTTGGCTGCCCCATTCCAGTCACGCCCCTGCTCACGATAGTGATTTGCCTGGATGAAATGCAAAGAAGCCTTAAAAAATGTCCAGAGCAGCTGCTCTAGCAGCTTCCATAGCACATGCTTGAGTGTGCCAACAATAGAGCATCCATCCATTATGGTAACTCTATCTAGCTGTAGTGTTACATTTTAACTTTAAGCCTTCAGTTTTGATGTTTAGTTTCCCTTGAAGTGATGTAGTACCTGAATTTCGCATATCACAAAATATAAAATTACATTGCAATTTGATTTTGAGAAAATTGTTGATTGGTTTCTTAGGAGTTTTAACTTCAGTCACAGTATTCTCTATAACTGTTGTCCATCGTTCAGGCATAAGCACCACTTTCATTTGTGATATCTTTGGGGGTTCAGCTGCCTATTCACTTCAACACAGTTTCTTTAGTTACTGGATATGGCATTTTGGAACTGTTGGAACTGTCATAGCCATGTGCTATTCCTTCATGCCCACTCAAAATTCCTCCCCTTTGTATTAGTATAAATACCTTTTAAGCTGTCATAGTGCTTTTTCCATTATGATACCATACACTGCCTCATCCTCCATTTTACTTAAATCTCCACTATTGAATGTGTAAATTTGACTTGGGTTACTGTGCAGTAGCTTAAAAACATTAACAGGATTAACTGGCTTTCATCTACCCATTCACTACCAAATACAACAGCAACCTCACTTAAACTGTGTTCAGTTGCAATGCAGTGAGGGCGAACACTGATGCTAGGCACCACCTGCATGTTTTTAAGAGTGGATACCATCAATACTAAATTTTAAGTATGTTTACCATCAGTTGTAGCTGTTTGAACTTGGAGTAGTCTCCTTATCAGTAGTGAGCTGTCAGCTGTCATCACAATGCTCTGCTGACAGTTTGCGCCCCCTTCATGCTCATATTACACTGTAAAAGGTAAACTGCTCTGAGCAACTTACTTCTCTAGTGTTATTACACTACCATAAAACTTGGCATTCTAGTTCATTTGGAAAGGATACTGAATAGTTAATTGTCTGTGCAGCAGAATTTAATGTAATGCTGATGGTGAGCATTGTTTGATCACAGACAGACAAAAATGATGGGGGGTTCAGTATACTCACCAAAATTTGCTTCATGCGATATAGGACAGAGATGACAGAACAGTCAGAGAATGGAAAAAATTTCAATTTGTTTTCATGACAGTAATCTCTCATATTTTTCTTGGTCTGTAGTGTGGAATATAGGGTAAGGATGACCTGGAAACATCAAAAACCACCAATGAATGCATAGTCAACAAGAGACAGTTGATTGCGATCCACACTTGGAAGTCACTGGGGTTATACAATTTGATGTCCTGTCAGCTGTGTGCACCCCCCCCCCTTCCACTCCTCACTCTCCCCCTCCCTCCCCATCCCTCCCCACCCCCCTCCATCCCCCTTAGCTCAGTTATTGAGGAGCACTGGGGAAACATTACTGCCATGATCTGATGGTGATGCGGCTAGAGGACACCCGAGGTACTTCACAGTGGGGGCAGAGGTGTTGTAAGTGTTGGTTGAAACAGTGTCAGTGATAGGGGGGATCAGCTGTATATAGGGTTGACTCCCTCGGCACTACAGAGGTAATAATCGTGAATGTGTCGTGAGGGGCCTATTGGAGGTGTCAGTCATCAGTGTGTAAACTCCCCCATGAGGCTGACCACTCTTTTGAGCATTCATGCTTGGCTAACACAGGGCACCATCCTTTGGACACGTTTTCCTTATGTGCTGCCTCTCTCTCCTCCTGCTATTCTTTCTTCCCCTCCCTTGGGGACCACAAACGTGATATTTTTGGGATTATGCTCTGAATTTTTAAGTAGCATGACTTAAGAGCATGCCCTCAGCAGTTCTTTCCTTTCCTGTTTCCTGTAATTCCTCGCTCGCTTACTTGCGCCCCCCCACTCTCTCTCTCTCTCTCTCTCTCTCTCTCTCTCTCTCTCTCTCTCTCTCTCTCTCTCTCCCCTCCCTCCCAACAGGCCATAAAGGACATAAGGAATACTTCCCTAGAAACTCAAAGGCAAATATTCTTCTCCAGTGCCGACTCGAAGATCCCCTTTGGTGGTGTCATGACGTGATAGCCTTATCCTGCCAACCTCCATTTTTGCCGGTGTGTGCGATCAACCATTTTCATACCCTGGAGTCTGCAGACTGACTGAGGGAGAATGCTGATACCTCTGCAGGTCTAATGGAGCAGCATCCTCCAACCTTTGAACCTTGTAGAAATGGGTCTTCAAAGGCTGGCTCTTGGGAGCTTCTGAGGTGATACACGTTCATTTTCTACTTTCTTTTTGTCTCCATCATGACTATCCTCCAATGGAATGCTCATAATGTTTGATCCAAAAAGGAGGAATTCAGACTGCTCTCAGAATCAGTGTGTTCACTTGTTCTCTGCCTCCAGAAAACAAATTGTGTCCTTATGGCTTCTTTGACCTCTTGCATTTCTGTTTGGCATATTTTGACCTTCCCCAAAGATGGAACTTAATCTGATGGAGGAGTCACACTGCTCATCCAGGATGATCATTTTCAAACCATCTCACTGAACATGTGGCTGCAAACTGTTCTGGTCAGCATTTTCCTTCCTCATTTCACCTCTTCTCTTTGTACCACCTAAATCACACCAGGGCAGACTTCCTTCACATTATTGGGCAGCTACCTCACCCATTTCTGCTACTCTGTGACTTTAATGCTTTAATGCTTATGCCCTCTTGGCCGATCGTCTTAATCAACTCAACCTCTTCTGACTTAGAACTGGAGCATCCACATTCCTTTCAGACTCCTTGCACACAAAGTCCCATTTGGACCGAACCTTCCGCACTGCCAAACTTGCCCATTATCTTGAGTAGTCTATTCTCTCTGACACTCGAGCAACCGTTTCCCGTGTGCTATCCATTTGCTGACTCCTACCCCACCCATGTGCAAAAGCCAATTTGCAGCTTTCTGAGGCTCACTGGAGGCTTTAATCCTCCTTGGCGACCTCTGATGAACATCATCTACCCAGTTGTGCTGACCAGGTAGAATACCTTACAAACTTTATCCTTACACCACAGAACATTCAATTCCTTGTGCTTCACCTTTGCCATGCCATGTCCCAATCCCTTGGTGGACTGAGGCATACTACAATGCAATTTGTGCGTGGAAATGTGCTCTCTCATTCTTTGAGATAGCAAAGCAGCTAGCTGCCTTTCAATTATTATATATTTTAACACTTCCACTCCCTCTTCAGTCATGTAGGCCATCCTCAGATGGCTCTCTTGGAACAACGTCTTTTCCACTATTTCCAGTGTGACCGTAGCATATGATATCATCGTGGACCCTTTTACTATCGTCTGTACCTTGGGCTGCTATTTTGTAGAGCAGCGCCTTCCTCCATCAGAAACAAGTGGAGGAGCCTCAGGTGATAACCTTCTCCTATAAGAATCATGAATACTACAATACTGCTGTTAATTTGCAGGAGCTATATCATTCTTTCACTTCATCCTGACCTTTCATGCCAGGGCCAGATCAAGTTAACATTCAGATGTTGCAGAACCTTTCTCTTGTGGACAAGCACTTTCTCATTCATACGAACAATCCCATCTGGCAGATGGCACATTTCCCAGTCACTGGCGTGAAGCCACTGTCACACTCATACGTAAGCCCAATAAGGGCAAACACCTTCCTTCAAGCTACCTCCACCTCTCTCCCATTAGCTGTGTTTGCAAGATGTTGGGAAGTTTGATTCATGCCCAGCTGGTGTGGTGGCTAGTCTCACAATTTACTAACCACTACACAAAGTGGATTTAGAGTCCACTGTTCTGCATTTCATCATCTCGTGACTTCAACCAATGTTGTAGACAATTTTTGTGGAACTGCAAGACTGTGGAAGTGGGTTTTGATTTGGAGAAAGCCTACAACACATGCTGGGTACTGGAATCATCTATACTCTTTATACGTGGAGCTTAGAGGGCGACCTACTCCAATTCCTTCAGGAATTTCTTAAATACAGATTTTTAGAGTATGTGTGGGTTCTTCCTTGTCAGACAGCTTAATCACAAAAGCAGTGTGCCTCAGAGTTCAGTCCTGAGTGTTGTCGTCCTTGCTATCACCATGAACCCTACTATGGCTTGTCTCCTGCTTTGCATCTCTGGCACCACTTTTCATGATTTTTGCAACCTATTGCAGTTCTCAGTCATCTTGTCTCCTTGGTTGGCATTTTCAGCATTATCTCAATTCTTTTTACTTGTGGAGCATTGACAATGGCTTTTGCTTTTCCACTGATAAAACCATTCGTATCAATTTTTGGCAGTTCATTGGGTTTCTTCCAGTTTTCACATCTTTGACCTGCTGCTCTTCTGTTTGCTGAAAATGCAAAATTTTTGGGGCTCATGCTTGACAGAAAACTTTCTTAGTCCTCTAAAGTGTGTTACCTGGCTGCCTTCTGTACCCAGTCACTTAATGTCATATGTGTGATCAGTGATATACTTTATGGGGAGTGGCTCAGACCACCCTCATCTGTTATTACCAATCCCTTGTCTGTCTGAAACTAGAATGTGGGTGTTCCATTTATTCCTCTGCATGTCTTTCAATTTTATGCCATCTAAATACACTCCACCATTGCAACATCCATTTGAATGCTGGTGCATTATACACTAGCCTGTTTGGGAGTCTTTATACAGAAGCAGCCTAACTAATGCTGTCATACACTCCTGTTCGTCACTCTTGATTGAGCCACTGTGACACTGTGATGTTTGTCAATCCCTGGTTACATTGGTCTGGTCTGAAACAATGTTGCTGACACTACTGCCAAGGCTGCAATCCAAACCCCCCCCCCCCCCCCCAGTTCTTTCATTGTTTCCAATGATCTCTGTGTTGCCATCGGTCAGCAGGTAGTGTCCCTTTGGCATTACCACTGTTCTTCCTTTAATGGGAACAAGCTCCAGGGAATAAAAACCTCTCTCAACTGCTTGGCCAACCTCCTCCTCGACCCTCTCACAGTGAAGGGATCATTTTAGGTAGGGTGTATATTAGCCACTGTCATTTTAACCGTATCATTTGTTAAGTGGTGATCCCTTACCATTTTGTGTTAATTGTCACCATTTTCTGACAAAATGGCTATTTTTTAACCACTTACAGTCCAATTTTTTTCCATGTGAGTTACTGGCCATTTTAACAAATGATGTGCAGGTCATCAACTGTGTTTTACTTCTTATCCACCGTAGAAATATGGACATTTCATCTTCGGTTCAGGACATGCCTCCTCTCTACAGTTTATTTTATGGATCTTTTTCCAGGAGGAAGTAGTTATTTTTAGCTGTTTTTGCATCTGTCAGTTGGGATTAGTGTGTACCCATTTTTAACACCTCCTTTGTCTTTGTTCTAAGGTCCTGGCATGGGTGCATTTGACCTTAGTAGATTTTGTGCCACAGAACAAAACAATTAGTATTAAGAACATCCTTGATGAATCTGCTAAAAACAAATCCATTTTAAATCTGAAGAACCTTACAGATGTGCAACTCTTCACAACTTTGACTGGGCTGCCTTTATGGGTGCTGACAAGAAATCTACTATTGGGTTCTGTAGAAGTCAAGTAGGGTTTTTCCATGTATAAGGAACTATTGAGCTCAAAATGTCTGCGACTTGGTGTGTAAAAACATTGAAATGACAGAAGCCTTTAAATGGGGTAAACAAATTTAATGTAGCTGATAAAAATCAAATGAAAGTGATTTCACCAGCAGCTTTTGGTATGTATGCTTAGAAACTTCTTGTCCCTTTGTGGCCATAATTTGTCACTAAAAATACTCTATTTATTATAACATTTTGTTGGAAAGAATAAAGAGAAGATACATATAAGACACAATTTGCTGTATGACATACTTGATTATTTTAAAAAACAGTTGATCAATTCCTATAAAATACTTGATGTATTCCATCATAGAGTTAAAATTCGGTAAATTGGAATACATTTTGCAATAAAAATTTATTTATCATTCTTTCACCTTTTAACAACAGACAGTATTGCTGAACTGTGAAGAATTCTGCTCATAGCAGTTCCTCTTGACCCATGCACTGATGAAAAGTTTGTTGTTACGTCAACATAGTACTGTAAGTGATTGTTGAATGGCATTAGATTGTTAGCTGTCTGCCTCCTGCCCACACCACTACTAATTCACAGCAAAACCATGCAGATTGACGCTTATCAATCCTATTCCCTCATCACTTGTACTTGCACCAATACAATTCATTTTAATGCGGAATATTGTGTTTATAATGAATCATTTAAGATTGATTTACTGCCACAAACCATTAATTACTGCACAAGTACTTTTGGTGTGTGTAGTTTCTTAAGCTTGGATACATGCATTTAATGGTGTCATTTTTTGTCAACTGGGACTCAAAATTTCAAATTATATTTCAAAAAATATTGATGAGTGGGAGCCTGCTGTGACATGCGGAGATTTGGATGGGAGAGCTGGTGTGGAGAGCTGCATCAATCCAATGTTCTGACTGAAGACAACAAGAACATTATTTTTGTTTTGAGTTGCTGTGCACTGAAAGGCAGGAAGTGCTATCATATGAAATCAGTATCATTGACAGGGTCTAGGTCTTGTTTTCCTGTCAGATCACACATTGTCAGTTTCTTCCTTTACTCCTCCATTTGGTCTCCTATCTATTTCCTGGGGTTTGGTTCTGCTCAGAAATCATGATAACTTTGTAGTGCGTTTCAGAATTCATCACTGGTATTGAGTGCATTTTTAATGATGATGCTAGTATTTTATTTTTATAAAGTGATTCAACCTAGCTGAAGAGTACAGTGTTGTGCTGTCACCTCCCTAACTGCCAAAGTGGGAGGGAGTGCTATTTTTTTTTAAAGGCTGTTGTCAGTGTGGCTAGTGTGATGATGAACACTATGAACTGCAACACACCTTCCAACAGCAGGTAAAACTTCATCTTTTATGCAAGTCATTGGTGCTTAAGCTAAAAGAAAGTGTGCTAAATTGCCATGTGAAATACATACCTAAATGCCAAGCCTCATACAGATTAATTTTGTTGCACCAAAGGATGAAATCGCCACCTGCTGCTCCAGTGTAAGGTTTGAGGATGACACCATTGTGCTTTCTTAACTGTGGAGTTTCAATGGAGTGATTAAAACACAATAGGATAGAAGAGGTCATATCAAGGAACTGGATAAGGAGTTCATTGTGGCTTTCGATATTGGAATACAGTGTTGCAGATGCACCTAAAATTATGTAGCATGTCCACAAGTTGTACTAACCAAGTGAGAATAGTGTTATGTTCTACTGTGCTTTAATTACTTCACTGAAATGCCACACATACATTTTAATGCTGAATAGTGGAACAATATAGGTGAAAAACGTCTGTTTTGGGAAAAACCACGACACACACACATTGGATGTGTGAGCATGCATTAATCATAGATGTTTTAGTTTCTTGCCAAATAGTACCACATCTATGATTTTGGAATCTTGTGGTAGTAATGATTTGCTGCATACTATCATTTCTTCAGTGGCTTATTTCTGTAGTCCCTGTCATGTCTTTCAAACAAAAATTACACACAAATTTTGAGCTTTACAGCTAAATGATTTTGAAAGGTGGTAGCACAGAAGCAGACTAGTACTTAAAATCATGTTTATTCAGGTTTAGACTATAGAGTGGAGGTATTTTCCATGGTAGTATACTTTAACTGATAACGTTCCAGCTGCCAATTAACTTTCATTGTAGTCCATTTGGTAAAAGACATACTGATGCCACTTGACAGAGTTGCTATTTGTTTCATGTGTGTGTCCTCTCACAGCACCAAACAGAATCCTCCTCTCAAACACAGTTACCTGCTGTAGCTGTGTATTGTAAGCAGATGGCATTGACTGGATTCCTCCGCTCTAGTAGCAATATAAGCATTTGTGACTGTTGCTTCCTGTTTTCCTGAGTTATTTCTGTTTGTGATCCCCTATAATTTCTGAGAGACTGTCCAGTTCTGCATGGTCCAATTGAATGATATTCAAGGATGAAATATTTGTTTTATAGCTTGATGCAATAGAAACTGAATAAAATCAATGCTTGGTTCAGCCTACTAAAGTGTGTGTTAAAATAAAGATTGAGGAGCTAGAGTGAGTGTTGAAAGTAATGGTTGTCAGCCACAAATAGTGTGGGAGAGGTCATTGTATCACATTTTGTACTGCTTCTAACTGGTGGTAATAGTAGTTGCTCCTTCTAGAATATACAGTATCGTAACCCAGTCTAACATAAGTGGAATATTAATGAGCACTTACTACAGATATTTATTTGCTCGTATTTGCAGTTACATCAGTCATCACCCTTGGGTGCATTGTGCTTCGTGTGTGGGAAAGCTGCTGTATCTAATGCATCACCACTGTCATCGCGGACAGAGACACGAAAAATAAAACTATATAAGTGTCTCCAGCTTCTTGCAGAAGATATATTAGACATAGAGATAAATCACGATGGAGTAGTCTGCAATGACTGCTGCTGCATAATTAACATAATTGATGAGTACGAAAGCAAAATAAAGAAGTTCAGGAAAAAAATTCTGCAGCAACTGCTCCATCGTGATGAAGTCTTTCATCACCATGTGGATGATGTCACACACTCCGCAGGTGAGTAACATTATCTGATTTTTAGTGTATATGATCATTTTGTTTGATGTTACTTGCTAACATGAAGTCTTGAAACAAATTTTCTGAGAGCTCAGGGCAACACGGGGAATGTGGGGAGGATATGGTGTGATCATTCTAGTGGAGAGCTGTTTATGGTTATTGTAATGAACTTTCCATGATCTAGTTTGAGAGGGAAACTTCTAATGCTCTCTTTCCTGTTTCGTATTTTATTTTGCTATGGCAGGGGTTCCAAAACTACCACTCTGATAAAGCACTCTGAGAATTCCACTACATTGACGGAGCACCTAGCTTATTTTGAAAGCTAATAAATGTAAAAGAGTCAGAACCTTATTTTATTCAGTGATTTCTTTGGTTTTAAATTAGAGCTTGTAACCCTCTCACAATTTTCCGGGAAGCCACTTGTAACACTCAAGCGTCATACGCAATATGTCATTAAAACTTATA
Organism: Schistocerca nitens; assembly: GCF_023898315.1. Lineage (NCBI taxonomy): Eukaryota > Metazoa > Arthropoda > Insecta > Orthoptera > Acrididae > Schistocerca > Schistocerca nitens. The sequence goes on from NC_064620.1 coordinate 608,400,643, forward strand.
CTATGGTAAGTTGACGGGCTTCACCTTATAAGAAAGGATTTTGGTATATATGTTGACCGCGTGTACCTGAATGGAGGCAAAATCAGACTTTCACCCACTCGGTAACAACCATGATACGTCAAGCAAGTCTGAAGTGTAACTACTTGTTAGGACTGACAAAAAACTACACCGCAGATGCTACCAAATTATTAATAATACAGTCGCCAGCCTAATTGGGCATTAACTGAGTTTCATCCCACTACAAGTTGAAGTACGTTCATACCAAACAACACGTAACAACACTGCATAATATGGTAAATTATAGAACCAGAAAATCTACTGAAATAATAATTCCACTTTCTGTACTAATATGAACAAGCCATAAATACACAACAATACACTATAATGTTAACTACAAACTTTGTACTGTCTACTGATCTGATTAAAATCGGGCATAGGTTACCCTAGAATTAGCACCTTCAAAACACACGTACAATGTCAATTTTGAAAAAGGTAAAACACTAATAAATTTTGGTTTTATATTGACTTTAACTTTGCTGGTCAAATCAGTTCAGTACACTTCATAATTCAAATGAATAGAAAAGAGAAAAGGGGGGGGGGGGGGGGACCCTGAAACTGTTATGATCACTGTATTGAAACTATTAACTATTGCAAGCATTAAGCACTCAAGATTTCCAATATATGAGTTACTACTCTTTTTGTCTTATTACCTGCTCATTTAACTACCATTATTTTTGTCTCAAATTAATTAAACTTCATTACTAAACCAATTTCAACATTATCTTCAAATTTTGTCATACCTATTTTATTTGCTTATATATTCTTTAACAACAAAGTTCTTTAAACATCGTTCTAACATAGATAGGTCTGCTGGTAATTATTATTAACATAAACTTTAAATCTTCATCTCGGGACACTCGGATTGCACAACATGTGGAAAGGACCCTGTCTAGGTTAGTGATGAGGATAATTAAATGATAGGACAGTTCTGGTAAAAGTTAAGTTGTTATTGAACAGTCAGGAACAAAAGTAACACCGGTCCACATGAATACAGTACTAAAAGATTCAACCTGTTCGTATCGATGTGGCGGTTGGCAGACGGCGAGATGGCGAGGCGCAGAGCACACATACAGTCACAGCTATGGCTCTTGATGTATCGGCACTTTACTTCTTCATAGCGTCGCAATGCTTTCCCTTTAGTGCCTATGGAATATTGCCATGCTGTATAGGCGTCTGAAACAGCACATCAGAGGCTCAATGAAATCACGTTTTCCAGGAGAGCCTCCTCGATCCAGAACGTGTTGCTCAGATCAAAGCCCAACTCCGACTACTACTGCTGAGCCCGTTATGCCGTGCCGCGCCCGTGTGCATTTTTCCCATGCTTGCCTGCCATCCACCTTTTACCGCTCCCCTACAGACAGGGTATTCACCAAAAGTTTTGCATTCTACATATCCTAATACATTGCCTACGTATGTACCAGGTGCACAATTACAACTTTAACATCTTCCAACAGTTTCAACATTTCTTACATTTCAATTTTGTTATAATATTGCTTGCAATTTGACATAAACATTAATATTTACACCGAAAATTGTTTACAGTTTCTTTAACATAATGACATGACAAGAAAAGAAATGAATTCAGAACATCGATTACACTAATTTATCGAAAATCGGAAGAAAAAATTATTATATGTACAGTTGTTGTTGTTACAAGCTAACAACACAGAAATCGGAACAAGGCAAAAAAACCTTTTGTGATGATCCAAAGGTTTTATTATTTTGGGACGTGTGTGGAGACTGTGAGAAAATTATGAAATATGTCCAGTGAATCAGTGTGCCTTACCTCTGATACTCACAATATTTATTGCCATCTTCCTAACATCCAGAAATTTAGTTCTAAAGAAAACCCTATTCACGAGAGACGACATGCAGCATGACATCCAAAATACTGATTTCTCTATCATGTGCAACTAGATCTATTAATCATTGGTGTAATTCTTTGAAATCTTCACCAGAAATGACTTTACAACACATGGTAACACATTTCCCTGTTACACTATTGTTTATTACTGCTGGTATCACTGAAAGAGCTGTGTCAGTGTCAGTTTTACAGCAAATGTGTCAGTTTAAATCAGTTGTTCCTGTCTGGAAACACAATATTGGAAAGCAGCATGTGTACTTAGTAAACTTCATGTTCTCATACACAACCTATCGAAATTTATTCCATACTTCACTGTTTGGATCCACCATATTTACTTCTTCAATGTGTATGCATTGGTTTCAGTCTTACTTCTCACTGCATTGGCTTTCTCATGCTACAGGATTATTCATGCACAAAGCAGAAAACAGTACTGGAGATAATCAGGGACTGTAGAGACATTTAACACGTTTGGAGTGAAAACTATTTAGGGCTGACAAAAGAAATTTGACTTTTACTGGAATAATGGATAGAAACAACACAATCGTGACACATGAACATTTGTGCCACACCAGGATGCAAACAGAAATTTTTCATTTTATGCCATTTGTTGCCTTGACTGCTTGGGTTATCAGTGTGTGTTCCCTATTAATTTCCATATTCTGGGAACTGCAGGCTAGTGTATCCAGTATTTTACTCTTCCTTGCTTCTAGATCTACTGTATTTGTGAGGGACACAAGACATTAGAGTCCATCTGCATGAGAGGCTGGTATGCTGTCAGGCACATATATTTATATAGGTGTGGCACCCATTCCTTCAGAATAGATAGGCTGAAACTATCAAATCTCACATTTTGTACTCGCTTACTCGGTTGGGCGGGACTCCAAACCCGGTGTGATTCATCTGTGAACTGCAGTTTCCTTCTCATGTTGTACTTTCCTATGGCTGAAGTCAGGTGTCTTGTGGTGAAACTATTTAGTACAATGTGGTATTACCTTCCACGTCTTATCTTCCGTACATCTTCCCAAAATGTATTAAAAGTACCTTAAAATTTGGATTGTGTGTCATTGCTACACCACATTTTTAATAACTTTCCATATTACTTTTGACTTAACAAATAATTTAATTCTTTCATCTTTACATTTATGAACTACACTAAAACACCACCTTCATTCATTCAGTATAAAAGAGAGACAATGATTTCCAATTTTCCCCTTCCGTATCTCACAATAACTGTCCTTTGGAAGCCCATGCATCTGTAGCACAGTGTGGTGACCCACAGAATACCTATTTCTACAGCTGGGCAGGTACTTTCTCATGAAAGCTGCTGCAATAGCTATCCTGTGCTGAAGGTTAATATTGGCCCCTGACATAAATCGCCACACATAAAATAGAAATAAAACTAATGAACAACATCTGCACATTTATGTTCGACATGTTCTATTAGGTTGCTATTTACATGATGTATAAGTAATTCCTTTTTTGAAAATGTCATTCATTGTTAACAATGCATAGGTATGTGCATCACTCCTGGAGTGATATGTATATGCACAGTCCAGAAAAGTTGTATCCCAATGGACTCACTTTGTCTTTTTTCTTTTTTTATTACACAAATGGCATGATACTGATTACTGTTTCTTACTAATGGCATCAGACATTAGTTACAGGGCCAGTATACCATTGTGTGTTTTAAAATATGTGTATACCTGTCATTGCAACCATTTAGGAATAGTAGGAGCAGCATGTCAGTAAAGCAATACATAAAGTTCCTAAAAAATGTTTCCCTTTGTACAACCGTAGGCACAGCTGAACCACAGCAGCTTCCCACACAAGAGGCTGGAAGCGATACTGAGGCTGGGGCCAGGACAGCTACAGATGTACTCAGTGAGTAACAGAAATAGCCCACAGTGGGAGGCTTGTGTTCCTACTCTATACACCAGTGAATGAAATGTATCTGGACACTTATTAGTGGACATTAAGACTGTGTGTGTCCACCCTTCCCCTTTATGATGGCTTGAACTCCTCTGGGGGCACTTTCAGTGAGATGTCTTAATCTGTTAGAAGGAATGGCAGCGCATTCTTCCTCTAGGGCTGAAACCAGAGAAAGTACAGATGTTGGGTGCTGGATTTAGAGTGAAGTCATCTTTCTAACTCATCCCACAGGTGTTCCATTTGATTCAGGGTGGCACATGGGGCAGGAAAGGTCACTTTAGGAGTGCCACATCCACAAACCATTGCATCACAATGCTGCTACATGACAAGTGGCATTTTTTAAACAATTCAAGCAATCATTGCCTCTGAATTGTTCCTCTGCTGCATATAGTACACAATACTGCCAAATATGTACTTGTTCTTCTACATTTGACATTTCCTAAAGTGCGATAAGGAGAGAACAAATTAATAAGGAGAAATTGCATGCTGTAATATTGCCTTCCTGCACTTCATTGTTGGCATGAAAGATGACACGTAATGTTCACATTGGATTCAACAAACCCAAATTCTTCCATTGGATTACTGTGGGGTATTGTCTCCAAAAGTCCACTGTCCTGTGGTCATTGCTCTTTACACTACCTGGAGAATGGCTTAATGTTGAGAACAGAAATGTGTGATTTTCAGAAGCTGCTCAGCCATTGTGACTAGTTTCTTGTAACTCCCTGTGCACAGACCTTTTCTTATGGGACTGCTAGTAGCATATCAAAACTAAGTGACCACAGCAGCTATATTTTACCACCACCCACCACAATGTTAGATACCCCCTGTCCAGCAGCACATTAGGCCTGCCCAGACTTCATTTAGCTTTTAATAATTTTTTTCATAATGTGGGGCCACACTCATAATATATTTCCTTATATTGCCATTAGACTGTTGTTTATTTGCAGTGTTACATTTACACTTACACGAACATGATTTTGTCTTCAAAGTGCCATTATCAAGTGTTTCAAGTGTTATACAGTGCCTAAGGTGGCATACTCTCATATTTCAAATACACTATTAGATACATTGTCTAAGGGTCGATACTTCTGGTAAAACCTTCCGCTTTGTTTCATCTGTGACTATACCATCTTGACTGAATGACAGTTGGCCAACTGTCATTCAGTCAAGATGGTATACTCAGTGATGAAACAAAGCAGGTAGGCTTTACCAAAAATATCAACCCTTAGACAATGTATCTAATAGTGTGTTTTAAATACAAGAGTATGCCATATTGGTCACTGTATAAAACTTAACACTTGATAATGGCAGTTTGAAGCCGAAATCATGATCATGTAAGTGTAAATGTAACACTGCAAATAAACAACAGTCTAATGGCAGTACTGGCTTTAAAGTCATTTAGCTTTGTTTTTTACTTAATATTCCCTCTTCACTGTCACATCCATGACTGTTGACTTGGGCAAATTCAGGAGGGTTGAAATGCCTCCCTGTTTTAATTATTCAGGTGACATCCAAAGACAAATCCATGTTAAATGTGCTGAGCTCTCCTGACTGACCAAGTCTGCCATTACTGCTCCTTAACTGACAAAGCAGTACCACCTGGCACCTTCTGTAATGGGAGGTCCACCTCTTCAGAAATATAGTGGTCAATTCTGCCCTAAATAAGTGTCCAGGTACTTTGATCAGATAGTGTTTGGTAATTCTTATTTGTGATATCTGTAACCCCTTAGTCATCTGGCCACACTAAAATGAATTAGAATTGACAAATTACAATATGTTTTATTGCAATAATGTTCATTAATATTGAGAAGTTCAATCTGGAGCAAGTAGATACTGACTTAAAAAATTGAAAGTTTGTGTGGATAGCAGTGGAGAAATGAAAGCAGAGAATTACCTAGAGAGACAGGGAAACAAAATGATCAGGGAACAGACTGGAGTAGGAGACTTCGTGGGAAGGAAGTGGTGTGGCATGCATTTGGGGAATGGGCTGCAGATGGGGTGAGAGAATTACATCCTATAATAGTGAAGAGGAGAAAAACTGTGGTGATAATCTGACTAAATGGGGAGTGGACATGCGTATAGCTTGTGACTGGAATACCAGGAGAAGTCTGGAGGGAGGCTTTGTCCAACAGTGGGGCTCCAGTGATGATGCTAGTAGAAAAAATTAGGAAGATTTGAATTTCAAAATTGAACATCTATGTGCAACCCAGTAAGGTAGTAACTGAAATGAAATATTGGGGTGTGAATCTGGTTTATAACTGGCCCTAGCTGTTAAGTGAAATACTACCATATGAAGTGCTTGTTACTAACATTTTTCAGAGGCTCCCTCAACCATATTGTGATCAGTCAGATGTAAGCATCCCATCAACACATTTGTTTCAGTGTCCTTAGGACTATAGGAATGTCCCATTTCTGTGGGGAAATGTTTTTGCTTTGTTGGTACAGTAGTGTGTACAGTACGTTTCATAGAAAGAGCTTCCAATCTTTCGCTTTGGTTTCTGTAAGTGACAGTCTGTGAAGATACACATTATCTGTTACATTATTTGCTATCTATATAGTGTTAAACTTATATATATTCATTGATAACATTTTCTTGAAGAGAACAGGTGTCCATCTCTCTTAATCAGAAGGTTAAGAGAAATAAAAATTTTCATCATTTCTTCACATTCAAAACTACATTCCTATACTTATAATAGCGACCACAGCTAATTCTGATCATCATTCATTGGACAACATGTCTGGTATTGCAGTAATAGGCTATACAAACCAACCTTGCTAATTAATCCATGTATCTGCTTATGAGAACCATATAAAAATCCCAACTGTAAATGGGGTTAGCACTCAAAAACGTAGATGTATGGTTTCCCATGTACTATTTTTCTTACTTACAGTGAGATGGGGCACTGGAGACAGTTGTATTATCTTTATTTTGTCTTGGGTGTCCTGATAGCTTTTTGGAGTCTTCAGTTGCTACAGTCCTTCTTGGAGGTATCTGTTGTCATTCCTCGTTGGAGGGGGAGGGGGGGGGAGTGTTACAAAGAAGCCTCTCAGCAGAAAATAAGGTTTCTGTGATCTATGTTAAGATAAGAGAGCTAATCACCTCTGAAATGAAGGTGCTGGGAGTAAATAGTGTAATGGAAACAGCTGTAGCATAGCACACAGGACAAATGGGTTGACATTGAAATGAATGGCTGATAAGTAACCAGAGGTTATGTACATACTGTATCAGTTCTTGTTCCCTTCTTTTATTTCAGGTGACACTCCATCTGAACATAAATGTTTCAGAATATGACTTCCACTACAGTTTGTACCTAGACCAATCTGTTCATCTTTGTGCCTCACATCTCTACAGGGAGACCAGCAGAAAACTTGCTTATGCCATCTGCAACCGATTCTCCTGGCCACATGTCCCAAGTATTGTGGGTGATGAATGCACAAAAGAAATGTGCTCAAGGAGCAATGAGTGGCAGCCCTTCATTGCAACATGGAAGGTACATAATGTTGAGCAAGTGAAACAGTTTCCTAGTGAAGGCAACATAAAAATTGCCCTGATGTGCTTTGAGTGTCACCAACACAGTGAACCTGCTTGAAGGTGCAAATTGAGCACTGGCAGCTGCACTTGGAGTGTCCTAGATTAAAATGATATGTGCTGCACTCAGAGGAATAGTTGTGACTGGACCAACAGCAAAATATAGGGAACTGTCATCTCAATGAATTAGATGACAGTGCCATCCAGGAGGCACAGACCTTAAACAAAACTACAGGAATCAGGCAAGGACATGATTAAGGAAAACTGTTGCGTGGTTCAAGGCAGCTTGATCTGGTGAGGCTACGCTTGTGGCAAAATTTCCAGTATCAGGGAAGAGGAGTGACAGTGAAAGACAACTGAGGATGCAGAATCGGTGCCCTGGAGAAGAGGCTGGCACTCAGGAGATGACAAAGATTGGAGATGACCAGGGTCAAATGGCAATGACCTGAGGCTGGGTGATGGCATGCTGTGAAGGTGCCTGTTGGAGAAGAAACCCATTGTGTTACAGATGCTACAGTGAAACTCAGAATATTTGGGTGGAGAAGGAAGTAGTGACCCCAAGGATGGGTGCAGAGCAGCAGCAATGGGTGGGAAGCTTGAGGGAATGAAGGGCCACTTGTTTGGAGGAGACAAGAAGTGGACAGTATTGATAAATGTGGATGGATATTTGCCACCATTGTACTGACCCCTGCAGGTCTGGGGGTTAGAATAGCCCCAATGTATTCCTGCCTGTCATAAGAGGCAACTAAAAGGAGTCCCACATGTTTTTGCCTCATGTGGTGGTCCCTTTTAGGGTTTGAACATTTTTCAAAATTTTCCCAGAGTGAGCCAATTGGGGAAGGGCGCCTTAAAAGATGCATAGTGTCCATCGTGCACTGAGACATTTAGCCCACTTCATCGTGGAATTGCAGTCCCACTCATTCCCAATCTCTTGGGCAAGGGCACCTTCCTGGGTGTGTTTCCCTCCATCCAGTATGCAGTGTCCTTTTCAGCACTGATGACGACCATAGACTCACTTGCACCTCATATCCAGCATGGTAGCCAGTCTGTTGTTGTGGGCCACCATGTAGCCTGTTGGTTGTAGCCCCCTTACCCCACACAGTTCACTCTGCTCATGCCTTTGCCATTAACGCCCCACGTATGCCAAGGAATAGTTCCCTGTCACCTTGGGCCATCGGGACTCATGGCAGTGGCATTGTGACAGGTGGCCCTTGCTGCGGCTAGGTGGCAAACAAGGGGATGGGCATTGGAGTGGGTGGCATCAGGGCGGATGACGTGCCATGAAGTGTAGTAAGTCTTTAAGCAGTCTAGGTCTAATTTCAATGTGTAGACGTATGACCCCAAATCGTTCCCCTCCCTGGACACACCATGGGAGGAATGCCAGGCTAAGGATGGCAGCAAAGCTTATTCCCCCAGTACCTTGTATGTACAATACTTTATGGAGAATTTTCCATGTCAATGAAGCCTCAGTTTTCTGTGGAGAGTTAGACAAGTTTGGGGAGGTGGAGGGTTTGTCCAAAATGTGCTCTGGATCTGTCTTGAGAAAAACAGCATCCTCCGTCCAGTCATGGGCATTATTTACTTGCAACACCATTTGGGGATGTTTGTTACCATCACGCCACATAACAGCTTAAATATGGTCAAGGGTATTATACTCCATAGGGACCTTCATTTGCAGTCTGACGATGAGATGCACGCCAATTTAGAGCAACAAGGTGTTCATTTCACCTGGCGCATTCACCGGTGTCAAAGGGATAATCAGGTTGCCACCGGTGGCTTCATCTTGGCCTTCGAGAGTCGAGGTGATGGTCTACCACTGTGATGTCAAGCCATATATCCCTCCCCCGATGTGGTGCTTTAAGTGCTGGAAGCTTGGCCATATGTCTTCCTGCTGTACTTCCAGCATCACACGTTGAGATTGTGGATGTGCATCACATCCCAGTACACCTTGTGTCCAGCCTCCCATCTGCATCAACTGTGGAGAGCAGCATTCACCTTGCTCCCCAGCCTGCAGGATTTTGCAGAAAGAGAGGAAAATAATGGAATGCAAGACCCTTAACTGACCAACCTACACTGAGGCTGTGCATATGACATTGACTTAAGCTGCTGCTATGACAACAGTTTTAGCACCTTCTGTTCTGCTGTGTACAGTTACCTCTGAGCCGTCAGACTTCACCTGCCTCCTTGATGGTGGTGGGCACTTCCCTCCCTGTTGCTCCTGCACCACCTACTTTGGGAGCAACGCCACCACTGCCCCAACCTCCCCCCTCCCCCTCCCTCCCCAACCATTAAAGACATGAGTCCCCCACTTCTCAGCTGGAGAAGCAAAGTCTTCGTTGGTTCCTCTTGCTAGTAAGGGGTCACTTGGGTCACTCTCTTCCCAGTTTCCTACCAGTGGCAAAGCAGACACCCGCCAGTGGATGAAGCAATGACAGGTAGCTGGTTGTAGGGCATCACGGTCCTCTGTCCATGAGATTGACTCAGTGAAGCCCTCAGAGCTAGAGAAACCAAAGGAGCAGTGAGAGAGCCACAAAGTGGTAGTCCCCCAAGAACTCGAACCTTGCGGTGGCACCCATACCTCTACTCCATAAAAGCTCTGTGTCTGAGGATGGTTGAGAATCTGGTGTCCCCTCAGAACCTAGATCTCTCTAGGTCCTCAGACACAATGGATATTGATTGCACAGGTACTTGGTGGCAGCCAGTGACGCTGTGGTGTAGCCTGCCTCACTGAGTGTTTCATGCCTTCCCTGCCTCATACATCGTCATATTCCAGTGGAATTGTGGTGCTTATTTCCACCACCTGGCTTAGCTGTGGCAATTGTTAAGCTTCACACCTGCTTTCAGCATTGCCCTCCAGGAAACCTGGTTCCCAGCGATGTGGAACCCTGCCTCTGTGGCAATAGGGGATATTAAAAGCACCGTAACAAATATACTGTCTGGAGTTTGTCTATGTCCTGGATTCGGTATGTAGTGAACCTGTGCCCCTTCACACTCTTAAAGCTGTGGCTGTTAGGATAAGGACACTGCAGGAAATAACTGTCTGCAACGTATATCTCCTTCCAGATGGTGCAGTAGCCCTAAATATTTTAGTTGTACTCATTGATAAACTCTGTAAACTTTTCCTACTTTTGGAGATGTTAATGCCTATAACCCATTTTGGGATGCCACTATGCCTACTGGCAGAAACAGAGAGGTCGAAAATTTACTGTCCAAGCTCGACCTCTGCCTCCTAAATATTGGGACCCCCACACATTTCAGCGTGGCTCATGGTACTTACTTGGCCCTTGATTTATCAATTTTGCAGCCCAGGACTTCTTCCATCTGTCCACTGGAGAGCCGATGGTGACTTGGGGTTGTAGTGACCACCCTCCCATCTTCCTTTCACTACCCCAGCACCCTGACAACAGATGACTACCCAGATGGGTTTTAAACAAGGCATCCTCGAAACTTTGACTTCTGCTGTCACCACTGAATCTCCCCCACATGGTACCATCGATTTGTTAGTTGAGCTGGTTACCAGAACAATCGTTTCTGTGGCAAAAAACGCGATTTCTTGTTCCTGAGGGTGCCCCGGCGGAAGGCTGTACCTTGGTGGTCGCTGAAAGTAGCTGAGGGCATTCAATAGTGCAGGTGGGCTCTACAGCGACATAAACAGCACCCTTCTTTCGAGCACCCAACCGCATTTAATTGGCTCCATGCCAGCATTCATCAGCTTATAAAAAGACGAAAACAGGAGCATTGGGAGATGTATGTCTTGACCATTGTGCGCCATGTCACCTTCCCGACTCTAGACCAAGATCAGATCTGTTTTTGGGTACAGACCTCAACAGGTGCCGCTGTCGTTCACACCGATGCCGTATCACCTATGACGCAAATGTGATTGCCGAGCACTTCACTCAGCACTATGCTCAAGCCTCTGTGTTGGAGAATTACTCCCCATCCTTTCGTGCCCTCAAATGGTTGATGGAAGGGAAAGTCCTCTTGTTTACTACATGCCACAGTGAACCCTTCAACACACCTCTGAGTGCGAGCTCCTCAGTGCCCTTGCACATTGCCCCAACACAGCTCCTGGGCCAGATCGGATCTACAGTCAGATAATTAAACATCTCATCCAATTACACGTGACATCTCACCATCTTCAGCTGTATCTGGTGCAATGGCATCTTTCCATAGCAATGGCAGGAGAGCACCATCATTCCCTTGCTCCAACCCAGTAAAAACCCACTTTATGTGGATAGCTATCAGCCCACCAATGTTCTTCGTAAGCTGCTAGAATGTATGGTGTGTCAGCCGTTGCGTTGGGTCCTAGAGTCACGTGGCGTTCTGGCTCCATGCCAGGGTAGTTTCCACCAGGGTCGCTGTACCACTGATAATCCTGTCCCCCTGATATTCTTGCCACATTACATGAGTGGGGTCTTCAGGGCCCGCTCTCGATTTTTATCCAAAATTTCCTGTCGCTCCATATGTTCAAAGTTGGTGTCTCCCATAGTTACCCCCCCATATCCAGAAGAACGGGGTCACCACAGAGCTCTGTCCCCCCTGCGGGTCCGGGGGTTAGAATAGGCCCGACGTATTCCTGCCTGTCGTAAGAGGCAACTAAAAGGAGTCCCTCCCCCTCAAGGGGGTAGTTAGCACCTGCGTCCGGAGACGGACGGTTCCACGACCTATATTTGCGGTCATTTTGGTTTTTCACTTCTCCTGGTCTCTTCCTTCCTTTGGTTGGTTCCTTTCTTTGTTCTTCACCATCTCACTGTCTTACTTACTCTTTCCCTTGCCTTCTTCTCCTTGCCTCCTTCTCCTTGCCTCCTTCTCCTTGCCTTCTCTGGTCTCCGCCTCGGCGTTTGAGACAGTCTCTCTCCCTCTCTCCTTTCTTTTTCCTCTTCTTCCTTCCTCCCTGTGTGTGCCTGAAGGCCGACCCACATGTTAGCACGCGTAGCCAGTGACGGGGTAACGTGTAATTCCCCACCCTGGGTAGACAAGTAAGGCACGCACGTACCCCCTGGTAAAGGCCAGGCCCAGGGAGGGGTGATTGCCTGAGCTGACACCTTCCGACCATTCCGATTGGTCCCTCCCTCCGTCCATTTCTCGGGAGGCGTAACCTGAGGTGTAAACATTCACCTAAGGTGGGAGTGCCCTCTGAGAGGATCCCCACAAGGAAGGAGCGCGCCATCGGAGACGTTGGCCATCATGGGGGATTCCTCTGCAATGGATTTCTCTTCTTCTCTCTCGACTTCTACCCACAAACGGAAACTTGACCAGCCACCAGTGACAAAAGTAATACCGCCTGCCCCACAGTTCCTCGTAGTTTCTCGATCTGAGGACGGAAAGGATTTTTCCTCTGTCAACCCTTTCGTTATCCAGAAGGGCGTAGATGCCATAGCCAGATGTGTCAAGTCTTGTACCAGGTTGCGTAACGGTACCTTGTTATTTGAAACTGAGAGTGCCTTTCAGGCACAAAAACTGCTTCGGGCCACACTCCTGTACATGTTCCCTGTCCGGGTGGAGGCTCACCGCACTTTGAATTCGTCTCGTGGTGTGGTATATACTTGATCACTCGACGGATTGACTGACAAGGAAATTGTCTTTCCTCGCTGAGCAGGGCGTGACAGTTGTCCATAGGGTCATGAAAAAGGTCAACAATGACCTTGTACCGACCCTGACACTTTTCTTGACCTTTGATAGTGTTCAGCTGCCATCGCGCATCAAAGCGGGCTATGAGGTTATTTCTGTTCGCCCCTATGTCCCAACACCTACGCGCTGCTACCAGTGTCAGCGTTTTAATCACACTCGCCAGTCTTGTTACAATGCGGCTAAATGTGTCACTTGTGGCAGGGATGCCCATGAGGGTGACTGTCCACCTCCGTCTCCTCGTTGTGTGAACTGTCAGGGTGACCATGCAGCATCCTCCCGCGACTGTCCCATCTACAAGGAAGAACACTGTATACAGGAAATTCGGGTCAAAGAGAAAGTGTGCACCTCGGCTGCTCGCAAGCTATTTGCTAGTAGGAAGCCCACGCTGCTCCCAGCGGGGAAATACAGTACTGTCCTCACCTCTCCTCGGACTACCAGGGAGGTGGCGACGCAGACATGCGATCTGACTTTCAGCACTACAGTCGTCCATTCAGCTAGTGCTAAGATCTCCCGGTCGATATCTCCTCTTACTCCAGTCACCCCTCAGACACAAGCACCTTAATCAGCTTCTGCCAAAACGAAGACCCAGAAGTCAGATGCACGGGCCTTCAGGAAGGAACCGTCCCGTGCAGACTTCCTACGTACCTCGAACTCCCAGCCATCAACCAGTACTTCCACTAAACGACCTTCCAAGAAGGCTCATAGGAAGTACAGTTCTCCTTCTCTGCCACGGTGCATTTCTTCTCCTGCGCCACCCAGCGGTTGCCGCCCCAAGCCATCATCCGTTTCATCTGGCTGCACCGCTGGTAGCCGAACATCTGGCCGTTCACCAGCGGAGGAAGCTCCCCCTCTCGTCCATCTTAACAAGATGGCCGATGACCCTATAGAACCAATGGACGATGACTGTCTGCCTATTGACAGCGGCGGCAGTGCTCGCTCGAAGCCAGGCCCTCAGCAGCCTTCGAGGTGACCCCTTCTTGCTTTTTCTTCTCATGATGGCACTTCTTCACTGGAATATTCATGGCATTCACTCCAACCAAAAGGACTTGAAGTTGCTGCTCAGCTTGCACCATCCGCTCATTGTAGCCCTCCAGGAAACGAAGCTACACCCATGCGATCAAATTGCCTTGGCACACTACACCTCTGTGCGTTTTTACCTAACCCTGTGGCAGGTATTCTGGCTCATGGCGGGGTTATGTTGCTGGTCTGGGATGATGTTTACTACGATCCCATCACATTGTACACCGGCCTGCAGGCAGTTGCCGTCCGAATTACTCTCCCCACTTTCACATTTTCCATTTGTACCGTTTACACTCCATCGTCGTCTGCTGTTACTAGGGCAGACATGATGCAAATTATTGCTCAGCTACCTGCACCATTTTTGTTAACTGGAGACGTCAATGCCCACCATCCCCTTTGGGGCTCTCCAGCATCCTGCCCGAGGGGCTCCCTGTCAGCAGACCTTTTCAACCACCTCAATCTTGTCTGCCTTAATACTGGCGCCCCTACTTTTCTTTCGGACACATCTAACACCTATTCCCATTTAGACCTCTCTATATGTACTACCCAACTTGCACGCTGGTTTGAGTGGTATGCACTTCCCGATACATATTCAAGCGACCACTTCCCGTGTGCTATCCATCTCCTGCATCATACCACCTCTCCATGCTCAACTAGTTGGAACATCTCCAAAGCAGACTGGGGGCTCTTCTCTTCCAGGGCGAAAATTCAGGATCAAACCTTCGCAAGCTGCAATAGTCAGGTCGCACATCTCAGGGAAGTCATTCTCACTGCTGCTGAATATTCCATCACTCACACTACTTCTCCACGTCGCGTACCGGTCCCCTGGTGGACCGCAGCATGTAGAGATGCTTTACATGCTCATCGACGTGCTTTACGCACCTTTAAACGCCACCCTACAGTGGCAAATTGTATCAATTATAAACGATTACATGCGCAGTGTCATCGTATTGTTAAAGAAAGCAAGAAAGCCAGCTGGGCTGCTTTCACAAGCACCTTCAACAGTTTTACTCCTTCTGTTGTCTGGGGTAGCCTGCGCCGGCTGTCTGGCACTAAGGTCCAGTCACCAGTTTCTGGCTTGATGGTTGCGAATGACATCCTTGTGGCCCCCGAGGATGTCGCCAATGCCTTCGGCCACTTTTTCGATTAGGTTTCGAGCTCCGCTCATTACCACCCTGCCTTCCTCCCCCGAAAACAGGCCGAGGAGGCTAGGCCACCTAACTTCCGCTCCTCAAATAGTGAAAGTTAAAATGCCCCATTCACCATGCGGGAACTCGAAAACGCACTTGCCCGGTTACGTTCCTCCACTCCAGGGCCTGATTCCATTCATATTCAGATGCTGAAGAACCTTTCTCCTGGGGGTAAAGGTTTCCTTCTTCGTACTTACAAACGCATCGGGATTGAGGGGCATGATCCTGCATGCTGGCGCGAGTCTATTGTTGTCCCGATTCCTAAGCCGGGGAAGGACAAGCACTTGCCTTCCAGTTATCAACCCATCTCGCTTACCAGCTGTGTCTGTAAGGTGATGGAGCAAATGGTTAACTCTCGTTTGGTTTGGTTGCTCGAATCTAGACGCCTACTTACCAATGTACAATGTGGATTTCATAGGCGCCGCTCTGCTGTTGACCATCTGGTTACCTTGTCGACCTTCATTATGAATAACTTTTTGCGGAAGTGCCCGACCGCGGCTGTGTTCTTTGATTTGGAGAAGGCTTACGACACCTGCTGGACAGTGGGCATTCTCCACACCATGCATACATGGGCCCTTCGTGGTCGCCTCCCTCTTTTTATTCGTTCCTTTTTAATGGATCGACAGTTAAGGGTACGTGTGGGTTCTGTACTCTCGGACACCTTTCGCTAGGAGAATGGGGTGCCACAGGGCTCAGTTTTGAGCATCGCTCTCTTCGCCATAGTGATCAATCCGATAATGGATTGCCTCCCAGCTGATGTATCCGGCTCCCTTTTTGTGGACAACATTGCCGTCTACTGCAGCGTGCAGCATACATGTTTCCTGGAGCGCTGTCTTCAGCTTTGTCTTGACCGTCTTTACTCCTGGAGTTTCTCCAATGGCTTCCGTTTTTCTGCCGAGAAGACGGTTTGTATTAACTTCTGGCGCTACAAAGAGTTTCTCCCACCGTCCTTAAGACTTGGTCCTGTTGCTCTCCCATTCGTGGAGACAACAAAATTTTTAGGTCTTACATTTGACAGGAAACTTAGCTAGTCTCCACATGTCATATTTGGCTGCCCGTTGTACCCGTTCCCTAAATGCCCTCCGTGTTCTCAGCGGTACGTCGTGGGCTGCGGATCGAACAGTCCTACTTCGCCTATATCGGTCGATCATCCGCTCAAAGCTGGATAATGGGAACTTTGTATATTCCTCTGCACGGCCGTCCATCTTGCGCCTCCCCAACTCTATACAACATCGGGGGTTACGTCTTGCGATCGGAGCATTTTATGCTAGTCCCGTCAAGAGTCTTCATGCTGAAGCCGGTGAATTGTCACTAACCTATCAGCATGATATACTGCTTTGTCGGTGTTCCTGTCGGCTACTGGCAATGCCCGACCACCCGTCTTATCGTTCCTTTTCTGACGACTCTCTCGACCGTCAATACAGGTTGTATGTCTCTGCCCTGCTACCCCCTGGAGTTTGCTTTCGTCACCTCCTTCAACACCTTGATTTTTCACTCCCTGCAACCTTTCGAGTGGGCGAGACCCACACGCCGCCTTTGCTCCAGGCTCAGGTTCGCATTCACCTTGACCTCAGCTTGCTCTCAAAGGAGGTTACCCCTGGTTCGGTATACCACTCCCGTTTTGTCGAACTTCATTCGAAGTTCATTAATATGACCTTCATTTATACAGATGGCTCTAAGACCAATGATGGGGTCAAGTGTTCTTTTATTGTCGGGGCACAAAGTTTCAGATACTGGCTCCATGGCCATTGTTCGGTCTTCACAGCTCAGCTCTTTGCCCTCTACCAGGCTGTTCTATACATCTGCTGCCACTGTAATTCTGCTTATGTCATCTGCTCCGATTCCCTGAGCGCCATCCAGAGCCTCAGCGATCTGTATCCGGTTCACCCTTTCGTGCACTGGATCCAACGCTCTCTTCAGCAGCTGGTGGATGTCGGTTCTCCGGTTAGCTTTATGTGGGTTCCTGGCCATGTCGGTATCCCTGGGAATGAAGCTGCAGATGCCATGGCCAAGGCTGCAGTTCTCCAGCCTCGTACGGCTTCTTGTTGTGTCCCTTCGTCAGATTGTAGCAGGGTCATTTGTCGGCTCATTTTGTCGCTGTGGCATGCCGATTGTTCTGCACTTACGAACAACAAGCTTCGGGCCTTGAAACCTCTTCCCACGGCTTGGACGTCCTCCTCACGCCCTTCTCGGTGGGAGGAGGTCGTTTTGGCCCTGTTACAAATTGGACACTGCTGGTTCAGCCATCGCCATCTGCTGACGACTGCGCCGGCGCCGTTCTGCCAACGTGGGAAATTGCTGACGGTTAGCCACATTTTAACGTCCTGTCCGGATTTTACTACACTGCGTCTTGATCTTGGCCTGCCATGTACTCTGGATGCCATTTTAGCGGATGACCCAGGAGCAGCTGCTCACGTTCTTCGTTTTATCAACTTCACAAACCTGTCTAAGGACATTTGATTATGCTGTTTTTTTTAATCCTATGCCTGTTAATACGTCTTTTATAGTGTTGTCCCTTTTAGTTGCTGTTTTAACCTTGTACCTTGCGGTGCATTCCTAACTTAGTCTGGGCGCTAATGACCATTGTAGTTGTGCGCCCTAAAACCACAAAGAAAAGAGCTCTGTATTGTCTGTCTGTATTTTTAGTGTCCATTAACGGTCTAGCAGCAGCTGTTGGGCACTCTGTCTCACCTTCTCTGATGCAGAAGACAACTGCCTTTCGTACTGCTGCTCCAGTACTAGTGCTGCTGAGCAGCCCCTACAGTTAGCCATCCACAAGGTGCAGTCATGGGCACTAGCCCACAGCTTCCTATTTCCAGTTGTGAAGTCATGTCATGCATTTCTGTCGACGTCGCACCATTCATCCAGAACCAGAACTTTACCTTCACGATGATCCACTCACTGTAGTGGAGACTTAGATTCTTAGGACTGGTTTTCGAATCCCAGTTGACTTGGCTACCTCACCATCATCTTAAGCGGAAGTGCTGACAGCACCTGGGTGCCCTCCGCTGCCTGAGCGACACAAACTGGGGTGCATATCGCTCTAAGCTATTGCAGCTCTACAGAGCTCTTGTTCAATCCCACCTTCCCTATGGGAGTCCGGTTCATGGTTCGTCAGCACCCTAGCATTGTTTGCACTTCATCTAGTGCACCACTGCGGCGTTAAACTAGCGACAGGAGCTTTTAGGAAGAGTCTGGTGACCAGCATACTGGTGGGGGCCGGAGACCCTCCATTGAAGGTTAGACATAAACAACTGCTCGACAGTTACATTGCACACCTTCATAGTTCTCCTGAGTATCCAAATTACTGTCTACTCTTCCCAACCATGGCATTTCATCTTCCACATCTACGTCCCAGGTCAGCACTTATGATTGCAGTTTGCATGTGATCACTTCTGTCTGGAGTCCTTCCCTTTACCACCTTCATTCCAGGTCAACCCACATACTCCTCCGTGGTGTTAACTTTGGCTGCGGCTTTGTCTGGAAACTTTCATATGGCCCTAAGGATTCAGTTACTCTAGCGGCTCTCTGCTGTCACTTCCTCTCAATTCTTGACGTTTTCTGGGGCTCTGACATGGTTTACACTGACGGCTCAATGGCAGTCATTGACAGAGGCCATATTGAACAGCATTCCTTCCCTGATGGCTGCAGTGTTCTCACTGCAGAGCTGGTGACTGTTTTGTACTTTTGAGCATATCCGTTCTTGCCCTGAGGAGTCGTTTCTTTTGTGTACTGAGTCGTTGAGCAGCCTACAATATATCAACCAGTGCTACCCTTGTCATCCTTTGATTTTGATTGGATTTGATTTTATCAGGGAAGCTAAAACAGCTTATGCCTAACCTGCCAATGCCCACACCGAAACTAAGTTTATTGCACGGTATCACTCCCTGTCTACCTAGTAAAGCCAACCAATGCCCTTAAATATTGCAAGGAGTCCAACTACCAGTTTTTTGTTAAACACAATTTCTTCAGGTCTAGTTCTTCTGAAGATTCTGTACCTTTTACTCTCCAATGCCATGCATTCAGATCCTACATTTAGGGCCCTCTTCCATTTTACCCATTGTGTGTATGTGTTTTTTGAGATTCCCATGGCTGGTCGTAAGTCCATTCATGAATTTGATCTCTTTCCTGTTCAACCCCAGGATTAAAGAGATTCTTTTAAAACGTGGCTTGGGCATTATTACCTTCCCATGTTTTTGTTTATGGACCTTGGTCCAGTGTCCTAATTGCTGTTTCCTAAGCCAGTTCCATAGTTCTAATTTAATCGTAGCCTTGGTGATTGTCAGGACAGGTTCCAATCCAATAAATGGAGTTGTTGTCCACATCCTAGCCAACCTGTCGGCTTGTTCATTGCCACAGATCCCAGAGTGGCCAGGGACCCACACTAGGTTTACCATATTGCTTCCCCCTAGCTCCACCAGAGCCCTGTGGCATTCTGCAACAATCTTAGATCTCATTGTAGGAGCTGCCAATGGTTTCAGAGCTGCCTGCCTGTCTGAATAGATGCAGATACTTGGCTTCTTGTAGCACCTATGTATATTCTCCTCCACATGTGCCCCGATTGCGGTAATTTCAGCTTGGAATACAGAGGCCAGTTTTTGTTGAGAGGTGATGCCCTCCAGTCTTGGCTGAACCACATACACCCCTGCCCCAATGTCTTGGTCAATGTTTGATCCATCGGTGAACCAAATTATGTCCCCGTACTGTGTCGAACTGTTCCCTCACTTCTCCCTGCTTCCAATTATATTGTAAGGCTTGTCAAAGCGGTTGGGAGTTATTATGTAGTCAGCAGGCATTTCCCCAGCCGTTCCTATATTTACCTCACTCACTATGTTAGTGTGTGATTCTCGATATCTGAGTGAGACCCAGTTTTTGCCAGTTTTAAGTCTGTGTGCCCCAGCTGCTGCTTCCATCCTGACCTAAAGGTGTAGTGGAGGCATGTCCAGTATGGCTTCCATTTCAGCGGTTGGTGTGCTGCTAATTTCACTCACTATGGCTAAACAGGCCAATCTCTGCACCTTAGCCAGCTCCTTAGCTGCAACCTGCTGTTCTACCTTCTGCCACCAAACTATGGCCCCATGGGAAATTGTAGGTCTGACCACTGTGGTGTATATCCAGTGCATACCCCTGGGGCTTAGGCCCAAGTTTTTGCCACAAGCCCTTCTAGTACTCACTAGTGTACTTTTTGCCTTGGAATGGACACTCTTAGTGTTAGGGGTCCATGTTAGCTTCTCATCTAAGGTTACCCCTAAATATTTCACTATCCCCTTCACAGGTCAAGTTTCATCGAAGAGCTTTGTATTCCAACTTGAGTGTCGAATATGTCTCTTTGTAAATGGCACCACAACAGTCTTCTTAGGATTAACACTGAGATCCTGTTTAATGCACAAATTTTGCCCAATGTTCAAACTTTCTTGTGCCATATTTCTAACTGTATGAGTAAATTTGCCTAGTATTACTAGGACAAGGTCATTTGCATATCCTTGGCAGAAGCATTGTCTGGAAATTAATTCCACAATGATTTCATTCACCACTAGATTCCACAATAGCGGGGACAGAACTACTCCTTATGTGCAGCCCCTAGTGGTGTTAATTACCATCTCTTCATTCATCATGGTAGCCTCCACATTCCTTCCACTAAGCATAGCCCTGGTCCACCTGCATATTGTGGTCCCCAGGTCATGCACCTCTGCTACCCTTACCATGGAATCGAAGGTCATGTTACTGAAGGCCCCCTTGGTATGTAGGAAGATACACAGGGCTATTTCTAGGAAGTGATTTCTCCACCTTCCCAACGAGTTGGAGGAGAGCTGACTTGTATGATTTACCTGGTTGATATGCGTGCTGGTTTGAATGTAGGGGGGCACTACTTAGCATCCTCTCCTTAATATATACATTAACCAGTTTTTCCAATGTTTTGAGAATGGAGGAGGACAGACTGATTGGTCTCATATCCTTCGCCTTCGTATGATAAATTGTCTCTGGCTTTGGAATGAAGACAACCTTCACTGCCCTCAAAGCACTGGGAATGATTCCTACTGATAGGCTAACCCTGAATAGCCTGCATAGAACTCTTATGAGCTTCTCTCCTGCCTGTTGAATGAGAGCTGGAAAAATTCCATCTGGGCCAGGTGACATGAACAGTTAGAATGTTGCCCCCCCCCCCCTCCCCCCCTGATTCCCAGTCCTCTCTTTGAGTGCCTGAGAACTGTTGTCTCTCAGGGATCACATTTTGGACTGTGTGGTCTGGCAGAGCATACTGAGGAAAGTGAGTTTTGAGGAGCAGTTCCAGCATCTCATGTGCTGTTGTGGTATATTCCACATCCTCCTTCCTCAATGTATCTCCTGGATTGGTTGGTACTCTAGTGAAAATCTTGTGCAGTCTGGCTTGTGCACTCCACTTCCTCACAGAATGCCTCCCAGGATGCCTCCTTTGCTTGTCTGATTGCAATATTGTGGTTGACAAGGGCCTCAAGATATCTAGCCCATTGTCCATTACGTCTCCCAATATTAAACAGTCTCCATACCTGTTTCCTTTGCATTTCTAAGTTATTACACCAAGGTACAATCCTATATGTACACTTCTTAGTGGTTGTGCAGTTGTCCTGATATGAGGTCATTGTGGCAGAGGTAACTGCCTCTGCTACTTCTTCCAATTCTACTTCTTCCAATTCTACTTCTTCCAATTCTACTTCTTCCAATTCTACTTCTTCCAATTCTACTTCTTCCAATTCTACTTCTTCCAATTCTACTTCTTCCAATTCTACTTCTTCCAATTCTACTTCTTCCAATTCTACTTCTTCCAATTCTACTTCTTCCAATTCTACTTCTTCCAATTCTACTTCTTCCAATTCTACTTCTTCCAATTCTACTTCTTCCAATTCTACTTCTTCCAATTCTACTTCTTCCAATTCTACTTCTTCCAATTCTACTTCTTCCAATTCTACTTCTTCCAATTCTACTTCTTCCAATTCTACTTCTTCCAATTCTACTTCTTCCAATTCTACTTCTTCCAATTCTACTTCTTCCAATTCTACTTCTTCCAATTCTACTTCTTCCAATTCTACTTCTTCCAATTCTACTTCTTCCAATTCTACTTCTTCCAATTCTACTTCTTCCAATTCTACTTCTTCCAATTCTACTTCTTCCAATTCTACTTCTTCCAATTCTACTTCTTCCAATTCTACTTCTTCCAATTCTACTTCTTCCAATTCTACTTCTTCCAATTCTACTTCTTCCAATTCTACTTCTTCCAATTCTACTTCTTCCAATTCTACTTCTTCCAATTCTACTTCTTCCAATTCTACTTCTTCCAATTCTACTTCTTCCAATTCTACTTCTTCCAATTCTACTTCTTCCAATTCTACTTCTCCCAATTCTACTTCTCCCAATTCTACTTCTCCCAATTCTACTTCTCCCAATTCTACTTCTCCCAATTCTACTTCTCCCAATTCTACTTCTCCCAATTCTACTTCTCCCAATTCTACTTCTCCCAATTCTACTTCTCCCAATTCTACTTCTCCCAATTCTACTTCTCCCAATTCTACTTCTCCCAATTCTACTTCTCCCAATTCTACTTCTCCCAATTCTACTTCTCCCAATTCTACTTCTCCCAATTCTACTTCTCCCAATTCTACTTCTCCCAATTCTACTTCTCCCAATTCTACTTCTCCCAATTCTACTTCTCCCAATTCTACTTCTCCCAATTCTACTTCTCCCAATTCTACTTCTCCCAATTCTACTTCTCCCAATTCTACTTCTCCCAATTCTACTTCTCCCAATTCTACTTCTCCCAATTCTACTTCTCCCAATTCTACTTCTCCCAATTCTACTTCTCCCAATTCTACTTCTCCCAATTCTACTTCTCCCAATTCTACTTCTCCCAATTCTACTTCTCCCAATTCTACTTCTCCCAATTCTACTTCTCCCAATTCTACTTCTCCCAATTCTACTTCTCCCAATTCTACTTCTCCCAATTCTACTTCTCCCAATTCTACTTCTCCCAATTCTACTTCTCCCAATTCTACTTCTCCCAATTCTACTTCTCCCAATTCTACTTCTCCCAATTCTACTTCTCCCAATTCTACTTCTCCCAATTCTACTTCTCCCAATTCTACTTCTCCCAATTCTACTTCTCCCAATTCTACTTCTCCCAATTCTACTTCTCCCAATTCTACTTCTCCCAATTCTACTTCTCCCAATTCTACTTCTCCCAATTCTACTTCTCCCAATTCTACTTCTCCCAATTCTACTTCTCCCAATTCTACTTCTCCCAATTCTACTTCTCCCAATTCTACTTCTCCCAATTCTACTTCTCCCAATTCTACTTCTCCCAATTCTACTTCTCCCAATTCTACTTCTCCCAATTCTACTTCTCCCAATTCTACTTCTCCCAATTCTACTTCTCCCAATTCTACTTCTCCCAATTCTACTTCTCCCAATTCTACTTCTCCCAATTCTACTTCTCCCAATTCTACTTCTCCCAATTCTACTTCTCCCAATTCTACTTCTCCCAATTCTACTTCTCCCAATTCTACTTCTCCCAATTCTACTTCTCCCAATTCTACTTCTCCCAATTCTACTTCTCCCAATTCTACTTCTCCCAATTCTACTTCTCCCAATTCTACTTCTCCCAATTCTACTTCTCCCAATTCTACTTCTCCCAATTCTACTTCTCCCAATTCTACTTCTCCCAATTCTACTTCTCCCAATTCTACTTCTCCCAATTCTACTTCTCCCAATTCTACTTCTCCCAATTCTACTTCTCCCAATTCTACTTCTCCCAATTCTACTTCTCCCAATTCTACTTCTCCCAATTCTACTTCTCCCAATTCTACTTCTCCCAATTCTACTTCTCCCAATTCTACTTCTCCCAATTCTACTTCTCCCAATTCTACTTCTCCCAATTCTACTTCTCCCAATTCTACTTCTCCCAATTCTACTTCTCCCAATTCTACTTCTCCCAATTCTACTTCTCCCAATTCTACTTCTCCCAATTCTACTTCTCCCAATTCTACTTCTCCCAATTCTACTTCTCCCAATTCTACTTCTCCCAATTCTACTTCTCCCAATTCTACTTCTCCCAATTCTACTTCTCCCAATTCTACTTCTCCCAATTCTACTTCTCCCAATTCTACTTCTCCCAATTCTACTTCTCCCAATTCTACTTCTCCCAATTCTACTTCTCCCAATTCTACTTCTCCCAATTCCACTTCTCCCAATTCCACTTCTCCCAATTCTACTTCTCCCAATTCTACTTCTCCCAATTCTACTGGATTCCTTATTGAGGTTTTAACTTCCAATAATCCTAAATCAAGGTCCCTCGTATATCTCTCCCAGTCTGTTTTCCTGGGATTCCTATAGATCATGGTCTGTCTGATTCCCATTTCAACCTTGAATTTAATAATTTAATATGGATGTGGTCCAATGAGGATGGCTCCAGCACCACATGCCATTGTTTGACATAGCTGCCCATTATCATGAAACCAAAGGTTATGTCAATTACTTCGTCCCTCCTGCTATTCCTGAATGTAAGTTCATTGCCCTATTCAGGACCTCTAAGTTGATAGCTAAAAGGAATTCAAGGAGGTATTCACCTCTACAGTTGGTCTCCTTGCTGCCCAACAGTAGGTTATGGGCATTGGCGTCACATCCCACCAGCAGTTGGTCACTTTGCTGATGGCAAGTCTCTACCAGTCTCCTCACCTCCAAGGAGGGAGGAGGAGAGCTGTCTTCATAAGGGAGGTATGCTGAGGCCAAAACAATTTACATTGTGGTAACTTCATCAAATTGCTGCAATTTAATGGTCACTAAATCCCTTGAGGAGAAGTCCATCATTGGCATGAAAGAAATTCCATTTCTTACGTAGATGCATGGTCTGGAGTTTCTTAGATTTCTAACATGGAATAGCTTACCTCCAGTACAATCAAGACCCAATACACCCCCTTCATATAAATAGATTTCTTGTGTTGTGGCCACGTCCACTTCCTGCCTCCCCAGGCAGTGACTCAGGGCAGCAGAGGCACCCTTTACTGTGGTGCAGATTAATCTGCAACATCTCCTGTCTCCATCTTTGAGAACCCTGACACTGACCTGCAAGAACCCTAAAAGCAATATCAGACAAGCCTTTGATCTTAATCCTATGTGCCATGCACCTGTTGGCACAGATCCCATCACAACTTGTGTTGGGTCAGGGAGTTGGGTAGGACTAGGAATGGATAGGGAAGATGGGATGTTGTGGGACACTCTTAGTCTGATCCATTGGCTGAGGCCTTTCCAGCAGTAGATACTCTACCTTAGGCATAGCCCT
Source organism: Schistocerca nitens (assembly GCF_023898315.1). Classification (NCBI taxonomy): domain Eukaryota; kingdom Metazoa; phylum Arthropoda; class Insecta; order Orthoptera; family Acrididae; genus Schistocerca; species Schistocerca nitens. The sequence goes on from NC_064620.1 coordinate 608,426,175, forward strand.
CAGCCTCATGCGGATACGCAAGCCTCTCCACCTCCACAGACAGTTCTTTGTCAAAGTGGTGTCCCCCGGAGAGGTCGTCATGCTTTGGTAGCAACCATCAAGGAGTCCATCTATGCCATGGAATGGTCTAATCATTCTGTGGTGTTTGTCTGGGCTCCTGGTTACATCAGAATCCATGGAAATGAGCTTGCCGACAGGCTGGCCAAATAGACTACACGGAAACAGTTTCTAGAGATAGGCATTCTCGTAATTGACCTGCCTTCATTATATGCTGCAAGGTTTTTTGGCCTTGGGAGACTTAATCACATAAGCTCAGTGTGCACACCAAATTGCGAGCCATTAAGGGGACTCTGAATGTGTGGAAGTCATTGAAGAGTGCCTCTTGCAGGGACTCTGTGGTTCTCTGCCAGGTCCACATTGGCCACACATGGGCGACCCACGGCTATCTCGTGCACTATGAGGATCCACCTCAGTGTCAATGCAGTACCCAGTTGACAGTGGCCCATTTTCTGGTCACTGCCCCACTTTCACTGCCCTGTGACGAAATCTTCGGTTACTAGTCTTATTGCCACTAATTTTATCTGACAATGCCTTGTCGTTGTTGCTGTTGTTGTGGTCTTCAGTTCTGAGGCTGGTTTGATGCAGCTCTCCATGCTATTCTATCCTGTGCAAGCTTCTCCATCTCCCAGTACCTACTGCAACCTACATCCTTCTGAATCTGCTTAGTGTATTCATCTCTTGGTCTCCCTCTACGATTTTTACCCTCCACGCTGTCCTCCAATACTAAATTGGCGATCCCTTGATGTCTCAGAACATGTCCTACCAACTGATCCCTTCTTCTAGTAAAGTTGTGCCACAAGCTCCACTTCTCTCCAATTCTATTAAATATCTCCTCATTGGTTATGTGATCTACCCATCGAATCAACAACATTCTTCTGTAGCACCACATTTCGAAAGCTTCTATTCTCTTTTTGTCTAAACTATTTATTGTCCACGTTTCACTTCCATACATGGCTACACTCCACACAAATACTTTCAGAAATGACTTCCTGACATTTAAATCTATACTCGATGTTAACAAATTTTTCTTCTTCGGAAACGCTTTCCTTGCTATTGCCAGTCTACATTTTGTATCCTCTCTACTTTGACCATCGTCAGATATTTTGCTTCCCAAATAGCAAGACTCCTTTACTAATTTAAGTATCTCATTTCCTAATCTAATTCCCTCAGCATCACCCGACTTAATTGGACTACATTCCATTACCCTCGTTTTGCTTTTGTTGATGTTCATCTTATACCCTCCTTTCAAGACACTGTCCATTCTGTTCAACAGCTCTTCCAAGTCCTTTGCTGTCTCTGACAGAATTACAATGTCATCAGCGAACCTCAAAGTTTTTATTTCTTCTCCATGGATTTTAATACCTACTCCGAATTTTTCTTTTGTTTCCTTTACTGCTTGCTCAATATACAGATTGAACAACATCGGGGAGATTCTGTACAATCTCTGGTTCTTTCAGTTTATCCAGGTCCCATCTCCTTAAATTCCCACCTTTTTGAAGCTTCTTCAGTTTTAATACACAGTTCATAACCAATAAATTGTGGTCAGAGTCCACATCTGCCCCCTGGATATGTATTACAATTTAAAACCTGGTTCCTAAATCTCTGTCTTACCATTATATAATCTATCTGATACCTTTTAGTATCTCCAGGGTTCTTCCATGTATACAACCTTCTTTCATGATTCTTGAACCAAGTGTTAGCTATGATTAAGTTATGCTCTGCGCAAAACTCTACCAGACAGCCTTCTCTTTCATTTCTTAGCCCCAATCCATATTCACCTACTATGTTTCCTTCTCTCCCTTTTCCTACTACCGAATTCCAGTCAACCATGACTATTAAATTTTCGTCTCCCTTCACTACCTGAATAATTTCTTTTATCTCGTCATACATTTCATCAATTTCTTCATCTGCAGAGCTAGTTGGCATATAAAGTTGTACTACTGTAGTAGGAGTGGGCTTTGTGTCTATCTTGGCCACAATAATGCGTTCACTATGCTGTTTGTAGTAGCTTACGCGCACTCCTATTTTTTATTCATTATTAAACCTACGCCTGCATTACCCCAATTTGCTTTTGTATTTATAACCCTGTAGTCACCCGACCAAAAGTCTTGTTCCTCCTGCCACCAAACTTCACTAATTCCCACTATATCTAACTTTAATCTATCCATTTCCCTTTTTAAATTTTCTAACCTACCTGCCTGATTAAGGGATCTGACATTCCACGCTCCGATCTGTAGAACGCCAGTTTTCTTTCTCCTGATAACGACGTCCTCTTGAGTAGTCCCCTTCGGAGATCCGAATGGGGGACTATTTTACCTCCGGAATATTTTACCCAAGAGGACACCATCGTCATTTAATCATACAGTAAAGCTGCATGGCCTCGGGAAAAATTACGGCTGTAGTTTCCCCTTGCTTTCAGCCATTCGCAGTACCAGAACAGCAAGGCCATTTTGGTTAGTGTTACAAAGCCAGATCAGTCAATCATCCAGATTGTTGCCCCTGCAACTACTGAAAAGGCTGCTGCCCCTCTTCAGGAACCACACATTTGTCTAGCCTCTCAACGCATACCCCTCCGTTGTGGTTGCACCTACGGTATGGCTATCTGTATCGTTGAGGCACACAAGCCTCCCCACCAACGGCAAGGTCCACGGTTCATGGGGGGGGGGTGAGGAATGCCTTATCAGCTGATTTATTTTTATATTTTATCCATGAGGGTGGGTTTTATCTTTTGATCTAAGTTTCAGCACATGTTCTTCATCTATCTGTTCCCTTCACCCTAGTGCTTTTAGGCTGGAGGTTTTAATGTGTTCAGTGGCTGGCTGCTTCTTTTTTATTCTTGTGGTCAGCCAATCATGGTCATCTGCTCTCCCTCCAACCTGTTTCTTCTCCCTCTCTGGTTTTCCTGTCCTGTTTTGTTCACTGTAGTGTTCGTTGCCATTCTGTCATTCTTGTGATTTTTCTCCCCCATTTTGTGCTGCGTCGTTTTATTCTTTCTCCTATGGAATTATTTTAATTGGAACAAGGGACCAATGACCTCAGTTTGATCCCTTCCCCCCTCTTTTAACTAACCAGCTGTTGTACTGAGAAGGTGCTGGCATGCATCATGTAGGGGCTTACAGGGGGCCAATGGCTTCTGGTATGCAAGTCAGAAACAAGAGGCATGTGTGCCAGCGATGGTTTTCGAATCCAAAAGGGCACCAGGGTTGGTGGCACTAGCACTAGCAGCACTGGAAAAGGGTGTTTGATGTGCCCATTGCTGCAGCCATGTGTCTTTTTTGTAACACTGTTGCAGGCTGGCTGGGAATTGGACAGTGACAGGACACAGGTGGCAAATGGGAGGCACACAGGTGGGACATGAGGGTGCCAATGGGGCCAGACAGGCAGTAACAGCTGGAGATGACAACAGAAGCTGGGCCAGATGTAACAGTGCAAGCAAAATGCACCAGGAGACCATAGGTTTCTCTTCACAAAGTGCAGCAACTGCAGAGGGAGGAAGGAAAGCTGATCACAACAATGGACTTTTGGCAGAAGGTATGAGCAGCATTGGACATTGCTGGTGGAGTCAATCTGTTAGGTCAACATAGTCAGATGAGTGAAGAGTAAACCTGGAAAAATGAAACATTTGTGGCAGCATTGTTTACAAAGGGCAACTGGGCCGCCAAAAGTGAGACACTAGTTGAACCTTGGCATTGAAACAAAAGTTTAGAGACAAAAACTGAGATGAGCAGGGAAGTTAATGAGGCTGTAAGAGATGGCTGTGGTGACCAGACCACAGCACCGCCAGGCAGGGCCTGACCAAAGGCAGAAGGCAGGCCTTGCATGTGTCAGTCAGAGAACAAAATAGGGCAAGAGCCACATTGACCAAAGAGGAGGACCAGGAGGGGAAGGAAGAGACCTAAGATGGGCTTAAAGCATCAGTGAGAGCAGACTGATGGGAGACATGGCAGGAGGTGAGAGATGAGATCTGACTAGAGAAGACAAACATATAGCAATGGTACCAGGGGAGAGAGAAGGGGGAGCAGCCAGAGTGCAGAGGATTCTGGGGGCTGCAGAAGATAAGGTTTGGGCATGGAAGGAGCCGAGGTAAATGAGCAAGTGAGAGCAATGGCAAAAGCGTGAAAGAGATCCCTAGGTTGACAAGATGGTGGAATGGCACATCAGGACGACACCAGAATAAAGGAATGAAGTGTAACCACCACAAGACAGAAAAAGAGAGAGAAAGTAAGAATAAGGCAAAGACTCACTGAACATGAGACAACAAAAGTGTGCAGTCATCTGCAATGCAAAGGAACCAGGAGCAATGTTTTTTGAACAGAGTAAAACCATGCAAACACTGTATGGAAGCACAAAACACATAGAGGAAGGCTACCTGGTGGAACACAAGTATCTGGAGGCAAGAAAATAATGAAAAATGCACAAGAGGGATGCTCCCAGTTAGCCAAGAAGAGTAGAACTTCATTGCAATCTGAGGAAAGTACATGATAACTAGGATCAAATGAAGCAGCTTTCTAGAGAAGGCCAGTTAAAGATGGTCCTGCTCTACTAAAAGATTGGTGCTAATATGAGAATTATTCATGAAGTTACCAGTTGGGTGCTTTATCTGTGATGACTGACAAACACTGCTGTAGGAAACATCAGTACCCATTGCACGGGGAATGCTAATATTGTGGGCTGCACTATTAGGAATATAGCCATGCCACTCCTAAGTAGGTAACTGATGTAAAGCTTGGAATTTGGATTGGTTGGTGAGCTGCCGTGTAGTGTCCTCTAAAGGATGTCCAGTGGATGAATACTGGGAAGTTTTCCAGTGTCATATGGCCCGCAGGTGTGAGGTACGCAGTGCCTGTCACAGGCAAGATGAGCTGGACAGTGTTTCGGGATAATGATTTAGTGTCATCGCATTGTCACTGTAGTCTTGTACCATGGGAAGCAAGGACAGTATGTTGGTTCATGGTTGGTTCATCTTTCTATAATGCAAACTGCAAGCATATATTAACTGGGTTCTTTATTTGTAAGAATAGATTACTTAACTCAAGATAGTCCTGGTGGTGCTGTAGAAGTTCTCTGTAACAGACCATGTTAGCCTCACTGCTGGTGCAGTAAAAGTCTGCCATGTACACTATTCTGGTCACTTAGTACTGCCTGCGATGGTCCCCAACTGTAAGTGACTATGACTGCAACCCCCCAGGGGTTGCTGAGTACGGGCATGGCGACCCCGAGGTCCTGAGCTGGGGACTGGTCAGTGCTGCCAGTCTCCTGTCACCGTAACCCCCGGACATGCTTCAGCGACCACCGTATGGCGCGGCGGTGGAATGTTGTGTGCTGCGGGGAATGGTAATCTTGGCTTGACCGCCTGGATTGCGAGGAAGGCCAACCTCTATAAAAACCCCTCAATCTTCCGGTGTGCTCCGCGCCTATGAGATGCATGGCTGTTGAGGTGGAACAGTCACAAGCGGGCAGCCTCTGGGGGCACCTGCCGCACCCCAGTTGTATAAGGCTTACTCAGGCATGGGGGGCTCTGTCTGAGCGGACCTTTAGTTCCCTAGCTGCTCGTGGGACCGCAATGGACCCTTCGACCTCTACATTTCCCCCTACCATTGGCTTGGGTGGGCCACTGGTAGGAAAACACACCCAATCGAAGAAGCGCCTTCGTGCTGCGAGTCCTCCAGCGCCTAGTGTTGATCGAGATTTATCAGACTGTCGTAACAGAGCACATGCTGATAATCAGAATGTGTTTTTGATTATTAAATGGAAGGCGGGTAGCTTTGAGAGGGTTTCTCCCTTTTACATCCACAAGGGTCTTGAGGGAATTGCAGGAACACTGAAATCTGTGAAGCGACTGCGCAATGGGACTCTGTTAGTTGAGACATCTAGTTCCCGTCAAGTCACTTCTCTTCGGAAGGCAACCTGTCTCGGTGAGTATGCTATCGAGACCGAGCTCCACTCCACTCTGAATTACAGTAAGGGTGTTGTGACATGTAGGGACTTGGTGGATATCCCCATAGACGAGTTAAAATCTGAATGGGCTGATGAAGGTATTGTTGACATGCAGCATATTATGAAACGAGTCGATGGGAACCTAGTCAAATCCGACTCGTTTATTCTCACGTTCAGTTGCCCACGACTCCCAGAGCATGTTACAGCGGCGTTCTTACGTTTGCCAGTAAGGCCATATTTCCCCAACCCAATGCGCTGCTTTAAATGTCAGCGCTTTGGGCATACTACGTTGGGGTGCAATGGGATAGCCACTTGTGGTAAATGTGGTCAGCCTGCCCATGAAGGAGCTGATTGTTCATCGCCTGTGAAGTGCGTGAATTGCTCTGGGAGTCACCCTGTCTGGAGCCGGGTCTGCCCCATCTATCTCGACGAATGGAAAATACAGGAGATTAAAACATCTAAGCGCATCGCCTATGGTGAGGCCAAGAAGCTCTTTAAGGCCATGCAACCTCCTGTGTTTACTACATCTTTCGCTTCCGCTCTGAAAAAACCGGTACAAATGGCCACTGTTGCTACGCAAACGGAGGTTGCTAGTGTTAGCACTAATACCTGCGTTTGCCAGTGTACTTGTGCTGCTGCGGTTGTTTTGCAACCTGCGGCTCTCCCCGCAACGTCGGACAAGGCTGTGGTTGCTGATATTGGGGTACTTCCTCCCTCTCCCCATATGGGGCCTTCTGCCCAGGCGAGTAATGCTCCACCTGTTCACAAGGCTCTGCCTTCTAAGCCCCCCAAGACAGACGCCGAAGCTGAAGGTTTTGCCACCTGCAGAGACTAGTCAGGGTCGGTCCGATGACGAGGCCATCGTACTGTCTGACGTCTCCCGTGGGTCGTCATCGGAGCTGATGGACATTGACGTCGACCGGGGGCGATCTTCTCGCCCCAGGAATAAATCTCCGGCCAGTACGGGCTCTCCTCCAAAGCACAGAGGCAGGACGAGAGTTCAGCCCCCCTGATCAATGGCTCCCATATTACAGTGGAACCTAAATGGGTTCAGGACGCATGTGGCCGAATTACAGCTCCTTGTCCGAGAGTGCCCTTTGTGCTTAAGTCTCCAAGAAACACATTTTCGGGCCACTGATGCTCCTTCTTTACGGGGCTATACCATCTATCGGAAAGATGATCTGACGGGGGAAAGGGCAAAGGGTGGTGTTGCGGTTTTTGTCCGTGACATGCACCCCTCATCTGAGCTCCCTCTCGTTACCGACTTGCAAGCAGTTGCAGTTGACCTTCTTGTGGGTCGGAGGCTCACAGTCTGTTCACTTTACTTACCACCTCAGGATGCGATAGACTCTGAGGCTCTCGCAGACCTTATTAGCCAACTCCCCCGCCCATTTCTTCTTCTGGGGGACTTCAATTCTCATAATGTCTTATGGGGCTCTTCGACTACTTGCTCCAGGGGTCGCATTCTGGAAAGCCTCATGATGTCTGAAGAACTGTGCATCCTCAACTTTGGTGCTCCCACTCATTTCTGTACTGCTTCTGGATCGTCAACAGCTATTGACCTTTCCTTTTGCTCTCCAGCACTAGCGGATTCTGCTGAGTGGGAGGTTGCTGCTGACCTCCATTCTAGTGACCACTTCCCTCTTTGGATTCGCCTCCTGGATGAGGCTATGGCATTACCAGTGCCGCCCCAGTGGCACCTCTGCAGAGCTGACTGGACACTTTTCAGCCAACTGGCTGTTTTGGAACACCGTGCCAGCGTCCACGAATGGGTAGACCATGTTACAGCCGTGATCTCCCGTGCTGCTGAACTGTCAATCCCACGGTCATCCGGTCATCCCAAGAGGCGTCCTGTCCCTTGGTGGACCACTGAGTGCCGCACAGCCATCCGAGCCCGCCGTGCAGCTCTGCGCCGCTTCAAGTGCCGTCCCTCAGCTGACAATCTTGTGGCCTTTCGGGTGGCAAGGGCCCAAGCGCGGCGAGTGAGTAAAGAGAGCAAACGACGGTCATGGCAATCGTTCCTGAACTCCATCTCCCGCTCCACTAGTTCTACAAAAGTATGGGAAGCCATCGGGAGGATTTCCGGGAAACTCGGCCAGCTACCTGTCACGGCATTGCTGCATCAGGGAAATCTTCTCACGGCGCCAAGAGACATTGCCCAGACACTGGCTATGCATTTTGCGGAATCTACCGCTACTATTCACTGTGATCCAGCTTTCTGCCGCTACCGCACTGCCATCGAGAGGGGTCGCTTGGACTTCCGGTCTCCAAATTCTGAACCCTACAATTGCCCCTTCACAATGTGGGAACTGGATTCGGCGCTGTCTGAGGCTCATGATACTCCGCCTGGCCATGATCAAATCCGGTGCAGCATGCTGCAGCACTTGTTACTGCCTTCCAAGGAAGTTCTCCTGAATTTTTTTAATATGATATGGTTATCTGGCATGTACCCTGACTCGTGGAGGGAGGCGATTTTGATACCCCTCCTCAAACCGGGGAAGGACCGAACGCATCCCAGTAGTTATCGGAGTATTGCTTTGACGAGCTGTGTCGGGAAGACGTTGGAACGCATGGTCAACCGTCGCCTGGTTTGGCTGCTCGAGACCAGGCAGCTCCTTAGCCCCTCTCAGTGTGGCTTTCGGAGATGTCGTTCCCCTATCGACAACTTGACCCTGCTTGAGGCGGCCATCCAGCAGGCCTTCCTGCGTAACCAGCATTGTCTAGGTGTCTTCTTTGACATTCATAAGGCGTATGACACTACTTGGCGCCGCCATATCCTCAATCAACTCCATCAGTGGGGCTTTCGTGGCAGTCTCCCCATCTTCATTCGGTCCTTTCTTTCCCACCGCCTCTTTCGATATAGGGTTGGTAATGTGCTATCTGATTTGTATGTGCAGGAGAATGATGTTCCTCAGGGCAGCGTTTTAAGTGTCACCCTCTTTGCCGTCGCCATTAACAGTATCACGTCCACTGTCCGGAGTCCTGCCCAATGCTCGTTGTTTGTGGACGATTTTGCTGTTTTCTGTTCTTCCTCCAGTCTTGTCACTGCTAGTCGGCAGTTGCAGCTTACGATACAGCGATTAGAGGCATGGACTGCGAAGACGGGTTTTACCTTTTCTGCAGACAAATGTGTGTGTGTTCATTTTAATCGTTCTCGACGTCTTTTTACCTCCCCTGAATTGCGTCTGAGGGACGCCATTCTTCCTTTTAGAGACACTGTGAGGTTCCTGGGCCTCACTTTTGATTCCAAGTTGTCATGGTTGCCTCACCTTAAAGACCTCAAGGTGCGGGCCCTGAAGGCGCTGAATATTTTGAAGTGTTTGAGCCATCGGTCCTGGGGAGCAGATCGGGCGCGTCTGCTGCAGTTTTATAGGGCTTTCGTCCGATCGCGTCTTGACTATGGTTGCACCGTGTATGGGTCAGCAAGGCCTTCGTATCTGAAGATTCTTAACGCAGTACACCATGAGGGTATCAGGCTGGCCACTGGTGCCTTCCGTACCAGTCCCATCCCCAGCCTGTGTGCTGAGGCAGGGGAACCGCCGATCGCCATCCGGCGGAAACTCCTCATAGTGCGACAGGTGTGTCAATTCCTTGCCTGTCCTACCTCCCCTGCGTACCCTACCGTTGCCCGACCGCCTATGGAACGTCTCTTTTCCAGTCGTCCCAGGGCAACGAGACCATTTGGGATTCGTGCCAAGCATTTGCTTGAGTCCCTTAGTGTCGAGCATGTGGCCCCCCAACGACAAGGTTTTACTCGCCTGCCTCCCTGGTTGCTCCAGAGGCCCAGCGTCCTTTTAGACTTGTCGGAGTACCGGAGGAGCTGCACTCCTGCGTTTTTTACCTCCTTATTTTATGATATTTTAAACCAGCATCCCGACCATGTACCAGTATTTACGGATGGCTCTAAACAGGGGGACTCTGTTGGTTGTGCTGTTGTTTTCCCTGATCGAGTCGTCAAGTTACGGCTTCCTGCGGCGTTTACCATCTTTGATGCCGAATTGTTTGCGATCCTGCGGGCATTGGAGCAGATGAGATGTGTTCCCAGTCGTAAGTTCCTCATCTGTTCTGACTCCCTGAGTGCCCTTCAGACCATGCAACACTTGTACCCAGCGGATACGGTCGTCCAGAACATCCATGTTGCCCTACTCCACCTGCAACGGCAGGGGAAGGTGGTTTCCTTCTGCTGGGTGCCGGGGCACGTGGGTATTAGGGGAAACGAACTGGCGGATGTGGCTGCCAAAGATGCGTGTTCCCTCCCTCACATTGTTGCATGTGCCGTCCCCCTCCATGCTGTTACCTCCCTCCGCGTTTTCGCGTTCTGCGTCAGTGGGAAGAGGAGTGGCTGGCAGTCGGTGAAAATAAGCTGCGTCTGGTCAAGGCAACCACGCGACCATGGCGTACGTCCTACCAGTCATGCAGGCGGGATGAGGTTCTCCACACTCGCCTCCGCATCGGGCACAGTCCCTTCACGCATGGCTTTTTACTCCGGCGGGAGGACCCCCCAATCTGCAGTGCTTGTGGCGTCCAGATTACTGTCCGCCACATTTTACTTGACTGTCTTTTATTCTCTGACCAGAGGGCGGTGGTTTCTTTGCCACCGGATTTGCCCTCTATTTTACAGGATGACGCAACTACTGTACTTAAGGTCTTACGGTTTTGTGTCCTGTCCAATTTGTTGCCTCGGGTTTTAGGGAGAGGGTTTTAATATGCTGCTGGGTGACTGGCTCACCCAGGTTTTAGGTAAGAGGTCAGCCAGTCACGATTACCTCCTTGTTTCCCTTCGGTTTCTGTTCTCTTTACCTTGTTTCCCTTCCTTTTTCGTGTGTTCCTTCTCCTCTTGTTTTGCCTCTGGATGTGAGGATTTGAAACTGCGTCAGGTCTGTCTCTCTTAGCCGTACTCCTTGTTCGCTGTCCGTCTTAGTCCCTTCACTGCATGTGTTCCTGTTTTTATGCGTTTGGGCGCTGATGACCCCGCTGTTTAACGCCCGTAAACCTCAAACACACACACACACACACACACACACACACACGACTGCAGACTCTACTTGTTGACTCGTTGGATGAAAGATAGAAACAAACTTACTGCCCCCCCCCCCAGGGGGTCCACAACTCTTTTGTGGACACGTGCGTAGCGAGCATGGGACACCGAGCTAATGTGGCCCTCCTTCCTTTCCGGGCTGCATACCTTCCCTTTCCGCATCCTTCCCCGTCCCCCATCTTCGCCCCTCCCCCCTCACCTCTTGCTCTTTACTTCCCTTTCTCCCCCTCTGGGAGTATGGTTTGTGCCTACGTCCGGAGACGGACGCTCGAAACTGTTACAAATTCCTTGCTTTCTACACTTGCCAGTCTTCGCCCTTCCTCTGTCCTTCTCTTTTCCTACCCTCTTCTCTTTGCCCTTTTCTCCGCTGAGGCGTTTGAGACCCCTTTTCTTTCCTTTCCCTTTCTTTTTTTCCTCCCTGTGCGTGTCTGAAGGCCGACCCACGCACTTCCATGCGTAGCCGGTGACGGGGTAACGCATGATTCCCCGTCCCGGGTAGACAGGTAGGACACGTACGTACCCACTGGTAACGGCCAGGCCCAGGGAGGGGTGATTACCCGAGCTGATACCTTCCGAAAGTACCGATTGGTCCCTCCGTCCGTTTGTCGGGAGGTGTGACCTGAGGTGTGAACAATCACCTAAGGCGGGTGTGCCCTCAGAGAGGGCCCCCACAAGGGAGGAGCGGGCCATCGGAGACGCCGGTAATCATGGGGGATTCTTCCGCAATGGTTTCCTCACCTTCCACTATGTCTGCTCACAAACGTAAGTTCACTGAGTGTCAGCCACAGACAGTTCTTCCATCGTTGCCACAGTTCCTTGTTGTTTCTCGGTCTGACGAAGGTCACGACTTTTCCACAGTCAACCCTTTCATTATTCAGAAAGGTGTCGACGCAATTGCAGGTCCTGTCAAGTTTTGTTCCAGATTACGGAATGGCACCCTGTTGTTAGAAACACACAGTGCCCTACAGGCACAAAAATTGCTGCATACTTCTCTGCTCCACACCTTCCCTGTCCGGGTGGAACCACACCGTACCTTAAATTCCTTGCGTGGAGCCGTTTATACACACTCATTCGATGGATTGTCTGACGAAGAAATTCAGCACTACCTGTCTGACCAGGGCGTAACGGCTGTTCATAGTGTTACGAAAAGGGTTGACACGAACATCATTCCAACCCGCACTGTCTTCTTGACATTCGACAAAGTTCAACTCCCATCGAAAATCAAAGCAGGCTATGAGATAATTTCCGTTCGGCCTTATGTCCCAAACCCTACGCGTTGCTATCGATGTCAGCGGTTCAATCACACCAGTCAGTCCTGTTCCAATCCGGCCAAATGTGTTACGTGTGGCAAGGATGCCCATGAGGGTGGTTGTCCACCTCCATCCCCTCGCTGCATCAACTGTATGGGTGACTACGCTGCTTCCTCTCGAGATTTCCCCGTTTTTAAGGACGAAAAGGTCATCCAGGAAATAAGAGTGAAGGAAAAGGTGTCGACCTTTGCTCCTCAAAAATTATTCGCCAGTCGACAGCCCACCGTGCCTCAGAAAGGAAAATACAGCACTGTCCTTGCTTCTCCTCGGCCAACAAAGGAGGCGGCCACGCAGACTTGCGACCTCACCTTTAGTGCCACGGTCGTCAGATCGGCCAGCGCAAAGATCGCCCATTCAACCTCACCACTTTCGCCTGCCCACTCTCTGGCTCACCCTTCGTTGGGTTCTGCTAAATCTCGAGCCCAAAAGTCAGACACCAAGTCTTCGAAAAAAGAGCATACTCGTGAAGAGTTTTTACGTACGGCAACTTCGCAACCATCGGTTCCTCCTTCCTCTAAACATCATACTTCCAAGAAGGCTACAAAGAAACCCAGTTCCTCTCCTTCTCCGCCAAGGCGTGTCCCATCTACAGCACCACCTGGCGGAAATCGCCCTCGGCCGTCTTCTGTGTTGCCGAGGCGCACTGCTGGTGGCCGGTCAACTGGCCGATCGCTGGTGGCAGGAGCTGCTCCTGACCAACCTATGGATGCCATTCCATGCTGTCGGTCGCAAGCTCTGAGCAGTCTTTGAGTTGACAGCACCTTTGGTCACATTCCTCCATTTTCTGTTCACCCTATGTTCATTATCCACTGGAATATCCACGGCATTCGAGCCAATCAGGATGAATTGTTGATCCTCTTACGATCCTACTCGCCGGTCATCTTTTGTCTTCAGGAAACAAAGCTGCATCCCCATGACCACTTTGTTCTCCCTCATTTTCAGTCCGTCCGATATGATCTCCCCTCTGTTGAAGGCACTCCAGCACATGGAGGACTCACGATTCTTCTCCATGAAACTCTCCATTATCACCCAATCCATTTAAACACTTCCTTCCAAGCTGTCGCCATCCGTCTTTCCCTTTCTGGATACACGTTCTCCCTTTGTACTGTATACATTCCATCGTCCACACCAATGGCACGAGCTGATCTCCTTCATCTTCTTGGTCAGCTTCCACCCCCCTATTTGCTGGTTGGGGACTTCAATGCCCACCACCTGCTTTGGGATCTCCACATCCTTGTCCACGTGGCTCACTATTGCTAGATGTCTTCCACCAAGCGTATCTAGTTTGCCTCAACACTGGGGTCCCTACATTTTTGTCTGCCTCCACGACAAATTTATCTCATTTGGACCTTGCGGTCGGTACTGTTCCGCTAGCTCGGCGCTTCGAATGGTTCGCCCTTGATGATACACGCTCGAGTGACCACTTTCCATGTGTCCTTAGACTGCAGCCTCAACTGCCATATACGCGCCCGCGACGCTGGAAGTTTGCCCAAGCTGATTGGACACTTTTTTCGTCTCTAGCGACATTCGATGACCGTCGCTTTACCAGCGTCGACGATGAGGTCACCCATATTACCGACGTTATTCTCACAGCTGCGGAACATTCAATACCACGCACCTCCGAATTGCCCCGGCGCCCCCCAGTTCCTTGGTCGAACGAGGCATGCCGTGATGCAATACGTGAGCGGCGACGTGCCCTCCGCGTTTTCCGCCACCATCCTACTTCGGCCAACTGTATCCGCTATAAGCAGTTCCGTGCGCGATGCCGTCGTGTCATCTGCGATAGCAAGAAGGCAAGCTGGAAATTCTTTATTAACTCATTAAACACCTTTACTCCCTCCTCGGAAGTTTGGAGTCGGCTTGGACGGTTCTCAGGCACGCCTAGTTTCTCCCCGGTCTCTGGGCTCACTGTCGCGCATGATAACTTAGTGGACCCCGTCGCAATTTCTAACTCATTGGGTCAGCACTTTGCTGAGTTTTCGAGCTCTTCCAATTACCCGCCAGCGTTTCTTCCGAAGAAACGTGCAGCGGAAGTGCGACCTCTTGATTTCTCCTCTCAAAATCGCGAAAGCTATAATACTGTTTTCTCCATGCGGGAACTCCAACATGCACTCTTCTTCTCGCTCCTCCGCCCCAGGACCGGATGGTACCCACATCCAAATGTTGCTGCATTTATCAACCCATAGTCTGCGTTACCTCCTTCGCCTTTATAATCGAATTTGGACCGACGGTACTTTTCCCAGACGATGGCGGGAAGCTATCGTCGTTCCTGTTCCGAAACCTGGAAAGGACAAACATCTCCCCTCTAGCTATCGCCCTATTTCTCACGAGTAGTGTCTGTAAGGTTTCGGAGCATATGGTGAATTACCGTTTAGCTTGGTGGCTGGAATCCCGCAGTCTTTTAACACCTGCCCAATGCGGATTCCGAAAGCATCGTTCTGCAGTTGACCATCTTGTTGCTCTCTCCACTTATATCATTAACAATTTTCTCCGGAAACGCCAAACAGTAGTAATATTTTTTGATCTGGAGCGAGCATACGATACCTGCTGGAGGACAGGCATCCTCCGCACACTGTTCTCTTGGGGCTTTCGAGGTCGGCTACCCCTTTTTCTTTGCGAATTTATGGCAGAGCACACATTTAGGGTGCGGGTGAACACTACCCTCTCCCGTACTTTCTCCCAAGAAAACGGGGTACCCCAGGGCTCCGTGCTGAGTGTTGTACTGTTTGCCATTGCCATCAATCCAATTATGGATTGTCTCCTTCCTGATGTCTCAGGCTCCCTCTTTGTGGACGATTTTGTGATCTACTACAGCTCTCAACGGACCAGCCTTCTTGAACGACGTCTTCAAGGCTCTCTCGATCGCCTCCACTCTTGGAGCATCGAAACCGGCTTCCGTTTCTCTCCCGGTAAGACCGTTTGTGTTAATTTTTGGCGACGTAAGGAGTTTCTTCCACCCTCCTTACATCTAGGTCCTGCAAACCTTCTGTTTTCAGACATCGCTAAATTCTTGGGTCTTATGTTTGACAGAAAACTGTGCTGGTCCTCCCATGTTTCCTATCTTTCGGCTCGCTGTCTGCGATCCCTCAACACCCTCCGTGTCCTGAATGGTACCTCCTGGGGAGTGGACCGAGTGGTCCTTCTCCGCCTCTATCACGCCTTAGTGTGCTCGAAATTGGATTATGGAAGCATAGTCTACTCCTCTGCTCGGCCGTCTATTCTTCGGCGTCTCGACTCTATCCACCACCGTGGATTACGTTTAGTGTCTGGAGCTTTTTACACCAGCCCTGTGGAAAGCCTTTATGCTGAGACCGCTGAACCTCCGCTGTCCAATCGGCGAGCAGTCCTTCTGAGTCGTTATGCTAGCCATCTGTCTTCCATGCCTGCTAATCCAGCCCATAACCTTTGTTTTGACGCCTCCTTTGATGTAGGGTATGCGGGCCGCTCCTCCTCCCTACTACCCCCGGGAGTCCGCTTCCGTCAACTGCTCCATTCTCTTTCCTTCCACTTTCCTAAAACCTTCTTGACAATTTGGGGTACATCACCGCCTTGGCTCCATCCACGGATCTGCCTGCTCCGTGACCTTTGTCGATTTCCCAAGGATGGTACCCCCTACACTTGTTTATCGTCGGGCATTTGCTGCTCTATGTGCGCAAATGACGGGCGCCACATTTATTTACACCGACGGCTCGAAAACATCGTTAGGTGTAGGGAGTGCCTATATTGTTGGCGACACCCCAAATCACTTTCGGCTTCCCGACCAGTGTTCGGTTTATACTGCTGAGGTTTACGCTGTTCTCCAGGCTGTCCACTACATCCGCCGCCATCAGCGGATAGAGTACGTTATCTGCTCAGATTCTCTCAGCTCTCTCCTCAGTCTCCAAGCTCTTTATCCTGTGCACCCTCTGGTCCACCGGATTCAGGTGTGTCTGCGTTTGCTCCACCTGGGGGGCGTCTCGGTGGCGTTCCTCAGGCTCCCGGGACACTTTGGTATCTGTGGAAATGAGGCGGCTGATATTGCAGCCAAGGCTGCAGTCTCTCTTCTTCGGCCAGCTATTCAATAGATTCCTTTCGCCGATCTACGGAGCATTTTATATCGTCGTGTTGTTCATTTATGGCACGCGCATTGGTCGACACTTCCCCATAATAAATTGTGGGACGTGAAAGCGCTTCCTTGTGCTTGGACCTCTTCCTCCCGAACGCGTCATCGGGAGGAGGTAATTTTAACTAGACTCCGGATAGGGCACTGTCCTTTTAGCCATCGACATCTTTTAAGCAGCAATCCTCCCCCACTCTGTCCCCACTGCTCTCAGCTGTGGATGGTAAGATACCTTTTAATTGAGTGCCCCTATTTTAATCTGTTACGCTCCCATCTACAGCTATTGCCTGATCTATCGTCGATTTTAGCAGATGACACGCGCTCAACCGACCACGTTCTGAAGTTTATTAGTGCCAGTGAAATGACGTCAGTCATTTGAAGCTTTTTTTTTGGGGACAATCAACCTCTTTCTGTAGTGGATTTATAAGCCTTCCTTCTGTTTTAGTTTCTCCAATTTTATGACTTTGTTCCCATTGCTGCTGGTTTTCAATTTCGATTTTTTACTGTTTCCTAAGTCATGGGCTGGGCGCTAATGACCATAGCAGTTTTGCGCCCTAAAAAAAAAAGTCTGACTGGCCCGTCCAGACGAAGGTGGTGATGTAAAAACTGGTTTTGCAGGATAGTCAGTCAGGTTATGGTTGTGGTGGGGGCTGTAATCAGTTACTGTTAGCTGCACAAAACACACAAAAGTTTATTTTCCTAAGAACCACTAAATTACACTTAGCCTTAAAAGGATCAAATCAAAACAATATGGCTGAAGGCGTAGATAAGAAAACTTGCAATCGCTCTTTGGATGAATGCCCAAACAGCATAGTGAATACATTATTGTGGCCAAGATAGACACAAAGCCCACGCCTACTACAGTAGTACAACTTCATATGCCAACTAGCTCTGCAGATGATGATGAAATTGAAGAAATATATGATGAGATAAAAGAAATTATTCAGCTAGTGAAGGGATGCGAAAATTTAATAGTCATGGGTGACTTGAGTTCGGTAGCAGGAAAAGGGAGAGAAGGAAACATAGTGGGTGAATATGGATTGGGGGAGAGAAATGAAAGAGGCCATCTGGTAGAATTTTGCACGGAGCATAACTTAATCATAGCTAACACTTCGTTCAAGAATCACGAAAGAAGGTTGTATAATTGGAAGAATCCTGGAGATACTAGAAGCTATCAGATAGATTATATAATGGTAAGACAGATTTAGGAACCAGGTTTTAAATTGTAAGACATATCCAGGGGGCAGATGTGGACTCTGACCACAATTTATTGGTTATGAACTGTGTATTAAAACTGAAGAAGCTTCAAAAAGGTGGGAATTTAAGGAGATAGTACCTGGATAAACTGCAATAATCAGAGATTGTACAGAATTTCAGGGAGATCATAAGGGAACAATTGACAGGAATGGGGGAAAGAAGTACAGTAGAAGAAGAATAGGTAGCTCTGAGGGATGAAGTAGTGAAGGCAGGAGAGGATCAAGTATGTAAAAAGACGAGGGCTAGTAGAACTCCTTGGGTAACATAAGCAATATTGAACTTAACTGATGAAAGGAGAAAATATAAAAATGCAGTAAATGAAGCATGCAAAAAGGAATACACAAGTTTCAAAAATGAGACCGACAGGAAGTGCAAAATGGCTAAGCAGGGATGGCTAGAGGATAAATGTAAGGATGTAGAGGCGTATCTCACTAGGGGTAAGATAGATACTGCCTACAGGAAAATTAAAGAGACCTTTGGAGAAAAAGGAACCACTTGTATGAATATCAAGAGCTCAGATGGAAACCCAGTTCTAAGCAAAGAAGAGAAAGCAGAAAGGTGGCAGGAGTATATAGAGGATCTATACAAGGGTGATGTACTTCAGGACAATATTATGGAAATGGAAGGGGTTGTAGATGAAAATGAAATGGGAGATAAGATACTGCGTGAAGAGTTTGACAGAGCACTGAAAGACCTGAGTCGAAACAAGGCCCCGGGAGTAGACAACATTCCATTAGAACTACTGATGGCCTCGGGAGAGCCAGTCTTGACAAAACTCTGCCATCTGGTGAGCAAGATGTATGAGACAGGTGAAATACCGTCAGACTTCAAGAAGAATATAATACTTCCAATCCCAAAGAAAGCAGGTGTTGACAGATGTGAGAATTACAGAACAATCAGTTTAATGAGTCACAGTTGCAAAATACTAACGTGTATTCTTTACAGAAGAATGGAAAAACTAGTAGAAGCCGACCTCGGGGAAGATCAGTTTGGATTCCGTATAAATATTGGAACATATGAGGCAATATTGACCTAACAACTTATCTTAGAAGAAAGATTAGGGAAAGGCAAACCTACGTTTCTAGCATTTGTAGACTTAGATAAAGCTTTAGACAATGTTTATTGGAATGCTCTCTTTCAAATTCTGAAGGTGGCAGGCGTAAAATACAGGGAGCAAAGGGCTATTTACAGAATGAGATTTTCACTCTGCAGCGGAGTGTGCGCTGATATGAAACTTCCTGGCAGATTAAAACTGTGTGCCCGACAGACTCGAACTTCGGACCTTTGCCTTTCGCAGGCAAGTGCTCTACCATCTGAGCTACCGAAGCAAGACTCACGCCCAGTCCTAACAGCTTTACTTCTGCCAGTATCTCGTCTCCTACCTTCCAAACTTTACAGAAGCTCTCCTGCGAACCTTGCAGAACTAGCACTCCTGAAAGAAAGGATACTGCGGAGACATGGCTTAGCCACAGCCTGGGGGATGTTTCCAGAATGAGGTTTTCACTCTGCAGCAGAGTGTGCACTGATATGAAACTTCCTGGCCCTTCCATGCCTGCAAAAGGCAAAGGTCCCGAGTTTGAGTCTCGGTCGGGCACACAGTTTTAATCTGCCAGGAAGTTTCAGGCTATATACAGTTTGTACAGTAACCAGATGGCGGTTATAAGAGTTGAGGGGCATGAAAGGGAAGCAGTGGTTGGTAAGGGAGTGAGACAGGGTTGTAGCCTCTCCCCGATGTTATTCAGTCTCTATATTGAGCAAGCAGTAAAGGAAACAAAAGAAAAATTCGGTGTAGGTATTAAAATCCATGGAGAAGAAATAAAACTTTCAGGCTCGGTGATGACATTGTAATTCTGAGACAGCAAAGGACTTGGAAGAGCAGCTGAAAGGAATGGATAGTGTCTTGAAAGGAGGATATAAGATGAACATCAACAAATGCAAAATGAGTATAATGGAATGTAGTCGAATTAAGTCGGGTGATGCTGAGGGAATTAGATTAGGAAATGAGACACTTAAAGTAGTAAAGGAGTTTTGCTATTTGGGGAGCAACATAACTGATGATGGTCGAAGTAGAGAGGATATAAAATGTAGACTGGCAATGGCAAGGAAAGTGTTTCTGAAGAAGAGAAATTTGTTAACATCAAGTATATATTTGTCAGGAAGTCATTTCTGAAAGTATTTGTATGGAGTGTAGCCATGTATGGAAGTGAAACATGGACGATAAATAGTTTGGACAAGAAGAGAATAGAAGCTTTCGAAATGTGGTGCTACAGAGGAATGCTGAAGATTGCATGGGTAGATCACATAACTAATGATGAAGTATTGAATAGAACTGGGGAGAAGAGGAGTATGTGGCACAACTTGGCAAAAAGAAGGGACCGATTAGTACGACATGTTCTGAGGCATCAAGGGATCACAAATTTAGCATTGGAGGGCAGCATGTAGGGTAAAAATCGTAGAGGGAGACCAAGAGATGAATACACTAAGCAGATTCAGAAGGATGTGGGTTGCAGTAAGTACTGGGAGATGAAGAAACTTGCACAGGATAGGGTAGCATGGAGAACTGCATCAAACCAGTCTCAGGACTGAAGACAACAACAACAACAACAACAACAACAACATACTTCCTAATATCTACACCTCCATATTTCTTAGCACAGTGAGTATTTTTCAAATGATTCTTCTTTCTAGGACTTGAAATTTGTGCAATTTGTTATTCAAGACTAATCCTTCACCTGGCTCTGCTACTGGGTTGTAGTGCTATATTTTCAAATTGTTAGACAGAGACCTTGTGTTGTAAACATTCGTGGTTATACCACATGGTCTCTCCATTTATAATTTGTCCCAAATATTTAAATTCATTAACCCTCCTTACCTCCCCATCTGTTTCTAGGATCTCAGGGGCATTTCTCATGTTTGTCAGAAATTGTTTTTTCTACAGAAACTCTTAATGCTGCTTTGTTGGCTGTTTCTCTTGAGTCTGATTTGTATTTCTACATTTGTTGGATTTTCACTTAGAATGGCATAATCATTTCCAAATGATAGACAGTGAATTTCACTATTTATTTTCTTAGCATCTAGTCTTACTGGTACTATCTTGTGTTCTGTCAGTTTTTGTTTGCATTATCTTACTATTTTCTCTAGGATGAAGTTAAAGAGGAGTGGAGACATGCTGTACCTTGCATTACACCTATTTTTATTTGGAGTGCCTTCAATACTTCACACCAAAAATGTACTTTTGCTTCATTGTCTGTGAGTGTTTCATGAATAAGGTAGTTTAGCTTTAATGCCAAATTCTTGAGTCACTTTGTCAAGTGATTCCCTGTCAATCAAATAAATTGCCTTTTTAAAATATATAAATGTTAAAGCTATGCCCTTAGATTTGTAAGTGTGGCAGATTATGGACTTGATGTTGAAATTCTGTTCTGAGGAAGATCGGCCCTTTCTAAATCCACTCTAATATTCTCAAAAGTAGCTATCAAGTGTTGCTTCTACCTGCTCACTGACAGTTGAGATACATCTCTGGAGCTATTTACATGTTTCTTATTGCCTTTTTTGTGCACAGGATGGTTAAGAGCCATTTTAGAGCCTTTTGGCATCTTTGCAGTTTCCCATATTTCTTAAAATATGGTCTGAATTCATCATTTTTGGTTGAGACCATTTTATAATTTTCTCCGCTGGCTTTGTTGTTTTTCAAGGTATTTATTGCCTTTTTTTAGATTTCCTTGGCTGTAGGTGGTGGATTTGCTTCTGTTTCTCCATGAAGATGTGGAAATTATAGCTGACAGTTCAGTTCTCCAGAGTTCAAGATTTGTTGAAAGTACCATACTTCCTCATTAATTCACAGGTTATTTGCTTATTTTGCTTATTTTACCATTTTATTTTCTGAAGTAAATACTTAAAGCTTGGCAGCCCTTTAGGTGATTTTTAAACATCCTATAGAAATTGTGGGTGTGATTTTTAACAAAGCTGTTTTGTATGTCAAGAAGATTACACTTCCCAAAAGACCATTTAGCACCCTTTATTATTCTTTCAGTTTCTTTCCTTTGCCCTTCAAATTTATCAAAGTGCTTAGTCTTCCAAGAACATTTCCTTTTTTCCTTTCTTTTGTTTCTGCAACAGCTTTTTCACATTTTTCATTCCACCAGACTTCCTTCTTTTTTGTTGTACCAATAGATTCTTCACTGCCCTATTGATTGCTTTGGATAATTCTTCCCATTTTCCTGATTCACCTATTTTAATTTCTTCTTAAAAATGTTGTATTGTCTCTTTTGAGCCTCTGTGTTATATTTAATCTGTTTTTGCTGTCTTTTGTGGTTATATTAGGGAGAAGCTTGAGTTTAATTTGTCATGTGATGATAAGAGACAAATTCCCTGTTTCTTGTTACTTTCACATTCATGATATCTTTAGTATTGTTTTGAGAAATAGCCACTTGATCTTATTGCATTGCATCTAGTATTATATTTGGAGATAGCCACCATTTTGCTTTCCTTGTTATTTTATGAAAGAAGCTGACATATACTTCAACTGAAATGTTTTATGAAGATTAGTAAGTCCTGAACCATTTTCATTCATTTTTTTTATGGGCTGGATATTCTCTTAAAATACCCCAGTAGCATGACAAAATTTGTCTATGTAAATTTTGATATTTTATCTTCAAAAAGTTATTAAATGCTGCTACTTCTCTCATATTTTTCTTATCGTCATTAATTGGAATGTGGCAATTGACAATTATACTGTTTATTTTTGCATTTCGCGGTGAGAAGTGTCTTTCTCAATGGGATTGAAATTGCCACATTGTATTCAAACTTTTTATGAACATAGGAGGCAGTACCAATTATTGGCATACCTATTATAATTCTTATTGCTGGTTTCTTTCATGTACCAAATGATTTATCTCATTCGTTTACACCACAAGGCGCTTCTTTCTTGATATTCAACAAGATACACCTGATTTCCAACAGTTGCTATTTTTAAGTAACTAAAAAATTTAAATTTTTAATAATTTTAGCTCAAAGATTTAGCTTTATCTTTAGCTTTAGCTTTAATAATTTTAGCTCAGAGCCAAATTAATTTGGAAACTTTAGAATGCCACCATGTGCAGAAAATTGCAGACTGCAAGTTATCAGAATTTTAGGAAAGTGTGACAGTGTACAGGGATAGGTGGAGACTTGAAATAGTATCTTAAGTATTTAATGACTTTTGAACTACATAAGTAATGTATACATAATTACTACTTCAGTGTCAGGAACAACTGACCTACAAAGCTGACTAGGTTGTTGTTTCTCAAGATTAAATTGTGACACATGTATTATTTGCTTAGTAACAAATATACAGTATATTGAAATTGTATCTTGCATGAAATAATTAACAAAACTGGAAAACAATTGTCACAAAATATTCAGGCTTGAAGAAAGTACAAATAGTGAACCAGAACTCCACAGACATACGTCTAGACATTGTTCTGGGGTCCCTAAGTATTTTGGTATAAGGAACACACTGTCTACAGCAGCTTGTCACACAGTAAGTTTAATTGATTTACTCTGTTACCCATATTACAATGGTTTCTATGAAAAACTTTTGCAAAAATGGAAGAGTTTGCGTATTTAAACATCAAAACACAAAACGCAGGTTAATGCAACTACACATTGATGAAACTGTGGTGTGGTGGCCTTTGCTGTGGGAATAGTTCAGCACAGTGCAATCATTCCACAGCATTCAATGAACCCATACAAAAACTACATGTCGGCCAATTCTAAGTGAGCTACATTATCCATAGTTGTGTGTGTCACTGTTCATGTAGAACTAATAGCGGTGGAAGAACAATCCTGAGACAAAACTGAGCAGTACTGAATGCAAGCTCAAAGATGAAGAGTAAGATATGCATTATGTTGCTAACAGCAACTACTGTTAATGAATGGATCAGATTTGTTTCCAAACACAAGACATGGCAGACACCATTGATATGTGGTGTTGTGCTGATGTATTCAGTACATATGAAGTGCTGAATGTGCACCTAGATCTATTAATCATTGGCCTAGTTCTTTAAAACCTTCACCAGAAACAGCATTATAAGGACTTGTACCTTTAGCACACATGCCTACACCCTTTGTTGTTAACCTATTGTTTAATATGTTCAGTATCACTGAAGGAGCTGTGTCAATGTGGGTTTTCTTACAAATGCATTCCCTTAAATGAGTAGTTCCTGACTGGAAACACAATAATGCAAAGCAGTATATGTACATAGTTGACTTCCTGTTTTCTCACTTTACATGAGTGGTCACCTTAATTGCTCTGGCTGTCAGAGCATGTTTCCTATCTAACCCAAATCTCCATATGATGGACACTACAGCATGTTGTTCCCAGTATGTTGTTCTACTTTGCTTGCAGGTCTATTGTGTTTCTGTGAAATAAGACATCATCGTGCATCTGGACTGAAAGGCAAATATGGCATTAGGCACGTGGATTTATAAAGGTATGGTGTCTTGTTATGGATGTGTGACCAAAAGAACACACTGTATCTTTAAATTATCTAGGTTTGCCACATTTTCTGTGCTTGGCTATGACAGGTGGTGTGTGCAGACTAGATCTAAATCTACATCCATACTCCACAAGCCACCTGACGGTGTGTGGTGGAGGGTACCTCTAGTACCTCTATCGGTTCTCCCTTCTATTGCAGTCTCGTATTGTTTGTGGAAAGAAAGATCATCAGTATGCATCTGTGTGGGCTCTAATCTCTCTGATTTTATCCTCATGGTCTCTTCGCGAGATATATGTAGGAGGGAGCAATATACTGCTAGAGTCCTCGGTGAAGGTAAGTTCTCCAAACTTCAACAAAAGCCCGTACCGAGCTACTGAGAGTCTCTCCTTCAAAGTCTTCCACTGGAGTTTATCTATCATCTCCATAACGCTTTCATGATTATTAAATGATCCTGTAACAAAGTGCACTTCTCTCCGTTGGATCTTCTCTATCTCTCTTCTATCAACCCTATGTGCTATGGATCCCACACTGCTGAGCAGTATTCAAGCAGTGGGCGAACAAGTGTACTGTAACCTACTTCCTTTTTCAGATTGCATTTCCTTAGGATTCTTCCAATGAATCTGTCTGGCATCTGCTTTACCAACGAACAGCCTCATATGATCATTCCTTTTAAATCACTCCTAATGCCTACTCCCAGATAATTGATGGAATTAACTGCTTGCAGTTGCTGACCTGCTATATTGTAGCTAAATGAGAAAGGATCTTTCTTTCTATGTACTCGCAGCACATTACACTTGTCAACATTGAGATTCAATTGCCACTCCCTGCACCATGCTTCGATTCATTGCAGATGCTCCTGCATTTCAGTACAGTTTTCCATTGTTACAACCTCTCAATATACTACAGCATCATCTGCAAAAAGTATCAGTGAACTTCCGGTGTTATCCACAAGGTCATTTATGTATATTGTGAATAGCAACGTTCCTACAACACTCCCCTGCGGCACACCTGAAATCACTCGTACTTCGGAAGACCTCTCTCCATTGATAATGACATGCTGCTTATGTAGGAACTCTTCAATCCAATCACACAATTGGGCTGATAGTGCATATGCTCTTTGTTCATTAAACGACTGTGGGGAACTGTGTTGAACACCTTGCAGAAGTCAAGAAACATGGCATCTACCTGGGAACCCGTGTCTATGGCCCTCTGAGTCTCATGGATGAATAGCGTGAGCTGGGTTTCATACGATGGTCTTTTTCAAAACCCATGCTGATTCCTACAGAGTAAATTTCTTGTATCCAGAAAAGTCATTATACTCGAACATAATACGTGTTCCATATTTCTACAACTGATAGACGTTAGAGATATAGGTCTATAGTTCTGCACATCCGTTCGATGTCCCTTCATGAAAACAGAGGTGATCTGTGCCCTTCTCCACTCCTTTGGAACGCTATGCTCTTCTAGAGACCTACGGTACACCGCTGCAAGAAGGGGGGCAAGTTCCTTTGCATACTTTGTGTAAAATCGAACTGGTTTTCCATCAGGTCCAGCAGCCTTTCCTCTTTTGAGTGATTTTAATTGTTTCTCTATCCCTCTGTCAACTATTTTGATATCTGTGCAACAATCTAGAGGGAATTACAGTGCAGTCTTCCTCTGTGAAACAGCTTTGGAAAAAGACATTTAGTATTTCGGCCTTTAGTCTGTCATCCTCTGTTTCAGTACCATTTTGGTCACAGAGTGTCTGAACATTTTGTTTTGATCCACCTACCGCTTTGACATAAGACCAAAATTTCTTAGGATTTTCTGCCAAGTCAGTACACAGAACTTTACTTTCGAATTCATTGAACACCTCTTGCATAGCCCTCCTCACACTACATTTCGCTTCATGTAATTTTTGTTTGTCTGCAAGGCTTTGGCTATGTTTATGTTCACTGTGAAGTTCCCTTTGCTTCTGCAGCAGTTTTCTAACTCGGTTGTTGTACCATGGTGGTTCTTTTCCATCTCTTATGACTCGCTTGGCACATACTCGTCTAATGCATACTGTACAATGGTTTTGAACTTTGTCCACTGATCCTCAACACTATCGCTACTCGAGACAAAACTGTTGCATTGAGCTGTCAAGTACTCTGAAATCTGCTTTTTGTCACTTTTGCTAAACAGAAAAATCCTCCTGCCTTTTTTAATATTTCTATTAATGGCTGAAATCATCGATGCAGTAATCACTTTATGATCACTGATTCCCTGTTCTGTATTAACTGTTTCAAATTGTTCGGGGCTGTTTGTCACCAGAAGGTCTAATATGTTAGTGCCACGAGTACGTTCTCTGTTTAACTGCTCAGGGTAGTTTTCACATAATGCACGTAAAAACATTTCACTGGATTCTTTGTCCCTGCCACCCATTACAAACGTTTGAGTCTCACAGTCTATAGCCAGCAAATTAAAATCTCTACCCAGAACTAGAACATGGTCAGGAAATCTACTCAAAATATTTTCCAAATTTTCCTTCAGGTGCTCTGCCACAACAGCTGCTGAGCCAGGGGGCCTGTAGAGACATCCAATTATCATGTTTGAGCCCACTTTAACCGTGAACTTCACCCAAATTATTTCACATTTCGGATCTCCGTCTATTTCCTTCGATACTTTTGTACTTTTTATCACTATAAACACACCTCCCACTTCACTGTTGAGCCTGTCTCTGCATTATACATTCCAATCTGAGTTTAAAATTTCATTCCTGTTTACATCTGGTTTAGCCAACTTTCTGTCCCTAGTACTATGTGGGCGTTATGACCATTTATTAATAAGAGCCGTTCTGGGACCTTTCTATAGACGCTCCTGCAGTTTACCATTAGCACATTAATAGTGCTGTTCCCCCCTTGTGTTTTGCCTACTACTATAAATTTAGCCTGTGGTCATTTAATATCACATTTTGTGCTCACTTGCTTAGTTGTGCAAGACGCCAGCACCTGTCTCACTCCTCTGTCAACCACAGCTTCCGTTTCATGTCTTTTTTCTCCTAACACTACAGTCAGATGTGTTGTGGTGTAACTACACTCCTGGAAATGGAAAAAAGAACACATTGACACCGGTGTGTCAGACCCACCATACTTGATCCGGACACTGCGAGAGGGCTGTACAAGCAATGGTCACACGCACGGCACAGCGGACACACCAGGAACTGTGGTGTTGGCTGTCGAATGGCGCTAGCTGCGCGGCATTTGTGCACCACCACCGTCAGTGTCAGCCAGTTTGCCGTGGCATACGGAGCTCCATCGCAGTCTTTAACACTGGTAGCATGCCGCGACAGCGTGGACGTGAACCGTATGTGCAGTTGACGGACTTTGAGTGAGGGCGTATAGTGGGCATGCGGGAGGCCGGGTGGACGTACCGCCGTTTTGCTCAACACGTGGGGCGTGAGGTCTCCACAGTACATCGATGTTGTCGCCAGTGGTCGGCGGAAGGTGCACGTGCCCGTCGACCTGGGACCGGACCGCAGTGACGCATGGATGCACGCCAAGACCGTAGGATCCTACGCAGTGCCGTAGGGGACCGCACCGCCACTTCCCAGCAAATTAGGGACACTGTTGCTCCTGGGGTATCGGCGAGGACCATTCGCAACCGTCTCCATGAAGCTGGGCTACGGTCCCGCACACCGTTAGGCCGTCTTCCGCTCACGCCCTAACATCGTGCAGCCTGCCTCCAGTGGTGTCGCGACATGTGTGAATGGAAGGACGAATGGAGACGTGTCGTCTTCAGTGATGAGAGTCGCTTCTGCCTTGGTGCCAATGATGGTCATATGCATGTTTGGCGCCGTGCAGGTGAGCGCCACAATCAGGACTGCATATGACCGAGGCACACAGGGCCAACACCCGGCATCATGGTGTGGGGAGCGATCTCCTACACTGGCCGTACACCACTGGTGATCGTCGAGGGGACACTGAATAGTGCATGGTACATCCAAACCGTCATCGAACCCATCGTTCTACCATTCCTAGACCGGCAAGGGAACTTGCTGTTCCAACAGGACACTGCACGTCCGCATGTATCCCGTGCCACCCAACGTGCTCTAGAAGGTGTAAGTCAACTACCCTGGCCAGCAAGATCTCCGGATCTGTCCCCCAATGAGCATGTTTGGGACTGGATGAAGCGTCATCTCACGCGGTCTGCACGTCCAGCAGGAACGCTGGTCCAACTGAGGCGCCAGGTGGAAATGGCATGGCAAGCCGTTCCACAGGACTACATCCAGCATCTCTACGATCGTCTCCATGGGAGAATAGCAGCCTGCATTGCTGCGAAAGGTGGATATACACTGTACTAGTGCCGACATTGTGCATGCTCTGTTGCCTGTGTCTATGTGCCTGTGGTTCTGTCAGTGTGATCATGTGATGTATCTGACCCCAGGAATGTGTCAATAAAGTTTCCCCTTCCTGGGACAATGAATTCGCGGTGTTCTTATTTCAATTTCCAGGAGTGTATTTAGTCAAATGACAAACTATCTTCTTTACCATATCTTCTATACTTTACTGAAATCCTTTTAATAATTACTTTAAAATACATAATTAATGTCTTTGCTACGTCACATTTTTATAAATAACTTACTGTATTACTTTTGATTTAACAAATTATACTTTCACACACACACACACACACACACACACACACACACACACACACACACACACACACACACACTCTTTCTCACTCGATGCCGCTGCAATAGGCATCCACTGCTGAGTGTGCATATTGTCCCCCGACATATGTCACCACATACAAAACACAAATAAATCTAATGAACAATATCTGTACATTTATGTATGATATGTTGTTTAAGGTCACTATTTTCATACTGTATTAATAATATTACTTTTTTAAGTATATTGTTAATAGGGCATAGTTCTGTGCATCATTCCTCGGGAGTATCATGTATAAGCACAGTTCATAAAATGTGTGTCCCGGAGAACAATGCCAAAAGCTTTCTTTCTTTCTATCTTTCTTTCTTTCTTTCTTACTGTTTCACAAACATGCAATGGTCATGGGTCTCTTTTTCTTAATAATGGCTGCTGAAATGAGTTGTAGGCTCACTACACTTCTGTGTATGATAAAATATGCTTATACGCATCATTGGAGGTATAATAGGAACACATCATTAAAGCAGTAGATAAAGATTTTAAAAGAAGTTTTCCTCTGTGTGTTTACAGCTGGAGGTGCTGGGGCTAAGACCAGGCAGCGTCATCTGGAGCCGGAGCCTGGCCCCAGTTCCAGGTCTCCAGCTGCACACACACCAGGTGAGTAACAATAAGAGCCCACAGTTGGAGGTTGGTGTTTCTACTCTACTCTACTCTACTCTACTCTACTCTACTACTCTGGAATCAAATGTGTTTGAGCACCTATTAGTGGACTTCAAGATGAGGTGTGTCCACACTTCTCCTTTAAATGATTGAACTCATGTGGGGAAACTTTCATCCATTTTTCCTCGATAGTCGATACTGAAGAAGACGGAAATAGTGGACATTGGGTTTTGGGTGAAGCCACCTTCATATCTCATCCCTAAGATGAACCATTGCATTCATGCTGGAACATGGGCAGAAAGGTACACTTCAGGAATGTCACTGTCCATAAATAATTTTCTCACAATTCTGCTTCATGACAGGTGGCATTGTTGAACTGATTCAAATGGTCATTGTCTCTGCAGTCTTCCTCTGCTGTACACATTACACAGAACTGTCAAATATATGCTTATCCTTCTGCATTTAGCATTTTTGAAAGTGCAATAAGGGGAGAACAAGTTAATGTGAATGTCATTGTTTGCACAAAGATAATGGCAGGTAAAGTAAACATCAGGTTTTTCAAACTGAACCCAGCCATCAGATTCCCATGGAGCATGATACAGGGCTGGCCGCTATCTAGAAATATAGCAACCGAATTTTATTGACAATGTAACATACTTGGTGTGGCTCTGGAAGCTTGCATAAGTTAAAAATTGATTTTCATGGTATTGTTATACTAACCCAATTTTATTGTTATTTTAAAGGTGGTTTGACATGAAACATGACAGTTTGAGGAATATTGGAGATAAACAAAATGTGCTCATTGGGATAAAATAAAGAGTATATGTAATTTCTTATTAAAACACTAACCACATCTTTACAATTGCAATCGGTTTATGCATGACGATTTGTATCCCTGTAGGAAGAATTGTGATAGTGCAACTATCCTACAGTACAGGGTAAAAATGTAAACGTTATGCACTTCCTCAAAACCAGGAGATCAAATTGGTTGGTTCTTTTGTCTTAGGTGTGGTATAGACAGGACTTTTGTTGCTTTAATATGCCATCTTTTCCATGTGGGATTCCTGAGGAGCTGCAAAATCCCCAATTTCTTCTGTACGAAAAGAAAAAAACTGTGGGGATGCCCACTTTAGCAGTTTCTTTTGATTGGAAATAAGGGAAAATTTTACTGTTGGTTCTAAAGATGATATTCTCAGGGAACATCAAAACATTTATTTATAACATTACTTGTTGCTAAGAACCAGTGGTTCAGAGTTGTCATACTTTTATTGCAAATTATGCTTGTAATTACTGGTCTGATGCATAAATATAGTTTTGTGTGATGCCGTGGTCGTGTGGCAAGGGTTGTAGGGTCATGAATGATTACTCAGGTCACAAAATTATTTTTTTAGTCATATTTTTTTAGTCATACTTTTTTCACCAGTGATGCTTCATGGTCAGTCGCTCTAAACAATAGGCACTTGATACTTATACAGATATGGCTAGAGTGGTATTGCAGTAACAAAACATAGGGTAACAAGGATCTTAATATACCTGGGAAGAGAAAGATGGTAAAAATCTTGTAAAAACTGGGAAGACTGGAAATTCAGTAAAATATTTCTAACAGTTTTACTCTTGTTTCCTGATTACAATCTACAAATTCCAAAAACCAGTCAAGTGTTTGACATTTATCAGTATCCTTATCACAGTAAATATAATGCAGGGTGAATGTTGTTTGTTCAGTGTGATTTGAATCTGGAGTTGCAGCAACAGTAATTGAGAAATATGTTTTATTTTCTCTCTGTTCCAATATGGCACCAGTGACATGACAACTAGAAATGTGTTCATTGTGAGCATCGCATATCAGATAATGCACATGTAAAATCTTTCCAGACACTTGTTGGTATCTGACCTTGCTTATGTATTGGATCATCGTAGAAATAAGGGTACTAATATTCACAAGAGATTTTCTTTGTTTGTATCTGCAATTTCCTGAGCGGAGCCTCTGACTGCCAAGCCTCTTTGACCAAGAAATAATATCACATCAAGTAACATGAGAGCTCCAATGCAAGTTGGCTATTCTACAGATGAACAGAAAACATTACGTCTCCACTACCAAGCACTCTTCCATGTCATTTCACTCTTTCACTTTCATGATTCTCCCATCAAAAATATTTAGAAATGGGAGTATTCCATTTGAAGTTTGCTCTTGGATGAAAAATATTTTCTATGTACTCATTTTTCATTCATTGAGGATGATTTGAATTTCAAAACAGAATATTTTTGTACAGCCTCTTAGGGGAGAAAATGACATTAAATATTGGGGTGTGAATCTAGTTTGACAGGCTGTAGTTGATAAATTCAGCACTACCCTATGAAGTATTTGGTACCAACATTTTCAGAGGCTCCCTTAACTCTTCTGTGAACCATTGGACTTAAGGGACCTGCCAGAATGTTTGTTTCTGAGTCCACACATCTGTAGGAATGTCCAATTTCTGTGTGGTACTGTGATGTGTTGTTGAGTTTGCGTACTATCTGACCACACCGGCTGACAGTTGGTGTTAGAAATGTATATTTCTGCTGTATTTCTACAGAACCGAGCACTGTATGTTTTGTGGAAGGAGCTTCTTATCTTTCCCTTCTTTGTGGGTGGCAAAGTCAGTGAAGGTATTTTACTACAATATTTGCTACACTTCTAGTCATGGATGTATATGTTCACTGATGACTTATTATGAAAGAGAACTTATGTCTGTGTCTTGTAAGTAGACTGTTCAGAAAAATTAACATTCTGACCATTTCTTTACATCAAAAACTGTTTCTACATTTCTCATAGCTACCACAGCTAACACTAAGTATCAATGGCTGGACATGTCTGGCATTGCAGTAATAGGCTATAAAAACCAACCTTGCTAACTCACCCATGTGTCTATTAATGCAAAACCATGTGAAAATCCTGACTGTAGTTTTAGATTAGCCCTCACAAATGTACAGATAATGTATCCAAAGATAATGTACATACAATAACACATCTTGTCCTCTTGATTTATGTGGGATGCCATTGCCTTTGCTCATAAAATTTTTCCCACTAAGCCTTTCTCTACAGTTTGTTCCCAGACCAATGTGTTTGTCATTCTGCCTCATCTTCTATAGGGAGTTAAACAAGGAACTCCCTTGCCCAACCTGCCACCCACACTCATGGTCCGATGTACCACCAATTCTGGATGATCCATGCACAAGAAAGAAATGTGCTCAGGTAGCCATGAACATTAGAATATCATTGCAACACGGAAGGAACAACATAATACTCAGCAAGTGAAACCACTTACTAGCAAAAGCAATGCGTAAATAGTCCTGACAGGCTGTAATGTTGTCACTAAAGAGAATCATTCATGAAGGTGCAAGTAGGGCACTGCAAGGTGCACTGGTGATGTCCTAGATTCCAATGTTGTGTGCTGTACTCAGGGGTAAAGTTGTCACTCAAAGCAGCAAAAAATATGAAAACTGTTATTCCCATGGAGGAGATGGCAGTGCCATCAAGGAGGTGCAGACCTGGAAGAAAATACAGCAATCAGGCCAGGACATCTTGAAGGAGGGATTGTGTGGTGTAATGACACTGGCAGGAAGATACCAGAATGAAGGGATGAAGTGGCACAAGACAGGCACAAGATAAAACAGGTAAGAATGAGGCAAAGAATCACAGAACATGAGAATACAAAAGTGTATAGTCATCTGCAACCCAAAGGAAACAAAAGCAATGTTTTTTAAACATGGAGCAGAACCATCAAGCTTGGTGTGGAAGCACATGAACACAGATCGGAATGCTACCTGATGGAACACAAGACAATGGAAATAAATTTTCAGAGACAGAAAAGTAAGGAAAAGTGCACAAGAAGAGAGATGTTCCTGAATAGGCGAGAAGAATAGAGCTTCATTGCAACACACACATTGTACACGGTAACATGCAGCAAATGAAACAGCTTTCTAGTGAAGGCAAGGTAGGCATTGTCCTGATCCACTAAAAGATTGGCACTAATATGAGATCTATTGCTGAAGCTTACAGTCCCACACTCTGTCATCTACCAACTGACAAACACTGCTGTAGGCACCATCAGTATAGGTTGCACTTGAAGTACCAATATTGTGTTAAGCACCCCTAGGAATATAGTCACAGCACTCCAAAGTAGATAATTGGAGTCATGCCTGGAACTTGGATTGGGTGGTGCTCCACTCTGCAGTGACCTATAAAGGCTGACCATTGGAGGAATGCTTGAAAGTTGTCCAGTGTCACATGGCTCATGGATGGGAACTATGCTGTGGCCGTCACAGGCAAGATCATAGACATTGAGTTTGGATTTCAGGCTTCTTAACATGGCAGCAACAGACAGCCATCTGTTGTGTGGTGTAAGGTTGGATTTTAAGGGAGCGGTCAGATGGTACATCACCCATTTGCACCTCAATCCTATTGTGTCTCCTATTCCGTCATGTTGTCATAACCATCCGCTTTTCTTCCTGCCCCACTTCTACAAAGAATCCAGCTGAGAAATACCCCACCCATTTGCCACTCATTCTCCTGGCTGCATCTACTCATCAGTAAGTAAAGAAAGGAGAGTTACATTGCATGTGTTTGGTGTGGCAATTTTACTGTGTGAACAGCAAAAATCTTGTAAGCGATAAACATTTTTCCTATAACTTTGTGTTGGGTATACCTGAGAAAAATTCATGATAGTTTGAAATTGTGGGTGAAGCTTTTTGCTAGTCACTATGTTCTCTCTTTGCAAAAGACTGGATTAATATAGTGTGAGTATATGCCTGCAGAGAGTGAGGCTGCTTATACAGTCTTATTCACTGTTTGTAACTGTAGAACTTGGCACAGTGAGTTAACTCTGTAACATAAGGTTGTGTGTTTTAATAGGCACATGACTACAGGATTTAAAATTTTGAAATTTGTTCAGTAATGTTTTGAAATGTTGATGGTAAATGTTTGCCTTGAAGGTCTTCAGGTAGCCAGCCTCCAACTGGAGTAAAGTTCTGGCTTTCTGGAAGTTTGTTAGTAATATTGATTCTTGTGTATAATTGAGTAGATCAGATGCTGATCATTCACTTATCAGTAGGGATTTGAAAATACTGACATAAATGATTCAATTCTCTTTCATTTTGTGTTGAAACAATCTTATTTTATTTGGTTGCTTTAGGTTTGCAGGTAAAATGTTCGTTGCATTAACTGCCAATTTCTTTTTCTGTCAATCAGGACCTCTTCAAGAGGAGCTGTCCCCGATACTGGGGAAGAGGGGACAGTCAGGCAGCACCCCTGCGCCTGGCAGAGCACATGTGAGTTTCACCAGGAGCAAGAAAGTTAGATTTTGTAGCATATAATTCACATCACATTGCTTCCTGACCTCTTTCCACAAATTTAATCAGCCCAGAGGTTTCAGCCATTACAATACTTCCTGATTTTGTGTGCTGCCCTGCACACTTCCAACTTGCTTAATGAAGTAAACTCCTTTCTGCTCATCCTATTTACCACAACTTCAGTAACATTATGTCCAGCACTCTAGTTGGTTTCCTGACCCCCAGAACGTTTGCAACTTCTTCTCCACTGGTAACTGAAATGTTGATTCTTTTGACAATCCGCCAGTTCTTGTACTGACTTCTTTATGCTGACAGGTGTCCCTCCAGCAATGACTCTATGATCAACACAGCTGCTGTCTGTCATAAAAATTACACTGTATAGTGTCTGCCACAAGTAGTGCAATTCTAAAGGCAAGGGCTCATTCCACATTAACTTAAATTGCCATAGTCAATGTCAAATATCTTGCATGTGCTCACAATGTGCCTAATTAATCCAAATGAATAAAAATGTGACAAACAATACAGTGCATTTTATGAAGCTGTAGACATCAGGGGGTGGTTTGACACTGTTCACAAGATGCTGGATGCTAGAGTAAACCTAAAGTTTTAACATCCTCAGTAGAGGTAATTGTGTTTCTTGCGCCACTGAGGGGATATTTTCGAGTAGTCACACTGTTGCTGCACCATTTCTATAGTGAGGATCCACCTTTCATAAATATCCTTGTGAGATCTTGCTGGAGCTTGATTGCTGGCCTTACTGAATCACAACGAAAGATTGTCCACAGAGAAACAATTAGTGATGATGTTTGCTGCTTCAATGTGGTCACTCTCTTTGTGAGCTGGTTGTAACAGACACCATTCTGCAAGAAAGGTTGCACAAGCCGTTTGTCATGTGACTGTCTTCAGTTGGTATTCCTGAAGTGTTGCACATACCACTATTCCACAATATTTGTTGGTAAGCATGATCTTAACCTGCTACCAGAACTTGTCAATATGTCTTCTCTATATCTGCTGTGAAGGCAATGCAGTGCATTCAGAAACACTATATTATGGATTACAATTCCTGTTGAATGATTGGTCCTGTCATTAGCAAACTGTTTAGTTACTAATCCATGTTCAATATGGTAGAAAAATCAAACACTACTCTGTCAGTAGTCGATCTGCCTTCCTCAGAGACAGTACTATGCACCATGTAACACAAAATGGCATCTGTAATGACTACTGGTAGCTAAGTCTTTGTACTCCCTCATAAACTCGGCATAGCTTTCTTTAAACTTTGGTTGTCTCACAAGTTTCTATTCAGTCTGAGAGAAGCATTTTGCTGCAGTGTGAAAAGAATTGCGTACTGACTCATCTCTTCCCAAAACAGAAGACAAACAATGAACCTGCCTGTGGAATCTATATTTGTGTGTTTTTGCATTGCTGCTCTTCTCATCATTACAACATGATTTAGTTCTTCTGTCTCCAAGAATCTGTTCAAGGAAGTTTGAGCATCCGTGTAAGTTTTTGCAAAGCATAACATGACTGAATACCCTGATGAAATGTGCTCTACCATTTGATACTGCCCTGACATATTCTGAAGCACAGGATGATCACTTCCTATGGAGACAATCCTTGCCTTCTAATAGCAACTTAGATTTGTCTCCAATGACCTAAGTGCTTGGCATTGGAGGGAGACTGCTGTTTGTTCTCAGGTGTGCTGTGCCATGGTGGTACTGTAGTCTTGTGATCTGCAATGATTCACATTTATTTTTGAGGAAAGCACTCTCTCTTCAGATGACCGGGAGCTATTGGGACTCAGACTGGCTTCAGATTTTGTTCTTACAGACTGGTCAACTTTTTCTTTCAGGGGCTGAAACATAATCATGTCTTGCAGGGATGCATCTAGTTGTAATGCCACCGGTGCATGCACAATTGCTTGGAGCCTTGTTAAGCAGTGCATCAAATGCACTTGCACATGCCCTTGTCATTGATGGGAGTGCTAAGTTTCTTCCCACGTGTTGATGCAAGAAACTGAGTGTTATTGTATCTGTTGCAAACCATATTAAAGGCCACATTAAAGTAAGTGCTAGTCACTAGAATATGAGCAGTGGCATTGTGAGCTTCACATTACTTAACTAAGCAAATGATAATGCTTAGCAGTGCCCTGTAATTCCTCAATGTCATAAAAATGCCTGAACTGCATTACATCATCATTAAATGGTGGCAGTTAAGTGATGGGCAACTTGATGGGCAACTTGATGGTACTTTCGATGTACTCAAGTCAGATCCACCATCTAACGGAACCTTGTCACATGCATTGGCACAACACACTCACTGCAGTCTCGGGCAACTGAGACCACTCTGATACCATTACATCCTACGCTCCCCCCTGCGGGTCCGGGGATTAGAATAGGCCCGAGGTATTCCTGCCTGTCGTAAGAGGCGACTAAAAGGAGTCCATCCCCCTCACGGGGGTAGTTAGTGCCTGCGTCCGGAGACGGACGGTTTCACGACCTATAATCGTGGTCTTTTTGGTTTTTCACTTCTCGTTTCTTCCTTCCTTTTGTTGGTTCCTTTCTTTGCTCTTCTCCACTTCACTGTCTTCCTTACTCTTTCCCTTGACTCCTCCTTGCCTTCTCATTGCCTTTTTCTCCTTGCCTTCTCATTGCCTTCTTCTCCTTGCCTTCTCCTTGCCTCCTTCTCATTGCCTTCTTCTCCTTGCCTTCTCTGGTCTCGGCCTCGGCGTTTGAGACAGTCTGTCCTCTTTCTCCCTCTCTCTTCTTTTTCCTCTTCTTCCTTCCTCCCTGTGCGTGTCTGAAGGCCGACCCA
Organism: Schistocerca nitens; assembly: GCF_023898315.1. Taxonomy (NCBI): domain Eukaryota; kingdom Metazoa; phylum Arthropoda; class Insecta; order Orthoptera; family Acrididae; genus Schistocerca; species Schistocerca nitens. Next base: position 608,463,785 of record NC_064620.1, read on the forward strand.
CGCGTTCGCACGCGTAGCCGGTGACGGGGTAACGCGTAAGTCCCCGCCCTGGGTAGACATGTAAGGCACGCGCGTACCCCCTGGTAAAGGCCAGGCCCGGGGAGGGGTGATTGCCTGAGCTGATACCTTCTGACCATGCCGATTGGTCCCTCCGTCTGTTTCTCGGGAGGTGTGACCTGAGGTGTAAACATTCACCTAAGGCAGGAGTGCCCTCTGAGAGGGTCCCCACAAGGAAGGAGCGCGCCATCGGAGACGCTGGCAATCATGGGGGATTCCTCCGCAATGGATTCTACTCCATCGCTTTCGACTTCGACCCACAAACGGAAACGTGACCAGCCAACAGTGACAAAAATACTACCGCCTGCCCCACAGTTCCTCGTAGTTTCTCGATCTGAGGACGGAAAGGATTTTTCCTCTGCCACCCTTTCGTTATAAAGAAGGGCGTAGATGCCATAGCCGGATCTGTCAAATCTTGTACCAGGTTGCGTAACGGTACCTTATTACTAGAAACTGAGAGTGCCTTTCAGGCACAAAAACTGCTTCGGGCCACACTCTTGTACACGTTCCCTGTCCGGGTGGAGGCCCACCGCACTTTGAATTCGTCTCGTGTTGTAGTCTATAGTAGCTCTCTCGACGGATTGACTGACGAGGAGCTTCAATCTTTCCTCGCTGAGCAGGGCGTGACGGCTGTCCATCGGGTCATGAAAAAGGTCAACAATGACCTTGTACCGACCCGGACACTTTTCTTAACCTTCGATAGTGTTAAGCTGCCATCGCGCATCAAGGCGGGCTACGAGGTTATTTCTGTTCGCCCCTATGTCCCGACACCTACGCGCTGCTACCAGTGTCAGTGTTTCAATCACACTCGACAGTCTTGTTCCAATGCGGCTAAATGTGTCACTTGTGGCAGGGATGCCCATGAGGGTGACTGTCCACATCCGTCTCCTCGTTGTGTGAACTGTCAGGGTGACCATGCCGCATCCTCCCGCGACTGTCCTGTCTATAAGGAAGAACGCTGTATCCAGGAAATTCGAGTCAAAGAGAAAGTGTCCACCTCGGCTGCTCACAAGCTATTGGCTAGTAGGAAGCCCACGCTGCTCCCAGCGGGGAAATACAGCACTGTCCTCGCCTCTCCTCGGACTACCCGGGAGGTAGCAACCCAGACATGCGATCTGACCTTCAGCACCATGGTCGTCCGTTCGGCCAGTGCTAAGATCGCGCGGTCGACGTCTCCTCTTCGTCCCATCACCCCACAGACACCAGCCCCTTCATCAGCTTCTGCTAAGACGAAGACCCAGAAGTCAGATGCACGGGCCTTCAAGAAGGAACCGTCCCGTGCAGACTTCCTACGTACCTCGACCTCCCAGCCTTCGTCCGGTACTTCCACCAAACGACCATCCAAGAAGGCTAATAGGAAGCACAGTTCTCCTTCTCCGCCACGGCGCATTTCTTCTCCTGCGCCACCCAGCGGTTGCCGCCCCAGGCCGTCATCCCTTTCGCCTGGCCGCACCACTGGTAGCCGAACATCTGGCCGTTCACCGGCGGAGGAAGCTCCCCCTCCCGGCCATCTTCCCAAGATGGCCGATGAACCTATAGAACCAATGGACGATGACTGTCCGCCTACTGATAGCGGCGGCAGTGCTCGCTCGAAGCCAGGCCCTCAGCGGCCTTCGAGGTGACCCCTTCTCTCATCTTCCTTTTCTTCCGATGGCACTTATTAACTGGAATATTCGCAGCGTTCGCTCCAACCGAGAGGACTTGAAGTTGCTGCTCCGCTCGCATCGTCCGCTCGTCGTAGCCCTCCAGGAAACGAAGCTACGCCCATGCGATCAAATTGCCTTGGCACACTACACCTCTGTGCGTTTTGACCTACCCCCTGTGGTAGGTATCCCAGCTCATGGAGGGGTTATGTTGCTGGTCCGGGATGATATTTACTACGATCCCATCACGTTGCACACCGGCCTGCAGGCAGTTGCCATCCGCATTACTCTCCCCGCTTTTACGTTTTCCTTTTGTACCGTTTACGCTCCATCGTCATCTGCCGTTACCAGGGCAGACATGACGCAACTTGTTGCTCAGCTACCTGCACCATTTTTGTTAACTGGAGACTTCAATGCCCACCATCCTCTTTGGGGCTCTCCAGCATCCTGCCCGAGGGGCTCCTTGTTAGCAGACCTTTTCAACCAGCTCAATCTTGTCTGCCTCAATACTGGCGCCCCTACTTTTCTTTCGGACACATCTCATACCTATTCCCATTTAGACCTCTCTATATGTACTCCCCAACTTGCACGCCGGTTTGAGTGGTATGCCCTTGCTGATACATATTCGAGCGACCACTTCCCGTGTATTATCCATCTCCTGCAGCATACTCCCTCTCCGTGCTCCTCTCGTTGGACCATCTCCAAGGCAGACTGGGGGCTCTTCTCTTCCAGGGCGACCTTTCAGGATCAAACCTTCACAAGCTGCGATCGTCAGGTCGCACACCTCACGGAAGTCATTCTCGCTGCTGCTGAATATTCCATCCCTCACCCTACCTCTTCTCCACGTCGCGTACCGGTCCCCTGGTGGACCGCAGCATGTAGGGACGCTATACGTGCTCGTCGACGTGCTTTACGCACCTTTCAACGCCACCCTACAGTGGCGAATTGTATTAATTATAAACGATTACGTGCTCAGTGTCGTCGTATTATTAAAGAAAGCAAGAAAGCCAGCTGGGCTGCTTTCACCAGCACCTTCAACAGTTCTACTCCTTCTTCTGTTGTCTGGGGTAGCCTGCGCCGGCTATCTGGCACTAAGGTCCACTCCCCAATTTCTGGCTTGAAGGTCGCGAATGAAGTCCTTGTGGCCCCTGAGGCTGTCTCCAATGCCTTCGGCCGCTTTTTCGCCGAGGTTTCGAGCTCCGCTCATTACCACCCTGCCTTCCTCCCCCGCAAACAGGCCGAGGAGGCTAGGCCACGTGACTTCCGCTCCTCGTATTGTGAAAGTTATAATGCCCCATTCACCATGCGGGAACTCGAAACCGCACTTGGCCGATCACGATCCTCCGCTCCAGGGCCTGATTCTATTCATATTCAGATGCTGAAGAACCTTTCTCCTGCGGGTAAAGGTTTTCTTCTTCGTACTTACAATCGCATCTGGATTGAGGGCCATGTTCCCGCATGCTGGCGCGAGTCTATTGTTGTCCCAATTCCTAAGCCGGGGAAGGACAAGCACTTGCCTTCCAGTTATCGACCTATCTCGCTTACCAGCTGTGTCTGTAAAGTGATGGAGCGAATGGTTAACTCTCGATTGGTTTGGCTGCTCGAGTCTCGACGCCTACTTACCAATGTACAATGTGGATTTCGAAGGCGCTGCTCTGCTGTCGACCATCTGGTTACCTTGTCGACCTTCATCATGAATAACTTCTTGCGGAAGCGCCCGACCGCGGCTGTATTCTTTGATTTGGAGAAGGCTTAAGACACCTGTTGGAGGGCGGGCATTCTCCGCACCATGCATACGTGGGGCTTTCGCGGTCGCCTCCCTCTTTTTATTCGTTCCTTTTTAATGGATCGCCAGTTTCGGGTACGTGTGGGTTCTGTCCTGTCCGACACCTTTCGCCAGGAGAATGGGGTGCCACAGGGCTCAGTTTTGAGCGTCGCTCTCTTCGCCATTGCGATCAATCCAATAATGGATTGCCTCCCAGCTGATGTATCAGGCTCCCTTTTCGTGGACGATTTTACCATCTATTGCAGCGCGCAGTGTCCACGTGTCTTGGAGCGCTGTCTTCAGCGTTCTCTTGACCGTCTTTACTCCTGGAGTGTCGCCAATGGCTTCCGTTTTTCTGCCGAGAAGACGGTCTGTATTAACTTCTGGCGCTACAAAGAGTTTCTCCCACCGTCCTTACGACTCGGTCCCGTTGCTCTCCCACTCGTGGAGACAATCAAATTTTTAGGCCTTACCTTTGACAGGAAACTTAGCTGGTCTCCACATGTGTCATATTTGGCCGCCCGTTGTACCCGTTCTTTAAATGTCCTCCGTGTTCTCAGTGGTATGTCGTGGGGAGCGGATCGAACCGTCCTACTTCCTCTATATCGGTCGATCGTCCGCTCCAAGCTGGATTATGGGAGCTTCGTATACTCCTCTGCACGGCCATCCATCTTACGCCGCCACAACTCCATACAACATCGGGGTTTACGACTTGCGATCGGAGCATTTTATACCAGTCCCGTAGAGAGTCTTCATGCTGACGCTGGCGAATTGCCACTCACCTACCGGCGCGATATACTGCTTTGTCGGTATGCCTGTCGGCTACTGTCAATGCCCGACCATCCTTCTTATCGTTCCTTTTTTGACGACTCTCTTGACCATATTTCGGGTTGTATGTCTCTGCCTTGCTACCCCCTGGAGTTCGCTTTCGTCGCCTCCTTCAACACCTTCATTTTTCACTCCCTGCAACCTTTCGAGTGGGCGAGAGCCGCACGCCTCCTTGGCTCCAGGCTCAGGTCCGCGTTCACCTCGACCTCAGCTCGCTCCCAAAAGAGGTCACCCCCGGTTCGGTCTACCACTCCCGTTTTTTGGAACTTCGTTCGAAGTTCAACAACATGACTTTCATTTATACAGATGGCTCTAAGACCAATGACGGGGTCGGGTGTTCATTTATTGTCGGGGCACAAAGTTTCCAATACCGGCTCCATGGCCATTGTTCGGTCTTCACAGCTGAGCTCTTTGCCCTCTACCAGGCTGTTCTGTACATCTGCCGCCACCGACATTCTGCTTATGTCATCTGCTCAGATTCCCTGAGCGCCATCCAGAGCCTCAGTGATCCGTACCCGGTTCACCCTTTCGTACACCGGATCCAACGCTCTCTTCAGCAGCTGGTGGACGTCGGTACGCCGGTTAGCTTTATGTGGGTTCCTGGCCATGTCGGTATCCCTGGGAACGAAGCTGCAGATGCCGCAGCCAAGGCTGCGGTCCTCCAGCCTCGGACAGCTTCTTGTTGTGTCCCTTCGTCCGATTTTAGCAGGGTCATTTGTTGGCGCGTTGTGTCGCTGTGGCATGCCGATTGGGTTGCACTTACCGCCAACAAGCTTCGGGCCTTAAAACCTCTTCCCGTGGCTTGGACGTCCTCCTCACGCCCTTCTCGGTGGGAGGAGGTCGTTTTAGCAAGGTTAAGAATTGGCCACTGCCGGTTCAGCCATCGCCATCTGCTGACGGCTGCGCCGGCGCCGTTCTGCCCATGTGGGCACTTGCTGACAGTTCGTCACATTTTAATGTCCTGTCCCGATCTTAAAACACTGCGCCTCGATCTTAACCTGCCTACTACTTTAGATGCCATTTTAGCGGATGACCCACGAGCAGCTGCTCGTGTTCTTTGTTTTATCAATTTGACAAACCTCGCTAAGGACATTTGATGATGTTTTTTAATCCTATGCCTGTCAGTCTGTCTTTTATTGTGTTTTCCCTTTTAGTTGTTGTTGTCAACTTGTGCCTCGCGGTGCATTCTTAGAGTAGTCAGGGCGCTAATGACCATTGAAGTTGTGCGCCCGAAAACCACAAAAAAAAAAAAAAAAAAAAAAAAAAAAAAAAAAAAAAAAAGCACATCCTACGCTAGATTTTCATTGTTTGAATGTAGATCTCTAATAAGACCGCGATGGTTCATTGTAATAAGAAGAATTATGTTTCTTTTACTGAGGATTTCTTCATATTGTGCTCTGCCATAATTAATTATTGTTTTTGAGACAGCTGACACCTGTGAACACCTCATTAGCAGGTTCATATGGGTAGATCCACAATATAAACTTTGGAACCAGAACATATCTTTTGGCAGATTGTTTAGCTTTTGCTAAATGAATAATATTTAAATAACATTCAAAACGATAAATTACTAGCTTGCAGGACAAGGCTGACAATATTTATTTCACTGATATTGCCAAAAAGTTGGCACAAGTTGCAAATTAAATAAAGGATTTATTGGTAAACACTAAAATATATTTAGTGTGGACAAGGTGGATTGCCACTTGACCCTTTTTCAGAGACAAAAAGAGTTCAGATTATTGCTGGTGATAATGGTGAGAATGTAACAATAGTTGAATGTGGAGATGCTGTAATTGCAAGTATAATTCTGTTCAGAGGAATGCTGTGTAAAGATGAAAAGCATTAAAAGTTCTGTGATGACACCTGTTTCAAAATAACAGAAAAAGCTCAATGACAGCCAGTATCCTTGCAAAACCTTCCTACTTCTTAATGGAGCTAAATCACATCAGGATGCCTAGTATTGTTGCTGCTGCTTAAGAAAACAAAATATTCTATTGCCTATAAAGGAACTAAATGTGAATGTATGCCAATTGATAAATGTGTTTTCAAAACATGTGAATATTCTGGGACGTTGCTGGCCTAATTCCTGGACATCTGGAAAAGTTAAGAGTTATAGATGTGATATTTGTAAGTGCCTGGCTGAGAGAAACTACACAAATGAGCCTGACTGCTGTTTCGAAGAAACAGAAATCTTCCCTTCCAATCTTTAAGTGATTCACAAGTCTAGATTTGCACCTTCAGTTTTTGCTGAGCATTCTATTGAAACAAATTTCAGCCAAGATGCATCAAACTTATCATGTGATGATTCAGCAGTTGACAGTTCTCCCTAAGCTATTGATCTAATGCAGGGGGTACTCAATAGAATCACGCAGGGAATACTACCAAAGTAGTAGTAGTAGTAGTAGTAGTAGTAGTAGTAGTAGTATGGTATTCTGCCTTACAGCAGCTCTTATCGTGGATTAAGCCTCTTCCACTTTTGTCTGTCCATAGCCAGTCTTTTCATTTCTGAATATTTGCCTCCTTTCATATTGTCCAACATTTGATATCTTCTTTTTCCTCTTCCCCTTGTTCCCTCCATTATTCCTTCTATTCCTTCCTTCAATAAACAGTCCCTCCTTAAACAATGTCCAATCCAGTTCCGTTTTCTCTTTCAGTTGACTTTGAGCATGTTTCTTTCTTCTCCAACTCACCTGAATACTTCTTCATTCCTTACTCGGTCTTCACAGTTCACTTTTTCCTTTCTTCTCCATATCCAGATCTATAGTGCCTCCAATCTTCTTTCATCTTCCTTCCTCAATGTCCAGGTCTTCGCACCATATAGTGCAATGCTCCAGATGTGACATTTGGCAAGTCTTTTCCTCAGATCTTTGTTGAGTTGTCCATAAAGTAATTTGTTTCCTCTTGAATCCTTCTTTTGCCATTGCAATTCTTTTCCTAATTTCTGTTGAGCAATACATATCATCCATTATTACAGTTTCCAAGTAATTAAAGTTATTCACTTGCTCTATTTCCTCTCCCCCTATTTTCATACAGAGTTTTGTCCCCTTTTCTCCAATTACCACGCTTCTTGTTTTCTTCTTGTTAATTTTCATTTGATATTCTTCTAAATTTGTGTTTAGATTATATAACATTTGTTCCATCTCTCTTGTACTCTCTGCCATCACAACCATGTCATCTGCAAATCTTATACGCTCCACTCTCTGACCCCCTATATAAACTCCTCCCCTTCCATCAAAACTTTCATTAATAATTTCCTTCAGGTATATACTGAACAGTGTTTGTGATAAGCAACCACCTAGTCTTACACCTCTTCAGAGTTCAATTTCTTCATTCATCACACCTCCTACTGTTACTCTTGCTCTCTGGTTCAAATATAGATTTTAATTAGCCATCTATCCATTCAGTCAGCTCCATGTTTCCTTAAGATTTCCATCAGTTTGTCCCATCTGACAGTGTCAATAGGCTTCTCAAGATCAATGAATGCAATATACACCTTCCTTTTCCTCTCCATGTACCTTTTCCCTATCACCTTTAGTAGCACAATGGCACCTGTAGGCCCCACTCCTCGCCTGAAACCAAATTGTTCATCTCCTAGTATGCAATTCAACTGTCCACATAGCTTTGTGCTGAGCATCCTCAGCAAGACTTCCGCTGCATGTGTATCAGGCACACTGTTCTATGTTTCTCACACTTTTTGCTGTTCTTTTTCTTTTCTACAGGTATTAAGATTCTTTCTGTAAAGTCCATTGGCTATTTTCCTGTCATGAATATTTGATTACACAATTCAATAAACTCCCTTTTCCCTTCTTTCTCCAATGACTTTATAGACTCTTAAATCTCACTAGTTAGTATTGCATTTCCTTTGTCATCATCTGCAACTTCATCTTCTTCTTCTATCCCAATGTCTTCTTCACTTTGTCAGCTGTTTACAGCATATAGCCATTTTATATATTCTTCCCATTTTATCATAATTTCTTGGGGTTCATTCACCATTTTACCATCTGCTGCCTCTACTTCCTTCAGTCCATTGTCGTTTCTCTTTTCCCCTGAATGTCAAATCCAATCCTTCTTTGTACATGAAATCATATTTTCCTTCTTTCTCTAATTTCACTGTCTTGTCACACTCTCCTGTCAGCCATTTGTCCTTTGCTACTTCTGTAGTTATGCTTCCCTTCTTCTGTGTCTACAGTTTTCCATTTCCTGCAATCACCGATCTTGGTTATCATAACTGGTGTTACCCGTTCTTTTTTTTATTATTTTCCTCTCCTTGACTCAGTGTTTCCTGAGCTGCATTTTTGATCCTATTTTTAAAATGATCCTGCCTTCCTTCTGTGCATTCCATTTCCTGACTTTTTATTATGATTTCACAATATGCATTCTCCAATTTTTCACAATTGCCTTTGTCTTTGTTTCTCAAAGTTAATGTGCTCTCTCTTCTGTCCTTCCAAGGTTCCTTTCAATTAAACTAGAACATCAGCTATTACTAATATATGATCTGAATAAGTATCTGCCCCTGGATAGCTTTTGAGACTCTTTAGGCAATTTTGGTGTCTTTGTTGTATCATTATGTAATCAATTTGATACCTTTTGTTGTCAAATCGAGGTATCCAAGTACACTGTCATCTTTTGTGGTTACCAAATAGAGTATTTCCAACTACCATGAAATTTTCATTGCAGTATTCCAAAAACATCTGCCTTTTCTCATTTCTTTCACCCAGTCCATATTTTCCCAGAGCTTCTCCTTCTGGTCCTTCACCAACTACCACATTCCAATCGCCCATTATAACAATACATGCATTTCTTTTCTCTCTCTGCTAAGTTTTCTATCATCTCACAACATTCTTATACCTCTTCATCTGAATGATCACTTGTTGGCATATAGACCTGGATGATAAGTAAGTATTTCTTTTTCTCTCTGTCTCATCATCAATATTCTTCCACTAACATATTTAACCTTCATTACCTTGTCCTGCACCTGTCAAACTTTCAACCTCATTCATTCCATTTTTATCTTCACTTGAATAGTACAATCAGAAGTCATCACTTTCTAGTTTTCCACAGCCACCCCATCTCACCTCACACATACAGAGTATACCCAATTCGTTTCTTGTCACTTCATGTTTGGCGTTTTCTAATTTCCCTTCCTGGAGAAGAGTTAAAACATTCCAGCTACCAGTCCTCAATAAGTCTTCCTTCTTCTCCTTCCTTCCTTTTCCATTTTCCCAAATCTCTGGACTCCTCATTGTATTTGCCTCCTGGAGAACCGATTGAGGGGAAGCTTTACCTCTGGAATATTTTACAAAGAGATCAAGCCCATGAACATCTAGGGAAGTAATTCCAGTAGTGGTTTCCCATTTCCTTCCACTGTCCTCCATATCCTGTCAGCTTGCTGACCCAGTTCACCACTGGGGTTGGTTACCCAACCGTCCACTGGGTTGCTCAGCTTAACAGGACCATGATGTGTAGGTAGGATTGTGGAGAATTAAGGTGAGAGAGGCTAAGAGAACTCTCTTGTGGCATTCTTGTATTTGCATCTCACCCCCATTTTCAGCCAGAGTCACAAGGTTGTAGCAGTGATCGGCCCAAGTAATCTCCCAGGTCTACCAAAGGATGACAGATAACTTCACTTCTCCTGATAATGAGGATGACCTATAAAATAAAGTTGCACATTGCGTTATCAACTTAACCTGGAACTTTCATTTTTCTGCTTGCATAATTATTTTCCTCTGTAAATTCTAACTGAAATTAGTATTCTTTAAGTAAGGTCCATGTGATGAATAACTCTGTTGTTTGTACCGGAACAACTATGAAGTTCATAATTCACCTTCTCTACCCACCAAAGAGAGAGAGAAATTGACTGGCTAGTACCGTAGGAGGATTGCCATGAATTTCTAAATTAAAGAGTCAGAATGTACTGGCCTCCAAGTTCCTTGGTGTATAATGTCGAGAGTTACAGAAGGGGTAGATTGCTGCTCATTGTAAATGTGACACATGACCTACTACAGGAAAGTGGAACACCCTGCACAACATGGAGATAAACATAGCATGCCCAATTTCAATGGCTGCTTCACAACCCAGGCAATCTGTGTTGTCGCATACACCACCAGCTTTTCTGAACTCTGGAGACTGGAGTTACCCTTAAAACACATACTCTGCTCCTGAAACCATCCCTGCCTCAACCTACAGTAACCTACTGTCTTCCTTCTTCTGCCAAAATGTTTCCTCCCACCCTCACCCCACTGTCCTATCATCTCCCAATTCACATCCCCACTGTGCACGGCTCTCTGCAAGTGCATCAACCAGTCCCTTCTCCTTTCGTGTGCTCCTTTCCTTTCTGCTCAGTTTTTCCCCTTCCTTTCCTCCCTCCATCCCTCCCTCCCTCCCTCCCACCCAAACTCCCTCCCGATTCTAAACCAGACAGCCTCATCTGCCACCTCTAGTCCCTGCACACTCTGCTAAGTTGCACTGTTTCCTCCTCTTCAACCTGTGTGGGATGTCCCTCTACCTGCTCTGCTCCACTATGGATTGTTAGTTCTGTTTAATATATTGGTCTGGCCTGAGCAGCTAGAGATATGGAGTGGTGGTGGTGGTGGTGGTGGTGGTGGTGGTGGTGGTGGTGGTGGTGGTGGTGGTGTAGCTTCTTTTTCAGTAGTTGTAGTGGAAACTGCCTGTAACACAATTTTGTTCTTGTAACATCTGTGAATATGGCCTTGATGTGCTGGTACCATGAACAGCTGAAATCGTGGAGAAACTACAGCCATTCTTTCTTGTTGCTGTGTAGCTCTTCTGTGTGACTTCACCCATCAAACCCAATTTATTTTTAGTCCTTATATATTCTGTATTTTTAAGAAACTGTGTCCTCGCATAAAGGTACCAGTAACACTTTCTATCAGGACGACCTCATTGTTGGGCACCCATGAGATTCGCACACACGAGGGGACCAGTGTAAGTGTTCAAACTCAAAGGAGTGTTTTCGGAGTCACTCGGCAGCAATTCCAGATATGTGGAGTGTCGCATTTACCTGCTGGAATTGCTGAAGTCTGTTGGAATGCACAATGGACATGAATGGATGCAAGTGATCAGCCAGGATTCTTAAGTACATGTCACCTGTCTATCACATCTAGACATATTAGGGGTGTCCATCCCTGGTATTTCCCCCCTGCGGATCTGGGGATTAGAATAGACCCGAGGTATTCCTGCCTGTCGTAAGAGGCAACTAAAAGGAGTCCCTCCCCCTCAAGGGGGTAGTTAGCGCCTGCGTCCGGAGACGGACGATTCCACGACCTCTATTTGCTGTCATTTTGCTTTTTCACTTCTCGTTTCTTCCTTCCTTTGGTTGGTTCCTTCCTTTGGTTGGTTCCTTCCTTTGGTTGGTTCCTTCCTTTGGTTGGTTCCTTCCTTTGGTTGGTTCCTTCCTTTGGTTGGTTCCTTCCTTTGGTTGGTTCCTTCCTTTGGTTGGTTCCTTCCTTTGGTTGGTTCCTTCCTTTGGTTGGTTCCTTCCTTTGGTTGGTTCCTTCCTTTGGTTGGTTCCTTCCTTTGGTTGGTTCCTTCCTTTGGTTGGTTCCTTCCTTTGGTTGGTTCCTTCCTATGGTTGGTTCCTTCCTTTGGTTGGTTCCTTCCTTTGGTTGGTTCCTTCCTTTGGTTGGTTCCTTCCTTTGGTTGGTTCCTTCCTTTGGTTGGTTCCTTCCTTTGGTTGGTTCCTTCCTTTGGTTGGTTGGTTCCTTCCTTTGGTTGGTTGGTTCCTTCCTTTGGTTGGTTGGTTCCTTCCTTTGGTTGGTTGGTTCCTTCCTTTGGTTGGTTGGTTCCTTCCTTTGGTTGGTTGGTTCCTTCCTTTGGTTGGTTGGTTCCTTCCTTTGGTTGGTTGGTTCCTTCCTTTGGTTGGTTGGTTCCTTCCTTTGGTTGGTTGGTTCCTTCCTTTGGTTGGTTGGTTCCTTCCTTTGGTTGGTTGGTTCCTTCCTTTGGTTGGTTGGTTCCTTCCTTTGGTTGGTTGGTTCCTTCCTTTGGTTGGTTGGTTCCTTCCTTTGGTTGGTTGGTTCCTTCCTTTGGTTGGTTGGTTCCTTCCTTTGGTTGGTTGGTTCCTTCCTTTGGTTGGTTGGTTCCTTCCTTTGGTTGGTTGGTTCCTTCCTTTGGTTGGTTGGTTCCTTCCTTTGGTTGGTTGGTTCCTTCCTTTGGTTGGTTGGTTCCTTCCTTTGGTTGGTTGGTTCCTTCCTTTGGTTGGTTGGTTCCTTCCTTTGGTTGGTTGGTTCCTTCCTTTGGTTGGTTGGTTCCTTCCTTTGGTTGGTTGGTTCCTTCCTTTGGTTGGTTGGTTCCTTCCTTTGGTTGGTTGGTTCCTTCCTTTGCTCTTCTCCACCTCACTGTCTTCCTTACTCTTTCCCCTGCAACATCTCATTGCCTTCTTCTCCTTGCCTTCTCTGGTCTCCGCCTCGGCGTTTGAGACAGTCAGTCCTCTCCCTCCCTCCCTCCCTCCCTCCCTCTCTCTCTCTCTCTCTCTCTCTCTCTCTCTCTCTCTCTCTCTCTCTCTCTCTCTCTCTCTCTCTCTCTCTCTCTCTCTCTCTCTCTCTCTCTCTCTCTCTCTCTCTCTCTCTCTCTCTCTCTCTCTCTCTCTCTCTCTCTCTCCTTTTTCCTCTTCTTCCTTCCTCCCTGTGCGTGCCTGAAGGCCGACCCACGCGTTCGCACGCGTAGCCGGTGACGGGGTAACGCGTAATTCCCCGCCCTGGGTAGTCATGTAAGGCACGCGCGTACCCCCTGGTAAAGGCCCGGCCCGGCCCGGCCCGGCCCGGCCCGGGGTGATTGCCTGAGCTGATACCTTCTGACCATGCCGATTGGTCCCTCTGTCTGTTTCTCGGGAGGTGTGACCCGAGGTGTAAACATTCACCTAAGGTGGGAGTGCCCTCTGAGAGGGTCCCCACAAGGAAGGAGCGCGCCATCGGAGACGCTGGCAATCATGGGGATTCCTCCGCAATGGATTTCTCTTCTTCTCTCTCGACTTCTGCCCACAAACGGAAACATGACCAGCCACCAGTGACAAAAGTACTACCGCCTGCCCCACAGTTCCTCGTCGTTTCTCGATCTGAGGACGGAAAGGATTTTTCCTCTGTCAACCCTTTCGTTTTCCAGAAGGGCGTCGATGCCATAGTCGGATCTGTCAAATCTTGTACCAGGTTGCGTAACGGTACCTTATTACTCGAAACTGAGAGCGCCTTTCAGGCACAAAAACTGCTTCGGGCCACACTCTTGTACACATTCCCTGTCCGGGTGGAGGCTCACCGAACTTTGATTCCGTCTCGTGGTGTGGTCTATACTAGATCCCTCGACGGCTTGACTGACGAGGAGATTCAATCGTTCCTCGCTGAGCAGGGCGTGACGGCTGTCCATAGGGTCATGAAAAAGGTCAACAATGACCTTGCACCGACCCGGACACTTTTCTTGACCGTCGACAGTGTTAAGCTGCCATCGCGCATCAAGGCGGGCTACGAGATTATTTCTGTTTGCCCCTATGTCCCGACACCTACGCGCTGCTACCAGTGTCAGCGTTTCAATCACACTCGACAGTCTTGTTCCAATGCGGCTAAATGTGTCACTTGTGGCAGGGATGCCCATGAGGGTGACTGTCCACCTCCGTCTCCTCGTTTTGTGAACTGTCAGGGTGACCATGCCGCATCCTCCCGCGACTGTCCTGTCTATAAGGAAGAACGCTGTATCCAAGAAATTCGGGTCAAAGAGAAAGTGTCCACCTCGGCTGCTCGCAAGCTATTGGCTAGTAGGAAGCCCACGCTGCTCCCAGCGGGGAAATACAGTACTGTCCTCGCCTCTCCTCGGACTACCAGGGAGGTGGCAACCCAGACATGCGATCTGACCTTCAGCACCACGGTCGTCCGTTCGGCCAGTGCTAAGATCGCGCGGTCGACGTCTCCTCTTCCTTCCATCACCCCACAGACACCAGCCCCTTCATCAGCTTCTGCTAAGACGAAGACCCAGAAGTCAGATGCACGGGCCTTCAAGAAGGAACCGTCCCGTGCAGACTTCCTACGTACCTCAACCTCCCAGCCTTCGACCGGTACTTCCACCAAACGACCTTCCAAGAAGGCTCATAGGAAGCACAGTTCTCCTTCTCCGCCACGGCGCATTTCTTCTCCTGCGCCACCCAGCGGTTGCTGCCCCAGGCCGTCCTCCGTTTCGCCTGGCCGCACCGCTGGTAGCCGAACATCTGGCCGTTCACCGGCGGAGGAAGCTCCCCCTCCCGGCCATCTTCCCAAGATGGCCGATGAACCTATAGACCCAATGGACGATGACTGTCCGCCTACTGATAGCGGTGGCAGTGCTCGCTCGAAGCCAGGCCCTCAGCGGCCTTCGAGGTGACCCCTTCTTTCATCTTTTTTTTTTTTTTTTTTCTTATGATGGCACTTATTCACTGGAATATTCTCAGCATTCGCTCCAACCGAGAGGACTTGAAGTTGCTGCTCCGCTTGCACCGTCCGCTCGTCGTAGCCCTCCAGGAAACGAAGCTACGCCCATGCGATCAAATTGCCTTGGCACACTACACCTCTGTGCGTTTTGACATACCCCCTGTGGTGGGTATCCCAGCTCATGGAGGGGTTATGTTGCTGGTCCGGGATGATATTTACTACGATCCCATCACGTTGCACACCGGCCTGCAGGCAGTTGCCATCCGCATTACTCTCCCCACTTTTACCTTTTCCATTTGTACCGTTTACACTCCATCGTCGTCTGCCGTTACCAGGGCAGACATGATGCAGCTTATTGCTCACCTACCTGCACCATTTTTGTTAACTGGAGACTTCAATGCCCACCATCCCCTTTGGAGCTCTCCAGCATCCTGCCCGAGGGGCTCCCTGTTAGCAGACCTTTTCAACCAGCTCAATCTTGCTGCCTCAATACTGGCGCCCCTACTTTTCTTTCGGACACATCTCACACCTATTTCCATTTAGACATCTCTATATGTACTACGTAACTTGCATGCCGGTTTGAGTGGTATGCACTTTCTGACGCATATTCGAGTGACCACTTCCCGTGTGTTATCCATCTCCTGCAGCATACCCCCTCTCCGTGCTCATCTAGTTGGAATATCTCCAAAGCAGACTGGGGGCTCTTCTCTTCCAGGGCGACCTTTCAGGATCAAACCTTCACAAGCTGCGATAGTCAGGTCGCACACCTCACGGAAGTCATTCTCACTGCTGCTGAATATTCCATCCCTCACCCTACTTCTTCTCCACGTCGCGTACCGGTCCCCTGGTGGACCGCAGCATGTAGAGGCGCTTTACGTGCTCGTCGACGTGCTTTACGCACCTTTAAACGCCACCCTACAGTGGCGAATTGTATTAATTATAAACGATTACGTGCACAGTGTCGTCGTATTATTAAAGAAAGCAAGAAAGCCAGCTGGGCTGCTTTCACAAGCACCTTAAACAGTTTTACTCCTTCTGTTGTCTGGGGTAGCCTGCGCCGGCTATCTGGCACTAAGGTCCACTCACCAGTTTCTGGCTTGACGGTCGCGAATGACGTCCTTGTGGCCCCTGAGGCTGTCTCCAATGCCTTCGGCCGCTTTTTCGCAGAGGTTTCGAGCTCCGCTCATTACCACCCTGCCTTCCTCCCCCGCAAACAGGAAGAGGAGGCTAGGCCACCCAACTTCCGCTCCTCGAATCGTGAAAGTTATAATGCCCCATTCACCATGCGGGAACTCGAAAACGCACTTGGCCGATCACGGTCCTCCGCTCCCGGGCCTGATTCTATTCATATTCAGATGCTGAAGAACCTTTCTCCTGCGGGTAAAGGTTTTCTTCTTCGTACTTACAATCGCATCTGGATTGAGGGCCATGTTCCCGCATGCTGGCGCGAGTCTATTGTTGTCCCAATTCCTAAGCCGGGGAAGGACAAGCACTTGCCTTCCAGTTATCGACCCATCTCGCTTACCAGCTGTGTCTGTAAAGTGATGGAGCGAATGGTTAACTCTTGTTTGGTTTGGCTGCTCGAGTCTCGACGCCTCCTTACCAATGTAAAATGTGGATTTCGTAGGCGCCGGTCTGCTGTTGACCATCTGGTTACCTTGTCGACCTTCATTATGAATAACTTCTTGCGGAAGCGCCCGACCGCGGCTGTGTTGTTTGATTTTAGGAAGGCTTACGACACCTGTTGGAGGGTGGGCATTCTCCGCACCATGCATACATGGGGCCTACGCGGTCGCCTCCCTCTTTTTATTCGTTCCTTTTTAATGGATCGACAGTTCAGGGTACGTGTGGGTTCTGTCCTGTCAGACACCTTTCGCCAGGAGAATGGGGTGCCACAGGGCTCAGTTTTGAGCGTCGCTCTCTTCACCATAGCGATCAATCCAATAATGGATTGCCTCCCAGCTGATGTATCAGGCTCCCTTTTCGTGGATGATTTTAACATCTATTGCAGCGCGCAGCGTACGTTTTTCCTGGAGCGCTGTTTTCAGCGTTCTCTTGACCGTCTTTACTCCTGGAGTGTCGCCAATGGCTTCCGTTTTTCTGCCGAGAAGACGGTTTGTATTAACTTCTGGCGCTACAAAGAGTTTCTCCCACCGTCCTTACGACTCGGTCCCGTTGCTCTCCCATTCGTGGAGACAACAAAATTTTTAGGTCTTAAATTTGACAGGAAACTTAGTTGGTCTCCACATGTGTCATATTTGGCTGCCCGTTGTACCCGTTCTCTAAATGTCCTCCGTGTTCTCAGTGGTATGTCGTGGGGAGCGGATCGAACCGCCCTACTTCACCTATATCGGTCGATCGTCCGCTCCAAGCTGGATTATGGGAGCTTCGTATACTCCTCTTCACGGCCATCCATCTTACGCCGCCTCAACTTCATACAGCATCGGGGTTTACGTCTTGCGATCGGAGTATTTTATACTAGTCCCGTCGAGAGTCTTCATGCTGACGCTGGTGAGTTGCCACTCACCTACCGGCGTGATATACTGCTTTGTCGGTATGCCTGTCGGCTACTGGCAATGCCCGACCACCCGTCTTATCGTTCCTTTTTTGATGACTCTCTCGACAGTCAATACGGGTCGTATGTCTCTGCCCTGCTACCCCCTGGAGTTCGCTTTCGTCGCCTCCTTCAACACCTTAATTTTTCACTCCCTGCAACCTTTCGAGTGGGCGAGAGCCACACGCCACCTTGGCTCCAGGCTCAGGTTCGCGTGCACCTTGACCTCTGCTCGCTCCCGAAGGGGGTTACCCCCGGTTCAGTCTACCACTCCCGTTTTGTCGAACTTCGTTCGAAGTTCATTAATATGACCTTCATTTATACAGATGGCTCTAAGACCAATGACGGGGTCGGGTGTTCTTTTATTGTCGGGGCACAGAGTTTCAAATATCGGCTCCATGGCCATTGTTCGGTTCACAGCTGAGCTCTTTGCCCTCTACCAGGCTGTCCTTTACATCTGCCGCCACCGACATTCTGCATATGTCATCTGCTCCGATTCCCTGAGCGCTATCCAGAGCCTTGGTGATCCGTACCCGGTTCACCCTTTCGTGCACCGGATCCAATGCTCTCTTCAGCAGCTGGTGGACGTCGGTTCTCCGGTTAGCTTTATGTGGGTTCCTGGCCATGTCGGTATCCCTGGGAACGAAGCTGCAGATGCCGCGGCCAAGGCTGCGGTCCTCTAGCCTCGGACAGCTTCTTGTTGTGTCCCTTCGTCAGATTGTAGCAGGGTAATTTGTCGGCGCATTTTATCGCTGTGGCATGCCGATTGGGCTGCACTTCCAGACAACAAGCTTCGGGCCTTGAAACCTCTTCCCGCGGCGTGGACGTCCTCCTCACGCCCTTCTCGGCGGGAGGAGGTCGTTTTGGCACGGTTATGAATTGGACACTGCCGGTTCAGCCATCGCCATCTGCTGACGGCTGCGCCGGCGCCGTTCTGCCCATGTGGGCAATTGCTGACGGTCCGCCACATTTTAACATCCTGACCGGATTTTAACACCCTGCGTCTTGATCTTGGCCTGCCATGTACTGTAGAAGCCATTTTAGCGGATGACCCACGAGCAGCTGCTCGCGTTCTTCATTTTATCAATTTGACAACCCTCTCAAAGGACATTCGATTATGCGGTTTTCCTTTTTTTAATCCTATGCCTGTCAGTCTTTTATCGTGTTTTCCGTTTCGTTGCTGTTTTAAACTTGTGACTCGCGGTGCATTCCTAACGTAGTCTGGGCGCTAATGACCGTTGAAGCTGTGCACCCTAAAACCACAAAATAAAAAAATAAAAAAAACCTGGTATTTGAGTGGTCAGTTCGACAGAATATCATACTTAACGGCCCAGGTTCGATTCCTGGCTGCGTCGGGGATTTTCTTTGCTCAGGGACTGGATGTTGGGTTGTCCTTACATTTATAATTTCATCCCCATCAACACACAAGTCACCAAAGTGGTGTCAACTCGCAAGACTTGCACCAGGCTAACTGTCTACTTGATGGGAGGCACTAGCTACGTGGCATTTCCATATCCCCCTGCGGGTTCGGGCGTTAGAATAGGCCCGCGGTATTCCTGCCTGTCGTAAGAGGCGACTAAAAGGAGTCTCAAATGTTTCGGCCTTATGTGATGGTCCCCTCTCGGGTTTGACCTCCATCTTTCTAAATTATTCCGAAGAGCGAGCCAATTGGGGAAGGGCGCCTTACATGGTGCACTGTATCCGTCGTGCATTGAGACCTTTAGCCGGCTTTTTCGTCGTTGCAATGGTGTCCCGCTCGTTTTCCATCTCTTGGGCGAGGATACGTCCCTGGGTGCGATTCCCACGCTGCGCTCTGCAGTGTTTCTTTTAACTGCGACGACGACCTTGGACAGTTTTGCACCTAAGATCCAGCACGGTAGCCAGTCCGTTGTGGTGGGGCCGCCATGTACCCTCTTGGTTGTAATCCCCTGACAACACAGGGATCGCTCTACTGATGCCTGCGCCGTTAACTCCCCACGTATGCCAAGGAGTAGATGCCCGTCTCCCTGTGGCATCAGGACTCCCGGCAATGGACATCCTGCCAGGTGGCTATTGCTGCGGCTGGGTGGCGCCCGTGGGGAGGGCCCTTGGTCGGAGTAGGTGGCATCAGGGCGGATGACCCTCAATGAAGCGTGGTACATCATCTCTCGCTGGCGGCCAGCCGCCAGCAGTCTCTAAGCGTTTTCGGGCTCAATTTAGGCCCTCCGCGGCCGTCGAGGTGACCAGCTCTTCCCCCGTCTCGTTCCCCCAACTTTTGACTAGCGATGGCGTTGTTTCATTGGAACATAAGAGGTATTCGATCTAATCGGGAGGAATTACAACTGCTCCTCCGCCTGCACTGTCCGCTCGTCCTTGGTCTCCAGGAAACAAAGTTGCGCCCGACTGACCGTATTGCCTTTACCCACTACGCCTCGGAGCGGTATGACCTCACCCCTGTGGACGGTATCCCAGCTCATGGTGGGGTCATGTTGCTCGTTCGGGACGATGTCTATTACCATACCATCCCATCCCATTGACCACCCAAGCAATAGCTGTCCGCATTACTCTTTCTGCTTTTACTTTTCAGTTTGTACCATCTACACTCCACCGTCATCTGCTGTTAGTTGGGCTGACATGATGCACCTGATCGTTCAGCTTCCCCCGCCGTTTTTATTGTTTGGCGACTTCAATGCCCATCATCCCCTGGGGCTCTCCTGCATCCTGTCAGAGGCTCACTCTTGGCGGATGTCTTCAACCACCTCAATCTTGTCTGCCTCAATACCGGCGCCCCGACTTTCCTCTCGGACTCTACTCATACCTACTCCCACTTGGACCTCTCGATCTGTTCTACCACTCTTGCCCGACGGTTCGAGTGGTATGTCCTTTCTGACACCTATCCGAGCGACCACTTCCCCTGTGTCGTTCGTCTCCTGCACCACACCCCATCCCCACGTCCTTCGAGCTGGAACATACTGAAAGCTGACTGGGGACTTTACTCCTCCCTGGCGACCTTTTCGGACCACGATTTTCCCAGTTGTGACAGTCAGGTCGAATACCTCAAGGCTGTTATCAATGCTGCCGAACGTTCCATTCCTCGTACTACTTCTTCTTCCCGTCGCGTTTCTGTCCCCTGGTGGAACGAGGCTTGTAGGGACGCTATCCGTGCTCGACGACGTGCTTTACGCACCTTTCGCCGCCATCCTACGTTGGCGAATTGTATTGCATACAAACGACTCCGAGCGCAATGCTGTAGTGTCATCAAAGACACCAAAAAAGCTTGTTGGGCCTCCTTCACCAGCTCCTTTGACAGTTTTACTCCCTCTTCCGTCGTTTGGGGTAGCCTGCGCCGGCTGTCTGGCATTAAGGCCCACTCCTCGGTACCTGGCCTGACCTCAGGTAATGAGGTCTTTGTTGATTCTGTGGCTGTCTCCAACGCCTTTGGCCGCTTTTTCGCGGAGGTTTCAAGCTCCGCCCATTACCATCCTGCCTTCCTTCCCAGGAAAGAGGCAGAAGAGGCTCGGCGACCTTCCTTCCACTCGCTGAATCTGGAAACTTATAATGCCCCCTTTACTATGCGGGAACTCGAACGTGCGCTTGCACTGTCCCGGTCGTCTGCTCCGGGGCCAGATGCCATTCACGTTCAGATGCTGGCACACCTTTCTCCGGCGGGCAAAAGTTTCCTTCTTCGTACCTACAATCGCGTCTGGACCGAAGGTCAAGTCCCCATGCGTTGGCGTGACGCCGTTGTTGTTCCTATACCCAAACCCCGGAAGGATAGACACCTTCCTTCTAGTTACCGCCCCATTTCTCTTACAAGCTGTGTCTGTAAGGTGATGGAGCGCATGGTTAATGCTCGGTTAGTCTGGATTCTTGAATCTCGACGGCTACTTACTAATGTCCAATGCGGCTTTCGTCGCCGCCGCTCCGCTGTTGACCACCTTGTGACCTTGTCGACATTCATCATGAAAACCTTTTTGCGAAGGCGCCAAACGGGAGCCGTGTTCTTCGACTTGGAGAAGGCTTATGATACCTGTTGGAGAGGAGGTATCCTCCGCACTATGCACAGGTGGGGCCTACGTGGTCGCCTGCCCCTTTTTATTGATTCCTTTTTAACGGATCGCAAGTTTAGGGTACGTGTGGGTTCCGTATTGTCCGACGTCTTCCTCCAGGAGAACGGAGTGCCTCAGGGCTCCGTCTTGAGCGTATCCCTTTTTGCCATCGCGATCAATCCAATTATGGATTGCATTCCACCTAATGTCTCAGGCTCTCTCTTTGTCGATGACTTCGCGATCTACTGCAGTGCCCAGAGAACATGCCTCCTGGAGCGCTGCCTTCAGCGTTGTCTAGACAGCCTATACTCATGGAGCGTGGCAAATGGCTTCCGGTTCTCTGAAGAGAAGACGGTTTGATCCAACTTTTGGCGATATAAAGCGTTCCTTCCACCATCCTTACATCTCGGTCCCGTTGTTCTCCCATTCGTGGAAACAACTAAGTTTCTAGGGCTCACGTTGGACAGGAAACTGTGTTGGTCTCCACATGCCTCTTATTTGGCGGCCTGTTGTACACGTTCCCTTAATGTCCTCAGAGTTCTTAGCGGTTCATCTTGGGGAGCGGATCGCACTGTCCTGCTTCGCTTGTATCGGTCCATAGTCCGATCGAATCCCCCAGGGGGTCCACAACTCTTTTGTGGACACGTGCGTAGCGAGCACGGGACCCCGAGCTAATGTGGCCCTCCTTCCTTTCCGGGCTGCACACCTTCCCTTTCCGCATCCTTCCCCGTCCCCCATCTTCGCCCCCCCCCCCCCCCTCACCTCTGGCTCTTTCCTTCCCTTTCTCCCCCTCTGGGAGTATAGTTTGTGCCTACGTCCGGAGACGGACGCTCGAAACTGTTCCAAATTCCTTGCTTTCTACGCTTGCAAGTCCTCGTCCTTCCTCTGTCCTTCTCTTTTCCTTCCCTCTTCTCTTTGCCCTTTTCTCCGCTGCGGCGTTTGAGACCCCCTCTTCTTTCCTTTCCTTTCCCTTTCTCTTTTTTCCTCCATGTGCTTGTCTGAAGGCCGACCCACGCACTTCCATGCGTAGCCGGTAACGGGGTAACGCGTAATTCCCCGCCCCGGGTAGACAGGTAGGACACGTACGTACCCCCGGTAACGGCCAGGCCCAGGGAGGGGTGATTACCCGAGCTGATACCTTCCGAAAGTGCCGATTGGTCCCTCCGTCTGTTTGTCGGGAGGTGTGACCTGAGGTGTGAACAATCACCTAAGGCGGGTGTGCCCTCAGTGAGGGCCCCCACAAGGGAGGAGCGCGCCATCGGAGACGCCGGTAATCATGGGGGATTCTTCCGCAATGGTTTCCTCACCTTCCACTATGTCAGCTCACAAACGTAAGTTCACTGAGTCTCAGCCACAGACCGTTCTTCCATCGTTGACACAGTTCCTTGTTGTTTCTCGGTCTGACGAAGGTCACGACTTCTCCACGGTCAACCCTTTCATTATTCAGAAAGGTGTCGACGCAATTGCAGGTCCTGTCAAGTCTTGTTCCAGATTACGGAATGGCACCCTGTTGTTAAAAACAGTCAGTGCCCTCCAGGCACAAAAATTGCTGCGTACGTCACTACTACACACCTTCCCTGTCCGGGTGGAACCGCACCGCACCGTACCTTAAATTCCTCGCGTGGAGTCGTTTATACACGCTCCCTCGATGGACTGTCTGACGAAGAAATTCAGCACTACCTGTCTGACCAGGGCGTAACGGCTGTTCATAGGGTTATGAAAAGGGTTGACACGAACATCATTCCAACCCGCACTGTCTTCTTGACATTTGACAAAGTTCAACTCCCATCGAAAATCAAAGCCGGCTATGAGATAATTTCCGTTCGCCCTTACGTCCCGAACCCTACGCGTTGCTATCGGTGCCAGCGGTTCAATCACACCAGCCAGTCCTGTTCCAATCCGGCCAAATGTGTTACGTGTGGCAGGGATGCCCATGAGGGTGCTTGTCCACCTCCATCCCCTCGCTGCATCAACTGTATGGGTGACCACGCCGCTTCCTCTCGAGATTGTCCCGTTTTTAAGGACGAAAAGCTCATCCAGGAAATTCGAGTAAAGGAAAAGGTGTCGACCTTTGCTGCTCGAAAATTATTCGCCAGTCGACAGCCCACCGTGCCTCAGAAAGGAAAATACAGCACTGTCCTTGCTTCTCCTCGGCCAACAAAGGAGGCGGCCACGCAGACTTGCGACCTCACCTTTAGTGCCACGGTCGTCAGATCGGCCAGCGCAAAGATCGCCCGTTCAACCTCACCACTTTCGCCTGCCCACTCTCTGGTTAACCCTTCGTCGAGTTCTGCTAAATCTCGAGCCCAAAAGTCAGACACCAAGACTTCGAAAAAAGAGCATACTCGTGAAGAGTTTTTACGTACGGCAACTTCGCAACCATCGGTTCCTCCTTCCTCTAAACATCATACTTCCAAGAAGGCTACAAAGAAACCCAGTTCCTCTCCTTCTCCGCCAAGGCGTGTCCCATCTACAGCACCACCTGGCGGAAGTCGCCCTCGGCCGTCTTCTGTGTCGCCGAGGCGCACTGCTGGCGGCCGATCAACCGGCCGGTCGCTGGTGGCAGGAGCTGCTCCTGACCAACCTATGGATCAGGATCTTCTGCCTTCGGCTGAATGCCATTCCGTGCTGTCGGTCGCAAGCTCAGAGCAGTCGTTGAGTTGACAGCGACCTTGGTCACATTCCTCCACTTCCAGTTCACCCTATGTCCATTATCCACTGCAATATCCGCGGTATTCGTGCCAATCTGGATGAATTGTCGATCCTCTTAAAATACTACTCGCCGGTCATCTTTTGTCTTCAGGAAACAAAGCTGCGTCCCCATGACCGCTTTGTTCTCCCTCATTTTCAGTCCATCCGATATGATCTCCCCTCTGTTGAAGGCACTCCAGCACATGGAGGACTCATGATTCTTCTCCATGAAACTCTCCATTATCACCCAATCCATTTAAACACTTCCTTCCAAGCTGTCGCCGTCCGTCTTTCCCTTTCCGGATACACATTCTCTCTTTGTACTGTATACATTCCATCGTCCACACCAATGGCACGAGCTGATCTCCTTCATCTTCTTGGTCAGCTTCCACCCCCATATTTGCTGGTTGGGGACTTCAATGCCAACCACCCGCTTTGGGGATCTCCACATCCTTGTCCATGTGGCTCACTATTGCTAGACGTCTTCCACCAAGCGGATCTAGTTTGCCTCAACACTGGGGTCCCCACTTTTTTGTCTGCCTCCACGATAAATTTACCTCATTTGGACCTTGTGGTCGGTACTGTTCCACTAGCTCGGCACTTCGAATGGTTCGCCCTTGACGATACACACTCGAATGACCACGTTCCATGTGTCCTTAGACTGCAGCCTCAACAGCCATATATGCGCCCGCGACGCTGGAAGTTTGCTCAAGCCGATTGGACACTTCTTTCGTCTCTAGCGACATTCGATGACCGTTGCTTTCCCAGCGTCGACGATGAGGTCACACATATTACCGACGTTATTCTTACAGCTGCGGAACATTCAATACCACGCACCTCCGAATTGCCCCGCCCCCCCCCCCCCCCCCCCCCGCCCAGTTCCTTGGTGGAACGAGGCATGCCGTGATGCACTACGTGAGCGGCGACGTGCTCTCCGCGTTTTCCGCCACCATCCTACTTTGGCCAACTGTATCCGCTATAAGCAGCTCCGAGCGCGATGCCGTCGTGTCATCCGCGATAGCAAGAAGGCAAGCTGGAAATTCTTTATTAGCTCATTTAACACCTTCACTCCCTCCTCGGAAGTTTGGAGTCGGCTTCGACGGTTCTCAGGCGCGCCTGGTTTCTCCCCGGTCTCTGGGCTCACTGTCGCGCATGACACATTAGTGGACCCCGTCGCAATTTCTAACTCGTTGGGTCAGCACTTTGCCGAGATTTCGAGCTCTTCAAATTACCCGGCAGCGTTTCTCCCGAAGAAACGTGCAGCGGAAGTGCGACCTCTTGCTTTCTCCTCTCAAAATCGCGAAAGCTACAATACTGTTTTCTCCTTGGGGAGCTCCAACATGCACTCTCTTCTTCTCGCTCCTCCGCCCCAGGACCAGATGGTATCCACGTCCAAATGTTGCTACATTTATCAACCCATAGTCTGCGTTACCTCCTTCGCCTTTATAATCGAATTTGGACCGACAGTACTTTTCCCAGACGATGGCGGGAAGCTATCGTCGTTCCTGTTCCGAAACCTGGAAAGGACAAACCTCTCCCCTCTAGCTATCGCCCCATTTCTCTCACGAGTAGTGTCTGTAAGGTTTTGGAGCGTATGGTGAATTACCGTTTAGCGTGGTGGCTGGAATCCCGCAGTCTTTTAACACCTGCCCAATGCGGATTCCGAAAGCATCGTTCTGCAGTTGACCATCTTGTTGCTCTCTCCACTTATATCATGAACAATTTTCTCCGGAAACGCCAAACGGTAGCAATATTTTTTGATCTGGAGAGAGCATACGATACCTGTTGGAGGACAGGCATCCTCCGCACACTGTTCTCATGGGGCTTTCGAGGCCGGCTGCCCCTTTTTCTTCGCGAATTTATGGCAGAGCGCACATTTAGGGTGCGGGTGAACACTACTCTCTCCCGCACTTTCTCCCAAGAAAACGGGGTATCCCAGGGCTCCGTGCTGAGTGTTGTACTGTTTGCCATCGCTATAAATCCAATTATGGATTGTCTCCTTCCCGATGTCTCGGGCTCCCTCTTTGTAGATGATTTTGCGATCTACTACAGCTCTGAACGGACCAGCCTTCTTGAACGACGTCTTCAAGGATGTCTCGATCGCCTCGACTCTGGGAGCATCGAAACCGGCTTCCGTTTCTCTCCCGGTAAGACCGTTTGTGTTAATTTTTGGCGACGTAAGGAGTTTCTTCCACCCTCCTTACATCTAGGACCTGTCAACCTTCCGTTTTCAGACGTCGCTAAATTCTTGGGTCTTATGTTTGACAGAAAACTGTGCTGGTCCTCCCACGTTTCCTATCTTTCGGCTCGCTGTCTGCGATCGCTCAACACCCTCCGTGTCCTGAATGGTACCTCCTGGGGAGCGGACCGAGTGGTCCTTCTCCGCCTCTATCGCGCCTTAGTGCGCTCGAAATTGGACTACGGAAGCATAGTATACTCCTCTGCTCGGCCGTCTATTCTTCGGCGTCTCGACTCTATCCACCACCGTGGATTACGTTTAGCGTCTGGAGCTTTTTACACTAGCCCTGTGGAAAGCCTTTATGCTGAGACTGCTGAACCTCCGCTGTCCAATCGGCGAGCAGTCTTTCTGAGCCGTTATGCTAGCCATCTGTCTTCCATGCCTGCTAATCCAGCCCATGACCTTTTTTTCGACGCCTCCTTTGATGTAGGGTATGCTGGCCGCCCCTCCTCCCTACTACCACCGGGAGTCCGCTTCCGTCAACTGCTCCATTCTCTTTCCTTCCGCTTTCCTAAAACCTTCTTGACAACTTGGGGTACAGCACCGCCTTGGCTCCGTCCCCGGATCTGCCTGCTCCGTGACCTTTGTCGATTTCCCAAGGATGGTACCCCTACACTTGTTTATCGTCGGGCATTTGCTGCTCTACGTGCACAAATGACGGACGCCACATTTATTTACACCGACGGCTCGAAAACATCGTTAGGTGTAGGGAGTGCCTATATTGTTGGCGACACCCCAAACGAATTTCGGCTTCCCGACCAGTGTTCGGTGTATACTGCGGAGCTTTACGCTGTTCTCCAGGCTGTCCACTACATCCGCCGCCATCGGCGGATACAGTACGTTATCTGCTCGGATTCTCTCAGCTCTCTCCTCAGTCTCCAAGCTCTTTACCCTGTGCACCCTCTGGTCCACCGGATTCAGGACTGTCTGCGCTTGCTCCACCTGGGGGGCGTCTCGGTGGCGTTCCTCTGGCTCCCGGGACACGCTGGTATTTGTGGGAATGAGGCGGCCGATATAGCGGCCAAGGCTGCAGTCTCTCTTCCTCGGCCAGCTATTCAGTCGCTTCCCTTCACCGAT
The DNA here is from genome assembly GCF_023898315.1 of Schistocerca nitens. Taxonomy (NCBI): domain Eukaryota; kingdom Metazoa; phylum Arthropoda; class Insecta; order Orthoptera; family Acrididae; genus Schistocerca; species Schistocerca nitens. The sequence continues at coordinate 608,491,073 of NC_064620.1, forward strand.
CTACGGAGCGGTTTATGTCGCAAAGTTGCTCATTTATGGCATGCGCATTGGTCAACACTTCCCCCTAATAAATTGCGGGAAGTGAAAGCCATTCCTTGTGCTTGGACCTCTTCCTCCCGAACGCGTCGTCGGGAGGAGGTAATTTTAGCTAGACTCCGGATAGGGCACTGAGTTTTTAGCCATCAACATCTTTTAAGCGGCGATCCTCCCCCACTCTGTCCCCACTGCTCTCAGCTGTGGACGGTAAGACACCTTTTAATTGAATGCCCCTATTTTAATCCGTTACGCGCCCGTCTACAGCTATCGCCTGATCTATCGTCGATTTTAGCAGATGACACGCGCTCAGCCGACCGCGTTCTCCAGTTTATTAGTGACAGTGAAATGAAGTCAGTCATTTGAAGCTTTTTTTGGGATAACAAACCCCTTTCTGTAGTAGAGTTTTAAGCCTTCCTTCTGCTTTTAGTTTCTCCAATTTTATGACTTTGTTCCCATTGCTGCTTGTTTTCAATTTCGGTTTTTTACTGTTTCCTAAGTTACGGGCTGGGCGCTAATGACCATAGCAGTTTTGCGCCCTAAAACCAAACAAAAAAAAATCCCGATACTCCATGTACCCCGCCTCCCATCTGTGTCAACTGCGGGGAGCACCATTCACCTTGCTCACCAGACTGCAGAATCTTCCAGAAATAACGCAAAATCATGGAATATAAGACCTTGGACCGACTGACTTACACTGAGGCCAAAAGGAAATACGACCGATTACATCCCGTGAGAATGACATCCTACACCGCTGCTACAACACCTGTGCTCGCCCCCATCAGTTTCGCGACTTCCGGCCGGATCGCTGAGTGGTACAACTCCTCCTGCCCCCTTGCCAGTGGGGGGCTCTACCCACTGGGTTGCTCCTGCGCCACCGACCTCAGGGGCAACACCATCCCCCCCATCAGGGACGTTCGTCCCTGCTTCTAAGCCGGAGAAGTGTCCAACTTCTTCGGCTTCTCACGCTCGCAAGGGGTCCCTTGGGTCCCTCCCTTCCCAGGTTTCCACCAGTGGGAAAGCTGACGACCGACAGTGGCGTAAGTGCCCGCAATCAGCTGGTCGATGGGCTTCACGATCCTCCTCAGTCCCGGAGACTGAATCGGTGAAGCCCTCCCAGCCAGTTAAACACAAGGAGCAGCGTGAAAAATCAAAGAAGAAGAGTTCTAAGCCCAAGGAATTCGCGGTGGCAGCCACCCCACCGCCACCTTCCCGCTCTGCGTCTGAGGACGAGGTGGAGATCCTGGCGTCCGCTGAGGACCTCGATCTCGCCGGTCCCTCAGACGCCATGGATAGCACTAGCACGGGTGCTCAATCGGAGGCAGCAGGTGACCCAGTGGCGTAATCTGCCTTCCCAGTCCCGTCACGCCTTTCTCCGCCATGGACAACACCATCCTCCAGTGGAACTGCAGCGGTTTCTTCCACCATCTAGCTGAGCTCCGCCAGCTTATCAGCCTTCATCCTTTCCTTTGCATTGCTCTGCAGGAAACTTGGTTTCCGGCAATGCGAACCCCCGCCCTCCGTGGCTATCGGGGTTATTAAGAGAACCGGGCGGCTTATGAAAGGGTGTCTGGTGGCGTCTGCACATATGTCCTTCACACTCTGCACAGCTAGTCTGTCCCTCTCCAAACACCTTTAGAGGCTGTCGCTGTTCGGGTGTGGACGCCACAGGCTGTTACCGTTTGCAGCCTTTACCTTCCACCGGATGGTGAGGTCTCGCAGCATGTCCTGGCTGCACTGGTAGCCCAATTGCCGCCACCTTTCTGCTATTGGGCGACTTCAACGCCCATAACCCTCTGTGAGGTGGGTCAGTGGCAACAGGTCGAGGCGCCATCATTGAGCATTTATTGTCGCAGCTCGATCTCTCACTGTTAAATGATGGTGCCTTCACCCACTTCAGTGTGGCGCATGCCACCTACTCCGCCATTGACCTTTCCACCTGTAGCCGTAGCCTCTTACCGTCTGTCCAATGGAGTGTGCATGACGACCTGTGTGGTAGTGACCACTTTCCGCTCTTTTTGTCACTACCACAACGTCACTCTTCTGGGCGCCCTAGCAGATGGGCTATGAATAAGGCTGACTGGGACTTGTTCTCCTCCACTGCCGCTTTTGAGCCTCTCTCTACTGATGCCATTGATGCGGTGGTTCAATCGGTCACCACCGGCATCGTTACTGCCGCCGAATCTGCCATTCCCCGTTCTTCTGGGTCCCCTCGGCGGAAGGCTGTGCCTTGGTGGTCGCCTGAGATCGCTGAAGCGATTAAAGATCGCCGGCGGGCGCTCCAGCGTCACAAGCGACATCCCTCCATAGACCACCTTATCGCCTTCAAACGGCTGCGTGCGCGGGCCCGCCTCCTTATCCGCCGAGGCAAGGAGGAGTGCTGGGAGCGGTATGTGTCCACCATTGGCCTCCATGTCACTCCATCGCAGGTCTGGGCCAAGATTCGACGCGTCTACGGCTATCGGACCCCTGCCAGCGTCCCTGCGCTCTCTCTGAATGGAGCAGTTTGTACTGACTGCGACGTCATTGCAAATCGCTTAGCAGAGCATTTTGCTATGAGTTCCGCTTCTGCGAATTACCCCCAGGCCTTCCGCTCCATTAAAGAGCGGATGGAACGTCGCAGCCTTTCGTTTCGCACCAACCACCCAGAATCTTACAATGCTCCATTCAGTGAGTGGGAATTTCGCAGTGCCCTAGCTGCTTGCCCTGATACCGCTCCTGGGCCAGATGGCATCCACTGTCAGATGCTGAAACACCTTTCAGTGGACTGCCAGCGGCGCCTCCTCGATCTTTACAACTGTCTTTGGGTCGAGGGGGAGTTTCCGTCGCAATGGCGGGAAGGCATTGTCATCCCCGTTTTGAAACTTGGAAAGAACCCTCTGGAGGTGGACAGCTACCGTCCCATTAGCCTCACCAACGTTCTTTGCAAGTTGCTTGAACGGATGGTGAGCCGGCGCTTGCATTGGGTACTGGAGGCTCGGGGCCTTCTGGCTCCGTCTCAGGGTGGGTTCCGTAAAGGCCGCTCCGCCACCGACAATCTCGTGAGCCTGGAGTCGGCCATCCGTACTGCCTTTGCCCGCCGTCAACACCTGGTCGCTGTCTTTTTCGACATGCGGAAGGCGTACGATACGACATGGCGTCATCACATCCTTTCTACGCTTCATGGATGGGGTCTTCGGGGTCCTCTGCCGATTTTTATCCGCAATTTTCTGTCGTGTCGTACCTTCCGCATGCAAGTCGCGGCCTCGTATAGTTCGTCCCACGTCCAGGAGAACGGTGTGCCACAGGGTTCTGTTATAAGTGTCTGTCTGTTTTTAATAGCCATTAACGGGCTTGCTGCGGCCGTGGGAAATTCTGTCTCCGCTTCCCTGTATGCTGACGACTTCTGCCTTTACTTCAGCTCTACTGGCATTGCAGCTGTTGAACGTCAGCTACATGGCGCTATCCGTAAGGCGCAGTCTTGGGCTGTAGCGCATGGGTTTCAGTTTTCGGCAGCCAAGACCCGCGTTATGCATTTCTGCCGGCGCCGAACAGTCCATCCTGAACCGCGGCTTTATCTTGCCGACGAACTCCTTGCTGTGGTGGAGACCCACAGGTTTTTGGGGGTGGTTTGCGATGCCCGGTTGACTTGGCTGCCTCATATCCGGCAGCATAAACAGACGTGTTGGCGGCATCTAAACGCTCTGAGATGCTTGAGCCACACCCGCTGGGGCGCCGACCGCTCTACCCTGCTGCGGCTCTACCAGGCGTTAATCCAGTCCCGTCTGGATTATGGGAGCCTGGCTTATGGCTCAGCATCCCCATCTGCGTTACGGGTGCTGGACCCAATTCTCCACAGTGGGATATGCCTTGCCACTGGTGCTTTCCGCACCAGCCCTGTGGACAGCGTACTAGTGGAGGCAGGTGTACCTCCACTGCGGTTCCGACGCCAACGTTTGCTGGCCGCTTATGCTGCCCATGTTCTAAGCTCGCCCGGGCATCCAAACTATCGTCTCCTGTTCCCGCGATCGGTCGTCCGTCTGCCAGAACGTCGGCCCGGGTCTGGTTGTACAATAGCGGTCCGCGTCAAAGAGCTTCTCTCTGGGCTTCAGGTTTTCACTGTTCCACCTCCTTTCCGGGCTAATTTGCATACACCCCCATGGTGTGTTCCTCGCCCTTACCTTTGGATCGACTTGGCACAGGGCCCGAAGGACTCAGTCCCTCCAGAGGCCTTCCGCCGCCGCTTTTCTTCCATCCTGGCCACGTATCAGGGCTCTGGAATTGTTTACACTGACGGTTCGATGGTTGCTGGTCGTGTCGGTTATGTGCTCACTCTAGGGGACCAGTCCGAACAACGTTCCTTGGCGGCTGGCTGCAGCGTTTACACTGCTGAGCTGGTCGCCATCTTTCGAGCACTAGAGTATATCCGCTCCTGCTCAGGTGAGTCCTTTGTTATCTGTAGTGACTCCCTGAGCAGTTTACGAGCTCTCGACCAGTGTTTCCCTCGTTCCCGTCTAGTGACGGCTATCCAGGAGTCCCTGTCTACTCTTGACCGTTGCGGCCGCTCTGTGGTCTTTGTTTGGACCCCAGGCCATGTTGGGATCCCCGGGAATGAGAATGTTGACCGCCTGGCGAAAGAGGCCACCAGTCAACCACCTCTGGAGATAGGCCTCCCGGCGACTGATTTGCGGACACTATTACGCCGCAAAATTTTCGCTTTATGGGACGCTGAATGGCGCAACCTGCTGGTTCCGAACAAACTCCGTTGTATCAAGGCGTCGACGACAGTGTGGCGGTCGTCCATTCTGGTCTCCCGCCGGGAGTCTGTTGTCCTCTGCCGGCTGCGCATTGGGCGCACTCGGCTGACACACGGCCACTTATTGCGCCGTGAGGACCCACCTCTGTGTCGCTGGGCTCCGTTTTATCTGTGGTGCACATTTTATTGGTGTGTCCGCTTTTAGCTGTGCTCAGGCAGACGTTCGCACTGCCTGACACGCTCCCTGCCCTTTTACTAGATGACTCTGCCATGGTGGACTAAGTTTTGCGTTTTATTCGGGCAGGGGGTTTTTATAGTTTAATCTGAGTGTTTGTTTTTTTTAGCGTTGATTCTGGCTTTTAGCCTCTGATTTTAAACTGAGTTTTTAATGTGTTCTTCGTGGTTGGCTTTTCCTTTTTTTTCTCTATGGTCGGCCAACCACCGTCACACTCCGACTGAGATCAGACAAAACAAAGTAAAACACACGGAGTCTTTCTCGTCCTGTGTCGTCTGACGTCTTTCCTGCTGTTTTTTTTTTTTTATTCTCTTTGGGCGGTTTTAATTTTTTTTTTGGAAAAAGGGACCGATGACCATCGCAGTCAGTTCCCTTTAATCCCACAAACCAACCAACCAACCAACCCTCTCATACCATTACATCCTACCCTGGATTTTCATTGTTTGAATGTAGATCTCTAATAAGACCCTGATGGTTCATTGTAATAAGAAGAATTATGTTTCTTTTACTGAGGATTTCTTCATATTGTGCTCTGCCATAATTAATTATTGTTTTTGAGACAGCTGACACCTGTGAACACCTCATTAGCAGGTTCATATGGGTAGATCCACAATATAAACCTTGGAACCAAAACATATCTTTTGGCAGATTGTTTAGCTTTTGCTAAATGAATAATATTTAAATAACATTCAAAACGATAAATTACTAGCTTGCATGACTTGGCTGACAATATTTATTTCACTGATATTGCCAAAAAGTTGGCACAAGTTGCAAATTAAATAAAGGATTTATTGGTAAACACTAAAATATATTTAGTGTGGACAAGGTGGATTGCCACTTGACCCTTTTTCAGAGACAAAAAGAGTTCAGATTATTGCTGGTGATAATGGTGAGAATGTAACAATAGTTGAATGTGGAGATGCTGTAATTGCAAGTATAATTCTGTTCAGAGGAATGCTGTGTAAAGATGAAAAGCATTAAAAGTTCTGTATCATGTGATGATTCAGCAGTTGACAGTTCTCCCTAAGCTACTGATCTAATGTAGGGGGTACTCAATAGAATCATGCAGGGAATACTACCAAAGTAGTAGTAGTAGTAGTAGTAGTAGTAGTACTAGTAGTAGTATTTAGTAGTATGGTATTCTGCCTTACAGAAGCTCTTATCGTGGATTAAGCCTCTTCCACTTCTGTCTGTCCATAGCCAGTCTTTTCATTTCTGAATATTTGCCTCCTTTCATATTGTCCAACATTTGATATCTTCTTTATCCTCTTCCCCTTGTTCCCTCCACTATTCTTCTAATTTTGTGTTTAGATTATATAACATTTGTTCCATCTCTCTTGTACTCTCTGCCATCACAACCATGTCATCTGCAAATCTTATACGCTCCACTCTCTGACCCCCTATATAAACTCCTCCCCTTCCATCAAAACTTTCATTAATAATTTCCTTGAGGTATATACTGAACAGTGTTTGTGATAAGCAACCACCTAGTCTTACACCTCTTCAGAGTTCAATTTCTTCATTCATCACACGTCCTACTTTTACTCTTGCTCTCTGGTTCAAATATAGATTTTAATTAGCCATCTATCCATTCAGCCAGCTCCATGTTTTCTTAAGATTTCAATCAGTTTGTCCCATCTGACAGTGTCAATAGGCTTCTCAAGATCAATGAATGCAATATACACCTTCCTTTTCCTCTCCATGTACCTTTTCCCTATCACCTTTAGTAGCACAATGGCTCCAGTAGTCTCCACTCCTCGCCTGAAACCAAATTGTTCATCTCCTAGTATGCAATTCAACTGTCCACATAGCTTTGTGCTGAGCATCCTCAGCAAGACTTCCACTGCATGTGCATCACGCACACTGTTCTATGTTTCTCACACTTTTTGCTGTTCTTTTTCTTTTCTACAGGTATTAAGATTCTTTCTGTAAAGTCCATTGGCTATTTTCCTGTCATGAATATTTGATTACACAATTCAATAAACTCCCTTTTCCCTTCTTTCTCCAATGACTTTATAGACTCTTAAATCTCACTAGTTAGTATTGCATTTCCTTTGTCATCATCTGCAACTTCATCTTCTTCTTCTATCCCAATGTCTTCTTCACTTGGTCGGCTGTTTACAGCATATAGCCATTTTATATATTCTTCCCATCTTATCATAATTTCTTGGGGTTCACGTACCATTTTACCATCTGCTGCGTCTACTTCCTTCAGTCCATTGTCGTTTCTCTTTTCCCCTGAATGTCAAATCCATTGCTTCTTTGTACATGAAATCATATTTTCCTTCTTTCTCTAATTTCACTGTCTTGTCACACTCTCCTGTCGGCCATTTGTCCTTTGCTTCTTCTGTCTCCCTTCTTAATTCATTATTTAAACTTCTGTAGTTATGCTTCCCTTCTTCTGTATCTACAGTTTTCCATATCCTGCAATCACCGATCTTGGTTATCATAACTGGTGTTACCCGTTCTTTTTTTATTATTTTCCTCTCCTTGACTCAGTGTTTCCTTAGCTGCATTTTTGATCCTATTTTTAAAATGATCCTGCCTTCCTTCTGTGAATTCCATTTCCTGACTTTTCATTATGATTTCACAATATGCATTCTCCAATTTTTCACAATTGCCTTTGTCTTTGTTTCTCAAAGTTAATGTGCTCTCTCTTCTGTCCTTCCCAGGTTCCTTTCAATTAAACTAGAACATCAGCTATTACTAATATAGGATCTGAATAAGTATCTGCCCCTGGATAGCTTTTGAGACTCTTTAGGCAATTTTGGTGTCTTTGTTGTATCATTATGTAATCAATTTGATATCTTTTGTTGTCAAATCGAGGTATCCAAGTACACTGTCATCTTTTGTGGTTACCAAATAGAGTATTTCCAACTACCATGAAATTTTCATTGCAGTATTCCAAAAACATTTGCATTTTCTCATTTCTTTCACCCAGTCCATATTTTCCCAGAGCTTCTCCTTCTGGTCCTTCACCAACTACCACATTCCAATCGCCCATTATAACAATACATGCATTTCTTTTCTCTCTCTGCTAAGTTTTCTATCATCTCACAACATTCTTATACCTCTTCATCTGAATGATCACTTGTTGGCATATAGACCTGGATGATAAGTAAGTCTTTCTTTTTCTCTCTGTCTCATCATCAATATTCTTCCACTAACATATTTAACCTTCATTACCTTGTCCTGCACCTGTCAAATTTTCAACCTTATTCATTCCATTTTTATCTTCACCTGAATAGTACAATCAGAAGTCATCACTTTCTAGTTTTTCACAACCACCCCATCTCACCTCACACATACAGAGTATACCCAATTCGTTTCTTGTCACTTCATGTTTGGCGTTTTCTAATTTCCCTTCCTGGAGAAGGGTTAATACATTCCAACTACCAATCCTCAATAAGTCTTCCATCTTTTCCTTCCTTCCTTTTCCATTTTCCCAAATCTCTGGACTCCTCATTGTATTCGCCTCCTGGAGAACCGATTGAGGGGAAGCTTTACCTCTGGAATATTTTACAAAGAGATCAAGCCCATGAACATCTAGGGAAGTAATTCCAGTAGTGGTTTCCCATTTCCTTCCACTGTCCTCCATATCCTGTCAGCTTGCTGACCCAGTTCACCACTGGGGTTGGTTACCCAACCGTCCACTGGGTTGCTCAGCTTAACAGGACCATGATGTGTAGGTAGGATTGTGGAGAATTAAGGTGAGAGAGACTAAGAGAACTCTCTTGTTGCGTTCTTGTATTTGCATCTCACCCCCATTTTCAGCCAGAGTCACAAGGTTGTAGCAGTGATCGGCCCAAGTAATCTCCCAGGCCTACCAAAGGGTGACAGATAACTTCACTTCTCCTGATAATGAGGATGACCTATAAAATAAAGTTGCACATTGCGTTATCAACTTAACCTGGAACTTTCATTTTTCTGCTTGCATAATTATTTTCCTCTGTAAATTCTAACTGAAATTAGTATTCTTTAAGTAAGGGCCATGTGATAAATAACTCTGTTATTTGCACTGGAACAACTATGAAGTTCATAATTCACCTCCTCTACCCACCAAAGAGAGAGAGAAATTGACTGGCTAGTACTGTAGGAGGATTGCCATGAATTTCTAAATTAAAGAGTCAGAATGTACTGGCCTGAAAGTTCCTTGCTGTTTAATGACGAGAGTTACGGAAGGGATAGTTTGCTGCTCATTGTAAATGTGACACATGACCTACTACAGGAAAGTGGAACACCCTGCATAACATGGAGATAAACATAACATGCCCAATTTCAATGGCTGCTTCACAACCCAGGCAATCTGTGTTGTCGCATACACCACCAGCTTTTCTGAACTCTGGAGACTGGAGTTACCCTTAAAACACATACTCTGCTCCTGAAACCATCCCTGCCTCAACCTACAGTAACCTACTGTCTCCCTTCTTCTGCCAAAATGTTCCCTCCCACCCTCACCCCACTGTTCTATCATCTCCCAATTCACATCCCCACTGTGCACGGCTCTCTGCAAGTCCATCAACCAGTCCCTTCTCCTTTCGTGTGCTCCTTTCCTTTCTGCCAGTTTTTCCCCTTCCTTTCCTCCCTCCCTCCCTCCCACCCTGCCACCCAAACTCCCTCCCGATTCTAAACCAGATAGCCTCATCTGCCACCTCTAGTCCCTGCATGCTCTGCTAAGTTGCACTGTTTCCTCCTCTTCAACCTGTGTGGGATGTCCCTCTACCTGCTCTGCTCCACTATGGATTGTTAGTTCTGTTTAATATATTGGTCTGGCCTGAGCAGCTAGAGATATGGTGTGGTGGTGGTGGTGGTGGTGGTGGTGGTGGTGGTGGTGGTGGTGGTGGTGGTGGTGGTGGTGTAGCTTCTTTTTCAGTAGTTGTAGTGGAAACTGCCTGTAACACAAGTTTGTTCTTGTAACATCTGTGAATATGGCCTTGATGTGCTGGTACCATTAACAGCTGAAATTGTGGAGAAACTACAACCATTCTTTTCTTGTTGTTGTGTAGCTCTTCTGTGTGACTTAACCCATCAAACCCAATTTTAGTCATTATATATTCTGTATTTTTGGGAAACTGTGTCCTCGCAAAAAGGTACCAGTAACACTTTCTATAATGATGACCTCATTGTTGGGCACCCATGAGATTCGCACACATGAGGGGACCAGAGTAAGTGTTCAAACTCAAAGGAGTGTTTCCGGAGTCACTCTGCAGCAATTCCGGATATGTGGAGTGTCGCATTTACCTGCTGGAATTGCTGAAGTCTGTTGGAATGCACAATGGACATGAATGGATGCAAGTGATCAGCCAGGATTCTTAAGTACATGTCACCTGTCTATCACATCTAGACATATTAGGGGTGTCCATCCCTGGTATTTGAGTGGTCAGTTCGACAGAATATCATACTTAACGGCCCAGGTTCGATTCCTGGCTGCGTCGGGGATTTTCTTTGCTCAGGGACTGGATGTTGGGTTGTCCTTACATTCATAATTTCATCCCCATCAACACACAAGTCACCAAAGTGGTGTCAACTCGCAAGACTTGCACCAGGCTAACTGTCTACTTGATGGGAGGCACTAGCTATGTGGCATTTCCATATCAGGCGTTCAATATCACTCAAATTGCACATGCCCCACACCATTACAGAGCTTCCACCTCCTGTCTTGTGGGGTCTATGGATCCGTGAGGTTGTCTCCATACCCATACACTTTCATCCACTTGATACAGCTTGAGATGACTCATCCAACAAGGCAACAAGTTTCCAGTCAGGTCCAAGACCAAGGTTTGAAGTGCAATTACTGATGTAGACATATGATGGATTTTCACTTTTATATAACTTGTTGAACACAAACCAAACATCATGGTAAAGAATAGAAACACTAAAACCAATAATTCACAGCATCATTCAGTCGCTGGCCTAGTTAAGCAAAACGATGCAACAAAATACTTGATTATATTCCAACAGGTCTCATCTGTCACAAGTGCCAAACTATTAGTTTACTTTCCATTACCATGCTTGTGTATGACCCAGTGCAATATAGACATTGTGAAGTGCAGATCCACAGACAATTTTATGGCAAAAAATGTCCAATTCCTTCACAGGATTTGCAATATTATTCAGGTCACACATGGTTTGTACTGAACGAGAGTTCTGGCATACTTTATATCATGTGGATGCATGTGCAATTATTTACAAGCAAATTAACAACAGACTAATTGCTCCAAAAGGAAACAATGAGAAAGGGAAGATCAGGAAGATGATTGTGAGGTGAGCAGTCTTGCGATGGACCATCATAGCAACAATAGTTTGGGGCACAGAGGAGTGAAGATGTCATGGGAGGGCTTTGAACACCTGCAAGGCCCTAATTACTAGTGACAAACATAACAAATAAACATAGATGAACAAATACACCATTGGCTGTCATCACTCATGACTTGGGTACAAATCAAACTGCTGATGTCTGCTTCACTGTGATATCCTTTTGGTGCTGATGGTGAAGGGATGATTGTAACTGAGGTATTGTCAAAGGTGATTGACTTACATACAACAAATAGCATATTGATCCAGTTTTGATTTTCCTCGCATCATGCTAATAATGTTGAAAACAATTAAAGAAATTTTCTTGCCCAATTGCCTGACCTCCAGTGTAAGCTGTTAAGGATTCGGCAAACATCTGAAGTATGCAGATGAATTGACTTTCGATCAATGCAGGTCATGTATCTGGCACATTAATGAATTTCTAGGTATCCTCCATTCACACAAATACTATTATTTGGTGGGGACAGGTAATGTTAAAGCTATACAAATTCATCTCAAGGTCCCCCTGCAGGTACGGGGGTTAGAATAGGCCCACAGTATTCCTGCCTGTCATAAGAGGTGACTAAAAGGAGTCTCAAATGCTTCAACCTATATGTGATGGTCCCCTCTCGGGTTTGACCTCCATATTTCCAATTCTTCTGAAGAGCGAACCAATTGGGGAAGGGCACCTTACATGGTACATTGTGCCCATTGTGCATAGAGACCTCTAGCCAGCCTTCTCATTGTCGCACTGCCATTCTGTTCGTTCCCCATCTCTTGGGTGAGGATACATTCCTAGGTGCAATTTCCACCATGCACTGTGCATTGTTGCTTTTTGCAGAGCTGATGACCAAGGACTTAATTGCACCTAATATCCAGCATAGTAGCCAGTCAATTGTGGTGGAGCTGCCATGTACCCTGTTGGTTGTAGCCCCCTTACAACACAGGGATCACTCTGCTGATGCCTGCGCCAACTCCCCACGTATGCCAAGGAGTAGAGGCCTATCTCCCTGGGGTATAGGGACTCCCGGCAATGGCCATCCTGCCAGGTGGCCCTTGTAGAGGCTGGGTGGTGCCCGTGGGGAGGGCCCTTGGTCGGAGTGGGTGGCATCAGTGCAGATGACCCACAATGAAGCGTGGTACATCATCTCTTGCTGGTGGCCATCTACCAGCAGTCTCTAAGCATTCTTGGGCTCAGTTCAATGCTCAGAAATACAATCCCAAATCATTCCCCTCCCTGGCCACACTGTGGGAGGAGTGTCTCAGGATGGCAGTGACACTTATTTGCTCTGGTTCCTAGTTTGTACAAGAGCTGAAGTCTTTCATGTCAAAAAAGTCTAAATTCTTCATAGAGCATTTAGAGGACATGTTTGGGGAGGTGGAGGGCTTGTCCAAAATGCGCTCTTGATCAGTATTGACAAAAACAGCATTCTATGCCCAGTCCTGGAGATTACTTGCTTGTGACAAGTTGGGGGATGTTTCAGTTACCATAACACACCATAAGAGTTTAAATATGGTCCAGGATATTATTTTCCGTAGGGACCACCTTTTTAGTCTAATGACTAACTGCACGCCAATTAAGAACATCAAGGTGTTCATTTCATCTGGCACATACATTGGGGTCTGAAGGACAATCAGATTGCTACTGGTGCCTTCATCTTAGCCTTCAAGGGTGATACATGACTGGAGAAGGTCAAGGTGATAGTCTACCACTGTGACATCAAGCCCTATATCCCTCCCCTGACAAAGTGCTTTACGTGCTGCAATGTCGGCCATATGTCTTTCTGCTGTACTTCCAGCCTCACATGTCCAGATTGTGGATACCCATCATATCCCAATACTCCATGTGCCGCACCTCCCATCTGTGTCAACTGCAGAGAGCCTCATTCAGCTTGCTCGCCGGACTGCCGGATCTTACAGAAGGAGCAGAAAATCATGGACATAAGACACTGGACCGACTGACTTATACTGGGGCTAAGAGGAAATATGAATGACTCCATCCTGTGTGAAAGGCATCCTCATATGCCACCACAACCACCACCGTGATGGCCCTATCAGCTCAGAGAATTTCAGTCGGCTCACAAAGTCGATCAAGTCCAAACACCCCCTTGACCATGGGGGCACTACCCACCCTGCTGCTCCTGCTCCACCTACTTTGGGAGCAACCATCCCCTCCCCACACACCTATTGGGTATTGGGGATGTCCGTCCCCACTTCTAAGCTAGAGAAATGTCCAACTTGTTCAGCTGCTCTCTCTTGCAAGGGGTCCCTTGGGTCCCTCCCTTCCCAGGTTTCCACAAGTGGGAAAGATGACGGCCGGCAATGGCATAAGAGCCCACGAGCAGCTGGTTGTAGGGCTTTGTGATCCTACTCCATGCCGGAGACTGAATTGGTGAAGCCCTCCCAGCCAGTGAAACCCAAGGGGCAGAGAGAAAAATCCAAGAAGAAGACCTCTAAGATGAAGGAACTTGTGATGGCATCTAGCCCACCGCAAACTACAAGCTCTGCATCTGAGGGCAAGGTAGAGACTCTGGCGCACGCTGTGGACCTAGATCTGGCCTGACTCTGACACAATGAATTTCACTTACACAGGTGCTCAATCGGTGGCAGCAGGTGACCTAGTGGCGTAATCTACCTCTTCGGTCCCTTCACACCTTTCTCAGCCAGGGGCAATGTCAGCCTCCATTGGAACTGCAGTGGTTTTTCCCGCCATCTTGCTGAACTCAGTCAACTTCTCAGCCTTGACCATTCCTCTACATTGTTCTTCAGGAATCTTGATTTCTGGTGACGCGTACCCCTGCCCTCCATAGCTACAGGGATTATTGTAGGAACAGGGTAGCTTATGAGAGGGTACCTGGTAGTGTCTGCATCTATTTCCATCACTCCCTTTACAGTGAGTCTGTCCCTCTACAAATGCCTTTAGAGGTTGTCACTGTTCGGGTGTGGATGCCTCTGGCTGTTACTATCTGCAGTCTCTCTCTTCCACCAGATGGTGATGACCTGCAGCATGTCCTGGCTGCACTGATAGTCCAATTGCTGCCATCTTTCTGTTACTCGGCGACTTCAATGCCCATAAACCTCTGTGGGGTGGTTCAGTGGCAACAGGCTGAGGCACCATCGCTGAGCAAGTATTGGTACAGCTCGACCTTTCTCTTTTAAATAGTGGTACCTTCACACATTTCAGTGTGGCACATGGCACATAGTCAGCAAATGACCTTACCAGCTGCAGCCCTAGCCTATTACCATCTGTCCCATGGAGTGCGCTTGACAACTTGTGTAGTAGTGACCACTTTCCAATATTTCTGTCACAGCCACAGCATCACCCTTCTGGGCGCCCCTGCAGATGGACTATGAATAAGGCTGACTGGGACCTGTTCACCTCCATTGCCACTATTGAGACTCATTCCAATGACGCCATTGACACCGTGGTTCACTCGGTCACCACCGGCATCATTACTGCCGCAGAACGTGCCATTCTGCGTTCTTCTGGGGCCCCTTGGTGAAGGACTGTGCCTTGGTGGTCACCCGAGATGGCTGAGGGGATTAAAGATCTCAGGTGGGCACTCCAGCATCATAAGTGGCATCCCTCATTGGAACACCTCATCGCCTTTAAACAGCTTTGTGCGCAAGCTCACTGCCTGATTCGCCGATGCAAGCAGGAGTGCTGGGAAAGGTATGTCTCCACCATTGGCCTCCGTACCTCTCCATTGTGGGTTTGGGCTAAGATTAGGAGACTCTGTGGCTATCATACCCTCGTCAGTGTACCTGCACTTCCACTGATTGGAACAGTCTGCACTGACTCAGACACAATTGCAAACCACTTAGCAGAGCATTTTGCTCAGAGTTCCACTTCTGTGAATTACCCACTGTCCTTTTACTCCCTGAAGGAGTCGTTGGAACGTCGGAGCCTTTCATTTCACACGCGCCACCCTGAATCGTACAATGCTCCGTTCAGTGAAAGGAAATTCCAAATTACCTTAGCCACTTGCCCTGATACGGCTCCCAGGCCAAATGGCATCCACTGTCAGATGCTCAAACACCTCTCAGTGGACTGCCAGCGATTCCTCCTAGACCTTTTCAATCATATCTGCATTGAGGGTTAGTTCCTGTCACAATGGTGAGAAAGCATTGTAATCCCCGTGTTGAAACCTGGCAAGAACCCACTGGAGTTGGACAGCTACCACCCCATTAACCTCACCTACTTTCTTTGCAAGTTGCTCGAACCCATGATGAGCCAGAGGTTGAGTTGGCTAGTTGAGTCTCAGGGGCTTCTGGCTCCATCTCAGGGTGGGTTCCGTAAGGGCCGCTCTGCCACCAATAATCTGGTATGCCTGTTGTCTGCCATCTGTACAACCTTTGCCCACCATCATCATCTGGTCGCCATCTTTTTTGACATGTGGAAGGCATACGATATGACATTGCAACATCACATCCTCTCTACGCTTCATGGTTACGATCTTTGGGGTCCCCTCCCAATTTTAATACAAAATTTTCTGTCGCTTGGTTCCTTCCGTGCGCAAGTTGTGGCCTCCTATAGTTCCTCCTGAGTTCAGGAGAATGGGGTCCCACAAGGATCTGTATTAAGAGGCTGCCTCTTTTTGATAGCAATTAATGGGCTTGCTGTGGCGGTGGAATGCCTGTCTCATCTTCCTTGTAGGCTGATGACTTCTGCCTGTACTATAGCTCCACTGGCATTGCAGCTGCTGAACAGCAGCTGCAGGGTGCTACCCAAAATGTGCAGTCTTGGGTTGTAGCACATGTTTTCCAGTTTTCGGCTGCCAAGACCTGCGTTATGCATTTGTCAGCGACACGCTGTTCAACGTGAGCCGTGGCTTTAACCTCTCGTGTTGTGGAGACGCATCAGTTTTTGGGATTGGTTTTCGATAGCTGGTTGGCTTGGCTGCCTCATATTTGGCAGCTTAAACAAATGTGCTGCCGGCATCTTAATGCTCTTCATTGCTTGAGTCACACCAACTGAGGTGCCGATCGGTCTACCCTTCTGCGGCTGTACGAGGCGTTAATTCAATCCTGCCTAGATTATGGAAGCCTGGCTTATGGTTCGGTAACACCTTCCGCATAGTGGTTGCTGGGCCCAATATTTCACAGCGGGGTCTGACTCACCACTGGTGCTTCCCTGACAAGCCCTGTCAACAGTGTACTTGTGGAGGCAGTTGTCCCTCCATTGTGGTTCTGGCGCCAACAATTACTGGCCGCTTATGCTACACACATCTGTAGCTTGCCCGGGCATCCCACTTATCGTCTTCTGTTCCCTCATTCAATCGTCCACCTTCTGGAATGGTAGCACAGGTCAGGGTGTATGCTCACAGTTTCCGTCAGAGCTCTTCTCTCTGGGCTTTAGGTTTTCCATCTTCCATTCTTTTCTGGGCCCCCAGTGTATACCCCCAGGATGTGTGTGCCACCCATGGTGTTGGCTCGATTTGGCACTGGGCCTGAAGGACTCAGTCCTTCCTGAGGCCCTCTGTTGCAGCTTTCTCTCAATTCTTGCCACGGTTCAAGGCTGTGTCATTGTCTATACTGATGGTTCAATGGTTGCTGGTCATGTCGGTCATGCTCTTATTCTACAGGAACATTATGAACAACATTCACTGCCAGCTGGCTGCAGTGTTTTCACTGCCAAGATGGTCACCATCTCTCGCGCTCTAGAGTATTTATGCTTCTGCCCAGGTGAGTACTGCATTATCTGTAGTGACTCCCTGAGCGGTTTACGAGCTATCGACCAGTGTTTCCCTCACTCTCGTCTGGTTATGGCTATCCAGGGGTCCCCCCATACACTTGCCAGTAGTGGCCGCTCTGTGGTCTTTGTGTGGACCCTGGGTCCTGTATGCATGCTGGGAAATGAATGTGTTGACACAGTGACCAAACAGGCTGTCGGTGCACCAGCCATGGAGATTGGCTTTTTGGAGTGTGACCTCTGGTCAGTTTTGCGGCAGAAGGTACTTCGCACCTGGATTGAAGAATGGCGCACCCTTCCTTCACCCAACAAACTTCGGGCCATCAAGGAGGCTACCGGTGCGTGGCACTCCTTGCGGGTCTCGCACATGGACTCTGTTGTCCTCTGCTGGCTCAGCATTGGTCACACCTGGATAACGCACAGCTATTTGTTACAGCATGAGGACCCACCTTTGTCGCTGTGGGTCACCTTTGACTGTGGTCCTCATCTTGTTGGACTGCTCGCTTTTAACGCTGCTCAGGCAGATGTTTGCACTTCCTGATACGCTTCCTAAACTTTTATCAGATAATGTTGCGATGGCAGAGATTGTTTTGAGTTTAATTGATGCAGGGGGTTTTTATCGCTTGATCTAAGTGTGTGTCAGTTTTTTTTTTTTGTAGATTCTGGCATTTGGTCTACGATTTTAGACTGTGGTTTTTAGTGGGTTTCTTGGTGGTTGGCTTTTCCATTTCCTTTTTTTTTGTTTTTTTATTTGTTTTTATGGTTGGCCAACCACTGTCCCACTCCGTGTGATTCTAATTCCTTTTGTCAGGTATCTGTCTGTGTCTTTCTTGTCCTGTTTGTTGTCTCTTGTCATCTCCATTGTTTGTTTTTATTCCTTGTGGTGGTTTCAAGTTCATGGAAAAAGGGACATATGGCCCTAGTAGTCTGGTCCCTTCAATCCCACAAACCAACCAATCATCTCAAGGATGACAATAGGAATGGAAGTTGCTGGAGTATTGGGAACTGTAGATTAATATCAACTTGTGTGATGGATGAATCTTTGGAATGTCAGACTCGAATGGATGGTCCCCCCAGGGAGTCCACAACTCTTTTGTGGATACGTGCGTAGTGAACACGGGACCCTGAGCTAATGTGGCCCTCCTTCCTTTCCGGGCTGCATACCCTCCCTTTCCGCATCCTTCCCCATCCCCCATCTTCGCCCCCACCCCTCACCTCTGGCTCTTTCCTTCCCTTTCTCCCCCTCTGGGTGTATGGTTTGTGCCTACGTCCGGAGACGGACGCTCGAAACTATTACAAATTCCTCGCTTTCTATACTTGCAAGTCCTCGTCCTGCCTCTGTCCTTCCTCTGTCCTTCTCTTTTCTCCGCTGCGGCGTTTGAGACCCCTCTTCTTTCCTTTCCCTTTCTCTTTTTTCCTCCCTGTGCATGTCTGAAGGCCGACCCACACACTTCCATGCGTAGCCGGTGATGGGGTAACGCATTATTCCCCGCCCCGGGTAGACAGGTAGGAGACGCCGGTAATCATGGGGGATTCTTCCGCAATGGTTTCCTCACCTTCCACTATGTCAGCTCACAAACGTAAGTTCACTGAGTCTCAGCCACAGACAGTTCTTCCATCGTTGACACAGTTCCTTGTTGTTTCTCGGTCTGACGAAGGTCACGACTTCTCCACGGTCAACCCTTTCATTATTCAGAAAGGTGTCGACGCAATTGCAGGTCCTGTAAAGTCCTGTTCCAGATTAAGGAATGGCACCATGTTGTTAGAAACAAACAGTGCCCTCCAGGCACAAAAATTGCTGCGTACTTCTCTGCTCCACACCTTCCCAGTCCGGGTGGAACCACACCGTACCTTAAATTCCTCGCGTGGAGTCGTTTATACACGCTCCCTCGATGGATTGTCTGACGAAGAAATTCAGCATTACCTGTCTGACCAGGGCGTAACGGCTGTTCATAGAGTTATGAAAAGGGTTGACATGAACATCGTTCCAACCCGCACTGTCTTCTTGACATTTGACAAAGTTCAACTCCCATCGAAAATCAAAGCCGGCTATGAGATAATTTCCGTTCGCCCTTACGTCCCGAACCCTACGCGTTGCTATCGATGTCAGCGGTTCAATCACACCAGCCAGTCCTGTTCCAATCTGGCCAAATGTGTTACGTGTGGCAAGGATGCCCATGAGGGTGCTTGTCCACCTCCATCCCCTCGCTGCATCAACTGTATGGGTGACCACGCTGCTTCCTCTCGAGATTTCCCCGTTTTTAAGGACGAAAAGCTCATCCAGGAAATAAGAGTGAAGGAAAAGGTGTCGACCTTGGCTCCTCAAAAATTATTCACCAGTCGACAGCCCACCGTGCCTCAGACAGGAAAATACAGCACTGTCCTTGCTTCTCCTCGGCCAACAAAGGAGGCGGCCACGCAGACTTGCGACCTCGCCTTTAGTGCCACGGTCGTCAGATCGGCCAGCCCAAAGATCGCCCGTTCCACCTCACCACTTTCGCCTGTCCCCTCTATGGCTCACCCTTCGTCGGGTTCTGCTAAATCTCGATCCCAACAGTCAGACGCCAAGTCTTCGAAAAAAGAGCATACTCGTGAAGAGTTTTTACGTACCGCAACTTCACAACCATCGGTTCCTCCTATATCTAAACATCATACTTCCAAGAAGGCTACAAAGAAACACAGTTCCTCTCCTTCTCCGCCAAGGCGTATCCCATCTACAGCACCACCTGGCGGAAATCGCCCTCTGCCGTCTTCTGTGTCGCCGAGGCGCACTGCTGGTGGCCGGTCAACCGGCCGATCGCTGGTGGCAGGGGCTGCTCCTGACCAACCTATGGATCAGGATCTTCTGCCTTTGGCTGAATGCCATTCCATTCTGTCGGTCGCAAGCTCTGAGCAGTCGAGTTGACAGCACCCTTGGTCACATTCCTCCATTTTCTGCTCACCCTATGTCCATTATCCACTGGAATATCCGCGGCATTCGAGATAATCGGGATGAATTGTCGGTCCTCTTACGATCCCACTCGCCGGTAATTTTCTGTCTTCAGGAAACAAAGCTGCATCCCCATGACCGCTTTGTTCTCCCTCATTTTCAGTCCGTCCGATATGACCTCCCCTCTGTTGAAGGCACTCCAGCCCATGGAGGACTCATGATTCTTCTCCATGATACTCTCCATTATCACCCAATCCCCTTAAACAGTTCCTTCCAAGCTGTCGCCGTCCGTCTTTCCATTTCTGGATACACGTTCTCTCTTTGTACTGTATACATTCCATCATCCACACCAATGGCACGCACTGATCTGCTTCATCTTCTTGTTCAGCTTCCACCCCCCTATTTGCTGGTTGGGGACTTCAATGCCCACCACCCGCTTTGGGGATCTCCACATCCTTGTCCACGTGGCTCTCTATTGCTAGACGTCTTCCACCAAGCAGATATAGTTTGCCTCAACACTGGGGTCCCCACATTTTTGTCTGCCTCCACGACAAATTTATCTCATTTGGACCTTGTGGTCGGTACTGTCCCGCTAGCTCGGCGCTTCGAATGGTTCGCCCTTGATGATACACACTCGAGTGACCACTTTCCATGTGTCCTTAGACTGCAGCCTCAACTGCCATATATGCGCTCGCGACGCTGGAAGTTTGCCCAAGCCGATTGGACACTTTTTTCGTCTCTAGCGACATTCGATGACCGTCGCTTTCCCAGCGTCGACGATGAGGTCACACATATTACCGACGTTATTCTTACCACGCACCTCCGAATTGCCCTGGCGCCCCCCAGTTCCTTGGTGGAACGAGGCATGCCGTGACGCAATACGTGAGCGGCGATGTGCTCTTCGCCTTTTCCGTCACCATCCTACTTTGGCCAACTGTATCCGCTATAAGCAGCTCCGTGCGCGATGCCGTCGCGTCATCCGCGATAGCAAGAAGGCAAGCTGGAAATTCTTTATTAGCTCATTTAACACCTTCACTCCCTCCTCGGAAGTTTGGAGTCGGCTTCGACGGTTCTCAGGCGCGCCTAGTTTCTCCCCGGTCTCTGGGCTCACTGTCGCGCATGATACCTTAGTGGACCCCGTCGCAATTTCTAACTCATTGGGTCAGCACTTTGCAGAGATTTCGAGCACTTCAAATTACCCGCCAGCGTTTCTCCCGAAGAAACGTGCAGCGGAAGTGCGACATCTTGCTTTCTCCTCTCAAAATCGCGAAAGCTACAATACTGTTTTCTCCATGCGGGAACTCCAACATGCCCTCTTCTTCTTCTCGCTCCTCCGCCCCAGGACCGGATGGTATCCATGTCCAAATGTTGCTGCATTTATCAACCCATAGTCTGCGTTACCTCCTTCGCCTTTATAATCGAATTTGGACCGACAGTACCTTTCCCAGACGGTGGCGGGAAGCTATTGTCGTTCCTGTTCCGAAACCTGGAAAGGACAAACATCTCCCCTCTAGCTATCGCCCCATTTCTCTCACGAGTAGTGTCTGTAAAGTTTTGGAGCGTATGGTGAATTACCGTTTAGCTTGGTGGCTGGAATCCCGCAGTCTTTTTTTAACACCAGCCCAATGCGGATTCCGGAAGCATCGTTCTGCAGTTGACCATCTTGTTTCTCTCTCCACTTACAACATGAACAATTTTCTCCAGAAACGCCAAACGGTAGCAATATTTTTTGATCTGGAGAGAGCATACGATACCTGTTGGAGGACAGGCATCCTCCGCACACTGTTCTCTTGGGGCTTTCGAGGCCGGCTGCCCCTTTTTCTTCGCGAATTTATGGCAGAGCGCACATTTAGGGTGCAGGTGAACACTACTCTCCCCGTACTTTCTCCCAAGAAAATGGGGTACCCCAGGGCTCCGTGCTGAGTGTTGTACTGTTTGCCATCGCCATAAATCCAATTATGGATTTTCTGCTTCCTGATGTCTCGGGCTCTTTGTGGACGATTTTGCGATCTACTACAGCTCTGAACGGACCAGCCTTCTTGAACGACATCTTCAAGGATGTCTCGATCGCCTCCACTCGTGGAGCATCGAAACCGGCTTCCGTTTCTCACCCAGTAAGACCGTTTGTGTTAATTTTTGGCAACGTAAGGAGTTTCTTCCGCCCTCCTTACATCTGGGTCCTGTCAACCTTCCGTTTTCAGACGTCGCTAAATTCTTGGGTCTTATGTTTGACAGAAAACTGTGCTGGTCCTCCCACGTTTCCTATCTTTCGGCTCGCTGTCTGCGAACGCTCAACACCCTCCGTGTCCTGAATGGTACCTCCTGGGGAGCGGACAGAGTGGTCCTTCTCCGCCTCTATCGCGTCTTAGTGCGCTCGAAATTGGATTATGGAAGCATAGTCTACTCCTCTGCTCGGCCGTCTATTCTTCGGCGTCTCGACTCTATCCACCACCGTGGATTACGTTTAGTGTCTGGAGCTTTTTACACTAGCCCTGTGGAAAGCCTTTATGCTGAGACTGCTGAACCTCCGCTGTCTAATCGGCGAGCAGTCCTTCTGAGTCGTTATGCTAGCCACCTGTCTTCCATGCCTGCTAATCCAGCCCATGACCTTTTTTTCGACGCCTCCTTTGATGTAGGGTATGCTGGCCGCTCCTCCTCCCTACTACCCCTGGGAGACCGCTTCCGTCAACTGCTCCATTCTCTTTCCTTCCGCTTTCCTAAAACCACCTTGACAACTTGGGGTACAGCACCGCCTTGGCTCCGTCCCCGGATCTGCCTGCTCCGTGACCTATGTCAATTTCCCAAGGATGGTACCCCTACACTTGCTTATCGTCGGGCTTTTGCTGCTCTATGTGCACAAATGACGGACGCCACATTTATTTACACTGACGGCTCGAAAACATCTTTAGGTGTAGGGAGTGCCTATATTGTTGGCGACACCGCCAAATCGCTTTCGGCTTCCCGACCAGTGTTCAGTTTATACTGCTGAGCTTTACGCTGTTCTCTAGGCTGTCCACTACATCCGCCGCCATCAGCGGATACAGTACGTAATCTGCACAGATTCTCTCAGCTCTCTCCTCAGTCTCCAAGCTCTTTACCCTGTGCACCCTCTGGTCCACCGGATTCAGGACTGTCTGCGCTTGCTCCACCTGGGGGGGCGTCTCGGTGGCGTTCCTCTGGCTCCCGGGACACGCTGGTATCTGTGGGAATGAGGCGGCCGATATAGCGGCCAAGGCTGCAGTCTCTCTTCTTCGGCCAGCTATTCAGTCGCTTCCCTTCACCGATCTACGGAGCGGTTTATGTCGCAAAGTTGCTCATTTATGGCATGCGCATTGGTCAACACTTCCCCCTAATAAATTGCGGGAAGTGAAAGCCATTCCTTGTGCTTGGACCTCTTCCTCCCGAACGCGTCGTCGGGAGGAGGTAATTTTAGCTAGACTCCGGATAGGGCACTGAGTTTTTAGCCATCAACATCTTTTAAGCGGCGATCCTCACCCACTCTGTCCCCACTGCTCTCAGCTGTGGACGGTAAGACACCTTTTAATTGAATGCCCCTATTTTAATCCGTTACGCTCCCGTCTACAGCTATCGCCTGATCTATCGTCGATTTTAGCAGATGACACGCGCTCTGCCAACCGCGTTCTCCAGTTTATTAGCGACAGTGAAATGACGTCAATCATTTGAAGCTTTTTTTGGGGACAACCAACCCTTTACTGTAGTGGATTTTTAAGCATTCCTTCTACTTTTAGGTTCTCCAATTTTATGACTTTGTTCCCATTGGTGCTGATTTTCAATTTCGGTTTTTTACTGTTTCCTAATTCACGGGCTGGGCGCTAATGACCATAGAAGTTTTGCGCCCTAAAACCACAAAAAAAAAAAAAAAAAAAAAAAAAATCGAATGGATGGTATTAAGGACAAGCCATCAGCAACTAACATACATTACATGGGTTACATTACATGTGTATCTGCTGTAGCTGCTTCCGTTCTTCCTTTTGCTTAAGAATTCAAAATTGGACACATGTATATTAAAATGGTTCATCCTTGGATCAAATTCAAACTAGCTGCCTATATCTTCTCAACTTAGTTCCATTTGCAACAAGTCAACCAGACAAACTTTTCCCTTTATCTGTATATCTTCTGAAACATCAGACTCGGACATATCTGCTATAGTCACTGGCATTCAGAGAGTCATCAGTACGGTTATCAAGTAATTGTTCAAGGTAAGATAAGTTTCTTAAGAACTGGTTCATAAATTTTTATTTAGGGAAACAGATATGAATAGATGTGCAAAAACTCGAGGAAGCATCACCTCTGTCAGAGGTGGGATTAAGACCTACACCCCTGGGAAAGCATCTGTCTTGCCCTACACAGCCTCGACAGGTGGGCACCACAGCGGTTATGCCCAGACAGTGATCAGCCTGTCACCACAGTCACACCTTTTCATGGCAGCATATTTACTTCTTCCCCAGGCATCAGCATGAAAGTGACAAGAAGAAATAACATTGCGAGCAAGTAGTTGCAATGGCTCACTGGTAGCATTCAGTTGGAGACAGTTGACGCTCTGATTCAAGAATACAAGTTTTTGGTTTCAGATGCATGTGGGAGATACGGCACTCCACTGACTACTGTAGAGATATTGGAAGAATTATGTTGAAACAGGCACTACCAGCAGAATTCCTTGCTCGAGCAGGAAGAGACTGAGTGCAAAGCAGGGCCATATGGAGCTTGTGTGTAAGAGCTGTCCTCTCGTTTCCTAAATATGAAGCAGTTGAAGTGAGTGACCAACTTCAGTTCGAATGACACAGTTAACTGAAGGCTGAGGAAAGCTGTACTGCTTGCCCAAAGATCAACTGTAAAACAGGAACTCGGTGAGGAAAATGTGCTATATTGGCTGGCAGTTGCAGAGTTCTGTCTGAATGCAGCATGGGAAGATGTATTTTCACACATAAGGTATCTAATGATTTTTCATCTTCTGCTGCTTACTTTTCTGTCTGAGCCAGTGGAAAATCCCCTTGGTGACGGGAAAACATCAAACATGAGATAAGAAAATTTGAGCTAGTTCTAGTTCACTTCATTCTTGTAACTGAAATAAACTACTTCCAGTTATGTTTTGATTATTACATTCTGTTTACTTAATCTGTGCCAACGTACATGAATAGATATAAATCAAGAGAGCACTGTTTTAAAGCTATTTTTTGTTATTTTTGATTTGCCCGCCCTCCACTCTATTGCTATCCTCTGGACTTGCCCAAAAATAATCAAAACATTTCGTCTAACTTTATCTCCCTGTCTCTCTCTCTCTCTCTCTCTCTCTCTCTCTCTCTCTCTCTCTCTCTCTCTCTCTCTCTCTTAGGAACCAGGCTATGAGAATGGCTTGTAGTTTCTAAATAGTGTTCAAATATTGAAACTGGCCTGTGTGCTGTAGTTAATTGATGGAGTGTGCTCTTCTTCCTATGGTGGACATAGGATAATAAAGAATGTCATATTTGTCCACAAAGGGTGGACTACAGCATTGAAATTGTTCTTCCTGTAAATGGAGACCAAATGAAACTATTGACACTGCAACATGTAATTTCCATCGTGCTTGCTTCATAGCCTGATAAAGCACAGCATTGTTAAGAGGCTATCTGATCTCAACAATTGACCATTTTGCCTAGTTAGTGCTACATAACAATAGCAAGAGCAGGCACTAAATTTCCTTGCTAAGTGGCAATCTGTCTTACATTCCTGCACCTTTCAATAGGAGCAAATGATATGAGGAGTGGGGAGAAACCATAATGCCACTTGTTTCTGACACTTCATACCGTCATCTCTCCACAAACATTGATAAATTGATTATCATATATGTAAATCTGGCAGGAAGCATAGTATGATCACAACACAGCACACAGAGATGGCTCTCACAAGGAAGGAGCACACCATTGAAGATGCTAGTAACCATGGGACATACACTGCTGGCCACCGTAAATGCAACACCAAGAAAGATAAGCGGTAGCACAACAAAATTTATTTTGTAGATAACATGTTGACCAAGTATCAAATGATTGTGTTTACAGACGTCTGTGACATGTGGTTCCTGCCAGAATCAGTAACCAGAGTAGCCGACATTGTTGGAGGGCACCGCTGCCACACGTCTCGGCATTGAGTCAAAGAGACGTTGGATGTGTTCCTGGGGTACAGCAGCCCAAGCAGCTTCCACACGTTGCCAAAGATCATCTGGTGTGGCAGCTGGGGATGTAATTTGGGTCACTCGTTGAGCAACCATGGACCACATGTTTTCTATCGTCGAAAGATCCGGTGAGCGAGCTGGCCAGGGAAGCACTTCAATCTGGTTATTGACGAAGAACCTTTGGACAATACGTGCCACGTGTGGTCACGCATTATCCTGTTGAAATATGGCTGTGGCCGAGCCCTGAAAGTAAGGAAGGACAACAGGCTCCAGCACCTCGGATATGTAGCGCCGGCTATTTAAAGTACTGGCAATGCGTACTAGAGGCGTGCGAGAGTAATATCCAATACCGCCCCATACCATAATACCCAGTGCAAGACCAGTGTGGCGGTGCGTAATGCAGCTGTCCAGCATCCTCTCTCCACGGTGTCTCCACACTCGAATCCGACCATCGTGGTGCTGCAGACAGAAGCGTGCCTCGTCAGTAAAGACAACGTCATTCCATTCTGCCGTCCACATCAGTCTGTCATCACACCATTGGTGACGGAGACGTCTGTGGTTCTGCGTCAATGGTAGACGAAGCAATGGACGTCTTGCGGACCGACCACTCTGCTCTAAACGACGTTGAATGGTACGCGCAGACACTGGATGATGCGTTACAGACACAATGTGCTGTGCTATGGTTCGGGATGTCACTGAGCGATCCGTCACTGCCATGCGCACAATTTGCCTATCAGCACGTGCAGTGGTGCACCGAGGTGAATGCGATCGACCACGTCGGTCCGTCGTACCCTCCTGCATCCAACGGTCACATATCCGCATTACAGTTGTTTGGTTTCGTCCAATACGACTAGCGATTTCTCTGTATGATTATCCACAACCTCGGTAAGCCACTATCCTTCCTCTGTCGAACTCGGATACTTGATCAAACGATGTTCGCTGTTGTCTATGAGGCATAACTGATCGTCTTGTGAAACAACCACAAGGTAAACACACGTGCCGAACGTACACTCGACGAAATCGCCAAGCCTTAAATGGCGCTATGAGGTGGCGCCATAGGCGCGCGTGATGTGCGTCTGCGCTGAAATTGTAATCAGTTGCATATCTCATCGCTGCAAACTATAAGCAGTTATGTGTGTGATACTGTTGCATCATCCGCAATAGCAAGAAGGCAAGCTAGGACTTCTGTACTAGCTCTTTTGACACCATCACTCCCTCCTCCGAAGTTTGGACTCAAATTCGACAGTTATCTGGTGCACCTAGTTTCTCCCCGATCTGGGCTCACTGTCATGCATGATACCTTAGTGGACCCAGTCGCTATTTCTAACTCATTGGGTCAACACTTTGCTGAGATTTCAAGCTCTTCAAATTACCCGCCAGCCTTTCCCCTAAAGAAATGTACAGCAGAAGTTCGACCCCTTGCTATCTCCTCTCAAAATGGCGAAAGCTAGAATACTGTTTTCTTCATGCGGGAACTCCAGCACGCACTCTCTTCCTCTCTCTCTTCCACCCCGGGACCAAATGGTATCGACATCCAAATGTTGCTGCATTTACCATACCACAGTCTGTGCTACCTCCTTCGCCTTTATAATCAAATTTGGACGGAGAGTACTTTTCCCAGAAGATGGCAGGAAGCTATTGTCGTTATTGTTCTGAAACCTGGAAAGGACAAACATCTCCCCTCTAGCTATCCCCCATTACTCTCACGAGTAGTGTAAATAAGGTTTCAGAGTGTATGGTGGATTGCCGTTCAGCCTGGTGGCTGGAGCCCTGAAGTCTTTTAACACCTGCCCAGTGCAGTTTGAAAAAGCATCGTTATGCAGTTGACCACCTTGTTGCTCTCTCCACTTCATTATGAAAAATTTTCTCAGGAAACTCCAAACAGTAGCAATATTTTTTGATCTGGAGAGAGCATAAGATACCTGTTTGAGGACAGGCATCCTCCGCACACTGTTCTCTTGGGGCTTTCTAGGTCAGCTGCCCCTTTTTATTCGCAAATTTATGGCAGAGCGCATATTTAAAGTGCGATTGAACACTACGCTCTCCCATACTTTCTCCCAAGAAAACGGGGTACCCCAGGGCTCCATGCTAAGTGTTGTACTGTTTGCCATTGCCATAAATCCAATTATGGATTGTCTACTTCCCGATGTCGCGGGATGCTCCTTTGTGGACCATTTTGCGATCTACTACAGCTCTCAATGGACCAGCCTTCTTGAACAAAGTCTTCAAGGATGTCTCAATCGTCTCCACTCTTCGAGCATTGGAACCGGCTTCCGCTTTACTCCCAGTATGACCGTTTGTCAATTGCTGCCATTGTACAGAGGTTCTCTGGCCTTCCCTACATCTAGGTCCTGTCAACAATCCATTAGCAGAGGTCGCTAATTCTTGGGTCTTACATTTGACAGGAAACTGAGCTGGTCCTCCCACATATCCTATCTTACGGCTTGCAGTCTGTGATCTCTCAACATCCACTGTGTCCTGAATGGTACCTCCTGGGGAGCGGACAGAGTGGTCCTTCTCTGCCCCTATTGCACCTTAGTACATTCTAGTACACTTGAAATTGGTCTGTGGAAGCATAGTTTACTCCTCTGCTTGGACGTCTATTCTTCAGCGTCTCTACTCTGTCCACCACTGTGGATTGCGTTTAGCATCTGGAATAAATTTCGGCTTCCCGACCAGTGTTCAGTTTTAACTGCGGAATTTTACGCTGTTCTCCAGGCTGTCCAATACATCTGTCGCCATCAGCAGATACAGTATATTACATGCTCAGATTCATTCGGCTCTCTCCTCAGTCTCCAAGCCCTCTACCCTGTCCACCCTCTGGTCCACCAGTTTCAGGACTATCTCCACTTATTCCACATGAGGGCCATCTCTGTGGTGTTCCTCTGAATGCCAGGACACGTTGGTATCCATGGAAATGAGGTGGCTCATATAGCAGCCAAGGTTGCAGTCTCTCTTCTTCAGCCTGCTGTTCTCTTAACCGATCTACAGAAGTTTTTATGTCATCATGTTGCTCTTTTATGGCACTCACATTGGTCTGCAGCTCTCAATAATAAATTGTGGGACGTGAAAGCTCTTCCTTGTGCTTGGACCTCTTTCTCCAGACCTCATCATCAGGAAAAGGTAATTTTAACTAGACTCTGGATAGGGCACTGTCTTTTTAGCCATCGACATCTGTTAAGTGGTGGTTCTCCCATGCTTTGTCCCCACTGCTCTCAACTGTGGACGGTGAGACACCTTTTACTTGAGTGCCCCTATGTTACTCTGTTATGCACCCGTCTACAGCTGTCACCTGATATGTCTTCCATTTTAGCAGATGACACGAGCTCAGCTGATTGCGATCTCGAGTTTATTAGTATCAGTGAGATGACATCAGCCATTTGAAGCTCTTTTTGGGACAAAAAACCCCCCTTGTATAGTGGTTTCCTAAGCTTCCCTTCTGTTTCTTAGTTTACCCATTTTTTTGAGTTTCCACTCTCATTGCTCCTGATTTCCAGTTTGGTTCTTTACCTTTTCCTAAGCCACAGATTGGGCACTAATGACCGTAGCAGTTTTGCATCCTAAAACCATAACAAAACAGGCTGTTGCAACCAAAATGGATATGCTTCCCATTCAGAGGATTAATAACTTACCACTGCTGCAACCCCACGGCAAACTGTGGACATTCATGGACCTGATTAAGATATGTTGCTTTTATCTATTTTTCCACTTTCTGTTCCCATTTTAATTTTTCTTATTTTATTTATTGTGTATGTCATTCAGGCCCCTAGCCCTTTGCCTGCCCCAGTCAAATTATGCCCCTGCTCATGTCACTACTCCACAAGCATTTCTTACTTGCAGTTTTGTGTTTATTGGACATGTTCACATTGGTCACATTGTGCTGCTGCTGTCACATCACCTTCCATCTGTATTAGTCATGATCACAGAGGATACACCAGGCCAAAATACAAAGAAGCTTCGAAATTGCCCACATCAACTGCTCTAGCATCTTCCTGATCAAATGCTACAGTGTATCAAAAATGGAGTATGGATGCATTGTCTGTAGCTCTATCGAACAGTGATCTTACAGACTATTTTAAGCCTTCCATTTTGACACTTTGTATCTCCTCCATGTGATGTAAGATTTCCCTTTTGCACATCACAGAATCCAAAATTATATTGCAGTTGGATTTTGTATAAATGTTTAATTAGCTACTTGTAATAGTTCTAACTACATATAAGGACTGCCTAATGTTAAATCATGACTACTGAGTACCACACTTGTTCATGGTAATTTGCTGGATAAGTTGTGTATCCACATGGACATGTGGTTCATTTCGTTGCAGGATATAAAATTTTGGAGATGTTGGAACTCCCATACTGGTGTGCTGTTTCCTCACTCCCACTGTTCCTCTCTGCAGTGTCAATATGAATACATGTTAAGCTGTCACAATACTTTTGCATTGTGATGCCTATATCATCGATCCCACTGTCACATAGTCAACTCAAAGACATGTACACTATCTTCTTTGTAAATTAGACATACATTTCTGCATAGCACCTTAACGCCATCCACAGTATTAAGTGTTCGCTACGAAACACATCAGTCTCACTTCCTGTGTGTACAGCTATAATGCAGTGAGGCTGGTTCACTGATGCCAGTGGCCACAGATGAATGCCATCAACAGCTATTTGGATGCCCACAGTGCTATGTTTGTCACATTTGCAGTCTGCTGTAGCCACTTGAACTGCAGTAATTCACGACTGTAGTATGGTGGCTAACAGACTGTGTGCTAACACACACACACACACACACACACACACACACACACACACACACACACAAATACATATTTTCACATAGCGGGAAAATAACTTTCTGGATACACTGTACCTTGAACTGTCTACGTGTATCAGTAAGAAGCAACCTAAAAGGGTTGCATGACCCTCTATCTTAAGTATCCGTGACCACATCATCAACATGCTCCAGGACAGGTAATAGCATGTTAGATTCAAACATATGAACCCTGATGATGAATTATTCTAAGATGCAATACTCTGGGACTGGTCAGTCTGTCCATAAATAGACAAATCCTATAAAATAATAATGTAAAGTTGAGGTCAGTGTCCTCCAGTTGCATAGGTATGCAGTCATTACATTATTTGCAAAAAGATAACATTGCTGTGATCGGGATTCACAGTGATCATGTGACCTTTAGTGCTTCTTCTCAGCATCACATTGCCAATAAAAAAGAAAGGGATTGATATATGAAGTTACAGTTCTAAGCTACCAAAACTCTACTACACTGTGTGGTGTATGTCTTGTGATGTCTGCTAAATGGGACTAGAACCACCAAGCCTCAAAAGTTAGGGATCTGTTGGTGATCAGTAACCTGGAATACAATGGAGACAATTATGTGCCATATCATCTCCTACCTCCTGACTGACAACCTGTAATTTTATAATGGTCTGTTACTCCTTTCCCTTTTCATGATCTCTTTGCCTATTTCACCAGGTCATAGCTGAGGTAGTGTTCATTTTTGCAAACTATACTGTATTTGTCACTGGGAGTATGCTTACACCAACCTTCAAACATCTGGCAGCTGATGTCTGCATTCCCACCATGCTGACTTGCATTTCCTGGCCACCTTTGTCTGCTCTGTGACAGTGGCTGTACGTGGCAGCTGGCAGCTCTAGTGAATTCACATAATTGAGCTCACTTGAAACTCAAATATTTTGTGATTATTCACTTGGATCATTATGCAGTTTTCATAAATGTCACTTCAATAAACTTTCACATCTATCTACTTGTATCTGCACCTGATTTGTTATCTCCAATACTATTTTAATTTACCATCTTACTAATACAGAGATGAGCATTGCAGTGACATGACATACTACTGCCATGTTCAAAGGCGTTTGATTTACACTTAAATTCAGTTCATATATATTATTATTGTTATTGTTATTATTATTATTATTATTATTAATATTATCTTTTGTTTTCAGCTCCCTAAAAAGATACGGATCGAGGAGCTGTTGGCAGGTAAAATTTTTGCTTTCTTCAGTAGCTTAATTTTACATTAATGATTGCATGTTAATGTGTTCTTATGTGATACTTTCTTTTTAGTCTTCTTCTTTGACTTTAATTCTTTATTGGTGGTAAGCTAAATTATTTCAGTGAACCGTTTGTTCAAAGTTCTATACTTAAACTTGACACTGGATGTTAATTATGTAGTGCATAATTCATAGAGTATAATTGGCAGTGGCTACAGATGTTGCAGTTGTGTTCAAAATGTGTACTGTGGTAGACTGTAGGTAAAATGTGATCAAAGATAAAGGAAGGCAAATTTTTAAGTACCAGACAGACATTTAAAAGTAGCCCAGGATGAAGGTAAGTAATCATTGCCAATTGGCACAGTACGATAAGCACCAACAATGTTTAGACCCCACACACTTTATTGTGTAGTCATGGCACATATTTAGCTCATCATCTTGAGGTAAATATATTTAAGCATACAACTGCCACTCAACATAGCTGAGATTCTTGAAGAGGAAAATTTCCAATATTATTGGGGACTGGAAAAAGTCAACCACATTCATAGCCAGTGATTTGAAACCTCATTGTCATGTCTTGAAATGAAGAATAGCGTCCCTGTAATCCTTCTTCTCTCACCCAAACCGGTATTTTGCCATGTGACTGATGTCTGAAATAGCCTGGCCCATTTCTGAACCACAATTGCTCTCAATCCGCATACGGCAAGCATGCAATTGACTATGCCGTGACAACATGCTGTTGTGCACAAGACGCCTGACTTGTTGGCAGCTTCACAACCTGTGGCCTGGAGACTCCACTCCCATACCAGCTTTCCTTATTTAAACATACGGGAATTCCCCTTAACTCGTCCTTAAGTTACACAATCCTCCTTGCCTCAGTACTCACTATCACCTATCCTGACCTTTCCTGCACATAGCTCCATCCTGACCTTCTCACCTGATCTGCCCAACACAGGTCCTCAAGTTGATGCACAAGAATATAGTGTTGTCTTAAAGTTCAATAAACATGGTTATGCATAATGGAGGCTTCTGTCATCATCAGTAACATAATCTGCTTCACTGTTTACTACAGTCTATAAATACTGGGGTAACATTCTCAATTAGCAACTCTAGAAGTAATGTGGTTTTGTAGTGGAGAACTCGTACAATGATGTTCACAGTGTATTTTCACTTAAAAAGGAATTTTGGTGAAGGTCATTTGACGGAGCAGAAAAGGTGAAAAAGGTGGGTGCAGAATGACTTCTGAACCCTACTCTGGTATAGTGTTTCTTGTCAGTCTAGTAGAACGCTGGTGGGTGTTATTGTGGACTAGCAAATAGTCTTCCTGATTGTTGTTCTTGATTGCATCTGCAGGAGGTCTGTTGTAAACAATAAATGTCAGCAGTGAAGATTACAACTCAGGGAAGGAATTTGTAGAAAAGAACATTATCTCTGTTCCACCAGATGCATAACATTATCTTTTGTGGATGCACACCTGTTTTTGTATGGGGAGTTTCTCCTTTGCTCAGACTCAAGCATTCCTTTCCATTCTTCCACTTACATTAAGCATAAAGACAAAATGTTTAGTCACCATTAATGGTAGAGGATAGGAATGGTCAGTGCTATTCACATTCTAATCAATAACAAGCAAGTGGATAGGTCACATACGGCCACCCATAGCAACCAGAACACCAGCATGCAAAACAGAAACTCTATGAACTTATGTACCAACGTAATATTGTTAATTTTTTGTGGCTGTAACTCAAAGGTAATTAACATTTTAAAGTTGTTTTACCCATTCAGCCATTTTCAGTTAAAATCTAGCAGTGCCTTGTGTCAACATAACATCCATAGGTTGACTATTTGCTGAAGAGTGTTTGCCCACATTATGTGAGAACAAGGTAATGTAATTTATAAAAATAGTGGAAAAGCACACTGTAACCTTTGGACTGTAGGCATATGAACTTGTGTTAGATCATGTGTAATGCCCCTGACAATAAAAGCACAAAGAATGGAAAGGCTGACTTCAGGCAAGAATAATTTGCTCACCATTATTGGTATCAGCTGCATATATAGCAATAACAGATTTAACAGGATGCACTAAAGATGTATCTCTTCTGTGTTCCAAAACTTGTCAATCTAATGGTGTACCAGCATCATAAAATATTGATGTTTTTTTGCACTAAGATATGTACAAAGGAAATACAATTTGTGACCAGACTGAGGATATATTAGTAGGTAAGACACAGCCTAGAGCTTCACAGAACGTAGTAGAAGTAACTTTAGATGTGCTCTAGGGAAGTGTGTGGCCCTTGCTGTGGATGTATATTAATGATTTGGCAGACACTATTCTCCCACTTTTCTTTTTCCATTTGGGTCTGCCAGTGACCACATGCAGTCTTAATGCTTCCGCCTTTGTTCTTCTTCTTTCTTCTTCCTCCTGGTTTCCTTCATCTTCTCACTACGTATCCTTTTATCTCCTCAGACAATTATGACCCTGTTCTCTTCTCCCTCCTGCCTTGTATCCTTTCATTTGCAACAATTTCTTCTTAAGACTGTCTTTATGTTGCATCTTTATACTTATGCTTCTTTGCAAATCTTTGCCAACTTCTTGAATCCATGTTGTTGTTGCTTTCTTGTTACAAATATATTTAAAAATCTATTTGGTGAAGCTGCTGCTGTTTATTCAATATAAGTGTCCAAAAATAGCGATCACCTCTTCTGTAGCATTTTAACTATGTTTTCTATGTTGTGATTTAGTTATTTGTTACTTCCCAATATCTACACCTCCATATTTCTTAGCACAGTGAGCATGTTTCAAATGATTCTTCTATCTATGACTTAAAATTTGTGTAATTTGTTATTCAACACTAAACCTTCACCTGGCTCTGCAACTGGGTAGTAGTGCTATATTTTCAAATTGTTAGACAGAGACCTTGTGTTGTAAACATTCATGGCTATACCACATGGTATCTCCATTTATCATTTGTCCCAAAAATTTAATTGCCTTTTTAAAATATATAAATGTTAAAGCTATGCCCTTAGAGTTTGTAAGTGTGGCAGATTATGGACTTGATGTTGAAATTCTGTTCTGAGGAAGATCTGCCCTTTCTAAATCCATTCTGATATTCTCACAAGTAGCTATCAAGTGTTGCTTCTACCTGCTCACTGACAGTAGAGATACATCTCTGGAGCTATTTACATTATGCTTATTGCCTTTTTTGTGCACAGGATGGTTAAGAGCCACTTTAGAGCCTTTTGGCATCTTTGCAGTTTCCCTTATTTCTTAAAATACGGTCTGAATTCATCTTTTTTGGTTGAGACCATTTTATAATTTTCTCCGCTGGCTTTGTTGTTTTTCAAGGTATTTATTGCCTTTTTTATAGATTTCCTTGGCTGTAGGTGGTGGATTTGCTTCTGTTTTTCCATGAAGATGTGGAAATTATAGCTGACAGTTCAGTTCTCCAGAGTTCGAGATTTGTTGAAAGTACCATACTTTCTCATTAATTCACAGGTTATTTGCTTATTTTGCTTATTTTACCATTTTATTTTCTGAAGTAAATACTTAAAGCTTGGCAGCCCTTTAGGTGATTTTTAAACATCCTATAGAAATTCTGGGTGTGATTTGTAACAAAGCTGTTTTGTATGTCAAGAAGTTTACACTTCCCAAAAGACCATTTAGCACCCTTTGTTATTCTTTCAGTTTCTTTCCTTTGCACTTCAAATTCATCAGAGTGCTTAGTCTTCCAAGAACATTGCCATTTTGTTTCTGCAACTGCTTTTTCACAGGTTTCATTCCACCAGACTTTCTTCTTTTTTGTTGTACCAATAGATTCTTCACTGCCCTGTTGATTGCTTTGGATAATTCTTCCCATTTTCCTGATTTTCCTATTTTAATTTCTTCTTAAAATGTTGTATTGTCTCTTTTGAGCCTACGTAAATTTTGATATTTTGTCTTTAATAAGTTATCAAATGCTGCTACTTCTCTCATATTTTTCTTATCATCATTAATCGGAATGTGTCAATTAAAAACTATACTGTTTATTTTTGCATTTCACGGTGAGAAGTGTGTCTTTCTGAATGGGATTGAAATTATCACATTATATTCAAACTTTTTATGAATATAGAATGCAGTACCAATTATTGGCATACCTTTTATAATTCTTATTGCTGGTTTCTCCTCAAAAAATTTTGTTGTTTTCTTTGATTATGTAACATTTTTGTCGAAAAATTCTGTTTCTTGTACTGCTAAAATTTGTATGTCGTGCTTGTCTAAGAGAATTCAAAGTTATTCCTGTTAACCAAATGTTAGTAATGAGTTCACATTCAAGGTGCCTGTGAAGAATTTCCTTCTGAACTAAAGATTGGAAGAACACCAAGGATGCTCTGACTCATCCTTCATGCTGTCTTTGTTGTTTTTGTTGTTGTTGTTGTTGTTAATGATGTTGTTGTGGTAAACAGATGAGTTTTAGGACTTATTCTTTCATGTACTAAATGATTTATATCTTTGGTTTACACCATAAGGCGCTTCTTTCTTGATATTCAACAAGTTATCCCTGATTTCCAACAGTTGCTATTTTTAAGTAACTAAAAAATTTAAATTTTTAATAATTTTAGCTCAAAGATTTAGCTTTATCTTTAGCTTTAGCTTTAATAATTTTAGCTCAAAGCCAAATTATTTTGGAAACTTAAGGATGCCACCATGTGCAGAAAATTGCAGACTGCAAGTTATCAGAATTTTAGGAAAGTGTGACAGTGTACAGGGATAGGTGGTGACTTGAAATAGTATCTTAAGTAATTAATGACTTTTGAACTACATGAGTAATGTATACATAATTACTACTTCAGTGTCAGGAACAACTGACTTACAAAGCTGACTAGGTTGTTGTTTCTCAAGATTAAATTGTGACACATGTATTATTTGCTTAGTAACAAATATACAGTATATTGAAATTGTATCTTGCATGAAATAATTAACAAAACTGGAAAACAATTGTCACAAAATATTCAGGCTTGAAGAAAGTACAAATAGTGAACCAGAACTCCACAGACATACGTCTAGACATTGTTCTGGGGTCCCTAAGTATTTTGGTATAAGGAACACACTGTCTACAGCAGCTTGTCGCACAGTAAGTTTAATTGATTTAGTCTGTTACCCATATTACAATGGTTTCTATGAAAAACTTTTGCAAAAATGGAAGAGTTTGCGTATTTAAACATCAAAACACAAAACGCAGGTTAATGCCACTACACATTGATGAAACTGTGGTGTGGTGGCCTTTGCTGTGGGAATAGTTCAGCACAGTGTAATCATTCCACAGCATTCAATGAACCCATACCAAAACTACATGTCGGCCAATTCTAAGTGAGCTACATTATCCATAGTTGTGTGTGTCACTGTTCATGTAGAACTAATAGCGGTGGAAGAACAATCCTGAGACAAAACTGAGCAGTACTGAATGCAAGCTCAAAGATGAAGAGTAAGATATGCATTATGTTGCTAACAGCAACTACTGTTAATGAATGGATCAGATTTGTTTCCAAACACAAGACATGGCAGACACCATTGATATGTGGTGTTGTGCTGATGTATTCAGTACATATGAAGTGCTGAATGTGCACCTAGATCTATTAATCATTGGCCTAGTTCTTTAAAACCTTCACCAGAAACAGCATTATAAGGACTTGTACCTTTAGCACACATGCCTACACCCTTTGTTGTTAACCTATTGTTTAATATGTTCAGTATCACTGAAGGAGCTGTGTCAATGTGGGTTTTCTTACAAATGCATTCCCTTAAATGAGTAGTTCCTGACTGGAAACACAATAATGCAAAGCAGTATATGTACATAGTTGACTTCCTGTTTTCTCACTTTACATGAGTGGTCACCTTAATTGCTCTGGCTGTCAGAGCATGTTTCCTATCTAACCCAAATCTCCATATGATGGACACTACAGCATGTTGTTCCCAGTATGTTGTTCTACTTTGCTTGCAGGTCTATTGTGTTTCTGTGAAATAAGACAACATCGTGCATCTGGACTGAAAAGCAAATATGGCATTAGGCACGTGGATTTATAAAGGTATGGTGTCTGTTGTTATGGATGTGTGACCAAAAGAACAGACACTATATCTTTAAATTATCTAGGTTTGCCACATTTTCTGTGCTTGGCTATGACAGGTGGTGTGTGCAGACTAGATCTACATCTACATCCATACTCCACAAGCCACCTGACTGTGTGTGGTGGAGGGTACCTCTAGTACCTCTATCGGTTCTCCCTTCTATTGCAGTCTCGTATTGTTTGTGGAAAGAAAGATCATCAGTATGCATCTGTGTGGGCTCTAATCTCTCTGATTTTATCCTCATGGTCTCTTCGCGAGATATATGTAGGAGGGAGCAATATACTGCTAGAGTCCTCGGTGAAGGTAAGTTCTCCAAACTTCAACAAAAGCCCGTACTTCCTTTGTTTTCAGATTGCATTTCCTTAGGATTCTTCCAATGAATCTGTCTGGCATCTGCTTTACCAACGAACAGCTTCATATGATCATTCCTTTTAAATCACTCCTAATGCCTACTCCCAGATAATTGATGGAATTAACTGCTTGAAGTTGCTGACCTGCTATATTGTAGCTAAATGAGAAAGGATCTTTCTATGTACTTGCAGCACATTACTCTTGTCAACATTGAGATTCAATTGCCACTCCCTGCACCATGCATCGATTCATTGCAGATCCTCCTGCATTTCAGTACAATTTTCCATTGTTACAACCACTCAATATACTACAGCATCATCTGGAAAAAGTATCAGTGAACTTCCAGTGTTATCCACAAGGTCATTTATGTATATTGTGAATAGCAACGTTCCTACAACACTCCCCTGCGGCACACCTGAAATCACTCGTACTTCGGAAGACCTCTCTCCATTGAGAATGACATGCTGCGTTCTGTTATGTAGGAACTCTTCAATCCAATCACACAA
Organism: Schistocerca nitens; assembly: GCF_023898315.1. Lineage (NCBI taxonomy): Eukaryota > Metazoa > Arthropoda > Insecta > Orthoptera > Acrididae > Schistocerca > Schistocerca nitens. The sequence goes on from NC_064620.1 coordinate 608,530,153, forward strand.
TTGGGCTGATAGTGCATATGCTCTTTGTTCATTAAACGACTGTGGGGAAATGTGTTGAACACCTTGCAGAAGTCAAGAAACACGGCATCTACGTGGGAACCCGTGTCTATGGCCCTCCGAGTCTCATGGATGAATAGCATGAGCTGGGTTTCATATGATGGTCTTTTTCAAAACCCATGCTGATTCCTACAGAGTAAATTTCTTGCATCCAGAAAAGTCATTATACTCGAACATAGTACGTGTTCCATACTTCTACAACTGATAGACGTTAGAGATATAGGTCTATACTTCTGCACATCCGTTCGATGTCCCTTCACGAAAACGGAGGTGATCTGTGCCCTTCTCCACTCCTTTGGAACGCTATGCTCTTCTAGAGACCTACGGTACACCGCTGCAAGAAGGGGGGCAAGTTCCTTTGCATACTTTGTGTAAAATTGAACTGGTTTTCCATTAGGTCCAGCAGCCTTTCCTCTTTTGAGTGATTTTAATTGTTTCTCTATCCCTCTGTCAACTATTTTGATATCTGTGCAACAATCTAGAGGGAATTACAGTGCAGTCTTCCTCTGTGAAACAGCTTTGGAAAAAGACATTTAGTATTTCAGCCTTTAGTCTGTCATCCTCTGTTTCAGTACCATTTTGGTTACAGTGTGTCTGGACATTTTGTTTTGATCCACCTACCGCTTTGACATAAGACCAAAATTTCTTAGGATTTTCTGCCAAGTCAGTACACAGAACTTTACTTTCGATTTCATTGAACACCTCTTGCATAGCCCTCCTCACACTACATTTCGCTTCATGTAATTTTTGTTTGTCTGCAAGGCTTTGGCTATGTTTATGTTCGCTGTGAAGTTCCCTTTGCTTCCGCAGCAGTTTTCTAACTCGGTTGTTGTACCATGGTGGTTCTTTTCCATCTCTTATGACTCGCTTGGCACATACTCGTCTAATGCATACTGTACAATGGTTTTGAACTTTGTCCACTGATTCTCAACACTATCGCTACTCGAGACAAAACTGTTGCATTGAGCTGTCAAGTACTCTGAAATCTGCTTTTTGTCACTTTTGCTAAACAGAAAAATCCTCCTGCCTTTTTTAA